>NW_028081271.1:13505693-14105693 GCF_014824575.4 Sturnira hondurensis | reverse complement strand
GTTGTGCGTTAGGGCGGGCGCCGGCGCTGACCTGGAGCAGGGGGCGGCAGCCACGCGGGCGCGGGTGGCTGGCCGAGGCGGAGGTGCAGGGAGGCGGCGTCGGGTCGCGTGGGGCGGCCCTCCTCGCTCAGGTAGGAGCTGCGGCCGCCGGGAGAGGGGCGCGGAGCTCCGGCCTGTTGTTTTTCGCCACCGCCTCTTCCCGAGGGGCGAGCGTGTTTTCCACCCCGAGGAAGGCCAGGACTGCCGTTCTCTGCGAGAAACACTTACACACGGTATCAACTTCTAGGGAGCATTGTCTCTTAGGCCGGCGGTTTATTGAACAAACTTGTGGGTTGGGAAGGGGGAATTCGCAGTTGGAGAGCCTCGACCTAGCCCCCAGGTTTACGTTAGCAGTAGCCGAGTTAAACTATGGAGTTGGGGTGGTTCCTACCGACTAAAGGCTGTGGTTTAGATGCTCGTTCATGGAATGTCTCTGTGTGTATGTTTTAAAGCTGGCTTCTGGACACCTAGTTAGTACTGATTTTTAAACTTCAGTTAGAATAGTTTTGTTTTCTGCAAAGCTGAAACCTATTTCCAAAACGGAACGCTGCGGCACATTTTTCTCCCTTCCATATATTTTTGTCATTTAAGATGTAAGCAGTCTCTTCTCAGCCTGCAGTCTGTGCATAGCAGTGTTCTTAGTAGGTGCTAGTGGCACCTCTGAGGCTTAGGCAGTGAAAGAGAAAAGTAGTAAGGTTGAAAGAAGTGGAACGATATATTGGAAAGAACGTGGAGTCAGAAGATTGTGACTTAATTGTGGGTTTTCATTGTCCATCCGTGACACGTGGACACGTGAACTCTGAGTTGTATTTTTCAGTGGAGAACGGGCAGGGTGATGATGTGTCCCGTCTACTCCACCTGTGAAACTGCAACTATTGAGGGGTCTCCTGAGAAGGAGAAAAAAGTTAGGCGGAGTATGCCCTGGTGATAGACGTTAAGCTTTTTGCTCTGGGTGCCTTTGAACGTTATCAGCACAGGGAGCACTGATTTAGGAGTTAGGATAATTTGGGTTCTGATCCAAGTACTTCCAGCTGTTGTGAGCTTACCATAACCCTTCAATTCAGATTTTACATATTAAAAGAGGAGTAAAATGGATACCTTTCAGCTCATAAAGTTGTGAGCATCAAATGTTGTAACCATTTAGGTTTTTGTAAACTAAGGCTTTTGATTTAAGTTTGTATTAAAATCATGGTTAAACGCCTGGGTTAATTACCTTTCTTCACCAGGTGAAATAAACAGATGTTCCTTGTTTAGGCGTGTTGCCCCCACCTTATCATTTGAATTCTCCTTTCTGTTCTCACACTTTACCTCCAGCCAGGGTGGTCTCTTACCTTCCTCACCACAGTATGGTCATTGTTACTTCTTTTCCGAGCCAACTGGTCTTTAGCAATACTCAGATAACATATTTCTATAGCTTTTTACTACTTAAAAATTACTTTCTTTTTTTTTCTTTTAACAGTTGAGCTAGATGTAGACAGCATTGGTAATAGCTTCATTTTAAACTTATGATAAAACTGGATTTAGGGAGCTCTAGAGGATTATCCAGGGTCTTGTCGCTCTTATGGATTAGAATTGAGGGGGAGAAGATAGGTCTTTGCTGTGAGGTCCTGTGCCAGTGATACTTACTTGCTTACTTAACTGAAGTTTACTCTGGGTGTTTCTTATCAGTGCTTAAATTTGTAACTTTGAAGCACTCTAAGTCACATGGTATTTATTCATTGTTTAGTGGGTTGCTTAATGCTTTCAGGTTCTCAAATATAAGCCTATGGAAGGCAAGGATTTATTTTCCAGAACCTTGCAGAACTTGGAGGTCAGTGCCTTACAAACAGAGGGCATTTAATAAAGGCTTGTAAAACCAGTAACAACAAGGCTAGAGCAATTTAAAGATGTTTTTCCATTCATTATTCATTTAACAAATATTTATTGAGCTACCCTGTGCTTTAAGGCTTTCAAAGTATAAGGTAGTCTTTTTCCTCTGGGCCTTCCTACCTGGCTTATGAACACTAAGCTGTAACATGGCGGAAGTCATTTATGTATAATCTATGGGATTCTAGGGAGAGCTAACATGAGAGAGGAACATTTAGAAATACTTGTTGAAAGACTTCCCTGGTCGTGTTGAAGTTGCCTAGAATTGTAGAGTTTTATAAATGGGGAAAAATCCAAAAGAGGTTTAGTGTCACTTCTGTTCAAATCAGGAATTTTCTGTAGATATTTCTAACAAATATTAATCCAGCCTTTTCATCACGTAATGATAGCAAGTTAACCACTTTGAAAATACACCTGTTTATTTGTAAGCAATTCTGATGGTTTTCTCTCTCTTTTTTCATTGTGGTTGTGAGCCTGCGTCTTAAATCTGCCTCCTAATTTCTGCTCAGTATTCTTGATACTGTTTTTAGAGTAGTGTTGTCTGATAGAAATAAAATGTGAGCTGCAAGTGTGAGCCACACATGTAATTTAAATTTTTCTAGTAGCCATAGTTTCTAAAAAAAAAAAAGTTTAAAAAGTTGGAAAATCAATTTTAGTACTTTACTTAATCCAGTATATCCAAAATGTCACATCAACATATATTTGATCTAAAAATATGTCATTAGTAATATTATAAGTTCTTTTCTGTGCACTAAGTCTTTAAAATCTGATGTACATTTTACACATAGAATACATCGCAACTCTAGCCCCACTTCAGGTGCTCAGTGGGCACATGTGGCCAAGTGGCTACTGTACTGGACAGTGCAGTTCTAGAACTCTAGAGAATAAGCCTCTCTCTCTCTTCACTAGCGCCTGGCACAGTGCTTGGCACCAAATGGGCACTAAGTAAATATTTTTTGAGTGAGTGAATGACTAAATACAAGTGTCAGATAACTAGTAACAGAAGGTAATTTTGTTTGGGAAGTAACTCTTATTGAGACCTATGAATTTAGCATATAGGTTTGAATTTAGCATAGAGGAATCTGTATTAAAGATACTTATCTTTGCAGCATTATGGATCCAAGCCTTTTGAGAGAACGGGAGCTGTTCAAAAAGCGAGCTCTTTCCACTCCTGTCGTAGAAAAACGTTTAGTATCTTCTGAGTCGTCAACATCATCATCAAAGAAGAAGAAAGCAAAACTAGAACATGGAGGATCATCAGGCTCTAAACAAAATTCTGGTTAGTAAAATTGACTAGCAGTGTTTATTTTTTAAGAAACCATTTAATAATGGCAAGTTCATTTTTCAGTTCAACATTCATATTGATTGGGTACTTGAAGTATA
This sequence comes from Sturnira hondurensis, assembly GCF_014824575.4. NCBI lineage: Eukaryota > Metazoa > Chordata > Mammalia > Chiroptera > Phyllostomidae > Sturnira > Sturnira hondurensis. The sequence goes on along the minus strand of NW_028081271.1, from coordinate 14,102,405 downwards.
AAGGATGGAATGATGAGAGAATTTTTTTTAAAGATTTTATTTATATTTGGAGAGAGTTGAAGAAAGGGAGAAAAACAGGGAGAGAGACAGCAATGTGTGGTTGCCTCTTATGCGCCCCTTACTGGGGACCCGGCCCGCAACCCAGGTATGTGGGAATTGAACTGGTGACCCTTTGGTTTGCAGGCCAGCTCTCAGTCCACTGAGCCACACCACCCAGGCCTGAGGAGAGAATATTTTGCTCTTAAGATGTTAACAGTATTGTATTGTAATTAGAATTTAGGTTATTATCTTTAAAACATAATTGAGGTTTAATTTCTATACCATGCAGTTCACTCGGGTATTTTTAGGTGTACTATGAAAAGATTTCTAGTAAATTTATGGTTGTGTAGCTATTAGCACAATCCAGTTTCAGAACATTTTTGTCACCTTCAAAAGATGCCTGGTGCTCATTTGTAGTAGCTCCTTTTTCCCCACCCCAGCCTCAAATAACCAATAATCTACTTTCTGTCTCTGTGTATTAACCTTTTCTGGACATTTCATATAAGTAGAATTGGACAATATATGGTCTTTAGTATGTGACTTCTTTTACACTTAGCATCTATTGATATGATCATGTTCTTGTTCTAATAACACAGTATATTACATTAGTTGATTTTCAGATGTTAAACCAACTTTGCATTCTTGGATGCAAAAGAATGTTAAATCTTTCTTGGTCATGGTAATTATTTTTTTTGTTGTTGTTGTGGGATTCATTTTGCTGTATATTGTCCAGGATTTATTCACTTTGTAGCATGTATCATTACTTCATTCCATTTTGTTGCTGAAGGGTATTCCATTGTATGGATATACCAGTTTTGTCTATTATGAGTGATGCTGCTATGAACATTCCAGTGCAAGTCTGTGTGTGGACATCTTTTTTTTTTTTCCCCTCTTGTAAAGAGACCCAAGAGTAGGTCTGGATCGTATGATAGATTTATGTTTAACTTTTTTTAAAGGTTTTATTTACTTATCTTTAGAGGGGAAGGGAAGGAGAGAGAGAGAAATATCAATGTATGGTTGCCTCTTGTGCATCCCCTGCTGGGAACTGGCCTGCAAACCAGGCATGTTCCCTGACTGGGAATCGAACCATGATCCTTTGGTTCGTAGGCCCGAGTTCAATCCACTGAGTTCAGTCCAGCCAGGGCTATGTTTAACTTTTAAAGAAACTATCAAAATGTCCATACCATTTTACATTCTCATCATCAGTGCATGAAGGTTCCATTTTTCTTATTCTTGCCAAGACTTATTATTCCTGTCTTTCTGACCATAGCCATTCTAGCGGATGTGAAGTGGTATTTTGGTTTTATTTATTTTATTTTTATTTTTTAAATATATTTTATTTATTATACCATTACAGTTGTTCAACACCCCCCTTCATTCCCCTCCACCCGCACACTCCCTCCCCCACTATTCTCCCCCCTTAGTTTATAACCACGTGTCTCAAGTTCTTTGTTTCTATGATTCTATGATTCTATGTTTCCCCTACTATTCTTGCCCTCCCCCCTCTTTTCTACCTACTGTCTATGCTATTTTCTGTACCTTCTCCCCACTTCTCCTTCTCCCACTTCCCTGTTGCTAACCCTTCATGTGTTCTTCATTTCTATGGTTCCACTCCTGATCTAGCTGTCCTCTTGGTTTGCTTTTGTTTTAGGTGTGGTTGTTAATAACTGTGTGTTTGCTGTCCTTTCACTGTTCATATTTTTCATCTTCTTTTTCTTATATAAGTCCCTTTAGCATTTCATATAATAAGGGCTTGGTGATGATGAACTCCTTGAACTTGACCTTATCTGAGAAGCACTTTATCTGTCCTTCCATTCTAAATGAAAGTTTTGCTGGATAAAGCAATCTTGGCTGTAGGTCTTTGGATTTCATGACTTGGAATACTTCTTTCCAGCCCCTTCTTGCCTGTAAGGTCTCTTTTGAGAAATCCGCTGACAGTCTGATGGGTACTCCTTTGTAGGTGACTGTCCCCTTATCCCTTGCTGCTTCTAGGATTCTCTCCTTCATTTTAGTCTTGGCTAATGTAATTATGATGTGCCTTGGTGTGTTCCTTCTTGGGTCCAACTTCTTTGGGACTCTCTGAGCTTCCTGGATTTCCTGGAAGTCTATTTCCTTTGCCAGACTGGGGAAGTTCTCCTTTATTATTTGTTCAAATAAGTTTTCCACTCGTGGCTGTTTCTTTCCCCCTTCTGGTACCCCTATAATCCGAATGTTGGAACGTTTAAAGATGTCCTGGAGGTTCCTAAGCCTCTCCTCATTTTTTTTGAATTCTCATTTCTTCATTCCTTTCTGGTGGGATGTTTTGTTCTTCCTTCTGGTCCATTCCATTGATTTGAGTCCCAGTTTCCTTTCCATCACTATTGGTTTCCTGTGCATCTCCCTTCATTTTGATTAGTTTAGCCTTCATATGTTCCTCTAATTTGTGACTATAATCAACCAATTCTGTGAGCATCCTGATAAACAGTGTCTTGAATTGTGCTTCTGAGAGGCTGGCAATCTCTTGGTCGCTTAGAGTTATGGGCTCTGGAACTTTGAGTTCTTCTTGCGCCATCTTTTGGGCTGTTCGTGCCTGTTACGAAGCAGGATCGGAACCCTAGGTGTTCACCAGAGCAGGGCAACTCAGTGGCTGGGTTGTGACGCTGTATGTGGGGGTGGGGTCAAAGAGGAGCAATGGCGTCCCATCTGCCGCCTCCCGCCACAGCCCCCACAGGTGCCACAGCTGCCACCGTCACCGGAGCCCGCGCGTTTTGTCCCACTGCATGCGAGTGTGCCACCGCCATCAGCCCTCCACCACTGAGTTCGCCCCCTGGGGCCTGTGTGGTCCGTCTCACTGTGCGCGAATGTGCGACCGCAGTCAGTCTGCCCCACACCCTGACTGGGTCTGGGCCACTTGTGCGCCTAGGTTGGGGGATCTTTCTTGCCCAACCCTGCTCCGCTGCTGGCTCCGCCCCTCTTACCGTCCCCGTTGAATGGTTAGTGGTTGTCGGACTTCCGTATAATTCAATTTTCTGGTCTTTGGCTGTGTCTTTGTTCTCCAGACCTTTGTTGTATTCAAACTTGGTTGTGGGAGAAGGCACAGTGTTTCCACCTATGTCTCCATCTTGGCGAAAGTCCTATTTTGATTTTAATATGCAGTTCCCTAATAATTAATGATACTGGATGTCATTCATGTGCTTATTGACCATTTGTGTGTCTTTGGTGAAATACCTGTTCACATTTTTGCCCACTTAAAAAATACTGGGTTGCTTTTTCCCGTTGATTTGTAAGACTTCCTTATATGTTTGGGTACAATTTCTTGGTCCAGTATCACTGTGCTCTTGGTGTTTTATCTAAGAAATCTTTGCCTAACCCAAGGTCATAAGAATTCACTATGTTTTTTTCTAAGAGTTTACAGTTTTAATTCTTACATCAGGTTTATGATAAGTTTGAGTTGATTTTTCGGTTTAGCATAAGGGTCTAATAAATTCATCTTTGCATGTGGGTATTCAGTTGTCCCAGTACCAGTTCTTGGAATGACTGTCTTCCTCATTGACTTGTCTTGGTTGCACCCTTACTGACTAGAAGTTGACTATGAATGAGTTTATTTCTGGCATCTCAGTGTGGTTCTGTTGACTCATGTGCCCATCCTTATGACGATACCACATTCTTTTGATAACTGTACATTGCAGTAAAGGTTTGAAATTAGGAAGTTTAAGTCCTTCAATTTTGTTCGTTTTCAAAATCCATGTACATTTTAGAATCAGCTCATCAGTTCACATCGGTAAAAGAGCCAGCTCTGGTTTTGATAGGTGTTGCCTGCACTCTGTACATCAGTTTGGGGAGAATTGCTACCTTAACAACATTAAGTCTTGGAATTGGTGAACAAGAATATCTTTCCATTTATGCAGGTTTTTAATGTACAAATCTCACATTTTTGTTAAATTTATTCCTAAGTATTTTATTTTTGATAGTGTTGTCAAGAATTTTTTCTTTTTTTTTTTTAAATGTTAATTATCTTTAGAGGGGAAGGGTTAGGGAGAGAAATATCAATGTATGGTTGCCTCTCGTGCATCCCCTGCGGGGAACTGGCCTGCAACCCAGGCGTGTACCCTGACTGGGAATCGAACTGTGATTCTCTGGTTCGCAGGTCTGTGCTCAATCCACTGAGGTACACCAGCCAGGGCAAGAAGTTTTTTCTTAATTTGATTTTTGAAGTATTCATTTCTAGTCATGAAAATACAAGATTCTTGTCTGTTGATCTTGTATTCTGCAACTTTGCTGAACTCGTTTATTATTTCTAGTTTTTATGTGGCTTCCTTAGGATTTTCTATTGGGTTGGCCATAAGTTTTTTTTTTGTATGATGACTCTAAAAGTGCCTAGTTGTCTTTAACTTCATTCAAAACAATTTTGTGCCCTGCAATTCCACTGCCGGGATTATATCCTAAGAACCTTGAAACATCAGTCTATAAGAACTTACGTACCCCGATGTTCATAGCAGCACAATTCATAATAGCCAAGTGCTGGAAGCAGCCTAAGCTCCCCTCAGTAAATGAATCCATCAAAAAACTGTGGTACATTTACACGATGAAATATTACACGGCAGAAAGAAAGAAGGAACTCCTACCCTCTGCAACAGCGTGGATGGAACTTGAGAGCATTATGCTAAGTGAGGTAAGTTAGGTGGTGAAAGGCAAATACCATATGATCTCACCTGTAAGTGGAACCTAATGAACAAAACAACAAGCAGGTAAAATATACCCAGAGACTTTGAAATTAAGAACAGTCTGATAGTAACCAGAGGGAAGGTGGGAGGGGGTATTGTGGGGGAAGTGGGGAAGGGTTTTGAGGAACAACTATAAAGGACACATGGACAAAACCAAGGGAGGGTGGGATCAGACAAGGGAGGTGGGGATGGCGTGGTGGGGGGGTGAATGCAGACAACTGTACTTGAACAACAATAAAATAATAACAGTTTTATTAGATTGTGGTAGCTGTCATATCAGCATGCATTTAAAAAATATCCAAATTGGTGAATTTTTGTGCAGCCATTTTAATATTGAAGATGGGAGAAGATACACAGCATTTTCGGTGAAGTATGCCTTATTATTTCAAGAAAGGTAAAAATGCAACTGAAACACAAAAAAGGAAAGATTAGTGTGTGGAGAAGCTGCTGTGACTGAGCAAATGTGTCAAAAGTGGTTTGCAAAGTTTCTTGGTACTGTTGACATTTTGGCCAAATAACTCTTTGCTGTGGGCTGTCTTATGCATTGGAAGATATTTAGCAGCACCCCCGGCCTCCACCCACTGGAAGGTGATAGTGGGAGATGGCCAACCTACTCAGATATCCAAATCAATAAAGTCATTGATTTTTGGTGAAAACAAAAAATGTGTCCCTTATTTTACAGAAAAAACTAAACAAACTTTTTAGCTAACCCAATATGTGCAAGATTATGTCATCAGTGAATAAAGACAGTTTTCTTTCATTCTTTCTCACATGAATGCCTTCAGTTTTTTTCTTGCCTGGTCTGGCAGGTGTAATGTTGAATAGAAGTAGTGGGAGTGGACACTTTTGCCTTGTTTCTGATCTTACAGGAAAAGCGCTCAGTCTTTCACCATTACATATGATGTTAGCTGTTCTTTTCATCAAAGTAGGCCTGTCATTCCTATTAGCACATGCCTTAGGATTGATCATCGCTTATTCCAGTGAAACTTACTTTGAATTACGATTTATGGGAAACAGAATTTTAGGAACTGTTTTAAACAGCAGACACCCACTTTAAGACCTCATCTGTTTGCTCCAAAATCTCAATGGCTTAAAACAACAATGATTTTTTTCCTCTTACCACATGTTTATCCATGTTAGCAGGGGTCTAAATTTATTACAGTCACTCAAGGACCCAGGCTGATAAAATAGTGATTTTTCAAATGTGGGTTTCAGTGCTGAAGGGAGAGGGAAGTCTGGAAGATCTTGCCTGGTAATTAGATGCCCTGGCCTGGAGGTGACACACACATCATTTCCTCTCCTGGCTACTGGCCGTAAGGCTGTGCCGAGCCACAGGTAGTTCCATGTGCTCAGAAAGAGGAGAGCTGCACATATATTGAGTGTAAGTGCTGAAGACTGCCTTCTGACCCTAATTCACTTCACTATCATTGGGTGGCCTCACTAGGTGCGTACCAGGGCTCCTGGTTTAGCTCCCATTCTCTGTGTGGCCGTCAGTGATTTTTCTATTCATAAATCTGATGACATCTGACTGCTTTTCAGATCAAGTGCATCTCTTCCTGTAGCTTACATGCCCCACCTGATCTGGTCTGCACTTACCTTTCTGCCGCCTCCTTGTTTCCTTGCCCCATCCTCTAGTGATACTGACTTGAAGCTCCTCTCACATGCTTCACTCTCTTGCCTTTGCTCGTAGTATTTCCTCTTCCTGGAACAGTCTTCTTACCTACTTCCCTCTTCCCTTTGGCTAACTCCTGTTCTCTTAGGTTTCAGCTTAAAAGTCATATTATTTTCACTTTTCAATGTTAATTAAGTTCTTAGCCCACGGGTGTCCAACCTGTGGCCCGTGGTTGGATGGTTGTAAATGTGGCCCAACACAAAATCGTAAATTTACTTAAAACATTATGAGATTTTTGGGGGGATCACATGTCACAGAGTGTTTAATGTGTGGCCCAAGAGATGCCAAAAAGGTAGTGCTCACTATTTCTGACAAAGCTACTGTGTGCCATTTTAACTGCATGATTATTTACTTGCTGTTGTATCCCAATCACTCACACATAGAAGCACTCATTGCTTATTTGTTATTAGTGCTTCTGAATAAATTGAGGATACATTAGGGAAAAGTTGATAGTGTACAGTATCAGATAATCTAGTTATCAAAGAATCTATGCTTTCCATCTATGGCAAAGATCCCAAAGTACTGTTTAGGAAAATGTGTGTTTTTTTTAAGATCTTATTTATTCCTTTCTAGAGATAAGGGACTGGAGGGAGAGAGAGAGAGGGAGAAACCTCAATGTGTGGTTGCTTGTCATGTGTCCCCCACTGGAGACCTGGCCTACAACCCAGGCATGTGCCCTGATTGGGAATCAAACCAGCGACCAGCCCACAGGCCCACACTCAATCCTCTGAGCCACACCAGCCAAGGCAAAAATGTGGTTTTAACAGTGCTCAGAATAGTTCCTGGTTACGAAAGTATTTTGAATAACCTAGGTTTTGTAAGTCCTTTGAAAGTTGGTTATGTTACTTCTGCTTGTTTCTAATTTTAGAAGGAAATATAAAAAATAAGTATTTTGTGGAAAAGCTATTTCAGATTGGCAGTTAGGGTTCTCTAAACTAAAAATATTTCTTTTTCATGTCACATTCAAATATTTTTTTTAAAGATTTTATTTTATTTATTTATCTTTAGAGGGGAAGGAGAGAGGGAGAGAAACATTAATGTATAGTTGCCTTTCGTGCGTCCCCTGCTGGTAGTTAGCCTGCAAGGAACCGGCCTGCAACCCAGGCATGTGCCCTGACTGGGAATCGAACCGCGATCCTCTGGTTCGCAGGCCAGCGCTCAATCCACTGAGCTACACCAGCCAGGGCTTCAAATATTTTCTATTTTGTCATTTTGCATTCGCTTCTTAGCTACTAAGTTGAGGTGTCACATTTAAAGCTGTTGTTTCCAATTTTTTTATTTTTAGTAATGCTATTATAAACATCTTTGTATCTTGGGCTTTTTTTCTTCTTTTGAATTAATGCTTCAATAAATTTTCAGGAGTGACATTTAAGGCCTAAGGGTAGTTGTAGTGTAGTGGTTAAGAGCATGCTTTGGTTTGCTCGTGGGTGGTAGCAAAATAATATTAGGGTTATAAAGTGTAATATCTGTACAGCCCTTGGAATTCCGGGAAATAAAACTGCTGTATTTCTTAACAGGTGTGAGTGGTCCTATTTTTCGACATTTTTTTTTTTTTGCAATCTCTTCTATATAAGGTGTCTTAGCCCTTCAGAGAGTGCACGTGAGAAGCAAAATGAAAGCACAAACTCAAGAAATGTAATTTAGGGGGTGTGCTAGTCTGGATACCATGTATTTCAACAGTCTATTTAATGAACATTTTATGCAAGTATATTTGTGACTTTTCTGAGTATTTGAGACTTTTCACAGTTAACCCTACAAAACTTAAATTTTTAAAAATGTATAAGTTGTCTTCAACAAACTAGAAAATACTGCTTTTTAATAAGTAGGGTTTTAATGTTTAAGTGAAAGTATTTTTACTTTGGATTTAGAGAAGCATTTTAAATAGCATTTTTATTGCCAAAACACATGTAGATACAGTATAACTATTTTTTAGTCCACATGATTTGTTTAAGTTATTTTGGCATCATTAGCCTTGCTTGTTTGGCATCATTAGCCTTATGTTTCCCATATTGTACCTTTTTTACCATAAGTTTTACCTTTGCCATAAGTTTACCTTTTGCTAGTTAATATTGAATTCTAGGAATCTTTTAATTTTAAAATTTTTTTCACCTTCACCAGAGGACATTTGTTTTTCGTTCTTTTTAGAGAGAGAGGAAGGGAGAAAAGAGCGATAGGCAAACATTGATTGGTTGCCTCTCCTATCAGTGGGGCTCCTGGACCGGGTATAGAACCTGCAAGTCAGGCATGAACACTGACTGGGAACCGAGTCCACAACTGTTTGGTTGTAGGGCGATGCTCCAACCAACTGAGCCCCACTAGTAGGAGTGAGTTCTAGGGATCTTTTACCTAGTTTTTGAAGTGTCATTTTAAAGAGATTGGTACATTATTCACATTTGTGAAGTTTTACTGTGTATTTAATGAAAGGGATACACACACAGAAAGTACATAATTTAACTTGATTTTTCCCCTTTAGTAGAAACCTTTTAATCACTCAAAGTCAGTCAGTTTTGTAATAACAGTTGGCCTCAGAAAAATTTTTTTCTCAAAAGTTAAAGGCAGTCTTCAAAGATTTTATTCATCTTACGTAGAACACTAGACCACTTCAGTTTCACGTTTTCTGATGTTGTCCATCATACTTCTAAGAGGGTTAGGTTCATTTTTCAAATCTTTCACAGTTTTGTTTTTTACACAGCAGCAGCAGTCAAGGACTTCATAAAGGAAAGCCAGCACCACTAAAGATACCACTGTAAATATAAATAAAAGCAGAATGACAAAGCAGGCGGTGTTCCAGTTATCATGGAAAGGGTAAATTTTTTGAACTTGAAAACCAAGGTACTGATAAACAGATGTAGTGGTTTCGTTCCAGAGGCTGGGGCTCAGGGAGGCCATTGTGAGAGCTTCACTCCGCGTGCCGCTCTCCTGGTTCTGTGAAAGGTAGAAAGTGAATATACGTGATCAGACTCTCGATTTGGCCGTTCAGAGCTCAGCGCTAGGATTTGTTGGCACCTTGAGGGTTCCTTATTTTCTGCCAGAGTTAGTGCCTGAATATTTTTAATTTTTTAATTAATTTAAAAACACATTAATGGTATTAATGTGTTTTTTCTGTATCTATGCAAATGTACTCTGTTAAACCGTACCATATATTTTTGTGTATATCACTTGTTAGACAAATGTGTATGTTTAAGATTCTTACACAGAAACTACTAATGGAAGGGGGGAAAGCAGCTGAATTGATTTAAATTTGACTGAAGCAGTGGTTAGTGAGCTATTATCCATAAGAATCTTTGCGTTTAAGGTCATGTTTTTGAAGACGCCCTTGTGGGTCCTCTCACCTTCTTGGTTCAGTGTATTTTGGGCTCCTAGTTCCGCTCCTTTAAACTTCGAGTTCTGGGGCCTGAGTCGGGAAGTAGTGGCTGAGTGGGAAAGTAGTAGAGAAAGTCAGGTTAGGTTGTCCGCGAAGACACTGTAATCTTAGGATTTTTTTGTTATGTGTATGATAGTCAAAATGATTCATATACCTAAATGACCTGTACATGTGAATATTTTAAACATCAGGCAGATTCAGTGCCCCACAGTTACTATGTTTAAAATTATTATTCCATTTCATAAAATCAGCCAGTGAGTTAAAGTTTCAATATTCTTGCATTAACTTTTGCACTTGTTGGCCTGATACTTATTGGGCCTTAAATGGAATGGGTAAGGATTAAAGATAATAAATGAATTTTTATTATCTCGATCTTTCCAACATATACTTTAAGCTTATTTTTAAAACTTAGAAAATACCTATAAAGTAAGATAATTTTTGAAGTAAGAAATCCCACTTCAATCACTTTTTCAGTTTGTTGCTTTTTTATGAGAGAAATTACTTATTTTGCATGCTTTCCCCCTCTATGTAGTTGTAAATTGTTTTAAATTTATTCTTCTAAACAAAGGTTTGTTGATTATCTACTGTGTACCAAATACTTTCCTAAGTGCTGGAGGTAACTCGTCTGTGAGAGTCTGTTTTATTTAAAGACGTCTGCAAGGAAGCGCAGAAGAAGAGCCTGATGAACCCCCCATGTGTTCATGCTACAGCCTCATTTAGGCACTCTTGGCCAGTCTGTAGCTCTACCCAGTGCTGCACTGGTTATTTTGAAGCAAATCCTAAATATTGTATTATTTCTTCTAGAAATATTCAGTGTATGTTAAAAGGTGAGGATTCTGTTTTTAGACATAACCACAATATTATTTTCATATTAAAAAGATTAAAAAGTGACTTAAAAACCAAAGCCATACAATATAATTCCTTTAGATTTCTTTTTCTTTATAGATAAATTTTTAAAACTTTGGGGTTGATAAATTGATTTTTTTAAAGGTTTTTGTTTTCTTTTTAAAATCAGATTTGCTTGGTAAATCACTTCAGCTCTCTGGATGGACTTGGATCCTTCTTTTCTTCATGTATTTTGAAGGTAAAATTGATGATCTGAACCCAAAAGTAAAGGGTTAAATTTATTTTTTCCTTTTGGATTTAAGAATTCTTCAGTTTTTCGGTGCTTGGTGAGACCCTTCATCTTGAAATGAGGGATAGCAGACCAGTGGACAATAATTGAATCCATTGCTTTTGTTAGTTCTGGGACATACAAAAATCCATTGGCTGTAACACAGGTATGTGTTACATTACATTAATTTTCAAACTATGGAGACCCAGCCTTTCAAAGTTACCCTCTTTTACCCTTTGACTTTTTCTCTTTTGAGTGTGCTCTTAGAGAAAGCAAGGCTGCTAGGTTGTACAGCTTCAGCCTGTGTTGTGGGTGCCATTCACGTAGAGTTGTGTAATGTGGATGCTCTGATAGACTACCCTTCTATCTGCATTGTTGCTGCTTCTGATTCTAACCACCGTGGACACAAAGAGTCAGGTAACTCACAGAAATGGACTCAAATGGAGACAAAAGTCAAGTCCTTTTTGACTTGGCCTTTCTAATAGTATCCTGTGCACATGCACACACACTCATACATACAATGCCCTGCCCTTACCCCCCCACCCCAAGTTCAGCTTTGGAATTCCTTTAAGATTTTAAGCGCTACTAAAATGCATATACTCCTGGGAGAGGTGACATACATTGTTATAATTATTTTTACTTCATAGTGGATACGTTTCAGGTCCTGTTTGAAAAGCAGAGCTAATAGAGGACAGGGAGAGAAAGGAGAGAAGGACCTTGGGAAAAGTGAGGACAGTGCCACTTAATGTGGGTAGGTTACATGCGGGTCCCTCTCATCATTTTACTTGGGCTAACCTAGGACCTCTCCAGCATTGATGAAAATGTTCCTCAGACTTTCGGTTAAAGCCTTTAAGGTTGATTCCTTTTTAAAATCTGGAAAAAAAATTTTGAGGGTTTCGCTAATACACTTGGCATAGAAGTGACTGCGGGGGAAACAGTGCTGGCGGAGAGCAGAGAGGAGAGAAGCGGTGTCTGCAGTATGCCCCTCGGGCGGGTTTAACACACCTTATTAAGTAGCTTGGTTAAAGAGTTTACTACTGATTTCAGAAACAGCAATTCTAAATAAAAATTAAAAGTTACCTGAAATTCTGTCTAACATATGCAGCTTTTAACTTTTTCTTTTCTCCTAGAAATTGGATATATAAATCTATTAACTCCTACCAGGTTGAAATTATACTGAAGTTACTACTTTGCATTTTAATTCATTATGAGTAGGCCTTTTTTATTTGTATTAACTTTAAAACTGGGGAGAAGTTGTGAAATAGTAAGTTACTATTTCAAAATGAAATTTAAAAATGATTAGAAAGGTAATTTAAGGAACTTCTGTTTATTTTTTGAGGTATAATTGCTTAAATATTTTTCAGGCCTCACCTCAGAAAAAAATAAAGGGAGGAAGAGTAGAAGGGCAGGGGAGAAAGTGAGAATAGGTAGACAGACATACAACTAAGTTTAATTATTTGAAGTTAATATGTACCCATCATCAGTGAATGATTTTTCTGGTTAAAATTAATATAGAATATCCACATAATTGAATATTACACATAAGGTAATTGTGTTGTGATATGGAAAGATATTTAGGATATGTTGTGAAATGAAAAGAGCAAGGTGCAGGTCAGTTTGTGTAGGAAGGGAGGGAAATAATACATATTTGTATTTGCTTTTATCTGCACAAAAATATTGGATATACAAGAATTTAATTAGTTGTGGGGCTGGATGGAGCGTAGATTTGGGAGACCGGTATGTGTGAATATATTACTTATTCAAAACCCCAAGTAATATATTTTAAAAGTATTCCTTTGGCTTTTAAAAATCTATTGTTAAATATCTATTTAATTTACTTGTTCAGTTTTCTGGATTCTTAAGAAATTAAAATTAGGATTATGAAGCACTGTCATTTTGATTTGACTTGTACTTTATCCACAGACACAAATAGGCCTATAATAATGCTTGCAGTAATGCCAGTGGAGAGCAGTGTGTATAATGGCCTATAATAATGCTTGCAGTAATGCCAGTGGAGAGCAGTGCCGCCTCTCAGGGCATTGCTAAGGTTTTCAAGAAGCATCTGAGAAGTTTAAGGAAGAGTGTGTCTACATGTCAGGTTTATGTTATAAATGACGACAGTTTGCCTCTTCTGAGTGTATCGGTAACTGACAAGCAACTCAAAACATCTGCTCTTTAGTCAGCTTCTGGTCATATCTCAAAATAGTAAACCCTTATAATATGGAATCATTTTCCACCTTATATTTTATGTAAATTATTTTTTCAAAGTACAGTAGACCTCTAGTAATTTTTTGTGTTCAATTTAGGGTACAATCTAAAATTTATTTAGCTGGATTGGACATAACTAGCCATGCAAAAAGATATTTACCATTAGGATTTTTTTGTGTTCTGAGTGTATTTTTTAAAAATATTTATTTATTTTTAGACAGAGCGGGGAGGGAAGGAGAAAGTGGTAGAGAAACATCAATGTGTGGTTGCCTCTCATGTGTCCCCCACTGGGAACTGGCCTGCAACCCAGGCATGTGCCCTGACTAGGAATCGAATCAGCGACCCTTTGCTTCTCAGGCCTGTGCTCAATCCACTGAGATACACCAGCCAGGGCCTGAGTGTATTTTTAAAGCTAAATGTATATTTGTGTTAAGCAAATGCTGTGAACATGCCCTATGAAAAGTGAGAAAAAGTGGTTAAAAAAAAAAGGTCTGTACTTTTCTGTATTCCCCCATATCCACTTTAAAATTTCATTACAGGACTAGGAAGTCTGAAGGTAAATAAATGCTCCATAGCTTTTAAGTTTGTCATTTTTGAGATAGTGTCTTCACCTATTTTTCCTCCCATTTCAAAAGGCCCTAGTGAAGTATTTAGTCCTAAGGAATAAGACTTGGAAATGATTTTGGAACCTTGAATTACCAGATGAGAATCAAATTATGTTTTTGATGTATTTATGGTAAAAGCGCTTGAATTTTCTAATGCCTTTACACATACCACTTTGAAATATGATCAACTAACCATAACGACCTTTATATATATGTAGAGCCGCTCGCTCGGCCCTGGAACTCTGAGATCGGCCGTGCCTCTAGCCAGTGGGGTGAAATGGCAGTAGGCCTCCATCTGTGCTAACCGCAGACGCATTACCAGTAAGGTGGAGGCTGATTATGGTTTTAAAACAAGGGAGGTGGTGGGGGTTTAGGTTTACAATTTCCCTGAAGTTTGAGTTACAAGTTAATTTGAAACTTGTTTTATTTGACAAAGTTGTTTTTATTTTGGGCTCCCGTACTTTGTATAGCAGACAGGAATGTTTTCTAGGTAACTAACCCTGGAGAGATCTAATATCTTACAGCAACCTTTGGTCTTTGTAAGGGATGCTGGCTCGTATTAGCTGTATACTAGTTAAGAAATAGGAGAAATAAAAATTATGGAAAAGAAGTCCTTTAAAATTTAAATACATTTATCAACAAAGAAAAGGGCAGAACTTGGACCTTTAGAGCAGCATGTATAGGTAATATTTTGGAACTCTAGTGTCTACTAATGATATTTTTGTGCTTGAATATTAGAAAATGAGAAATTTGGTCTTCACTTGCTAATTTGTAGTAGACATGGACGGTTGATCTGGGTCGTGAGTGTAATCTTATTACATTGAAGGGTAGTGGACTGTCCTCCCTTAACCAATTCTTATGACATATTTTTATTTTTAAATGTAGTTTATCAAAAAGGCTTAATATGTATTTACTTTAAGAATCAATTTAAGAATAACTTTAACATATAGAAATTACTGTGATTGTATATTTTTGTGGCATATACAAAAATGAAAGGCTATTTTGAAAAGGTTTTCGTTTAATATAGCATGACATGTATTACAGTAATATAGGCTTTAGGATTTTACTGTGAGGAATTACTTAAATTAAAATATTAGATAAGTCTGAAGCTCTAAAAATGTTTTTGGTTACATTATAATGTAGCCTACATAATGGTACCTTTACAATTTTATTTTTATACTATATCACACGTGATAATTTCTCAGCATTCTCTGAGTCTACACTCAAAATGAAGTAAACAATTTTGAACTATTTTCAGGTATTTGTTTAAACACAACAGATTTTGTTATAAGCGACTGCTTCTTACCAGCCAATATAATTTGCATATATATAAGCAGAAAGCTTTGGTCCAGGATTTGCTTTTAGTCCAGGTTTTTCTTTAAGAAAAATCCTTTGTTTAAGACAGACCAAACTGCTAAAATGAAATAGCTTGGAGAAAATGAAATTAGCAAGTAACCACTTAAAATCAAATGCTTATGGTTTACTCTACAGTCTGGATATAGATCCGGTTAAAGACAATGTCATGAATTTTCCATTAAGGCACAGATGGTAAGGGTGCTTATCAAATAGCACAGGCAGTCTTCATATTTTCATAATAAAATCCTGCCTAGCAATTAAATGAATACATTGCTTTTACTGTTTTTTAGTAGGAACAAAGCTTTCTGCCTGATTTTTATGGTAAAATATTTTTATATTGTATCATGAACACATATATTACTAAATAAAAAAGATATATAAACCTACCTCTTGTCTGAAAGGCTGCTGTTGAAGCGATGGTATCGTCTGATTGTAATGCAGTCTAGTGCATAGCCAAGATGGAGCTGAGCTTCTATTGGTTGAACCGCAGCACAGCTGACAGTTTCCTCTACACTCATTTGCATCAAGTCCTGCCACCCTTAAGAGTAAATCATTCATAAACTTGAATAGAGCTGTCTGGGATATCAACTGTCACCCTTTTTTCTTGCCTTGTATTTTGTCCTTCAGCTACATTCCTGCATAGGATTTGTTAGTTAGCAACAGATTGGTGTCTCCTCGGTGTTTATAAAATTTCAGAACCTTCTGTGAATATTTTGGTGTTAGAGCTAGAAGATTACAGTGTTGAGAGAATACACAAACAGGCCAGGTTTACCAGCTTTGTATTTCTTCCAGCAAGAGTGCATACAATTTTATAGATGAAACTTTCTTTTCTCCACTTCTTCAATACTGTGTTTTATATAACTCTTGGTTTCTGGAAGTGATTATTTCCATGTGGTAGTTTGATATAGGAGAAATTCTGAGGGAAAAGAGAGAAATAAGGTTTTCAGCTTTACTAGTTGGGAGACTGTAAGCATACCACTTACATTAAAAAAGCAGACTGTGTAATTAATTAATTATTGACACAAGATTTTTTAAATTTATTTTTAGAGAGGAAAGGAGGGATAAAGAGAGGGAAAGAAACATCAGTGTGTGGTTGATTCTCACAGACTCCCAACCAGGCACCTGGCCAACAACCCAGGCACGTGCCCTGACTGGGAATCGAACTAGCAACCCTTTGGTTCCCAGACCAGCACTCAATCCACTGAGCCACACCAGCTAGGGCTACTTACTGATTTCAGAGGGGAAGTGATGGAGAGAGAGACGGTGGTACATACCCCAACCAGGGACCAAACCCACTACCTAAGTATGTTCCCTGATGGGGAATTGTCCTGTGACCTTTGGTTCACCAGACAGCGCTCCAACCAAGTGAGCCACACTGCAGGGCAGCATTTTGTGAAACTTAAATAGCAAAAGAATCCTTGGTTGGATGTTTAAAATAGAATGTTTTCTTATTTATGGTGCATTATTTAAAATTGTGGTCTAAGCATAACAAGATCAAGGTTCTTAATTATGGGAATAGCTATTATAACAATGGTAGCTGGTATAAATGCTTGCTGTATAGACTTATTTTAATCATAGATAAATCAACACATTAGTTTCTGGGGCCATGAAAGGGTAATACTATTCATTCTTATTCCCATTCCTGTTTTCATTCCCATTCCTCTTCCCTCCCCTCCCCTCTCATTCATTAAACAAACATTGAGTGTTTACTATGTCTGGTATTGAGTTACCGTGGTA
The DNA here is from genome assembly GCF_014824575.4 of Sturnira hondurensis. Taxonomy (NCBI): domain Eukaryota; kingdom Metazoa; phylum Chordata; class Mammalia; order Chiroptera; family Phyllostomidae; genus Sturnira; species Sturnira hondurensis. The sequence goes on along the minus strand of NW_028081271.1, from coordinate 14,085,607 downwards.
AACAAAACTGTATGTGGATCTTGATCATTTGGTGCTTATTCTTTACATACTTGTCATTTGTTTTTTAGTGTTCCCAGTTATTTATAGTGTTCCCAGCATAAACTTACTTTACTAAAGTTAAGGAAACATTAGATGTGCATTTATGAATATCAGTACTCTGAAAAAAAGGCCAGTTTCAGATAGCCTAATCTGTGTTAAAGGCTGGTTAATTACTCATATACAAGGTATATTATCACAGGGATTCAACTGGATTTGAATCTGTACTCTGCTGCTTACTACTAAGTTTTTTGTTTGTTTGTTTTAAAGTAGACAGTAGTATCTTCTAAATAGGATTTCTGGGAGGGATTAAATGAGAAAATCATTTGGCATGGTTCTTGGCAAATAGTAAGTGTTCAGTAAAGGTTAGTTACTATTACTATTATAAGGGTCCTGAACATCTAAAAACAAACCACTTAGGTAGGTAGGATTTCGTGATTGAAAAGCGAATGTGAAAGTACACCTATAAAGGCATTGTAAATACTATTTGGGGAGCCATTAATAAAATAGACTTTAATATGTCAAGTTATCAAAATTGTGAGTTATTTTTAGAGGAAAATTGTATATGAAGTCTCATTTTAGTCTCAAAAAAGCTTATTTAATAAAGCCTTTTCACTAACTAATCTCAAAGGAGTATTGCTACTAGCAGCTGTTCTTTTGGCTCTCTGACAGTTGTTACATTTGACTTGCGGTTGTTGTGATGCATTATTTGCTTGAATTATTGTTACCAAGCTGGTGCCAGACATTGACTCTCCCCCCTTTTATTTAACCTCATCTCTTGTGTACCAGCCACACGAGAACTTTATAATTTCTGATCTGATGCCTTGCTAATGAATATGTATTATACTTCTGGAATGTTTTCCTAGTATTTATTTTGAATTTTTTTACTGGCTTTTGTCTGACTCACAGAATGCATTTGCGATGCAGGGTGACATAGGATTTGTGCCTGTAAGAATGCAACAAAATGATAGATGTTCTGAAACAAACAATTCTTGTACAGATTGCCTCTTGTTTCATGCCGTAACTCTTTCTAAACATGCATATTTATGCAGTGGCAGCACCTATATTTCCGATTCCTGATTTATCCCTAAAGTTTATAGTAGCATTCTTTTAATTCTCTGATTCTTTAACTTGATGAGCATAAATTGATGTAATAAGTGATCCTGGGAGTCTTACCCCTCAGAAGCAATCCACTCTCTTCTCGTGGTTTTAAGTTTGTTAGAAAAGCACAGTTAATCAGATTGAGATTTGTCTTGTGTTCCTGTTTTAGAAGCCTTCTAATTATGGGGGAAATCTAATCAGAATTAAGAGTGAGAAAAAGGCACTTATAAAATAAATGTATTTAAACTTTTTTAACATTTTATTTATTTAACATTACTTTTGGAGAGGAAGGGAGGAAGAAAGAGAAGCCGCAATGTGTGAGAGAAACATAACTTGGCTGCCTCTCGCACGACCCCAGCTGGGGACCTACCTGGTCCTCAACCCAGGCTCTTGTGCCCTGACTAGGAATCAAACCTTTAGTTCACAGGCTGGTGCTCAATCCACTGAGCCACACCAGCCAGGGCAAGAAGTGTATTTTAATGCTTTTGCATTATTTATACTTTGTTCCCATCCTTAGTGAGACTATGGATAGTTTATTGCACACACAAATGCCACGTCCAGTCCCAGCGCCAACCATGCTGTCTGACAAAGTCCGAGCATGGGGAGAACGACTTCAAAGAAGCGTGTTCCGGCTTGGCGGACGTGGCATGAATGGATGTGTGGTGTTGATTTTAATCTTGCTGTCTCTTGTTGTTCTAACCTTTACTTTTCTGATAATTTGGAATCTCCTAGAAATGCTGACCATTCTCAGAGCTGAACTGGCAACTAAGTCAGGCTGAGAACACTATCACCTTAGCCTTTCCCCAAAATAACACCTCCTTCCCTGACCTGATTAAGCAATTGTAGGATAAAATACTATTAGCTAGTAGGGGGCCTGGAATATCCAAAGCTGCCCCCTTAAGTAAGTCCCGAGGCAAATCCTCTCTGATAAAATAGCCTCTGAATGTCAAAGTTGTTAGAATAACAGCCCCTCCTTTACCTTGAATAGGGATATATATCTATTAGAATTAGACAGGCAGAAAAATAGAGAAACTAGTTAGCTATTAAGCATGTAAAAAATAATAAGAAGATAGAGTTCTTAGTACACAGATATTTTAGACAGAAAGATAGCTAAATTAGACATCACAAAGGCTTATAATGAGTTTCCTAACCTCTTCTCGGTCTAGCGTATCGTTTTGCCCCATGACTAACTCTAAGAACTTTGATAAATAATAGGACATTTAAACTTTGTACATAGAGCTATTTTAAGTTGTCTGATTAATGGTTCTCCTGGTCAAAACCATTTTGTTCAACATAATTAAAAATTATGGGAACTTTTGTACTTTTCCTGATTACCTTTGTATTAATTTTTTCTGATTAACTGATCATGCTTGCACCTGTCAATGATAAATCACTATTAGAAATGAAAATATAAAAACCTGCTTGTACTTGCAATAAACGGAACAGTGCTTCACCTGCCTTTGAGCTGTGTAGTTGCCTGTTACCCAGTGCCGATGCCTATCCTCACCTCGAGGGACCCCTGGACCCTGCTGCGGCTGGACCTCGGCACACAAAGATTGTGAATTTTTTACCAAATTTTACAGGATAGAATTCACTGGATAGAAAAGCTCAAACAAGAAAAATCTTTACCAGAGTTAGTCATCTTAGTTGCTTAAAAGTCGTAATCTAATCTAATATGAAAATGTTACCGTTTTTTTTGAACTTTATTTTCAGATCATAGCAATGGATCATTTAACTTGAAAGCTCTATCAGGAAGCTCTGGATACAAGTTTGGCGTTCTTGCTAAGATTGTGAACTATATGAAGGTAAGTGTTTTTCTCAGATAACAAAAATCCTATTTGACTTTTTGGCAGAAGAGGGGACCACTCCCAAATTTTCAGAAGGAAATTTGTATATATGTCACTTTTTATAAAATTGTATATATATACCTATTATACCTCACACTGTAAAAATATTTAATGCTTTAAGCCTCATGTCAAATTAACATTGCAGTGAGTTACCTAGGTGTATTTAATTTACATTATTTCTAGGACACAATTTAAGCCCACCATTTAACTTAAAATTGTGCACAGGCTATAGATACAGTCACCTATTAATAAGTCAATACCTGTTTGCCATACAAGTGGGAAGATGTAAGACAAATATTTTCATTGATGTGAGAAGTAAAAACTGACAGTTCAGGCAGAGGTACTGATGCCTTTTCTGCATCTCTGAGGAGAAAGTTAGAATTACTGAGGGTCTTAGAAAAACACTGACTCACAAAAGAATTTAATGCTTGATGGAAGATTTTGTATTTTTGAAATATGTTTTGAGGATATAATATTTTGGCTTTACTGAAGACTTCGAATCCTAACTACACTTATTAAAGTAAAATTCTATTTATGGCTAAGATGGCCATGTGATGTAAAATTTGCCTCCTTCTTCTGGCAAATTCTTATTCCTGTTTAGTTACTAGTTATATCTCTTGAAAATATAAATCAAGATTTTATGCTAAGACTTTAATAATTTAAGAGTCTTAGGGTCTGGCTAGGTTTCAATTCTGTTCTGTGTATTTAACTTCTAGTAGAAATTGGTAGTTTATGATTTTCTATTATCAAATAATACACTTTGAATTATGCCATGCTTTCCTCTAGTACTTTTTTTTGGTTTTACTTATTTAGAGAGAGGTAAAGGGAAGGAGAGAAACGTCAGTGTGTGAGAGAAATGCACACCTTCTCGTGTGCCCCCAGCGAGGGACCTGGCCCCCAACCCAGGCACGTGCCCTGACGCCACTGACCTTTCGAATGCAGGCTGACCACAGTCAGTCCACCGAGCCATACCAACCAGGGCCAGATAATAAACTGTGACACTAATGTATTCGTCATTCATTCATTTCAATCATCCATCCCCCCATACGATAAACAATTCTTAAGAACCACTATATACTGTTTGTAGCACTCAAGTTAGGAATACCCAGGAAAAAATGTATGCCCTTGGGGCTGTCATCCTTTTGAGGGAGACTCTGACATTTATGTGTTACGTTTTTACTGCTCTGCTAATAGTCTTCAGTTATCTAGATGGCCCTTACTGTAACTTTGTTTATCTAGGACAGTATTGAGATTTTTACATGTTCTTGGAAAAATTGTGTATCTCTTTGCACATATTTAAATTGACAATTACAATTTTTCAGCAAAAGTGACAAAGAGAATTTCTGTCATATTGTCGTATTTCAATAAAATACATCATTATTTTAAATTTATCAAAGAAAATCTGAGTACCAGCCCTGGCTGGTGTAACTCAGTGGATTGAGCGCGGGCCTGCAAACCAGAGTATTGTGGTTCGATTCCCAGTCAGGGCACATGCCTGGGTTGCAGTCCGGTTCCTGACAGGGGGCTCACTAGAGGCAACCATACATTGATGTTTCTTTCCTTCTCTCCTTCCCTTCCCCTCTAAAGATAAATAAATAAAATCTTAAAAAAAATCTGAGTACCATTATTTAAAAATATACAACAAACTTAAATGGTTGGAAACTTAGTTGTTTTCCCTATGAACTTACTTATTTCTTCTGTTACTCCCTCTGTATTGTATGTTATGTATTTTTATGCTTGAAAATCTTTTATTGAACAGCCATCAATCTTTCCTACAATTATATATATATACTTATATATATATTAGAAATGTTTTTCTTGTGACTATAATGCTCTAAGTATTAAAAATACCTTCTGATTTGAATTATTACAATTAGCACACAGTTGATTAGAATAATGTGCATGTATGAAAATTTTTATTAAAATTCACTCTGCATGTAATAATTAGTCAGAAATCCATTTATATTTATTTTATTTATTTTTATTTACTGATTGAGAGGGGAGGGAGAGAGAAGGCTAAAGAGAGAAACATCGATTTGTTGTTCCATTTATTCAAGCATTCAGTAGTTACTTTCTGTATGTGCCCTGACTGGAAATGGAAACTGTAGCCTTGGCATGTTTGGGAGATTCTCTCACCAGTTGGATTGCTGGGCCAGGGCCCAATAAAAATCCATATTTTAAAATGCAATGAATGGTGCTGTCTTCTTTCTTCCTCCAGTCGTTTCGTATCTGGAGATACATATTAATTATTGATAGAATAAAACAGAATATGGCACCATTTCTGCTCTTATTTTTAGATTTTGTAGGTTTAAGTGCTAAGAAATAAATGGTCATATAAATAAGTTTATTCTAATGGAAATTTTGTGATAGCAAAATCTTCCAAGTTATATGCCAGAAATCACTTTGCGATGTATTATCAAGCATCCATCAGTTGGCGTTTCTATTAGGTCCTCGTATAATTTGGTTGAAAGCAAAAGATTGTGAACTGCCTGACTTTGCCAAAGGATTTCATACCTGGTGCTTAACCATTCTTTTTTTTTTTTTTTAGTTTCTAGGAAGTATATCAAAAGGCTTTACCAAGACTTAGCAAGTGTCTAATTGTATCACGTCCCCCTCTTCCCCTGTAGGTACTTCCTTAATCTGATACACTCAGAAGTGGTCGAGAAAGTAAAAATATTAATTTCAGTCCACCTTTGCCAATGTAATTTTTATCATTAAAATGATTTTATCTTATGCATATAAATACATTTTAGTCAAAAGTTTCAAGTTGAAGGATTAGCTTATTTGATTTATGGAAAGTACCTCTTGGTTAGTGAAGCTCATTTTTATTGTCAAATCAACCAGCTGTATCAAACTTGTTTTTTATCCTAAAATTGTCTCTTCTTTTAAATTCAAATAAATAGGGTAATATACATTTTTTAAAAAAATCTTCGCTTGACGACATGCTTGTTGGCTTTAGAGAGAAGGAGAAGGGGAGAAAGAACATTGATGTGAGGTTTCCTCTCTCCCGACTGAACCTGAAACCCAAGCACATGTCCTGCCCAGCCAGGAATCCCACCCACAGCCTTTTTGGTTTATGGGTGATGCTCCAAGCAGCTGAGCCACACTGGCCAGGACAGTTAATACACATTTTAAATGATATAAAAACCACTAAGAAATAAATTATAGAATGCATACTAAAAGGTGCTATTAAGGTAATTGAGATGAAAATTACATGGGTCAAATAGAATTCATTTGTCAATTTTAATAATTTAAAAAACAAATCTGCTTATGTTACATCACATCATTGTAATGGAGTAAAGGGTAGAAAAAAGTGTGTTATTCCTTTTCTAAATGTGTGTGCTTACATCTTCTGATTGCTGATATTCAGATTTTAGGTATAAATAAAAGGGAATGATTCAGAAATAAGTCAGTCAACAAGTAATTTTGTTTTGGGGTAATTAATGAAGAACGATACCTATTGTTAAAAATGAATTGGTCTTAGAGCTAACTAAGCTCTAAGTGATTTTTGTAATAGGAGGTAGAAGCACTAAATTGTTCAAAAGATGTAATGAGAGTTGACTAATTAGAATAAAACTTTCATGATATAATTTTACAAAATAAGTTTTAACTGCCACAATCTAAAATATAATAGTTCATATACAGTTCTGTCTGTGGGTTTTTAAAAATTTTTAGTCATCACCTGGGGATACATTTATAGATTTTAGAGAGGAAGGGAGAGAAACATCGATGTTAGAAAAAAACCTATAGTAGGTTGCCTCCTCTGCAAGCCTCAACTGGGGATCCAGCTGGCGACCTGGGTATGTGCCATGTGCCCTGACCCGGGGACCAAACCTGCAGCCTTTTGGTCCACAGAGGATGCTCCAGCCAACTGTGCCACCTGACCAGGGCTGTTTGTTGCTTTTATGGAGCATAATTTGAATAATGTGGTAGTCCTTGAAAATATTTCTGTTACATGTTAAAAAAAATCAACCTCCTTGATTGATACTGCTTCAGCTCCTTAAGTGTGCTTTTTTCTCAGGCTAATAAATAATCAAAGAATGAATTTTGAGAAATATAAGAGAATACCTTAAATACTTGAGAAACAATCTAGTTCTATCATTACATATTTCTTACCAATATTTTCTTTAGTTTGTTCTAATTAGTCTCTCTAAAGTGTGTTGGTTTCTTGGACAGTACAGCATGGAGGGTGGAGTGTGTGGGAATGGAAGAGGCAGAGTTTGTAAAGAAAACTGCTCTCAATTGCCCATGAACTATATATAGTGTATCAGAATTAGGATTTCCTGGCATGGGCCAGAATATCCCATTTTTAACTCTTAGAACAATTTGTAAGACTGGACAAGATAAGAAGCCCTATAGTAGGTACAACAACTCAATATTATCATTTATGAAGGCTTCCCCCAAATAACATTTTTTGACTTGTCCTTGAGTCCCTGGAGTTTATTACCCTTCCAGGCAAAATTCTGGGTGGAAATGAGACTATTACCTCCCCTTCTCCTTCCTTTCCCCCTCCCCTTCCCCTCCCTTAGAAAGAGGAGAGGGCCTGTTTTGACAAAGAGTGCATATGGAAGGTGATGCGAATGTGGGACCGCCTGTTCTGCAAGCTACCTTGCATGCTGTGCCCCTCCACAATCTGCCACCTGGCTGGGTCCGCCGGCTGCCACCTTGTGGGCCCTCCTGTCCAGGTCTGCCAGCCACCATTTTTTTGGCCGTGACCCCTTTCTCCCCAGCATCCAACTCTGCTCCTCCTATCTGTCTGGATGAATGTGTCTACTTTAACTCCTTGGTTGTCGGACTTCCATAGAGTTCAGTTTTCTGTCAATACTGGTTGGTATTTTGTTTCTAAATTTTTGTCCTTATTTTGCTTGTGCGAGGAGGCACAATGTGTCTACCTACACTTCCATCTTCTCCGGAAGTTGTGTGCAGGTCTTTGTGTGAACATTAGTTTTCAGCTCTTTTGGGTAAATACTAAGGAACATAATTGCTAGATCGTATAAGAACATATTTAATTTAAAAAAAAAACAAGACCCTGCCAGAGCATCTGTACCATCTTGCGTTCCCACCAGCAGTGAATAAGTTTCTGTTCTCTGCATCCTCACCACCATTTGGCATCTATATTTTTCAATTTAATAATTTGTCCTGGGCATCTTTTGAAACTAGCATGGAGAGAACATCTTCATTTTCTTCTTTAACATCTGTATAGTAGCACAGATGTGCTACAGTTTATTTAATTGGCCACCAGGGTTGTTTCGGATCTTTTACAAACGATGCTGCAGCGACCTTGTCGCTCTTGTGTGTCATCCTGTATATATGTAAATTCCTAGAAATGGGGTTGCTGGGACAAAGGGCTTCAATTTATTCTTACTGTAAAATTGCCCTCTCTAAGAGTTAGTATTTTTAATAGTTTTTAAACTATTAGTTTCACTATTAGTAAAAATACTAATCAGTATTTTTAATAGTTTTTGTGAGTTTATTTTAGCCAAACTGAAGACATGCTGGGGAGCAAGATCTTAAATGCTCTTTAATTAGCTTTTTTTAAAAAAATTTCCCCCCTCATATCCATTTTCAGGGACCTTAATGACTTCATTGTCTTTAAGGCTCGTAACATGGTTTTACTATTGCCAGCTTTCTCTAAATTTCTGCAGAAACACATTCAGATAAGCAGACTCACAATTAGTATTTTTTTAATCCTCAGCGGAGGATATGTTTATTGATTTTTAGAGAGAGAGGGAGGAGGATAGAGAGAAACATTGATGTAAGAGAGAGACATCGATTGATTGCCTCCCATTTGCTACTGGAGTGGGATCAAACCTGCAATCTAGGTATGTGCTCTGACCGGTGATCGAACCCACAGCTTTTTGGAGTATGGGATGGTGTTCCAACCATCTGAGCTCCCTGGCCCGGGGCACAGTTAGTATTCTTGACAGTAGAGTTTGAGAGGGCCTGTTTTCTTAGATAGTCATGTGAATTTTCATTAGTGTCATAGGTAAAAAGAATATCTTGGTGGAGGTTGAATATATTCATGTTTTAAGGTAATGAATATCTTTTCATGTTTAAGGTCATTTGCATTTCTTTTTCTTTGATTTATGTGTTCCTATCTTTGGGTCATTTTCCTATTAGGTTTTTGGAGCTCTTAAACTATTAGAAAGATTAGTTCTTTGTCATGTTAGTTGCAAATATTTCTCTCACTTTAACATTTGGTTTTATAGAACTGCAAGTTTGAACCTGGTTCTGTCTGATGTTTATAGTAAATTCTCTCCATCACTATAATTGTACTGCTTCAAATAATACATGTTCAACATTGCTTGAAAGATTGATTTACTTGTTAATGCATCTAGCATTTTAAAACCATCTTATATTTTCCCCCAATAGACACGTCATCAGCGAGGAGATACACATCCTCTAACTTTAGAAGAAATTTTGGATGAAACACAACATTTAGATATTGGACTCAAGCAAAAACAGTGGCTGATGACTGAGGTAAGAATAGGCTTAAAATATTGTAAAAGAAATTAGTTGATTACCATGAAATATTTGCTCCACCTAGGGTTTTTAATAGACTGAAATCGGGTAATTGTTTTTCCTTATTTTAAAAAAGAATTGGTGTAGGGTCTTTGTTTTGTAAACATTCATATTTTAAAACATTTTATTTGGTTTTCATATAATCTTATATACCTATTTAAAAATGTCAGACTAGCATAAAAATTATAAAAGTCAGCCATTATATCAATTTCATTTAAGTTTTTACAGAATTATTGTTGCTTATTTTGAATTGCTAAATTTTATAATGCATAGTGTGTTGGCAAGTGGTATTGTCTTTACATATGTTTAAGATGGCGAAAGCATGAGGTAACAGGGATGGCAAGATACTTTGTTAAGTGAGATATTTGCTATACTATTACTACCATTATGAATTGATAGTAATGTTATGCCTCTAGCAAGTAACTTGGAAAAATAATCATAAACATTGTGTATATCCACACAGCATTGGGAGAAAAGGAACCCCAAACCAATTGAGTGATCATGCTAATTTGGAAATGAGTAACATTTTTTAAAAATTCAGATAATTTGCCTCTTTTCTGTTTAAGTATGACACTGACAATGAAGAAGATTGCTTTCTAGGACCTGTGCTATATTCTAAAGACCAAACGGAAAATTCTTAAAGTATACTTCAATTATTTTAGCAAACAAATGTTCTTACTTTTCATAATATAAATGAACCAGTTAGTCACTGTCATTGTAGCCCATTATATTAGTGATATACAAACAGTGGTAATTCACATTCAGTTTTGTTGCTATACTTAATCTTGGAATTTCACAGACTATAGACACTAAAGATTATATTTCTTACTATTTTATTCTCCCTCCTTTGTTTCTTCTTTCACGGTCAGGCTGGCAGCTGCAAAAGAAAATAAATAAAGTTCCTCTTTCTTAAAAAGCTTTCCATCAGCTGTTAGCTGTACAAGAGAACTGACTGGGAACATAATTCCGTAATTCCTGTGTTCCTACTCAGTTTCATTCTTGAGCTGACATAATAGGTACATTTCCTGTATGCACTGGTTTGGTCCGTTACAGTTCCTTCCACAGCTATTGGTGCCATTTGATATCAGGTGCGGCAGACTCACCCTACCACCAGGTAGTGCTTCTCACGTTGTAAAGCCCATATGCCATAGTCTGTACTTCGAAGGTAGACAGGCAGTACCCAGTTCACCTCCTTTATGTTAATAGATGTTGTATTGATTCTCACCTCTTTGGGTTTCCAAAAGAATGTAAGTACAGCTTTCTTCAAACAGTTGTGATAAAATGATTTCTTTCTTTATATAAATTCCAAATAATTTATATAAATAATAAACAGTTTTCCTTTATAAAAAGTGAGCACCATCTTGATCTCCATAGTATATTGTTTGGGATCCTGAATGTCTAGTATTATAGATCTGCTAGTTATTCATCAGATACTTTTAATTTGCCATTGTACTGGGGAGTGTATTTTTAAAATAATTAGTAGAAATTAAGAATGTATATATAGAGTTTCTTTTTGATAATATATCCCAATTGTGTCACTGTTACAGGCATTAGTCAATAACCCCAAAATTGAAGTAATAGATGGGAAGTATGCCTTCAAGCCCAAGTACAACTTAAAGGACAAGAAAGCCCTGCTGAGGCTCTTAGATAAGCATGACCAGAGAGGCTTAGGAGGAATCCTTTTAGAAGACATAGAGGAAGGACTGCCCAATTCCCAGAAAGCTGTCAAGGTGACCTCTCCTTTCTATGCTTTGATATGATTTGAATTTGTAATGTCATTGGGGGCGTGGGGGAGAGGGTATGGGGTGATAAATGGTAGTAGATGGAGACTTGACTTGGGATGGAGAGCACAGCACAACGTACAGGTGATGTGCTGTGGAACTGTGTGCCTGAAACCCGTATCATTTTGTTAACCAGTGCCATCCCACTACCTGCAACGAAAAAGAAAAAGTAATGTCATCTTGGTTTTAAAAAATAGCAAGAATTTTTAAATTTTCACTTTGAAAGCCTCCATTGCATATACTTGGGGTTGTGGCCAGGCAGTGGAGAATTTGGAATTCCTGCTGCAGAGCAGGACAGAGCGTAGCCGTTGTCGTGGGCGTTGTCGTGTGCCTCTGACAGCTTCCTGTTGTGTGGTGGTGCATGTGCTTGTTTGACTCTTTGGAATATTTCTGGAAGGTTCTCCTCAAAGGCATAAGTGTTGTTCTCAGAAGTTTTTGTTTGTATACGAGAACTACAGAGCTAGTAGACAGTGTCAACGTGAGGAACCAGACACATTAAAACACAAAAACATTGGCTAATTAGCTGGGTATTTGAGCTCCTAAAGGGACTGTTAGTAGGAGTCATAGAGGTTACATGTCCAGTTTGAATTTGGAACTCACATGGGAAGGCTGCCAGTCTCTGTTTGTCACAGTTGGTGATGATGGACGCTAACCTGTAAGCGGGTTCATTCTCTTTGTTACCTGTAGAGTAAAACTTGCTCATTTCTCTCCTCCACCTCTTGGCAGCCTTAATTCTCTTGGGAATTAAGTCACACATTATGAGAACTTCCAGTGTTGTCCTACATCCTGAGGCTGTTTATATATTTTTTCAGCCTCTATTTTGTTTCTTTGTTTGTTCTGTTCATCTAGTGTCGTGTCCACTGACTTTTCTTCTTTACCTCTAATTTGTTAAGCCCAGTTGGTGAACTTTTTATTTATTTAAGGTGTTTTTTTTAAGTTTTTATTTATTTTTCAAGAGAGAGAGAGGAAGGGAGGGAGAAAGAGGAAGAGAAATATCAATGTGTGATTGCCTCTCACAGGGCCTCCACTGGGAACCTGGCCCACAACCCAGGCATAGGCCCTGACTGGGAATTGAACCGGTGACCCTTTGGTTCACATTCCATGCACAATCCACTGAGGTGCACCAGCCAGGGCAACTTTTTATTTTGGAGATTGTGTTTTTCATTTCTACGCTTTTTATTCTTTATGGTTTGTTTCTTTGTTGAAAAATTTTTTATTCATTGCAAGCAAATTTTCCATTATTTTCTTGAATACAACTTCTTATAGCTGCTTTAAATCCTTCTCTTCTGATTTTATCCTGGGACCTGTCTGCACTGACTCTGTCTCTCGAATACGGGCCATGTTTTCCTGTTTCCTCATATATCTAATAAATTTCTGTTGAGTATTGAATTTTGTGAACCATATGTATAAAGCCACAAGATTTTTTAAAAGGTTTTATTTATTTTTGAAAGAGAGGAAGGGAGGGAGAAAGAGAGGGAGAGAAACGTTATCAGTGGCCTCTTGCACACCCCCAGCCGGAGACCTGGCCTAGTGACCTTTTGTTTTGCAGGATGACTCCCAACCTACTGAGCACACCAGTCTGGGCAACTCAGGATTCCGTTTCAGTGCTCCAGAGAATGCTTTTGTTTGTTTTGTTTTTAATTGAGTAGTTATCTTGACTAGACTCCACTCCAGATTGTCTTTTCTGCAGTGGGTGGAAGGCGTAAGATCTGTTTTGTTCTTAGCTCTTTTACTTTTTAAAAAATTATCCAGCCCTGGCTGGTGTAGCTCAGTGGGTTGAGCGCGGGCCTGCGAACCACACGATCACGGTTCAATTCCCAGTCAGGGCACATGCCTGGGTTGCAGGCCAGTTTCCGGCCCCTGGCAGGGGACACACAAGAGGCGACCATACATTGATATTTCTCTCTCTCTCTCTCTCTCCTTCCCTTCCACTCTAAGATAAATAAATAAAATCTTTAAAAAAAAATAAAAATAAAATAAAAAAAATTATCCAGAGTTTATAGTAGTTTTCTGTGGGAGGGTGGGTCCCTTAGGAGTAACTTGGCCATTACTAGAAGCAGAACCCTTTTAATATTTTTAACTTAAAAGTGTCTAAACTTAACCTGCACAAATGTTGAAAATAAAATGTGACCAAAGTTTATAAATTGTGTACATTATAGCATGTTAAAACATAGAACTACTGGATTTTAGTGTAACAGTCAAGAGTGCTAGGTGCATTTCCTTCTCTGTTCTTTCTTTCCCATTTTCATGTATTATTACTATGCAGTAGACTTTTCATTACATTCTAAAAGTAGAACAATGGTGTAAACTAGTAATTGCTTATTCTATTTCAGACAGTTTTGTGGTGTAAGTTACTTCAATATCTTACCTTTAGTGGCTCTGTTCCCTAAGGATTAGAGCTGAAGGGGTCATAAAAAGCATACAATCTATGTCATTTTCAGGCGGGATTGTTTCAGAATTGCGTGAAGCTCAATTTTTATTCTGTTCTTACCACCTGGGTCCAGTGAAGTTTATTTTATTATTTTAAACAGTATTTTGTCATTTCATGAATAATTTACATAAGAATAAAGGGATGGTGAAAAACACCTTAACTAGAAATTTTAATAAGGATTTAGCATAGTGCCCCGGCTAGCAAGGCTTAGTTGGTTGGAGTGTCATCCTGTAACAAAAAGGTTGCGGGTTCAACTCCCAGTCAGTGCACATAACTGGGTTGTGGGTTCGATCCTGGTCTCAGTGTGTACAAGAGGCAGCCAGTTGATGCTTCTCCTTCACATCAGTTTCTCTCTGTCCCTTCCTCTTCCCTTCTCTAAAAAAAGCAATGGAAAAAATGTTCTTGGGTGAGGATTAAAGAAAAAAAAACAGCATAGCAAACCTCTGTATCAAGTATGTTTTGGCAAACAGATGTCAAAAAGATGGAAGTACGTGTCCTTTTAGCCCAGGAGGTAGCAGAGGTTCTTATCACATAAATTGTGCAATGAAGTCCTTCCTGTTGGATAACTAACTGGATAAAAATATTTCCTTAGATGTATCTTGTTTACTTGTTGATCCCGTAGCTTGAGAGTATTCATCTGTGGTATTGTCATTTAAATACTCATAGTTGGAGACTATTTCTGTGATGAATTTTACTGTCATCCTTAGAGTTCAGAGTGTGCTCGCAGGCTTTTTGCATTTTTGTTCTCATTCATTAATAATAGTGAAATATCTTGTGTCAGTTTTCTTGGCATTGCTCTGAGTAGTAGAAAATACTGAATTGTCAGCTGTGCTTAAGAAAGCTAAAAGACAAAGACTCTTCGGTCTTTTATATCTTCTTGAGAGATGGTGTAATACTTTCAGCGATGGAGTAAAAAAAACTGAAATGTGGCTCTTTATTTCACTATTGCCTCACAGTCCTAGGTGATTTGATCATTCTTTCATTTTCTTATTTTAGCTTTTTTAAAGCATTATTATAAATAATTGAGGTGTAATGAAGTAGCAAAATATTTCAAGGTTGAAGAAAAGTAAAAACACTAAGATCCTACTATTTTTCTTAGATTAATAAAAGGGTCCAACGAACTCAAATCATAATTGCCAAATATACTGACTTTTATTCTGTTTCTTAAAAATAAGTAAATTTTTTTTTGTACTTTGGAAGATGTCTAAGAATAAAAGTCTTGAAGTAGCAGTCCTTAAAAATAGTCAGAACTGCTCAAGAAAGAAACTCAAGCACTAAAATTGGGTCTAGTGGACCCTGTATAATGGTATACTGAGGGTTAAAAGGAATGGGAATTCTTTATTGTAAAAAAAAATGGGGGTGGGAGTGGTGGTAGTGAGGTAATTTGGAGAGTTAACTGAAAAAATTTTCTTTATCTTTAAGGCTCTAGGGGACCAGATACTATTTGTAAGTCGTCCTGATAAGAAGAAAATTCTTTTCTTCAATGATAAGAGCTGTCAGTTTTCTGTGGACGAAGGTAAGCCTTTTCTGTGTACGTACTTTCTTTAGTTTACAAGTGTGTCACAAAATTTATAGTATATTACAATACTGCTTTTTATTTTTTAGCATTGTCATCTCTTAGAACAGAGTAACTCCTAACATTCATTCTCAGAGCGCAGTGTGAAAGAGTTTCTGTTCGTTGCACTTGCAGTCATGGCATAGCAGCTTATGGTTTACTGCGCTGATGGCCCAGCTGTAGCAAAAACGGAGTTTCTTGATTATTTTATTTCACAAATATTACCTGACATGAAATCTTGATGCAGGATGGGAAAATAAATAAACTTTTGTTGGTAACTGATACTCTCAAGTAATTTACTATTTTGATTATCAAATTAGATAAAGGAAGAGATTATTTTTTTCCCTTTTTAATGGGAACTAGAGGTTTGTCTTTCTGAAGCAGTGGAATGAACAAAATAATACAGAGAATTTGCTCTGTGTTCTAGCGTTAAATCACCACACTTGCAAACTTTACAGTAACAAAGGATGGGATCAGATCAGTGGGATTTTTGCCTTCACTGACAGATGCATCAGTGCCATTTATGAAACCCATTGCATCTCGGACCAGTGTGGCGTGGTGGTTCGGGTGTCATCTCAGAGAGTGCAAGATCGCCAGCTGATTCCCCGTCAGGGCACGCGCCTGGGGTGTGGGTTTGGTCCCTGGTCGCAGTGCCCATAAGAGGCTCCCTGTTGGTGCTTTCTCTTGCACGTCGATAATTCTCTCCCTTTCTTTCGTTCTCCCTTCTCCTCTCTCTAAAAATAAATTATAAAAAGCATTGGAAAATCTTGAGCAATTTTTAGAAAGCATACTGTTTTATATGAAATTATTATGGTTTTGTGAAAAATATCACAATTATCAGAACTTTATGGAAAGTTTTAGTTTTCTTCATTTTTATATGTGATTTTCTTTTGTTAAATTATTTAAAAGAAACTTAATTTTAACATAAATTAGAAAAGTTAAAGTTACACAAGTATTTTGAAATGTATATTTTCAGAAAGATTTTTTTGTTGTAATTATAGAATTGGATACTAAGTTATGTGTTTGCTGTCTTGTAGTTAAATGAGTGATACCTATATTTTGAATTTTAGTTACTCCTTCGTATATTTTCCTGCACAGTTTTTGGTTTAAAACAGTCTTGACATTTATAGTTTAAGAATTATATCTATGATCATTGCAACAAATCACTC
The DNA here is from genome assembly GCF_014824575.4 of Sturnira hondurensis. NCBI lineage: Eukaryota > Metazoa > Chordata > Mammalia > Chiroptera > Phyllostomidae > Sturnira > Sturnira hondurensis. The sequence continues at coordinate 14,069,165 of NW_028081271.1, read as the reverse complement.
TTGGTCATATTAATTCACTTGCACTTCAGCTTTATCTCATGTGACTGTCTTAACACCTGTACCTTTTAAAAAATTTGAAATACTTCCACCCATTCTTTTACTTTATACCTGTCTTCTGTTTCAGAGATTTTCTTTGTAGATGGCATACAGTTGGTTTTAATCTTCTGAGTCAGTTCTGAGTGTCAATTTGTATATTATCTTACTGTATGATGTATTCTCCCCATTACTTGGAAATTGATTTGAGGGAAGGTATCGATGTAATAGAATTATATATAATTATAATCATATTATATTGATATAATATAAAATTGACATTTTATATACATATGGGGGAACAAAAAATATGAAAAATTCTGTCTTTAGTCTTACATGTTTAAGCTTCAGTCACCTTCAAAACACTTTCCATTTGATGCAGTACACCTATAGAGACCTTTTTCCCCTGCTCAGAACAGTTTTTGAACTCACAGATTTTGATGTCTTTTAGTGCTTCTGTCATTTTTGTTTCACCTCTTCCACATGGGCAAAGCATTTCCCTTTGAGGACTTTTTCATCTAGAGAAACAAAAAAAGTCTGGCATCTCTAAATGTGTTTGTGGTCAAGTGGCAGCTGGTGTCGAAGGCTCAGCTGGACTCGACGCCCAGGATGGCTTGCAGCGATGACTGCTGGCTGAGCACTCGGTTGGGCCTCTCTATGTGACTCGGGCTTCTCGCAGAAATGTGGCTGGTTCTGAGAGGGAGTGTCCCAAGAGTGGGCATCCTTGGAGTCTAGATTACTGTTTATTGTAAAAGGATGTAACTAGGAACAGGCAGATGGGAGGGATGCATAGGGCAAAGTATGCGGGAAGGGGCAGGGATCTTCCCTGGTCTCAGAGCATGCCATTCTCCCCACATCTTCACATGTGCACTAACCCAGCAGCTCCCACAAATAATTAGTATCTTGTTATATTCCTCTTATTTTGCTAAATGTAGGGGATTATTGATGTAAGTAAGAAACATCCAAACCTATAGAGAACTTTTCTCAGAATTTGTTTGAGACAGAGAATATACCTGGAAGCAAGACCTGAGTAGACAGATAAAATGCTCCCAAGAAATGACAGTTTGCAGCAGCTTTTGTGCATTTGGAACTAAGGAAGATTACATGAAAGTGGGAGAAAGCAAGGGGTGGCGGGGATTGGATTCCAAGATAGTTAACAAGATGATGTGCCCTCTTGAGGGAGGTCGCACCCTTCCTTAGAAGGAAGGGTCTGAAAAGAAAACTGCCAGAGGTGTGTTAACCTGGGTGCACAGAATCAATGGGCAGGGCTTGCTGAAGACAAAGCTAAATAAGCCTTTTGGCGAAGTTATGTGACTGGCCGCCATGACCTGCCCAGTTAGGAATTCATGATCAGATCACCCTGTGAGGTTACTTTCCGTAGAATCCTTTTTTTTTCGTCCACCATGTGGTAGCTACAAATGGAAATACAGATCTGGTGCCTTGGCAACTTACATGTCATAATTGATGCTTTTCATAAGTATGATGAAGGATTCTTCGTAAAGATCTAAAAAATACAAAACGCAGCTTTTCTGTGATTTACAAAAGTTAACCATACTATATTCTATATACATTACACATGGTATGTTTCTAGAAAATCCAGTGTGTGTTAAAACATTATAAAAAGATTTTTTATGTAAAACAGGTTCTAGGTTCAGTTTATTATTGTAAATTGGTATTTTTCATTAATCTCTGCACGTTCCAGGAAAGATGTTTGGGAGGAGGTAGGGTTTTTCAGCCTTGGCAGGATTGAGATGTTGAGCCAAGTGATTTCCTTTGATGTTGGGCTTGTCACTGCACTACAGGCTGTTTGGCAGCATCCCTGGCTTCTCGAGTTGCCAGTAGCAACTCTCCTTTCAGTTTTGACAATCAGAAATGATTCCAGACGTTACCAGCTGTTTGCTGGGGAGAACATTGCCAGGGTTGAGAATTCTATGAAAGGTACATCTTATGTTTATAAGATAGAGGAAAGTTAACTACATTGTTTTCACACTTTTTTCATGCATTTTTACATTGAGCACATTCATTGATATGAGGGATCTTAATGTGAATAAAGTTTCTGCCCTTGAACTTATAGGCTGAGGAAGAAATGACATGGGGACACACAGGTAGTACATCGTGTTGCCTGTTGTTATTGAGGTGTTCATACAGTGCTGTAAGGTCCTGTGGAGAACAGCCACCAACAGGAACCTCAGGAATAAGTCATTGTTCTTGTAGTTGAAAGTGTCAGTATTGCATAAAGTACTAATTTTAAAAAACTGTGTTTCTGTTAATTGTGGAAAGTATGTGTGTTTCCAGAGAAGTCCCACTGGAAGTTGATACATATCTTAACATTTGTCTGTTTCTTTCCTTTCTTTGTATTTTACTCCTCACAGTGCTTTGTCTAGATTATATCTATAGATTTTTTTGTTTTAGCCCACTAGGTGGCAGTCTTAGCTATAAAGAAGAAATCTTGTGAGCAAGCTTTCAGTCTCTTTTATCTGTAATAGAAGCACATGTCTTAACACAGGTATAGAATAAGTAAGGAGAGAGTTTACTATGTAGTAATGAATACAGAGTAGTTGGACCTAGGTATATGTCCCTTTTTTAAGGTTGCCAATCAGATGAGTTTATTAAAAATTTTTTTTGTTTCTGAAAGTTTTTTTTCCCCATTACAATTTAGTCCCCTTATGCCCCCCTCCCCCTCAATCACTACACTGTTGTCCATGTCTCCTTTTTTTGTGTTTAATCTTTTTATTCTCTAACCTCCCCCACCTCCTTAGTTGTCATCCTACTCTCTATGAGTCTGTCTCATTCTGCTTGTTAGTTCAGTTCATTAGATTCCACATATGAGTGAAATGATATAGTATCTGTCGGTCTCTGACTGGCTTATTTCACTTAGCTCTTCATAATGCTCTTTTTATTTTCATATTGTTCGTTGTTCAGGCACAGTTGTCTCCATTTGCACCACACCATGCCCCCAACCCTCACCCATCCCAGACTCCCACCCTCGAACCTACCCCGTTTGGCTTTGTTCATGTGTCCTTTGTACGTGTTCCTCGATGGCCCTAGCATAATGTTCTCTATCCACACTGTTGTAAAGGGTAAATTTTTTTCTTTCGTACAGCTGAATGGTATACCATCGTGTAAATGTCCCACAAATGAGTTTTATCCACTCATCTATTGATGGACACTTGGGCTGCTTCCATATCTTGGTGATGATAAATAGTGTTGCAGTGAACATAGGAGTGCTTATGCTCTTTTGAATTAGTGTTTTGGGTTCCTTTGGATATATTCCCAAAAGTGGAATCACTGGGTCAAAAGGCAGACCCATTTTTAATTTTTTGAGGTACCTCCATACTGCTTTCCACAGTGGTTTCACCAGTCTGCATTCCCACCAACAGCACAAAAGGGTTCCCCTTTCTCCACATCCTCACCAGCACTTGTTTGTTGATTCATTGATGACGGCCACTCTGACAGGTGTGAGATGATAGCTCATTGTGGCTTTAATTTGCATTTCTATGATGATTAGTCATGTTGAACATCTTTTCATATGTCTATTCACCATCTGTATGTCCTCTTTGGAGAAGTGTCTATTCAGGTCCTTTGTCCAGTCTTTTAATTGGGTTGTTTGTTTTTTGGTGTCAAGATTTGTAAGTTCTTTTTATTTTTTATTCTATTTATTTTTTCTAAAGATTTTATTTATTTTTAGACAGAGAGGAAGGGAGAGAGAAAGGGAGAAAAACATCAATGTGTGGTTGCCTCTTACACAATCCTACTGGGGACCTGGCCTGCCACCCGGACATGTGCCCCGACTGGATTGAACCAGTGACCCTTTGGTTCACAGGCCGGCACTCAGTCCACTGAGCCACACCAGCCAGGGCTTTAAGTTCTTCATAAGTTTTGGATAGTAATCCCTTACCGGATGTATCAGCATATATGTCCTCCCATTCTATGTCTTGTCTTTTCACTTTGTTGATGTTGATGTGCAAGAACTTTCTAGTTTGATGTAGTCCTACTTGTTTATTTTGTTGTTGTTGTTGTTTCCCTTACCTGGGGAGTTATATCTGGTAAGATATTGCTACGAGCAATGCCTGAGATTTTGCTGCCTTCGATTTCTTCTATGATTTTTATGGTTTTGTGTTCTCATTAAGTCTTTGATCCTTTTGAATTTATTCTTGTGTGTGGTGTAAGAGGGTGGTCTAGTTTCATTTTTCTGCATATATCCAATTTTCTCAACACTAATTATTGAATAAACTATCTTTAGTCCAGTGTATGTGCTTTCTTCCTCTGTCAGATGTTAATTGATTATAAAAGTATGGGTTTGTCACGGTTCAATTCCCAGTCAGGGCACATTCCTGGGTTGCAGGCTGGTTCCCTGCAGGCCAACTCCCAGCAGGGGATGCAGAAAAGGCAACCATACATTGATGTTTCTCTCCCTCTCTCCTTTCCCTCTAAAGATACATAAATAAATAAAATCTTTAAAAAATAAATAAATAAATAAAAATAAAAGTATGGGTTTATTTCTAGCTTCTCTGTTCTGTTCCATTGATCTATGTGTCTGTTTTCATGCCAGTGCCATGCTGTTTCGATAACTATGGACTTGCAGTATAATTTCATATTAGGTAGCATGATGCCTCCAACTTTGTTTTTTTGCAGGATCCCTGTTGTTTTGTGGGGCCTTTTGTGGTTCCATATGACTAGATATGTGTCTTATTTCATAAAGGCGTTTAGTATTGCCTTAAATCAAGATCTTACCCATTTAGAGGCAGTGTAAATGCAGTGGTTGGAAGGATGGTCTGAGTAGGTAAACTGTAGGTTTATTAAATCTTAGCTCTCCTCCTTACTAGCTTAGGTAAAATACTTGTAGTAAACCCTCACTGTCTGAGAGTTCTTATCTACAAAATAGAAATAATGGTACCTGCACCTCATGGTTCTCAGGAGAATTAAATGATTTAATATAAATAAAAGTGATTAGAGCTTGGAATAGAACCTGGCATGTAGTAAGAGTCACAGTAACAATCATGTAATGTTAGCTGTTGCTGGTAACTTTGAAAACATGAAATAATCACCAGAATACTAGACATTTCAATCTTATTACCTCATTACTCAATCTACCTGTGCTTAGCTGTCTGGTTATTGACTCATTGGATCTGTAGTTTTGCGTTCGATTAGACAGATAGCGAGGACCAGACCTGAGCAGTCTGAGCCACATCTGCACGGACACTCTGCAGCCACGTTACGTTGGCCGGTGTTCCTGGTGATGAATCCGATGGCAGTCTGAGTTTTCCCTCGTTGCTGGTCACTTCTTCTCTGCCTGGAAGCTTAAACAATTTCAACTTTATCCTTAGAAGTAGGACTCTTCCCAGTAGCTACTTCCTTGGGGCTGATTTGGGTCATTTTTTTAATGGTTTTATGCCATTCTATTTTTATTAATGTGGATGTGCTTTAAAACATTTTTCTGCTGTTCCACAGATAGAAATTTAGTTTTTATTTTTTTTGATATACTATTCCAAATAATGCTCAGTTCTTGCCTGCTGATCTCCTTATGGTAGTTCTTTAAAAGTAGAATTGCTAAGACAAAAAACATAAGGCATATTTAAAATTTTTGCAACAGCTTGCCTAATACTTAAAGTTTGAACCAATTTTTTGGACCAGTTTACCTCTTCCCAGTAGTATATGAGGAGGTATCCATTTTTTCACCCTCGCCAGTACTGGATGTTTTTAGTTGTCTTTGCCTGCCTCATAGAAAATAAAGATTATCTTGATTTTAATTTGAATTTTCTTGCATTGATTTTTATAAAACTAAAGGAGAACAACTTATTCCTCTTAGTACTTCTGTCAATTGGGTGTTTTCTTTCCCCACATGTATTAAAAAGTAATTAGATTCAGGGTCCTCTGAGCCCCTGCCTCTAAGATTAGGCCTCCCTTTCAGTGTCCATCTTTAAGTATTTATGCAGCTGTAATACATTTACAGAGAGGATGTAATATTTAAACATTGCAACGGCATTGAGCTAAGAAAAGGCAAGGGCTAAAGGAAAAATGTTTTATTGGAAAAAATACATCGAAGAGTTCTGAATAATTGGAATACATCAAATTCAGGAATTTTGTTTCGAAAATAGCTCCAATGATGTTTCTTTTAGCAAATGAAGTTGAATTTTGTTTTAATATACTGGCAAGTCTCTTGTGCCATAAAAATTTGTGTTGTATATACAGGGTCTGGCACAAATAATGCCCCCTTTTTTGTTATAGAATCTTTTATTATAAAATCATAAGCATGTAGTTCTGTAACATAGCAATATTACACTCAAGCACACCATATGACATTTTAGGTGAAATGTTCAAATTAAAACTATAAATTATTACACCCATATACACCCTACCAAGCACACTCAAGTAGGCGTTACTTCTACCAGACCCTGTATATTTTGGTGGTATGTCAGTGTACAGATTAGCTCCCCAGACCATTGCTGTCACTATTCTAGAAGGTATCGTTGACTTTGTGACTGTGTCATGAGAAGCCTCGAGTATATAAGCTCTGTACATCAAGCAGAAAAGTCAAAGTAGTTTTAATTTTCAAGGAACTGGTTTTGCAGTGCTGGTAACATAGAGACTATGTAAAAAGTGTATTGAATAAAATTTACCATTCTGTAAAAGGTGTTTTTATCATGTGTACTTTTATAGTTTAATTGATATACAATTATAACACTACTAAATTAATTAATGTAATTTTTACATATTGATAGAATTTAACAAGTCATGGTTAAAATTGCAGAACTGTCCTTTTATATGTGATGTATTTCCTTCACTAGCTATGGTAAATTTGATGTATAAAGTTCTGGTTATGGTATACATTTTAAAACAATTTTGTGTGCTTTCTTAGAATTAGAAAAATGTTATTGTTGCTGTCTTGAAAGTTTAACCTGAAGCTACTTTCTCTCCTATACCTACAGCAAGCAGAGCTAGTCACACTGTTTTTAAAGTTTGGCTAAAAAGGTAGTTGGGACTTGCAGCTTTCACATAGAATGGGCAAAGCACTGTCCCCGCCCCTACACAACAATAGCAGTAAACCCCAGACAGTTGCACATGTCAAGTTTTCTTGAATCCAGCAGAGACCTGAGGTTGCAGGGCCACTGCTTCACCTGAAATCTAAGTAAGGAAAGACAGACACCTCTAAGAAAAGATGGAATGGAAGGTCTTGTTTACCTGCGACAGACAAAATGAACACTGCCTAGAAGACTTCAGTTGAATTTTTTAATGAACTGCTAAAGACTTAGTGTAAAGTAGTAAGAGAATATAGAACCTCTGGGGTCTGCAGACACATGGGAATTTGCACCCACCTCCACAGACTTTATTTGATGCTTACAAAAAAGATAGGAGATGGGGTGGGGGTCAGTTACTGCCCTCTTCAGGCAGGTCTGGAGGAGGGGAACAGTAAGTAGAAGCTTCAGGACAGACATGGAGTTCTGTCTAAATCCTCCCTGCCTCTGTCCTATGAGACAAAGTCCTTAAACTGAGGTAGGAAGGGAACAGAAGGAAAGTCCTGCCCCTTTCCTGGAGCTAGAAAGAGGCAGGGCAGGAGCCCTGAGAAGGCCACCCCCCAGACACCGGGGAACACATTGCTTGCCTATGACCAGGCTTAATGAGAATATCAGTGAACTCCCACCCCGTGCCAGGTTAACACATGTAGCTGAACAGTTAGCAGTGGAATGTTGAGAGGTGCAAGACCGTGGAGGCTGACAGATCATTTAGGTGCAGCATAAAGGGAAGACTGAAAACCTCAGATTGAGCAGACACAAAATCCTCTGGAAAATGAACCTCTACCCTAAACACAGGTATGGCTGGAGGAATTTAAAGCCTGTGGTGCATTGTGGGTAACTATGGCCACAACGAATTCCAAACCAAGCTCGTGTCCTGACAGTAAGTGACGCTCCACACACAAAAGCTACAGCAGAAGGAAAGGCGTGCCCCTGTCCAGGCACGAGAACTGTTCACTGCGCTCCCTGCTGTCCTACAGAGGATATCCTGCTTTCAAAAAAATTGCATAGAAAGAAATGGGAAAGCAGTGTACTTTTGAGGCAAAGGAATTAACAGAACCATATTCTTAGATACTTTAGATATTGGAGCTCTCGCACATGGAATTTAAAATAGCTCTGATTACTGTGTTAAGTCTTCCAGTGGGAGAGGCATACAACATGCATGATCAGGTAGGGTATTTAGGCATAAGAGATAAACGTAACAAAATCAAGTGAAAATTCCATAAATGAGAATCACAATAACAGGGACAAAGAATGTCTTCAATAAGGTTACCAGTAAACTTGGCATAACCAAGGAAAGACTCTTTAAACTTGAAGATAGGCCAGTGCTAATGATCTAAACTGAAATACAAAGAGAAAAACATGAAAAAATAAGAGCATCCATTAGCTTTGAGATACTATAAAGTGGTCTGGATGTGTAATTAAAATCTCAGGAGAAGAGAAAGAGAATGGGACAGAGAAAATGCTGAATGGCTAAGAACTTTCCAAAATCAGTGATAGACAACACAACAGAGATGCAAGAAACCCAGAGAACACCCGAGGCGGGGTAGTTCCTCCACACAAAGGACAGGAAAGCACATCAGACTCACACTGCTGCCGAGTGAGGACGACAGTATTGAAGGTAGAGGAAAAGCTCCTTAGGAGGAAAAAGGAATTACAGCAGACTTCTCATTTGGAACAGTGCAAACCAAAAGCAGTGCAGGGCTACCTTTTAAGGGCCAAAAGGGAAAAACTTTTAAACTGAGAATTCTGTAGTCAGCAAAAAGTCTTTCAAAAATGAAGGAGAACTACTTTCAAAGTAACACTCTCGACATCACAGGAACTGAGAGAATTCATTGTCACCAGACCTGGAAATACTAGGGCAGAAGGGACGTGGTACTAGACAGTAACCTGGGGCCATACAAATAAGTGAGAGTGCTCTAAATGGGATAAATGAAGGAAATATGAAATGCATGTTTTTCTACACTGAAAATGTTAAATGTGTCATTGTTCTGAAAGATAGCTGATTAAAGCAAAAATATTAGAAATATATTTTTGCCCTGGCTGACGTAATTCAGTGGATTGAGTGCAGGCTGTGAACCAAAGTGTCACTGGTTCGATTCCCAGTCAGGGCACCTGCCGGGGTGGCAGGCCAAGTCCCCACTTCAGGGCACACAAGAGGCAACCACACATTGATATTTCTCTCCTTCCCTTTCTCTCTCTCTAAATATAAATAAAAATAAAATCTTTAAAAAATATATTTTGTGTTTAGCACATAAGTAATAGTAAAACTTAGGACAACAATAGCTCAAAGGGCAGGAGGGAGTATATTGTAACATCTTCACATGTGAGCTGGTGTAATTTACTTGAAACTGGAATGACATGGGAACTCAAGCTTCAACCCCCGCCTGCCCCGCCCCCCACATAGTCAGAAAGTGTAACTTTTTTTTAAGGAGTTTGCTTATTTTTAGAGAGAGAGAGGAAGGGAAGGAGGCAGGGTGGGGGTGCAAGGGATCAATATGTGGTTGCCTCTCACACACCACCTACTGGGGACCTGGCCTGCAACCCAGGCATGTGCCCTAACTGGGAATCGAACTGGTGACCCTTTTGTTCCCAGGCTCATGCTCAGTCCACTGAACTACACCAGCCAGGGCCCAAGTGTAACTTCTGACTCCCCAAAACATAGCTACTGATACCCTGCTATTGACTGGAAGCCTTACTGATAATATAAGTAGTTAACACATACTCTGTATTTGTGTTACATACTGTGTTCTTAACAATAAAATAAGCCAGAGAAAAGAACATGTTAAGAAAATTGTATGGTGATTCTGCAAGTTTTTGCAAATTGTTGGAAATCTCCAAGTTTTTCTAATGTATTTATTGAAAAGAATTTGTGTCTAAGTGGACCTGGGCCGTTCAAACCCATGTTGTTCAAGGGTTGGCTGTGACCTGTTACAGCTCCTCGTTTCAGCATGAAACTGGTTCCCATTGTCCCCATGCACTTCTTTTACCAGTAGGAGGGGAAATGGAGTATACTGAGCTCAGGGGAGATGAGCAGGAATTTGAACTGTTTCAATGGAGAGAACTGATCTTTGGAATAAAAAGAGCGTCAAGTGCCTTTCCTCCCCAGGAAAGCAGGGAGGCCTTATGCACATAGCCCTTCATTTACCAGACTCTCAAAAGAGAATATTACCCATCTGGTCTGTAAGAATGTAGATCGAGTTCTCAGGCCCTTCTGCTGCTCAGTGTCCAGGGTTTGAAAGTTGTTTTACTTTCTTTGTTTTTATAATGAAATGTCAGATGTGCTGTTGTAGGCCAGAGGGGATTACATTGAAGCCCGAATTTTAATCACTGAGGTGCAATAGTTTGTTAACATCTGTTGTGAAATTAACTACTCTTATTGGCACAGAGTTTCAGAAACTGTGGAGGAGTGTCACTGTGGATTCAATGGATGAGGAGAAAATTGAAGAATATCTGAAGCGACAGGGTATTTCTTCCATGCAGGAATCCGGACCAAAGAAAGTGGTATGTAATCGCTAGAAAAAAATGTCCTCCTGTTCTTTGAACTGTTAGGCTGCCTTGCATTCTCTCTGAAGAACCAGTAGTCAGTTCTCCCTCTCGGCTTTGTGCCCCAATCCATTGGCCTTGGTCCGCTGCAAACCAGATCAGCATGTGCTTATGGAGGGCCAGCAGATCTCTGCCATCAAGTGCTACTCCCCAGGCATGTAAGAGTTTTCCCCGTCTGACTGCCCCCTGTCCTAGCGGTATCTGCTCTTAGGCTCCAGCTGCACTGACCTTGGTCGGTTGCTCACATATTCGCCTCCTGGTCCTGTTCTTGACCTTTAAGGCATCAGTTGTGCACCTTCTCCATGCCCTGCTCCAGTGAGCTCTGTAGTATTGGTGCCCGGCTCTTGCTTAGTCCTGATCACACTGAATTGTTATTGCTGACTTTCAGATCCCTCTGGAACCAGAGAGTCCTGTCTTTGTAGCGCTAAGTCCTGTTCTGAGGAGGGGTTCCTAGTGGAATGAAGACCTACGAAGGTGTCTGTACCAGCCAGTCAGCTACCTGTGTTAGTCCAAGGGCAAAGCCCAGATGAGGAATAGTTCACCAGCTCGCTAGACTCTGGCTGCTGTACCTCTCGCCCTTTTTTCCTTGTCCACCATCAGGCTGTGTAACTTGCCTTCTTTGTGACCGTGTGTATTTTCAGTGAATTTTTAGGACTCCTTAAAAAAGACTGACTACCAGTGATCTCCATGAAATTAGTGTGATAGCAGCACTTTATGGTTTTCTGTCATTGTTTAGCTTATTGATTTTATCATGTAGTATTAGTATTTCAGATTTTGGAAAGAATAGAGAATTATAATAACAAATCTCCGTGTCCATCCACTTCCCAATTTTGTCGTATCTCTGTGTGTTGTCCTATTCTGATCTTTTTCTTATTGGTGGTGATGGATATATTTTTAAACCACATGATAGTGATGAAAAAATCAAAGTGTTACTACCTCTCTTTTTATCTCCTTAGTGTCTAGAATAGTTCTGGGAAGTTTTTGTGCCAGTCCATTTACTCTAGGTAGAGACATACCCAGGATCATAACCAAAGCACTGGTTCCTGTTTGTGGCTGGGAGCATGCTGTGGACTGGTGTGTGTGACTTGGGCTGCAAAGCAGAAGGACTGGTCAGATACGCTTGCTGCTGCTTTCCGGGCATCCTTAGTAGATCCTTACTGCATTACCCCTTTGAGTATCTGTTGTTTCTGTTTTTACCGTTTCCCGTAGGCCCCTATTCAGAGAAGGAAAAAGCCCGCTTCCCAGAAAAAGCGACGGTTTAAGACTCATAATGAACACATGGCTGGAGTGCTGAAGGACTACTCGGACATTGCTCCTGGCAAATAGTGAAGTTTTGTAGGTGAGCAGAGTTACAAATACGAAGTCAAGGTCTGTCTTGTTGATACTGGGATCTGAAGACTGTCTTCCCATTCTACTTCCTAGGACTGAGGAGAGGAGCACTTCAGGTAACAGAACAAGTACAAATCACCAAACTCGAAGCTTACTTCCCTTGAATAGGCTGCTGAGAAATGTGGTTCCCTGTTAACCTCTGTGACCTCCTGGGGGAAGAGCACTTAGCATGGCACGCAGGTGTCTTTGCTGTTTGTCTCTACTTTCGAGCGATTCCTGGTTCCATTTTTCCTTTTGTTCCTTTAGAACAAGTTTGCAGATAGTCGTGAATGCCATATTTGTTTACTTCAGAATAACATATTTATAATAAAATCATCGCAGAAGGAGCTGTAAGATGTCTGTGAATTCAGTTTGTTTCTTTGCGTTCTTGGCAATGGTTGTTGGCAGCTCTGGTCTTTAACGCCCTCAGAGTGTGGGTTTGGGACATTGTTAGAGACCGTGATCTGTGCTGCATTGCTGAGCACCTGGGTTTCATAGTTGGAACACAAGTGTGCCTTTTATTAGCAAGTGAAGCAATAAAGATACACTACATGTGATTTTTAATGTTTTCTTTTAAAAGGATAAATCAGTATTTAGCCTCTTGGATTTGCAAGTCATTGTCTCATGCCATCAAAGATGGATAGAGTTGTCCTGGCAACCCGAATATCAGCTTTACATCCCAACCCTCAGGGAGCTTGACCTTGAGGTCCTTCTGGTGGAGGGTGTCCTTATCTCCTCATCACTGGCCAAGCTCAAGAGAGCTGTTTCCAAATACATGGGTTCTTATGAGTTGTGATGCCTCACAGGAAATCTCTGTGGTGGTTGCAGCTTTCTGTGGCGAACTACCCATTTTTCTTACTTGTATTTATCTTGTGGTCTGTAGTGGTTCCTTGGGTTGGTTGTTACAGTCCTTATATCATAAATTGAAATTGTAGTAGATTGTAAAAACAAGGTTCGTTGTTCTCAAAAAGGTGTCACTGTAACCTGAAGCAGTAAGTACTTTGTGCAGATGACAAGGAGTCCTTTTTATTTTGCTTAAAAATATTTTATTTTTTATGGTATTAGTTGTCCCAGTTTTTCCCTCTTTACCCCCTTCCACCCAGCCCTGACCCCAACTCCCATAGTCAGTAGCAGTGCCACTGTCTGAGGGTCATGCGTATATGTTCTCTGACCGATCCGTTCGCCTTCTTTCAGCTGGTTCTCCCTACCCCTCTGCACGCAGAGCTGTCGGTCTGTTCCATGTTTCTGGGCCTCTGGTTCTGTTCTGCCTATTCGTCTGTTCTGTTCATTAGATTCCACTTACAAGTGAGATCACATGGTATTTGTCTTTCATTGACGGGCTTATTTTACTTAGCACAGTAGTCTCTAGTTCCATCCAGGCTGTGGCAAAACTAAGAATTCCTTCTTTTTTACTACTGCATAGTATTCCATTGTGTAAATGTACCATCGTTTTTTAACCACTTATCTACAAATAGGCACTTGGATAGTTTCCAAATCTTGGCTATTGTAAATAATGCTGCTGTGAACATAGGGGTGCATATAATCTTTTGAATTATAGTTTTAGAATTCTTAAGCTATATTTTCAGAAGTGGAATCGCTGGGTCAAAAGGCAATTCCATTTTTAAATTTTTAAAAGATTTATTTATCCTTAGAGGGGAAGGGAAGGAGAGAGGGAGAGAAATATCAATGTATGGTTGCCTCCTGCGCGTCCCCTGCTGGGAACTGGCCTGCAACCCAGGCATGTGCCCTGACTGGGAATTGAACCACGATCCCTTAGTTTGCAGGCCCATGCTCAATCTACTGAGCTACACCAGCATGGGCCCATTTTTAATTCTGGAGCGGGGAACTCCTTACCGTTTTACACAGTGGCTGTTCCAGTCTGCATTCCTACCAACAGTGTACTAGGGTTCTCTTTTCTCCACATCCTCACCAATACTTGTTTGTTGATTTATTGATGATGGCTATTCTTACCAGTGTGAGGTGATATTTCATTGTGGTTTTAATATGCATTTCTCTGGTGATTAGTGATGCTGAGCATTTTTTCATATGTCTATGGGCATTTGTATGTCCTCCTTGGAGAAGTGCCTATTTAGGTCCTTTGGCCCATTTTTTCATTGGATTGTCATTGTTTACCTCTTTATTATATCCAAACTGTAAAACACAGCTTGAGAAGACGTAAGACTGAGGCTCCTCAGAACATGGGAAGCTCACCTGGTCTAGCTTTGTATCAGAGTTGCTAGTAAGGAGCAGCTTTAATGTCTTAACAGCACAAAACTAGTTTTTTTGTAAAAATCTGGAGCTAGCTTATCTCTGAGTATGCATGCCTACTTTTGGTGGTCTGTACGCACACACCATTGTTTTGTTTTTCCCCCCAATTTCATTGATATAAATTTGTTTCAGTTGATACAGAGAACTGTATAAGTTTAAGATATACACATGATGATTTGACTTACGTATATTATGAAATTGTTATAAGTTTAATTAACATCCATCACATAGATACCAAAAAATTGTTTTGTTTGCAATGAGAAATCTTAGAATTTACTCTTTTAACAACTTTCATATAGGCCATACGCAGTGTTAACTATAGCTGTTGTGTTGTACATGGCATCCTTTGGACTTACTCATCCTACAGCTGGAAATTTGTGCCTTTTGACCATCTTCATCCAGATTCTCCTCCCCCATCTCCCACCCTGGTAACCACAAATCTGATTTCTTTTTCTTTTTCTTTTTTTTGATGAGTTTGGATTTTTTAAAGGAGATTTTTTGGTTAAGTGAGATTATACAGTGTTTGTCTTTCTCTGTCTGACTTATTTCACTTAGCATACTGCCTTCAAGGTCAGTGCACATTGTTCCAAATAGCAGGAGTTCCTTTTTTGTAATGGCTGAATAATATTCTGTTGGGCATATACAGACAATGTCATTTTTATTCATTCATCTGTCAGTGGGCACTTAGGTGTTTCCATGTCTTGGCTATTGGAAGTAATGCTGCTATGAACATGGGAATACAGATATCTGTTGGACATACTGTTTTTATTTCCTTCAGAAATATTCCCAGAAGTAGAATTGCTGGATCATAAGGTGGTTCTACTTTTAATTTTTTGAGGAAACTCATTACTGTTTTTTCATAGGAGCTGTATCAATGTACAATTCCACCTACAGTACACAGGAGTGTTCCCTCCTCTTCACATCCTGCTAGCATTTCTCTTGTCCTTTTGATGCTAACCAGTCTGATAGGCATGAGAGGATATCTCATGGTGGTTTTGATTTGCATTCCCCTAATGATTAGTGATGTTGAGCATCTTTTCCTATTCTTGTTCACAGGCCCATGTGAACAATAGCCATACTTCAGAGAAATCTCTGTTCAGGTCCTTTGCCCATACAGCAGTGTTTTTTTTTAAATTTATTTTTTGCTATTGAGTTGTATGAATTATTATTATTATTATTATTAAAGATTTTATTCATAATTTTTTATTTAAATTTTTTTTTAATTTTTAAAATTCTTGTTCAAGTACAGCTTTCTGTCTTATATTCCCAGCCCTGCCCTCCCTCCGCCCCGTGCTCCCCACCTCCCTCCCATTTCCGCCCCCCACCCTTAGTTATTGTCCATGTGTCCTTTATACTTGTTCATGTGAGTCCCCCTTTTCCCCTGATTCTCTCCCCTCTGGACCCTGTCACCCTGTTCCGTATTTGAGTGTCATTGGTCATATTTTGCTTGCTTGTTTGTTTTGTTTAGATTCCTGTTAACCGTGATATCATATGGTATTTGTCTTTCACCGCCAGGCTTATTTCGCTCAGCATAATGCTTTCCAGTTCCATCCATGATGTTGCAAAGGGTAGGAGCTCCTTCTTCCTTTCTGCTGCATAGAATTCCATTGTGTAAATGTACCATAGCTTTTTGATCCAGTCATTGACCGGTGGGCATCTAGGTTGCTTCCAGCTCTTGGCTATCGTAAATTGTGTTGCTATGAACACCAGTGTGCATAGGTTCTTCTGTTTTTTGGTAGATTCTTTAGAATTTCCTTTATTTAAAAATCACGTCATCAATTTTAGTTCTTACTTTCCTGTTGCCTTTAATTTCTTTTTTCTTGCCTGATTGCTTTGGCTAGGAATTTCTGATCTATGGTCAAATAGAAGTGGTGAGATTGGGCTCCCTTGTCTTGTTTTTGGTTTTAGAGAAAAAGCTTTTATCCTTTCACCACTGAGTATGTTGTTAGCTGTAGGCTTGTTGTGTATAGCCTTTATTGAGGTACATACCCATTTTATTAAGTTTTTATCATGAATGTATGTCAAATGCATTCTCTGTGTCTTTTGAAGTAATCATGTTTTTTGTTCTATTAATGGGATGTGTCACATTGATTGATTTGCATACATTGAACCATTCTTGTATTCCAGATATAAATTCCACTTGATCATGGTGAACAATCTTTTTAATGTGCTGCTAAATTTAGTTTCATAGTATTTTTTTTTTTGAGAATTTCTGTATCTGTTGTATATTCATGAGGCATAGTGGTGGGTAGTTTTCTTTTCTGGGTAGCGTTCTCTCTTGTCTTTTGTATCAGGGTAATGCTGGCTTTGTAAAGTGAGTTTGGGTATGTTCTCTTCGTGTTTTTTTTTTTTTTTTTTGTAAGTTCAAGAAGGATTGGCATTAATTCTTTTTTTTTTAGATTTTATTTATTTATCTTTAGAGAGGAAGGAAAGGAGAGAGAGGGAGAGAAATATCAATGTGTGGTTGCCTCTCACATGCCCCCTGCTGGGGACCTGGCCCACACCCCAGGCATGTGCCCTGACTGGGAATCAAACCGCTATTGTGTGGTTCACAGGCCCACACTTAATCCACTGAGCTACACCAGCCAGGGCAGCATTAATTCTTTAAGTGTTTGGTAAAACTTTTCCTGTGAAGCCATCTGGTCCTGAGCTTTTCTTTATTGAGGTATTTTTTTTTATTACTGATTCAATCTCCTTATTAGTAATTGGTCTGTTCAGACTTTCTCTTTATTCCTGATTTCAGACTTGGCAGAGTATATATTTCTAAGAATTTTTCCATTTCTTCTAGATTATCCAGTTTGTTAGAGTATGAGTATAGTGTAGTTGCCTTTTATGCTTCTTTGTATTTTTGTGGTATCAGTTGTAATGTCCCTTTTTTCATTTATAATTTTGTTGATGTGGGTTCTCTTTTTTCCTTGATAAGTGTAGCTAATGATTTGTCAATTTTGTCTTTTCAAAGAACTAACTCTTTTGTTAATATTTCTATTCTCTATTTCATTAGTTCTCTAATCTTTATTCTTTCTTTCCTTCTGCTAACTTCAGAATCAGTTTGTTCTTTTTCTAGTTCCTTAAGCCATATATAGAGTTAGGTTGTTGATTTGAGATCTTGTTTCTTAATGTTTATTGCTATCAGTTTTCCTCCTAAAACTGCGTTTGTTGCATCCCATAAGCTTTGGTATGTTTTTGTTTCAGTGTGCTTTTTGCTGTTTGTTTCTCCTTTAATTTCTTCTTCAATTCATTGGTTATTCAGGAGAGTGTTTAATTTCTGTGTGTGTTTGTGAGCTTTTTAGTTTTTCTCTTGTTACTGGTTTCTAGTTTCATAACCATTGTGGTCAGAGAAGCTTGGTATGCTTTCAGTCTTTTGGAATTTGCTGATTGTTTTGTGGCCTAACATATGGTTTATCCTAGAAAATATTCCATGTGTGCTTGATGAGAATGTGTATTCTGCCGTTATCAGCTATAGTGTTAGGTCAGATTGCTCTATGGTTGAAATCCATTGCTCTATTGTTGAAATCTGCGCTTTCCTTATTGATTTACCTGCCTGGAGGATCTAGCCATTGTTGAAAGTGGGCTAGGCTATTAAAGTTCCCAACTGGTTTTCTACTGGTGTTTATATCTCCTTTTATCCCTGTTAGTTTTTTCCTTTATATATTTGGGTACTCTGATGTTGGGTGCATAAATGTTTATACTTGTATCTTCTTGTAACCCCTTTCTCATTATATAATGATCTTCTTTGTCTCTGTTTACCGTCTTTATTTTGTCTGATGTATGTAAGTGTACCTATACCTTTCTTTGGACACCATTTATTTAAAGTATTTGTTTCCATTCTTTCATTCTCAGTCTATCTGTGCTAAGATTTAAGTGAGTTTTCTTGTAGGCATTTGGTTCTTGTTTATCCATTTCAGCCATTCTTTGTATTTTGATTGGGTAATTTAATCCATTTACATTTAAAGTAGTTGTTTCTAGGTAAGGACTTATGGTTGCTTTTGTGGTTTTCTGGCTATTTTGTATGCCCAGTGTTTCTGTTTCATATCCTGTGGTCTTTTTTGTGTTTTGTTATCTTCTCGTACAGTGTGCTTTGACTTTGTGTTCTTTTGTGTAATTACTATAGGTTTTTCCCTTATGGTAACCATTAGGCTTATATAAATGTAAGGCTTAAATGGGCGATGCTTCAAAGTTAGTTTACCTGCCTGGTGCAGTGGGAGAACCAGCTCCAAAGCCAATAAGGCTCCTTGTGGCCTCGAGTTCTCTGGCGAAACCAGGACACTAGGTTGTCACTGCAGATTTAACGCTTCGCTTGCCAAACTCTGAACTTTTCAGTGTTCTGGCTAGGTTTTTTGGTCTTTGGTCTTTGGTCTTCCCTCAGCAATGGTTGGGGTTATTACTCAGCTCTCATGCCAGCGAAGGGAGGGACTTGCTGGTTGGGAGGGGCTGGGAGCTGCTCTCAGCAGTGGGTGAGTCCGTGATGTAACTCTCCTGCCTGGGCATAGCCAGGAAACCTATGTGTGTGGCACTGGCTTTGCAGGTGATCAGCTCTGCTTGCCTCTGACCTGCTCGAGCATTGCTGGGCCACACAGCTTCTGAATCTTCTTGTCAGCCCTTGTGGTCAGGCAGAGCTGGGTGCGTCACTCAGCAGTGGGTGGGGCAGAGGAAGGCCAGGCTTCATGGCTGGCAAATCCATGCAGGACCCAAAGCAGGCAGAGCTGCACTCTGCTGATTTTCCTGGTTGGGCTGTGACATCTCCTTGGTTCTGCAGATGAGCAAAGGTGCTGGTTGGGGTTATTACAGTCATTAGCTGCTTAACAACAGGGATACTTCCTGACAAATGTGCTGTTAGGTGGTTTTATTGTGCAACCATAACAGTGTACTTACACGAAATTAGATGTCATAGTAATAGCATGTGCTATATACTTTTATACCACTGGCAATGCATTAGGTTTACACCAGCATTGCCACAAACATGTGATTGATATACTACATTATGATGGCTCTGTCACTAAGCAATAGGGATTGACCACAATGTTATTACACTGTGCACGACCACTTGGGTGCTGCAGGTAGGAACTCAGTCTGCCGAGATCTCCAAGCTGGCGGTTGCAAGGCCCTTTCCCCTTCTCCCCACTCGGATTCTGAGTGGTTAATTTCCGCAGTCCAGCGGGGTGACATCGAAGGGGGCTCCTAAGCAGTGATTCAACGCTGAGGCAGCTGTTCACCCTGGACACTCTGTTTCCCCTGGAGGCACTGTTGGCCCCGGGAACCTCGGCGTGGTGCTGCTGTGGCCTGCGGAGCGGCAGTGTGGGAGGTGTGTAGCTGGTCCTCGTGCCCTTCCAAGGTCGTCTGTCCTGGTCTCTGTGGTGCAGGGGAGAGCTTCAGCCTCACCCTGTGTTCTAGAATTCTCTCAGGGGTGTCTCCTCCATGAATTGTTGTTAGTTCTTGTGAGGGGAAACAACATGAGGAACAACCTATGCTGTCATCTTGGGGGTATCACCTGTCACCATCTGTTTCATTGGTTAGATCTGGAAATGCATTTCAGACATCTCAGACACATCCTTTGTTTTGCAAGGAGACGGTCATCAAGGCCTCCATCACAGGTTTTAGACAAGATGTTCAGCCCGGCGTGTACTACTAGTGGTGTCTAGCTACGCCTGTGCTCGTCAGTACTTTGTGAATTGGCCTCATAGTTGACTTCAGTTATTTTGTCTAAACTCTTTCAGAAATGAGGAAATTGACATTTAGAAAAATAAAATGTCTTATAAAAATGTCACCTTTGCAAATTCTATGGCTTTACCTCAGTCACTTGCCTTTTCTTGTGTTAATTAAGCTTAATTAACTTGCTGTCAAGTTCTTCCCTCTGTTCCTTTCTGCTGGATCTGCTGGCGGTTTAGAAATAAGTGGGAACAGGCATGGCTGGGTGCATTAACAGGTTAGTCTGTATGCATTTGATCTATAATTCATCAGTCTTTCGAGGCTTTTAAGAGGGGGTAGCTAAGAAATACGGTTGAGCCTAGACCAAGTGTAAAAAATGCTGCTGTCACATCCTGTATGTGTAGCCTGATGATGGTGGGTCTCTGGGGACAGAGGGGCCCTTGATACCTGTGGAGCAGAGGACTAGCAGAAAGGCAGTGCAGGGCCAGTTACTCCCGTGCCAGTGTGCTGGGAGAGGGGGCACTGTGGGTACGTAGCCCTTGACTGCTTCTGGGGGCTGTGTGAGACCACTGGGAGGAAAAACATTCTGCATGTGGCACTAGGGCGTTTGGATTTAGAAATTCCCCCTTGTTGTAAGTCCCCCAACCCACAGTTTTCTGAGGCACAGAAGATGTCCCCTCTTCCCTTTTTGCCACTGTTTTTACTTGCAAAAGATTCCTTTGTGGGGAGGACTTGGGGTTTACTGAGGTTTTATTGACTGTTCTTAACAAGCCAGGGCCAGTGTTGTTGCCCTGTAGCAAGGCAGGAGTGCTGTGCATGGAGACAGCAGAGATGACCTGTCATTCGAGTATTGCTGTCCTTGGGGCTTCACGTAGGACAGTCCATCTTTTCCCAGTGAGTGTTAATAGACCCGCCCCCCCCCCCCCCCCCGCCCCGAGAAAGCAGCAGACATTCTATGGGAGGTGGAGTGCTGAGGGAGGTCCAAGGACCTCAGGAAACCAGTTCTCAGACTGAGTGAGCCTTGGAACACCTGCCCCCGTTCTGGGGTGTGCACACTAGTGTGTGTGTGCACGCTAGTGTGTGTGTGCAGACTGAAGGCCCTTGGGAAACAGCTAGGCTAGGCCCCAGCATTGTGCTTTTCACCTTCCTCTGGCCACAGTTAAAAATACAGAAGCACATTTGCTTTTATGAAAGGATTTCCATTAGAAATAAAGGTGGTAGGTGCCCTCCAGCAGAGTGACAAGGCTGCCGTCCTGGGCCCCTTTGGACAGGTAGGCCCATAAAACAAGCCCAACGCCCCTGGTTTGGAGGTGGGCCAACACATTCCTGTGACGGAAACCATGGGGTTTCAAGACTCTGTAAAAGAAGCCAGTGAATTTCAGCCATGCAGAATTTTGCAGGGGTTGTACTTAAAAGGACATTCACTCCAAACTCACCTTCAGGTAAGTGAAAACGCGGAAGGGCACTACTAGCAGGAGAGGGCTGGGTCAGCCATAGCCTGGGTTTGGCAGGACCCGCTGCAGAAACACCCAAGAACTACCTTATCTTACAGTTGACTATTTTAAGAATGTGAACTTTCTTGCTGAGCTGCTCACACCCAAACCCTGCCTTCTGGTTTGGGGGGCAAAGCTCTTTTGTCCAGGTAAATATTTTGAGCATCATTTCTCATTCAATTTAGGTGTCTTTTTTGCTCAGAAGACAAGTTAGGGTTGAATTTAAGCCTCTGAAGTATTTATTGATAATTTAGCTTTAAGTGGCGTGGTTAGAATTTCACTTGAGTTTTACGTGAGATGGGTGTGAGCAGTGGAGTGTGGAAGGCTTCACTGATCTTTACTTATGGGCACAGTTTGTAGGAACAGGACCTTTCTTCGTCTGCTTTATAAAGCAGGATCAGTGTGGTGGACACTCTGAAGTACTGGTAAAATAGAGTGCGGGGTGTGACCGAGGGTGGTACAGGGGATGAAACCATTTTCATGGCATGTTTGCATCTTTGGGGGCTTGGGAATGTTAGAGCCAGGTCAGTTTAGAGGAGTTAGTGCCCTTTCGGTCTATCAGGGAGGTTCTGCAGCAGCGGCAGGTGGTAGTTTGCTGTTTTCCCCAATTTGGGGGCCTTCCATATTAGACTGGCTGATTGCATGTGGTTTTCAGTATCCCAGTTCTTATTTTTAGTGTGTTTTGAGGACTGGTATTTCAGGTAACAGTAATATTCTCTTGCCTTCTAAGAATGCTGTAAAATTGTTTGACACCATGTGGGGTGTGGTAGAGTGGGCTACCAGTCCCAGAGTAAGAGCAGCTGTGTGCCAGCAGTCTTGCAGCCGTAAGGGGGCTCTTGTCACCAGCGGGTGGTCACCCAGTGGTAGGGAATGCAGCCAGAAATGTGCACACATACCCGGCACTGAGCATGCTCACTCAAAGCACTTCAAAATGCCTGGTTGGTTTCTGTGGCCCCCCACACAGGAATTCCTATGTGCTGAGATATGATATTCAGGAATGTTCCTTATGCCGCACAACTCAGGACCCGAAGATGCTGTGGGGTGCTGGGGTTCAGGAAGCCTCAGAGATGAGAATAGGAATTACATGCTGGTCCCATAAAAAGTAGGTCCAACATATATTATATGCAAACATTGGGTCTAGTGAGTTTGAAGCCTAGATATGAGGCATTGGCATTCTTTCACTTTCCAAGTTCCTTTAACGTGTACTTTTGTTAGAGGTGGAAGGTATAGGCCTAGCATTTAATGTTAGGTGCCAGTTTTGTGTACATTAGTCTTACGTACACAAGGGCATGTCTTCCCCTCCCAATAGAGGGTTTGCTTCATAATGAAAGAAAAAGATGGCTTAGTTACCATCTTGGTGGAGCCCACACACCAGGACATTATGAAAGTAAGCAAGAAGGAACAAACCTGCTTTTTCTTGTAGCAAATTCCCAATTCTAAGGCACTCTTCCTGTTCAGTAGTTGACAGAAAAGGCAGTTTCTGACTGTAATGGAGCTGGTGTCTGGGTGCAGCGGGAACATGTGTGGAGTCCATAAGCAGCACCCAGACTTGTCACTTGCACATCACTAATGGCCATCACCGTGGTGGTGATTGGAGCACTCACCCAGCTGTCCCAAGGCCCCTTGTGAAAAAGCCTATGGAAGTGACTGGGGTGAGGGTGGCCCGAGGTAGACAGGAGAGGCAGTGAATCTCCAGGGGGTAATACCCTCAGTTCCTAGGCTGTCTGGCCGACCTCTGGTGCCTCTGAGTAGGAAGGTCAGAGTGCAAAGCTCCATTGTCAAGGTCAAATCTGTCATGGAGCCATGATGGGTGTGGCCCTCAGCCTAGGCAGGACTGCAAAAAGCCGAGAGCTGGCTCCCAGCTACTGGAAGGCTGTGACGGGGACCTGCTCTTGGTGGTGGTCTCCTCTGCGAAAGGGACAGGAGATCCAAACCACCAAGCCAGTGTCACTGCCCAGCAAGACTAATAGCAGCTGTCTGTGGTGGTTGCCATTACTTGGAACTGAGCACTGTGGTTTCCCTCCTTCCTCCCCCTTGGGGAAGAGGGGTTGGTGAGAGTGTATATGAGAAATGCTTTTATCACCTTGGCTATTAGGATTTGACTTGTCACTTAACTGGAAAACGTAAGTGATTATAGATTTCAGATAATCTGGAGCTAAGCTTTGTAGGCTGAGGTGGATGTGCAGTCAGCAGAAGAGGTATGTGGTTCTACTCTGCGGTCCTCCTGCCAGGTCAGGAAGGCTCCAGGGAGGGCCATGGCCTACGGCATCCACGTTGCTCACCGATTCCCCACCATAGAGCATTTGTGGAGGTCATTCTCTGGCTCTCCCAGCCCTGTCTCTTCCTTTAGCCTCTCTGTCCGTACCTCAAGGGCCACTGCTTAGCTCTGTTGAGGCCTGAAAATGGTAGAGAAATCTGCTGGCCCCTGGTCTGCAGTGTGGTTTGCTCTTGGTTGATCGTGCAAAAAGAATTTGCCCAACAGTGGTATGACAGCTGGAATAAGCACTTTATTTTTAAAAATGACAATAGAAAAGTACCATTAAACAATTTATAAAAGCATAATAGACTTTGTGGAAGTTGCTGTTTTCCTTAAAAACAACAGTATAGAAGTTTCACCAAGAGCCCGGTGTGAACGGACCGTCCCCGTGCTGCTGTGAGGGCCCTTTGCCTTGTTTCTATGAGGGGGAGAGCCCCTCTGCCCTGGCTCCCCTTGTTTTCTGTCAAAGAAGCCTTTCAAGGTCATCATTTCTTATGGAAAATAATGAAATGAACCCAAAATGGACCATATAATCATGAAAATGCTGAAGTGTTTAGCACTTGAGATCAGTTAAGAAAGATCTTGATCACATTTACCTGTATCAGTAGTTGACTTAATATATATATTAGGTCAATATATATTTTTACACATGGCTCTTCTATAAAAAGAGGGGAGACTGAGCTATCAGACTCTGGAAATGTGTCAGCTTACAGTGCGAGACTGACGTCGTGGTTCTGAAGAAGCCTTGAGGCAGGCCGCACAGTACTCCTCCCACATGCCCACCGACGGCACCAGCTCTCCATGGTGGCAGTGTCCCAGTGAACACACAGCCAAGACTTGGGAACACCACTCAGCTGATGTTTTGCAGAATCACTGGGGAGACAGGAGCTGCCGCTGCAGCCATGTAAGTAGAGCACACTCAGCTCTGGCCTGAGACAGTGCTGGCCTCCCAAAGCCCCTAAGGTTTCCCCTTTTCAGTGAGACAGGCTCTGCACCTTCACTGGGGGTTGGTAATACACTGGTATTACCAACAGCTTGTCACCTGTGGAGTGGCCAGGGTTTTCTGAGGGCACACTCTGATCCAGAACCTGTACCAAAGAGGGGCTTCTGTGCCCAGCCGTGAACGTGTCACCAAGGTAAAACCCCCGGGGGTTTTGGTGGTCTTGCAGGGGCGTCCTACTCACACCACCAGTGCACACCTAGTACTGACTGCAGTTGGCACAGCTGTTCTGGGGCATTGAACACTATGTTTCCAACTCACCCTGGACTCGGGCCAGGCACAGAGTTCTATACATTCACAATATGTTCTGGAAATTTTTGAATTTAAAAACATGCCTCCAACATGCAGCTTATTTTAGAGGGAAAACAGATATTTTTAAGTACAGGCATTCAAAAGCCAAGCACGAAAATTGTGTAAGATCCAACCCAGTGTAAGATCACATCCATCCTGTTATACTTAAATGTTTGGTATAAAAATACTCACTCTTGGTTTTATTGTTGACATCTTTTATGTTTTGTTTGAACATATCTCCAAACTGTACAGAAATGTATGTCAGATCATGCATTCACAAATAACACACTATTTCTTACAATTATACAGTGTAAAAGAGTAAAACATTTTTATTATATTTTCTTCGGGGGGAAAAAAACCAGATGTGTGATAGAGGCTGTGGCAAAGTCTTGAAGGGATCAAAACTGGGCAAGGTTTTTTCAAGCCTGAAAGAGAGAGAGACGTGTGAGGGAAGCAGACTTCACAGTAAGTGCGTCGTGCAGTGATTCCTCTTGCCTGCGGGGCTGTGCCTGGAGACCCCTGCTAGTAGAACTCATGCTTTAGAAACTCGCCTGGGAAGTTTTTGGTGACTCCCTGCGAAAGCGTGTGTGTGCGCGCCACCGTGGACTGCGTTTACTGACTCGCCAATAAAGACCACACCAGACTATTGGTCTTACCTAAGGTAATCCTTAATTTTCATTCATCTCTTCTTACCAGAAACTTTTCAACACCTCCTTTCCCTGCAGTTGCAAAGAAATGCCCCCATTTGTGCACGGTGGTAGAAAAAAGGGCCTTTGGAATAATCAGAGGGTTTTTGACTGCCACCGGCAGAGTCCCTCCTCCCCGGGTTTGCTTAGCTCCATTGCGCCCCTTTGTACAGGCCGGCTGCACTGGGACCCCTGTTACTGCATGCATTCTGTCACACAGTTCACTTTTCTCTCTCCAGGCCCCTTGTTTTCTTGCCATCATTTTACTAACATACCAGACTCACAAATTTGTGGTTGTAGAAGAGGTATATGCTGCAATAAAACAGCATATATACTAGAATTTTGTACAGGGAAATGCTTATTTGTGAATGGGAAGAGGCTAGAAAATAGCATTATTACTTGAAACCCATATTATTGTCCTAAGTTAAACTTATTAGTAGTGAAACCCGAAATCGGAAACATTTTGGTGAATACTCAAACATAGAGAATGGCATGATTTTAGAAAAGACTCCCCCCCACACTGGGAATAAACAGTGCCTGATGGGGCGGACCTCTGGCCCCGTCCCAGCCCCAGTGTGATACCTCAGTGGCCCCTCCGACCCCACCTCTCCATTGCGCCCCTTCAACAGGATTTTCTGAGACAGGAGGAAGGGAACGCCAAGGGGCCTCACTTTCTGACTCTTCTGCCAGCCTTGATACCCAGCACAAGGGAGGAACCAACCCTCGCTCACCAGAGCTGGATGAGGGCCTGCGCGTACCCGTCTTTGGTGTAGGTTACGTGTCCTGTGATGCATTCTTTGTGAGCAGGGTCCGCATGAACCCTCTTGAAACTTAGGTCTCTTCTACTATGCTCTGATTTCTCCCCGGTAGGGGAGGCGGCGCTGGACTCCCACTATCCAGGCGTATGGAGTGGCCCTGGGAGGACAGAGTGCCCGGGCCGGGGTTAGGGATCCCTGGCTGCAGGGGGCTGATGAGGCCAGGCATCACCTTTGGGGCTGTAGTAGCTGACTTATCTCGCATCCCCACAAATGTCTGATCTGCTTGTAACTGGAGGATCCTCCCTTCAAGTGTGAAGAGGTAAGGCCCCGAACTCCACTGCCCAGTCACCACCCATCAGCCAAGGAAGAAAGCCAGCTTAACGAAAGTGGATGTGAAGCCAGTTTCCTTCCCCCACGTTCTTGGCTTGTCAGGCCTGGAATGACACCTTCCACGTCATCTCAGACTGGCTGTGTGTGTGGATGCCAGGAAACCATTTCTGAGGAACAGCAGTCACTGAAGCTGTTCATACTTGGGAACAATTCACAGGGGACAGCACTTGGCTGCCCCTTAGACTCTGGGAACTGGAGGGGACTTGCCAACGGCCTCCTACAGAGCACCAGCTTGGAGAGGGCCACCTTAGGAAAGCAGCCGAAACTGGATGTGGTTCCCAGGCACTGAGAGCAGCGGTCTGAAACCAAAGCTGCCATACTGCTTTCAGGGGCTAAAGAGGCAGGAACATCAGCCACACACGATCATCTCCTTCCTACAGGCTAGATGAAGTCCCTGCCATCTCCTCCAGCCCTTGGCTGTGCATGGTAAGGGGCCTGGCTGGCCTGTTGCTTTCTTCTCTGGAGAGCTCACAACCATCTTTGAGCAAATGCACGTTACTAGTCCTGACCTCCTCCTGGTTCCACAGCCAATCCTGGACATTTCTGCCATGATCTTAAAGGCAACATGTCTAACCTCAGACTTTAGCAAACCTTAACACAGCTCCTGACCCCTTTCCCTGTGTGTCTCTGTTCCTGTACCCAGCCCCTGCGCTCTTGGATCCTTCCACCAGTTCCTGACATCACTACTACGGGTTTGCCTCACCTAGTGTTTCTGACAAGTGTCTTCATCCATTTTGCTTCGGGCAGCAAGATGACTGATTCCTACAGCAACCCCCTCCCCCAGACCCAAATCCCTAACACAGTCCTCAAGGCTCCTGCAAAACTTGGTCATTCTCCATTCTTCTGTTCTAATCCCACCCCCACAAACCTTATTATTTTTCCAAACTCACTTCCTCCAGCTGTTCCTGATCCCTTCAGCCTGCCCACTTTCTTCAGGAACTCTCCTCCGGGAGCTCTCACTGCCCAGGCCACTTATCGGGCTTTCTCACAGGATCGTCTTGGATTCTTTTCTTAAAACTGTTTCTTCCCTCTACCCCAGGAGAGTCACTTGGACTGTGTGGCAAATGAAACAGGGACAATGGACAGCTAACGGGATGTGGCACTGAAACTCACTCATGCCCAGGGCTGAGACAGGAGAGGTGCCTGGGGACCCAGGGTGGGCTCTGGCTATGGGCCCAGTGGCGCCCCGAGCACCTCTGCTGGGTGTCTTCTACAGGAAGCTGACACAGGGAGAATGGGAAGGTGCCTCTGGCCTGCATGACCTCCGAGTTCTGCCCCCTTCTTCCTGGACTCCTGGGTAGAAGAATGGCTGATTTTTTAAAGTGAAAAATCGAGACGGGAGGAGGGAAAGGGTGGGTGTTGGGAGTCTCTAGTTTCCTGAGCTTTTCCATAACTGCTGTGCAACTAAGTCTCACATGGGAAAAGAATGTGTCCCCATGGCCATAGATATTCCCAGACTGAACAGAAGGTCAAAATGTGGCTATTTCAGTCCCTGTAAACAAGGAAAAGGTTTCACTAGGAATGGAGTTCAAGCCTTGGAATGTACTAACAAGAACATTTTAAACAGAATGCAAAGACATCTGAGAACACAGAGCACCATGGGAGGAGAGGGTCAGGCTCTGTTTAGGGAGCAGTTTCTCCTCACAGAACCTTTCCTGAAAGGGGGTCATCTACAACCTGTGTGTGATGGGCCAGACAAGGGAAGAAACTGAAAATCCATCAGCGGTAAGTCCCAACTGTTCCAATTTTAAGATAACAGACAATGTTCCCTGATATTTTAAGAACATTATACAATTCTAAAACATCTCGTTTCAGTTGTCTTTGCTCAAAAAGATCATCATGTAGCCCGCGGAACTCGGATACAGCCAGGTGTGGGCTGGGGGTGGGGCCCATTTGCCCACCCTCAGCTCTCCCACTGTTTGACGCAGGAGGATGGAGCCTTGTGAGCCTGCTCACAGCAGTCAGGAAACACGACCTCCCCCCAATCCATCTACACACACAGAAGCTTCTCAATTTAGGATGGGGTTCCGTGCCAATAAACCCATGGAAAATTCCGTTAGTCCAAAATGCATCTGATACAGAACATCTTCGATTAGCTTACTTTAAACGTGCTCAAAGATTTACATTACAGCGCAGTTGGGCAAAACCTAACACAAAGCCTATTTTATAATAAAGTGAATTAAAGACTTAAGACCTCAAACCATAACACTCCTAGAAGAAAACATAGGCACTAAATTCTTGACATCTAAGTAATATGTTTTTGGACATATCCTCTTGGATGAGAGAAAAATGCATGGGACTACACTGAACAAAAATTTCCACACAGCATAGGTAACCAACAACAAAACGAAAGGACAACTTCCTGAATGGAATAAGATATTTGCCAATGAGACACCGAGAAGGGATTAGTATCCAAAATATAAAGAACTTGTATAACTTAACACCAAGAAACCCAAACAGTCCAATTAAAAAATGGCAAAGGACATGAATACACTTCTCCAAAGAAGCCATGTGGATAGCTAATAGACATGCAGAGATGCTCAACATCATTAATCATCAGAGAATTGCACATTAAAACCACAATGAGATGCTACCTCGCACCTGTTAGAATGGCTCTCACTGTCCAATCAGCAAAGAAGTGCTGGAGAGGATGTGGAGGAACCCTCGTTCACTGTTGGTGGGAATGCAGACTGGTGCAGGTGCAGCCACTGTGGAAAACTAGAACTACCCTACAACCCAGGAATTGCACTTACAGGTATTTACCTACAGAAATACAAACCACTAATTTGAAAAGTATGCACCCTGTGTTCATTACAGCATTATTTAAAATAGCCAAGATATGGAAGCAGCCTAAGATCCCACCAACAGATAAACGGATAAAGAGATGTGCTGTGTACACACAGTGTAAAATCACTCAGCCACAAAGGATGAAATCTTACCATTTGTGACATAATGGGTGAGCATAGAGTATTATGCTGAGTGAAATAAGAGCAACACAAATACCATATGATTTCACTTACATGTGGAATTTAAAGAAAATTCCACAACCATACAGAGAGCAAATTGATGGCTGCTGAGGTGGGGTGGGGGTTGATTGAAGGGATCAAGAACAAACTGGCAGTTACCAAATAGTCATGGGAATGTAAAGTAGTAGAGCATAGGGAATTGAGTCACTAGATGGTGACTGTGGTGTCCGATGGGTACTAGACTAGGGGTGGGCAAAGGAAGGTTTACACTTTCTATGGAAAACAATTCAATAAACTGATACAAGAAAAAAGTCACATACAAATGCGAACCTAACTTCCCCATCTCTATAGCTACACCTGAAACTAATATATGTCAACCATAACTGAAAATAAAAATTACAATAAAGTTTGCAATATCTCACGCACACTAAAACCCAATGTCCAGAGAATGCTGTCAACCAAGTACACTGCAGAGTATTGGCTGGTTCCCCTCATGATAGTGTGGCTCACTGCCCAGCACCATGAGAGAGGACTGTACCACATACTGCTAGTGTAGGAAAAGACCAATATTCAGACTGAAGTAAGGTTTCTACTGAATGTGTATTGCTTTTATGCCATCGTAAAGTCAAGCCACCATAAGGCAGGGGCCATCTTTACTTATTTACTAATGATTTTCCCTCCAGAGTTTCTCTAACATTCATTTTTACAAAGAAGTCTCCCTCCACCCAACTCCCAATAAACATGGGACAACATATGAGTGGTTTAAGTTCAGACACTTCCAGCCAAGATGGAGGCGTAGGTAGACACAGTGTGCCTCCTCGCACAACCAAAAGGACAACAGCAAATTTAAAAAATAGAACTGACAGTCAAACTGTATGGAAGTCTGACAAAGGACTTAAAAAAGAAATATTCATCCAGACCGGTAGGAAGGGTGGAGACAGGCAGAGAGGACTCAGGGCGAGGCAGCAGCTGACAGAGCGGGTGGTCCCACATTCACGTGCAGAAAAACGGAGAGGAACAACTGGTGAGCGAGACAGATTCACAACCCAGGGTTCCAGTGCGAGGAAATAAAGCCTCAAACCCCTGACTGAAAACACCTGTGGGGCTTGAGGCCATGGGAGAACTCCCAGCCTCACAGGAGAACTTGTTGGAGAGACCCACAGGGTTCTAGAACATACAAACCCTTCCACCTGGAATTAGCACCAGAAGGGCCCAATTTGCTGGTGGGTAGCAGGGGAAGTGACTGAAAACTGGCAGAGAGCACAGCAACCTGAACACTCTTCTCTCTCAGACCCTCCCCCCCACACAGTGCTGCAAGGCAGTGACATGATTGCCCCACCCTGGTGAACACCTAAGGCTCTACCCCTTACTATGTAAACAGGTGCACCAAGACCCCCCCCCAAAAAAAACCCAAATGAAAGAATAGTTAAAAGCTCCAGAAAAAATACAACTAAGTGATGAGGAGATAGACAACCTATCAGATACACAGTTCAAAGCACTGGTAATCAAGATGCTCCAGGAACTCACTGGGTACTTCAACTTCAACAGCAAAAAAAAAAAAAAAGAGACCCAGGCAGCAATGAAGGTTGTATTATGTGAAATAAAGAAAAATCTACAGGGAACCAACAGTGATGGGAAGGAAAAAAACATTAGACTGGAACAGAATGAAGAAACAAAAATTTAAAAGAAATGAGAGGCTTAGGAACCTCCAGGACATCCTTAAATATCCCAACATCTGAATCATAGGGGTGCCAGAGAGGAAGAGCAAGAAATTAAAAACTTATTTCAACAAATAGTGAAGGAGAACTTTCCCAATCTGGCAAAGGAAATAGACTTCAGGAAGTCAGGAAGCTCAGAGAGTCCCAAAGATGGTGGACCCAAGAAGGAACACACCAAGGCACATCATAGTTGCATTAGTCAAGGTTAAAATGAAGGAGAGAACCCTAGAAGCAGCAAGAGAAAAACAGTTACCTACAAAGGAGTTCCTACCAGACTGTCAGCTGATTTCTCCAAAGAGACCTTACAGGCAAGAAAGGGCTGGAAAGAAGTATTCCAAGTCATGAAATCCAAAGACCTACAGCCAAGATTGCTTTATCCAGCAAAGCTTTCATTGAGAATGGAAGGACAGATAAAGTGCTTCTCAGATAAGGTCAAGTTCAAGGAGTTCATCATCACCAAGCCCTTATTATATGAAATGCTAAAGGGACTTATCTAAGAAAAAGAAGATGAAAAATATGAACAGTGAAAGGACAGCAAACTCACAGTTATTAACAACCACACCTAAAACAAAAGCAAACCAAGAGGACAGCTAGATCAGGAGTGGAACCATAGAAACGAAGAACACATGGAGGGTTAGCAACAGGGGAGTGGGAGGAGGAGAAGGGGGGAGAAAGCACAGAAAATAGCATAGATGGTAAGTAGAAAATAGATAGGGGAGAGGGTGAGAATAGTGGGGGAAATAGAGAATCTAAAGAACTTGAGACACGTGGTTGTAAACTAAGGGGGGGAGAATGATGGGGGAGGGAGTGTGCAGGTGGAGGGGAATGAAGGGGGGAATAGAACAACTGTAATGGTATAATCAATAAAATATATATTTAAAAAAATTTAAAAAATCAAATGCTGGTATTAACTTGTAATACAAAAGACTAGTTAACATTTTAAAAGGTTCACAATCTCTAGAGAACAGTTCCCATAGTTAGAAATTCCTTCCTGATTCTAGACACAGTCCCCTGCCACAGTAACCTGTAAGCTGCCCAGCCCTAGCTCTCTTCCCCAAGGGCAGGCCTTCAGCAATGTCCTTACTTCAGCTTTCGGAAGAGGAAAGCTTCCACCAAACTCATTCTTGGAGGCCCTGGATGGCCCAGGACCAAGTGAGCCCTCCCCAGACCTGGCTAGTGCCAAAGGCACACGCCCTGCTTTCAGTCCTATTTGCAACTTGACACTCAGCTCACCACTCACCCAGTTCTCCTCCACTTCATCCCCATCACCGGCCTTTCTGTTGTCTGCCTAAAGTCACCGCGTGCTCCCCTGCTGCTTCCTGACTGGGCTCATCTGCACATGACCCGAACTACTGATGTTTGCGTCCACTTACTGCACTTAAAAGTCACTGTTCTAACCAGTTTCCACACATATTGTATAGGTGGCTTTTAACTGGTCTTCAAGTATCCACAGAGAAGGGGGAAGAACAGTATCTTGCCTTTTAAAAAGGCTTTACTAAGTGATAATACCAGTAAGAAAAAATACGATAATATCATGGGCATTATTATTAAAAACTGACAGAAGGAAAACCTAATAATCGGGCAGTATCTATTAGATACTAAATCCCTTAATAGATCAGGGGGAATTAGTAGGATAATAACACTACTGCCCTACGTGATGTGGAAAACCCTTCACATGCTGATAAGTTTGGTTTGTGTGAGAAACAGATGTCAGTGGGGAAAAAGACCCCGAGTGCAGGTTGCTAGCTTCCTGTCCGTCCAGGCAAGGGAGGCGGGCTGCAGAGCCCAGTGCCAACCGAGTACGTGTGCTTCTGGACAGGCGCTGAGTGTTTCTGTTCTCAAGCACCTCTGTCCTTAGCAGGAATCTTGCCCATTTGCTGACTCATCTTTTCTTGAGGCCTCTCTCATAGGGATGAAATTTGCCACCTTATTTGGGCTGAGACCTAACCACGGTCAGCCTGCCCCCGGCACTCCTGCTGTTCTAGGCCAAGCTCTCCCAAGAGACTGGAAACCCCTGAACATGCTGCCCGACAGGCAGGTCGCCTCTTGGGAATGCTATGTTGTCTATTTCTAGCAGTGAGTGTAGTTTTAAAGCAAAGAGCTGAGAAGTGGCACCTGGTGTTGACTGAAAACACAGACAAGTCACCAAAAGGATCACCCGCTGGGAGAGCCCAGCATCCGGAGGAATTCTGTGAGAACCCTGTATCGTTCAGCCACGGACGGCCAAGGGCAGTCACTCTACAGTCAATCTCGGTCCTGGACCGTCTCCCACCTCAGTCTGGTTTTGGACCAGCTGTTCACGGCAAACATGTGGGTTGCTAAACCAACTTCAGTTCTCACCCTGACAGCCCTTTCATGCTGGTACCTGTATGACCAGTCTTTGAACAAATCACTTCTCAAAGAGGCTCCCAGAACGAATTAAATTTGAGAACCAAACTATATTTGGTATTTTTAAAAGAGGCTCATAAAAATGGCCTTGGGTCAAAGGAAGAGCTGCATTACCTTCAGTGTAACTGGATTGGCACGTCAGGAGGAATATACATCCCACATCTGCAAGACTGCCCAACGAAGTGCTTAAGTACCTTAGGTGGAACAGCTCATTCGCTGACGCTGTAGGACGAGCAGATGTTCACGGCCCAGCCTGGGACAGCTGTGCTGACAACCAAGTACTGGGGTTCCACGCTCTGAGAGTTTGCAAAACTCTCAGTTGCTACCCTGAGATGGCCTTCCCTAAGCAGCCCGTGGTTGGAAGAGAAGATGAAGAACCAATCCCTACCCTGAGCCTCCACGCCAGCATGTCTCAACTCAGAGCACCTAGCAGGACAGGTGTATCTCCCAGACTGCTGAGCCCCACCCGCTGGGACCTGCGTTTCCCAGGCGATTCTGGGTGGTGGTCCTGAACCGACCCTAGGACCCACTGCTTCATAGGGCCTGTTCCGCCTCTGGCTTTGGAACTCACCGGCATGCTCCAGTTTTGTGGAACAGCTCCAGAACAGTAGCCACCACTGAAGATTGCATTAATACCCACAAGACAGATTGCAGCCACCATCACACACCTGGAACCTGGGGTGGAGAGAGATCACCAGTTAATCGTGCCCATTAGCAGCGTGCAGCAGTCTCCACCCCTAGCCTGGTCTGTAGCTAGGGTTCCCTGGACCTTTAAGACCAGCTTGAGAGTCAAATCCAAAGGGACCGAGTCTGCTATTGAGCTGAACACAAGCGCCACTTCAGAATGAACCTGTATCCGTGGCATGAAAAGCTCACAGCCAGGACAGCCAGCTTAGGATGTGCGGGAACGAATGAAGGGAGGCTCTCCAGCCGGTGGACTGTGACAGGCGAACACCATCCTCCATCACAGAGGTGGGGGAAGGGCGTCTGGAAAACAGTCCACGTTTGAGACGTCTCAGGGGACGTCTCCACACACTTCAGAGTATGAAGATGGAAACCGCCTGGTGGCAGAGCGGCAGCACCAGCTGCTGCCTTCCCCAGGGGCTGGGTCCCCAGGACTGACCAAAGCCCTGCTGAGAAAGCCACAGCACCAGAGCACCCCAAAGGGAAGGTCAGCCCGAGACCTAACCACTCCAGCATCTTCTTCAGCCAGAGTAACAACCGGGCAGCCCAAGGCCACAAAACCAGGTCTCTAGGAGATCCCTGGTGTCACAGGCACCTCGGAGCTCAGCTGTACTCCAAGCACCTACTGGAAAACAAAAACCCCAAAGGAAACATTTGTGAACATGTTCTTCTGTTCTCTAGGGTCTGCGAATTTTGAAACAGGAAGGTGCAGAGACCCAGCAAATAAGTCTTTTAATACTCTCCCTGCAGGCATGGCTGTCTGGGAGCCAGCAGGTGTTCATGAGAATTCCTGGTGTTGAGGAAGGAAGCCCAACGGCCAGCACTGGACGCCATTGGCCCTACTCCCCTCTAACAGTCCTCGCTTCCAGCCCTGGCCGGCACCGCTCTTCTCACAGACAGGCTGCCTGTGGCACGGGGGCTCTGTGAGCGGGAGTGCACAATGTACTGCGGCGAACCTCTGAATTCCCCATAAAGGTCTCACCAGTTTCCCGGCACAGGAAGCTGGCCCTCCAGAAGGCGGCCTCGTGGCACTCGGGGTTCAGCTGAAACCCACCTGTGGGGTTCTGCGTGAGGCTGAAGGAAAGACCACCTTCCTGGGGCAGCTCTCAGAATTAAGGGGGAAAAAGTTTTCCCCACAATTTCACTACAGAAACATTAAAGGTGAGTCAATGTGACTCTAGTCTCTTAGTTACAGTAGGGTTGTCTCAGGACAGGCAAATACGCATCTTCACAATCAAAGCTTACTAACTTACTGAACTTCTCCTACCCTTTCTAAACTTGCCAAGACACAGGAGGGAGGGAGAGGGGGAAGGACTGGGGAGGGAGCACCTCCAGGTGGCAGCAGCAGACCAGGGGGCCCTCCTGGGGCTGCCAGACCACAGCTGCATCAGTAGGTGCCTACTCTGTAAGCTAGGCGGAGGCGTGCTCTCAGCGTGGCCTCGGACTGATGAACAAAAGCGTCCAGGAACCCTAGCTGTCACCAGGTCCCAGAGTGCTGGGTTTTACCACCCAGCTGTGCTCTGCCCACTTTTTATATCAATGACATGTGTCCACACACCTGCGCCCAGCTGGTGGGCAGAGGGACCACACAGGCCAGGGTCTATTCTCCAGAGGCCCGGGGAGATTACTCCCCAAAGAGCGCACAACTCGGGAGGGAAGTCAGGATGCGTTCACGTCTGGCTTTACGGAGAGCCCTCGGAACTCCCTCTGTCGGCCTAGGGGGATAGGAGGGGATGGAAAGTGCAGGGTCGGGGTCCAGGCTGCTGTAGGTGGCCCTGATCTGCGACCGCTCTCCAGGCTCCACTGGGACTGGAGGCCCGGACTTAACTATGGCTGCCCTCACCGAACTCTTCCTAGGGCCCAGGCGACTCTCCTGGTGCACGTATATACCCTCAGGGACCTCAAAGACCTCCCAGCGGGACTCGCAGAGAACAGCGAACGGGCAACAGTGGCAACATCACAGCTCTGACCGCGTTAGGCTGTCATAACCTCTTGGTGTGAGATGAGTTCATGCACGTGTGGCTGGCAGACGTGTTCTTTTACGAAGCCTGGAGGACTTGGTAGTGGCTGGGAGGGGCACCCACCGGTCACTGGCAAGGGGCAGGGTCTCAGGCCTGTCCCTCCTCTGTAACTCACAAGGGAAGTTTAACAGACCCCAAGGCTCCAGGGAAACAGAACCAGGCTCCTCGCGGGGGAAATGGAGAAACCTCTCAGGGAAGGGCTGGTCAGCACGCAGGGCTGCACTGCACGGGCTGCCTGGGCGCTCTGTTCTCTGCCAGCGCTCCGTGAGGCCTCACCTAACTTAAGCCCACTGTACTCCAAGCCTGTTTACTTTGATTTAGCTAAGGGTGAGCCAGGAGAAGAGGATTGGTGAAGTGAAATTATTCTCTAAACTTGACTCAAGTGAGGTCTGTTCTGACGTGGAACCCCATATAAATCTGGGAGAACCTCAGGTCTCTGTTCGAAGGGTCAGGCTGAGCCTGACCCCGCTGCTCCACCGGGTAAAACCAAGAGCCTGCCAGCCCACACCTGCCCTCTGCCCTTGCTTCGCCCGCACCCTCCCATTACAGTCAGCTCACTATAAGGCAAGGGTCTTATCTGCTGCTGCTGTCTTGTCAGCACCCAGAACAGCACCTAACACACCGTCGACGGTCAGTGAATGTGTGTCGTGGACAAGGGGAATGGCAAACCAGTGCTGAGACCCACCTCCTTTCTGGGCACGCTGCAGCGTGACAGCATGGTGCCTGGGTCTCTCCTAGGGAGCAGGTGGGGTGATGGCAGGAGCCAGGACACCTGTCTGAGCCCGCGTGAAGGCCCCGCTCTGCTCCCAACTGTGCCCTGACAGCCATCCAGCACCTGGGACTCCTGTGACGACAGCTCTGTCCCCAAAGCCCCAGGCTCAGCCCGAGCCTTGACCATGCCACCCAAAACTACGCATCAGGAATAAACAGCTTCAAGTCCTGGCCTTATCTCTTGCTGTGTCCTTCTCTAATTTGGTGAGGCTGTTACTGCTGTAATTTCTATGCCGTGGTCGTGGTCCACGACCAGGGAATTTTCATGAGTTCTTAAAGGGCCCCTCCCACATCCACCCCAACGCCAACACCCACACCGCCACTACCTCTGGATGGCCAAAAAGGAAAGCCGTGTGACTCCCATTCCCTGTGAGAAGTGACTGAAAACTTCTTGCGCTTTCCTGCCCTCAGAGTACCTGGGAGTTGATCATTTTTCAGTCCGCTAGCATGTATTCTGTCTGGTGTTGTCTGCCACCAGGCAGGATCGTCAGCAAAACCAGTGATGGGTAGACAGAGCTTGTAGTCTGACTAAGCACCACCCGCACACCCACCCCTCTGATGGTCCACCTTATAGGCTCGTGCTGGTCAGCGCTCGCGTGCCACGCCCACGTGCTACACCCACTCTGGAGCTTCCCCCTCAGCAGGCTCATCAGGAGCATCCTGAGTGGTCTCTGTCCCTTCTCTCCCAAATGTGTGTGCATGACTCTCGCCTATTGGAATTTAAGCTCCTTTAGGGCACAGGCCTGGTTTTGCACATTTTAATATCTAGCACGGAGTCAACACATAATACATGTTTGTTTAAGGAACTAAGAGTTTATTTACTTTTATAGCCACTGATTACCCTTCAGAAATAGGAAGTCAAAGAGGGTCAATTAAAAACCCCTCAAAGCACGTCTGGGAAAAGCAGGCCCAGGACCACTGAGGGTTTGGAAGGACGGCATCTGCGCCAGGACTGGAGTGCTCAGAAGTGCCCCTGCCTACGGTAGTAAGAACTTGAGCAGTCACCTAGGAACTTGCACTGAGGGTGACCTGACCCACCAACTGAGACCTGAGGTCAACGGGGCAACCAGTCTGTGGACCATACAGCCCAGAACTCTGTGCAAACCCACGCGGCACAGCCCTCCCCATCACTGACGGGCGCCGGCCCAGAGCAGGCGGGCCCCAGCGCTGCCGCTTCTCCAGCATTTTCCCCGTGCGTGGGCCTAAGGCCACGGGAGGCCAGCGCTCTGCCCCAGCATAGAACCTCCTGAGAGAGCGCTGACGGCCTCCAGTGATCTAACGAAGGCACGTGGCGCTCAGTATTGATGTGGGAGAAGAACATGGGTTTAATTGGGAAGTATTTTTACCTTAGAATGGGAGTTTTTCAAGCAAAGGACCATGACTGTGGCGCCACCCTGGACGCAGGCAGGCGCACTAGAACTTGGCATCCCTAACAGGACAAAGGTCTGGTTCGGCCCTGACCTCACTCTCCTTCCTGTTTTGTGAGGGAACAAGACAGACCATGAGAAGGTTGACCTGCCATTTAAAAGGGTTACTTTGGGGCAGACTCCCCAAATTCACACTTCAAAGAAACGGTGCTTAGTACTTAACAAAAAGGCAGTCCAGATACTGAGTTAAAAAGGCACTTGGAATTTTCATAGGAATTCTACATTTGTAGGGAACATGTTCATTTGGTAGTACTCTGAAGTAAGGTTAGGCCTAAAATAAAATGGCACAAGCTGGCCAATCCAGGCCATTGTTTCCCTCAGGACGAGACACTTTCAGGAAAGCCTACTGGAAACAGCCACGCCATCTGCTGTCCCCAGGGCAGACGTCGTGCATTTTACAAAGCTCAGAGGGTGCGCACGGTGGGGGCGGGACTGTTTGCTCCATGACCTGCCCTCTGCTGACCCACAAGCCAGACCAGGGCCACTTCCCATAAACCCCCACAGGGCACATCGGATACGCCATGCCGCCCCACCCCCCTTGCCAGGGCCCCACAGCTCGCTGGTTCCTGGACAGGCCCCGGTGAACATGCGAGGTGCCTCCCCTCTACCTGGGGTGGTCACACCAGTGCCACCATCCATCCTGCCCTGCGCTGTGTCACTCTTTAGTGCCCGCCACCTTTAGGCAGTGCACAGGAGATCCATGATCTTGCCACCACCTAAGACACACCTCCCAGGTAAGTCCCTTTGATAAACTCCTGATGCAGTGCCATCTTCTCTCAGCCCCGGGAAATTTTATATACGTTACCCAAAGCTGTACCATACATACGTGCGTGCTGAGAAGTGCATTCCGAGAAACTCCAAGGCTCCCACAATAAACCCCTGTGTAAAGTGACATGACCTGTGCCTGGAACTCTAGGAAGGCTGTTTGCTGCAGGCAGCAAGGGCACCACACTTCTGTAATGAGCCCCTGATGCCGGTCCTGCTGACACCCACACTGACTGCTGACTGATGAGGCAGGAAGGCCAGGATTCAGTTCGTGAAGTTAGGGGAGCACCCCTCCCTCTGGCTCAACCCCAGGGGCTAATCTCTGGGCACAGGCAGGGCGGACGGCGCGGGTGCCGAGGGAGGACAGAGCTGCCTGCTGGCTGCCCGTCTACTCCCATGTACCAGGCACGTGCCACGGCTGTCACTGACGCTAAGTACTTACAGAGTATTCAGCAGAACTGACGGGACTTCCAGCCCTGAGAAGTGGCCTCGGAGGGAGGGAGCCAGCGCATCTGGAAAGAGACGTGGGGAGAAGGCTGTGAACCAGGTCTGCCAGTTCTCTGCTTCAAGGGCTGAGAAGCACCACGGCGCCGCCCCCAGATCCCCTCCACGCCCTTCGTGAACCCAGGCCACGCAGTCAGGAGAACGCCCACCTCCAGGAGCCCCAGTGGCCTTCCATTTCAAAGTTACCAGCGTGGCCAGGCTGAAGTCAGCCCGCCTAGACTGCAGGGCAGGCTCCCCAGTGGTTTCCTAAGCAGCACGTGGAGACATGGATCCGCTGTGATAAGGAAGGCCAGGTCGTGCCACCAGTCTGGCCAGGACCAGAGATTCTTTTCCCATTCTTTTAGGAAAAGGGTCTGCCTTCTCGGCGCCGTGTGGTGTCTGGGA
Source organism: Sturnira hondurensis (assembly GCF_014824575.4). NCBI lineage: Eukaryota > Metazoa > Chordata > Mammalia > Chiroptera > Phyllostomidae > Sturnira > Sturnira hondurensis. Next base: position 14,028,788 of record NW_028081271.1, on the reverse strand, counting down.
CCCTGCACGTGCTGCTCACTGCTTAAAGGGACACACAGCCCCATCTCTTCCACTAGGTCGCCAGAGAAGGCGGCCGGCCCCAAACACAAATGGACTGAGTGATGCTTTGTCCACTGGGCAGAATGACAAATCTACTGCAGCAGCTTAATCAAACGTACTTTGCAGCAAAAAACCACCTTCACCAGCAGATGAAGCATCATTCTGGTGGAAATGGAGGTACAGGGGGCCCGAGGCCTGCAAGGCAACTCTGCAGATCCCAGTGGCTTCCGCCTCATCTTCCCAGATCTTACAGGCGGGGAAGTGAGCTGTGTCCTGGGTATCTCGAAGGATAATCCCCCACGGTCACAGGGCCCAGTGGGCTCAGGATCACTAGCTCTACTGATCTGATTCCTAAATTGTCTAAGAAAGGGCCCCCGACGTGCCTCCCGCCCCTCAGAGTGGTCATTTCCTCCTAGGCTGCCGGGCTACCCTCGGGACTCTCTCCCAACCTGGGCAGAGGCGCCTGGTCTCCCTTCCCAGGAAATGTACCTCACAGGGCCACAGACGCATTTTGGCTGTCTGCCTACACCAGGTCCACCTCAGAGAGCCCCCTGGGCCAGGGTACATTTGAGGCCCTCTGAGGGACCACACCAGATTAGGTTATCAGCTGGAGTGTGGCCCCCAGATTATCAGAGGGCAGAGCTGTGTTCAAGAGCCACCAGCAGGCACCGAAGCTCATTTAAGGCAGGGCCAGAGTCATTTCAACACATGCAGAATTAAAGAGACACGGGACCAGAAGCTTTTCAAGCAGGTAGGCTAAAAAAAACACGTCACTTGGGGAATTCAGAGTCGTATGCAGGGCAAAAGAGAAACAAAGAGGAGAAATGTGGGCGGCAGGAGGACCAGAAAGGAGAGGGCGGGGAGAGTCCAGGGGAAGGGGGGAGAGGGCAGAAGGCAGGAGAGGGAGGCAGAGACATAAGGAAAAACGCATACCTACCCATGGTTTATAGCTTTGTGCATCTCAATCCACTTGCTCACTAAGCAAAGGGCAGAGCCGGAGCTGCCTTCCTGAGACACGTGGGAAAGGGTAGGGCGGGGCACAGCCCTGTGGCAGGTGGAGGGCTGGGAACCTAAACACAGTGGAGGGGAGGGGTCTGTGTGCACCAGGGCTGGGGGGAGTGGTGGTGGCGGCTGGTGCTGCCTGGGTGTGGGGCCGGGGTGCCGAGCCCACGATGCCAAGACATGATGGTGTTCAGAGGAGACACAGAGCCGCAGGGTGGATGGCAGGAGTCTTGTTTCAGTGCAGGTGACTGCGAGAAGGAGGCCCTCATCTCCCACGCACCCAACTCCAGCCTCTCGTGCTCCAGCCTCTTCCACCCACGCAGCCCTCGCACTCTCAGTCACACGCGGGCCTGCAGCTCGTGCACCAGAGTGCCCCGGTTGGCCTGGCCTGGCGGGCCCTCCAGGGTGACAAGCAGGCTGATGTGAGCTGTGGGGTCCAGGAAAAGTTGTGCTCAGCTGAGCCAAGGTGAAGTCGCCGGCTGGCTGCTTCTCAGGAAGAATGTGGAGGTGATGGAGTCAAGACAGGCCCTGAAACCCATCACTCTTGTGCCTCAAGGCTTAGAAACCCCTGTGCTTGTCAAGAGGGCAGACTCTTCTCATCGCATTCCAGACACCCACGGTTGCCTTTTCTTCCAGCTCCGAGGGTGCATCTGTGCCCACCTTCCAGCAGAGGGCAGTGTCCCCAGGCCCAGCCAGAGCCTTTCATCAGCATTTCACACAGGGGCAGAGCAGCAGGGCTCCTAGGGCAAAAGGGGTTCAGGCGCCTGGCCCAGGTGCACACACTGTTCTGTGCTACTCGCTGCTGCCCTCTGGGGGAAAGCAGAAGGTCTAACCCTCACACCCACTTGGGCTGCCGGTTCTGCTGTGGTTTTGGCCGCAGGTGGCCACTCCCAGAGTGCAGCGGCTGCTTTAGGTGCGTCACCAGCACTGGGAGACCCCCACTTCTCTTACTCCAGCTCTGTGGACACTTCAGCAGGGACTCAGTCGATGTGCCTGACCTTCCAGGTAAGGCAGTGATCCGTCTTCAGGAAAATGCACACGCACTCACACTCGTACCAACTCTCAACTCACAATCCTGCATGTGATTCAAGGGGCTTCTGAAGTCCCTGAAAGAACCTCTAACACAGTAACTATACCCCGGACAGACACTGGTTATTTCCTCTGTGCCGGAGACTGCTAAGCAGGTCACAAGTACTATGACACCCCACAGGGGATAAGGAACATGAAGGCCCTGGGACACTTGTCCGCTACAACTTAGTAACAGTGACAGCTACTCCTATTCCAACCCCGCAGCCACACTGCCTGCGATTCTACCGCCATACTTCAGAAATGGTCTAACACTGAGGCCCCCAACTCGGCGTGGGGTGTTGGAAGAGCAAAAGCAAAAATAAAGTAGAATGCTAGAAAAGGTAGTAACTATCCATAAAAATAACTTCTAGGAGGAAGCTAATAAAGGCCCAGAGGACTACAATACAGACTTTGACTTCCCCACAATGCTGCCAAGGACGGGAAGACTCCAGCCCGGCAACAGTGGTCTGTGAGGAGCCCCGTGTGCGGCCCTCACAGCGGAATGACGTGCACTGCGCCACCCCCCTTCAAGCCACCAACTCCCATTGCCACACTTGCCTTTAGAAAGAACCACAAGATGTCCTTACTAGGTGCCTGGCTCAATTGTGGGAGCTATTAATAACTGTACCCCTGGATTTAGCCACTTTCTTCCCTGTGGAGTAAAGGGGTAAGTCTAGGCCTCTGGTTCTTGGGGTACAGCACCCAGGCCTTGAGCACCTGCATTTAACAAGCCCCCTCCCCACTCCCGGGGAACATGATGCATGTGCTCCAGTCTGAGAGATGCTGCCCTCGAATAAGGGTTCCGAAAGCACAGCCAGGAGGAGGCCGGGGGAGACGCCCGCAGCCTGCCAGGCCTGGGAGGGGCGCAGCCTCCCTCCAGCGGACCTGGATGCACGCTGCTTGTTTAAAGGCTGAGAAGTTCCACAATAAAGAAACCTGTCTGACTTGATTGGACCCTGGGTTCTCCAAGTTTATCGGACCACAGAATCTTTTCATTACATAACAGCTAATAATAATTGTGGGTGTTGAGAAATGTTGGCCTGGAAGGCCCCATCTAGTAGTGACATTTGCTGGACAGGACACTACTTAGAGCTGGAAGACCACCGGACCAGCGGGGGCCCAGGACCTCCCATCTGTGAGAAGCTGTGATGGCTGGCTTCCCGTTCCGAATGCAGCTGCTTCACCACAGCGCCGGTGTCCCCAGCACCACACCGAGAGCCCAGCTCCCCCTGCTTTTCAAGGCAGGGATATTCTTGGGCCGTTTCTACCACTGTCTCTAAGAGGGTCCTGCCAGGGCTTTCCCAACAGCCACCATGCACACACAATCACAACAAACTCTGGCCCACGCACTCCAGTGCCAAGGACTGGAGCTGTAGAGCAGCGTCACCAAGCAAAGCCTGCCAGGTCCCACAGCAAACTCTGCTGCAGGCAGCCCAGCCAAGGGAAGGAGGCGGCCCGGCCAGATGCATCGCGCCTCATCCAAGAAACTCCACGCTCACCAAGTAGACTCATGTTTCCCATGCAATAGAGATGAACCTCTTTAAGGCACTAACTACAGTGTTTTTAAAAAAATAGTAACTCTCCCCATTTCTAAAAAAAAAAGCATTCACCAAAACTGGAAAACACTTTCAGCAATTTTGTTTCAAGAAATACGGCCCACTAGCAATCACTCTGTAAGGGAATATCCACCACATACTCTTCCTTCAACAAGCTGCCACTGTCCGGGCAAACTGTCAAGACTCATGTCAACTGGCTCGGAAGTCAAGGCTGCCATCCTATCCAACGAACCTCTGTGGGGGGAGGCCTGGCAGGAGAAGGCCACGCTGCAGCCCAGCCTGAGCTCCCGAACCCTCCCAGTCCCGACAGGCGCTGCTGAGGGCTGTGCCGGGCAGGAACCAGATCTACACCCTGAACACGAGGTCCTGGGCCTGGGAACACCTCCTGCCGACACCAGCCAAGGTTGGGCTTAATAAACCCAAGTCTCTGGGGACAGTTCTCTCTCCTGGGCTTTTAGACCCCCTTCCTGCCTGTCCTCAGCACAAGCCAGGCCCTGACTGCCCGGCAGGCATGTGCAACGAATGTGCTCAGACACCCCACACGTTTGCTTGGGACGAGGGCACCCAGGCGCATAACGCGCTGTGTCAGGTCAGGTCCACGGTGGTTGACGATCATCCATATTTAATTGTGTCAGTCTGTTAATTTTTAACTATGTTTGCCATCAAGAGCCATTAGAGGTCCCCAGGAGCCGGGCTCAGTGAAGCAAGAAGAACTCCGTGGCAGAATGGATGAGGCTTGAAGTCGGGGTGCCCTACTTTCCCCTCCTGTCACCGAGCACTGGCCTCCCCACCAGCAGCACAAATCCTGAATAAAACATGATCCCCACTGGGACCTGAGTTTCCTCTTTGCCCCTGTCACAACTGGTTTTCTTCAAGGAGAAGTCCACTTGCTACTTATAAAGGTTACATTTTATAATTCCAAAGTTTCTCTCTAGCCTTGGTTTCGTTTGCAAAGCAGTTACAACTCACATACGTCCAGCAGTATCGGGGCGCCTACTCCTGTGAGTGGAGGCCTAAGGCCCTGGGGACGGCCACCAGCCACCAGTTCTGCCCTGGTTCCAGGTGCTTCTCTCTGTTCTTTACAAGGCACGGAGCCCGGGCCCTCGCCTTTCTCTCGACAGGGTGTCGCTCTTGGGTCCCTGCACCCTAAGTGCTTCTTCAGCTACCGGGGAAGGCACAGCAGCCTCCAGGCCACGCCAGGTCAAGTTCTGACAAACAGGAATGGAAGGGCTCGTTTAACAGTTACTAGACTGTGCCGAGCATTCTACTCTTTCCCTCAATAAACAACCCCATGAAGGAGGTTCATTCTTCCTTCTTATAGATGAAAACTGAAGCTCGGGGAAATTTAAAAAGCTTGCCTACAATCCCAAAGTGAGCAGAGTAGTAGAGACAGCCATTCAAGTGGAGCCTGTTTGAATTCACAAGCCCAAGCCCCTGTGACCTGTCTTGCTAGGGAGAAGGGGCTCACTGGTAGCACCTGCCCATGACTCAGAGACTCAGGGACGGGTCCTTCCCACCAGTGAGGGCAGGGAACACAGACGAAGGGCCCAGGAAGCTGAGCTTTACAAAGGACAAAATGGAACCTGCTGAAGAAACCTGGAAAACAGTGCGCCACCCAGGGGAGGCAATCCCGCTGCTCCTGCCGTCAGGGTGCCGTCTACATCGGGATCAGTGATTCTGGGCAGGGCCATGGCTCGGGGGACTGACCCTGGTTTCAGAATGGGTCCTGCCAAAAGCTGCCCAGTACACGCCAGTCTGGCCTCAGCAGCAGCAGCAGCAGCAGCAGCAGCAGCAGCAGCAGCATCCGGCCAAAGGCAGGACGATCCCACCAACACGGATGGACGACTGGAACTGCTCTGGGAGGCCAGGGCAAACGCTTCTGTCTCACTGCCTTAGTAGGACGCTCCTTAGTTCGACTCTGAACGCAAAAAGGAGCGGGGATTTGGCTTGGCGAGCAGTGGGATTCCCTGGGGCTCAGCCACTGGCTCTGCAGAGCATTACCTCCCAAGGCACAAAACGTGAGCGACTCCACCACCCAGAAAGGAGGCTGGTGGAATGCAAGCAGAAGCCAGAAACCCAGGGAGGAATGAGCCGGCGACCTGGCGCTTCCTCTGAGGCTGCCTCTGATAGAAAAGCAAGATAAGGCAGCGGTGGAAAGTTCAGGGAGAGGGGGTGAGTCAAGCATGAACCACTTGGTCTCTCTGGGATTCAGCTCTTTCCTGCTCCTTATCTACTTCCTGTCCGGGGCAAGTCTGCTGCTGCTGGAAGGCATGTCCAGCCTGGCTGTGAGCAGACTTCCCCTGGGGATGAGTTCTCCCAGCACTGTCCCCAGGTGGCATGGGCTGCTGTCACTGAGGGCTCCCCTCACCTTGCTCCCTGCCCCTCGTTCCTTCTTTCTGGCCTCGCACCTTCCTGCCTCTGCAGCCCTGGTGTTATCGAGATGAGCAGACGGCCCTGGTCTGCACACCCACAGCCCAGTGGGTGGCCAGTCCTAGGCTTCCTTCTCTTCACTGAAAATTCAAATACTCCTTAAAAGGCTAACCCTAACTAAGCCCTTACTGTGTGCCAGACACTCTTGTAAGAGCTTTACACAAGAGACTATTATTAGTCCCACTTCACCCAAGTTCAGAGAGGGTAAGGAACTTGTTCAGTGAAGGTCACACAGCACAGGAGGCAGAGCTGCATCTGCCCAGTCGACTCCATGACCTGCACTTACAACCCTGTGCTACCGCCGGGGACTCAGAGGTCTCCTGAAGGGCGCAGGCCAGGCCTCACGGAGCCAGCAGGGAAACCGCCCAGGAAAGGGGACCGGGAATGACAAGGGGCTCTGGGCTCCCAATAACCGTAAGATGCACCGCCTCCTGCTCACATTGCCTGGCCTCCCTGACCCCTGTTCTCCTACAGGGGTGAAGATGCTCCTAGATGACCAGAAAGCTGAACAAGACCCGAAACAACATTCTAGCACGTTCAGGAGCACCAAGGGTGGGTTCTCCTCACAGCCTGACCTCCAGAGCTGCAGGTTTAGACACAAAAATAAACGCCCGAGGATGAACAGTGTCATTTGCATCTGAAGACAACGCAAAGCCTTGCTTTGAAGACCCCGAGGTAACTGCGGCCCTTCAGAGCTGTGCCCTCCTGCAGTCTCGGCAAACACACCTTTGGGACAGCCAGGCCTCCAAGACAAGAACGGCAGGGGCTAAGGGCTGATGCCACCTGTGAGGTACGGAAAGCCTCAAACCTCATGACTCCTCCCTCACTTTGGGGGGCTGGCTCGCTGGAGAGGGGCTGAGGCTGCCTTTCAAGGGTCCCAGAGGGGTTTTATTCACCGGTTCCCCCCGCCCAGGACCAACCACCAGTATAACACTGGCTCTGCCGTCTGAACCGGAGCGGGACGCTGAAACGTGCAAGCCCTTCTGGGAGCCCCAGCTGGTGGCCAGGCCAGGGACAGCTGCCACGTCACTGAGGCCTCGGGCTGGCGTGAGTCCACTCACACTGCCCTGCCCCTGCCTCCCTCAAGAACCTCCTCCTCCTGGTCTCTGTACTTCACTGACACCCCATCCCAAAAGAGACGTTCTTATGTACTCTTCCCCTTACTATTCTCCACAGTGACAGAGAATATACTTAATCAAAAATTTGAGAGAGAAAAAAAAAGGTTTACAATGCCGTTCTTGGAGGTCCGCACGGTACGGCTCGGTGTGTGCCTGGACGTGGGGGCAGCGGTGGGGGCAGCGGCGGGCCCAGCCCTACTGCCGGGCCATCCGGAGATCGGTCCCAGGCCTCTCTCTCCCCTGTGGTCTTCCCTCTCGGCTTGTCGTGTCCCTTTTCCCATGGCCTGTTGATGCCTTTATTTTGGATTTAACCTTTAAATTTTTCCAGTGTGTCCTAAGGGACCTCCCAAGGGGCATGTCCTGCCCCTGCGAAGTCTGTGTTATGGTCTGACAACCTTTTGTTCACATGCAGGTGATGTGTCTCAGTCCAAGCCCAAAGCGGCCCAGCGGCCCAGCGAAAGGGTCCACTGTTGTTTGGGGCCGAGGGGGCCTCTGAAGAGCAGGCAGCCAGGCCCGGCTCTTCAGTCCTACTTACCTGCAAAAGTTCCGGCCCGAGAACAGGACCCTGGCCAAGGGCACACGGCATGCTCTTTCTAGAACATAGGGAGGCCTGTGCTCTGCAGACTTTCCCATTGCCCCACCGACGACGAGACTGGAGGCGAAAATGAGCCCAGACTTAAAAAAGCCGAGATAGGTGACTAAGAAGTGACAGGCACAGCTGGGTATCCTCTTCAGAGTAGCATGTTCTGAAGGGCCACAGAGGAAAACTTCCTCTCCTGTTCTCGGGGACTTACATAATGTAGCTAATAAATTTGAATTACCAATGACCTTGAAAATAAACAGGATGATCGTGTCTAAAAATATTAATGGTCTTCTTAGAAATCAGAGGTGCGCCGCACCGAGTGGTTTTTCATCTCAATAAAAATAAGGCAGATTCGGGGCTCACAGTCTTACCACCATAGATCCTGTAATTCTTTTTAAAAAATGGAATTTGGTATCAAATAAGTGTCCTCAATTTGGAGACGGAGATACAGGCCACCGCCCAAAGGCAGGGCAGAACTAGACATGTGATTCAACTCGTTTTCCACCAGTTTCTGCCTCCTCACTGCTCCTCCTTCTTGAAAGGGTGGGAGGACAACACACTGTTTGCTTCAAACAGGCTTCCACTACCTACACACACCATCTCGCTGAAGCGCGGTCTCCTGATGGATGCGACCCACAGATGCAGGAATGAGGATCTTCCAATACGCAGCTCGGGATGGTCTGGGAGCCCAAGAAGACAGACGGGAGCAGCGGCAGGGAGGCCTCAGCTCGCAGTCTCCCCGGAGGGTCTGAGTCCTGCCCCCTCGGCACGGGCGCTTAGTGTCACTGGGCCCACTCCCCCACAACTGCAGCCAGAGGCACCCCCTCAGCTCCAGCATCATGTCATCATGAAAACAACACGCCGTAGTCTCCTGGAGATCATTTTTGCTCTGATTAAAATTTTTATTGAATTCTCTCCAATGTTATCAAGAAATCGTTTTGGCAAAAGGGGGGGGGGGCGGAAATAGCTAACAAACAAATTCAGCCTGGGAGCTCCCTCTGCTGGTCTGCAGTAGGTTGGTACGTTACAAACATATTCCCAGAGACCAATCTAATTTGCTGGAGAAGTGGACAAAAGACAGGTGTGTTGGGCTTTGCCTCAGGACAGAAACACTAGAAGAAAAAAAAATATCCATGTCTCAAAATAGAGCACAACACTGCTGAGAAAAGCAAAATCATTTAAAAGCTTCTTCAAAGACAGATAGTAAGATTTCCAAGACACAGTGGGATTCTCAACTACGGATGTGCTCCGCGGGGTCTCCCCACTGCGCTACCTCCGGGTCACGACAACTCTCCCAGGTTAAGTTCTGGTTCCCTGGTCTTTGCCTCCAAGTCTCTTCTTATCGGCTTCTCATCTACTTAGAGGAGAAAGGTCCAAGGAGCCCCTGGAGTGAGGCCTTTCCAAAACTCCATCACAGAGCAGGTCTTGGCAGAGCCAGCACTGAGGCAGGGAAAGAGCGAGGCCCGAGGGTCAGGGGACCTGGCTCTAGCCAGGGCAGAGCCGCCTTCGACTCCGGGTGACTCCATCTTCTCCAGTCTGTTTCCTCATCTGTAAAGCCTCTGCCAATCTGTTCTATGGTGTTCGTACAGGACCAGAAAATTTAAATCACCATATCTGGTCACGAGTCTTTAAGATACAGAACCCAAGGTTGCACTGGGAATGACTAGCATCAAGACGTGGGGTTGAGCACAAGGACCTCACTGGGATCGGATGAGAGTCCCACCGGCTCTAGGACCCACGTGGCACAGCCAGGTGGCTTCCGGGTTGGGAAAGCCTCCGGATCAAGTACGAGCTCCCAGGGGCAGGGGCCACCCGGGCAACACGCCCCGTAAGTCTCGTGGCCGAGTCCACCTAGTCTCGGCCCTGTCTCTCCCTGCCTTCTCCCAACAGCGTGGGCTTCCTAATCTTCAAGGACTCGTCAGCTCCTTTTCTCACCACATCCCCAGATGCCACTTTCGGTTCCATCCATTATGTGCAGAAGTAAAGGCAGATTGCCCAGGTGTTGTGGCTGAGAGCCACTATTCCCAGTCCTCCCTGGCCACTCGCAAATCTTGCTTTTCCAGGGCAATGGTGAAAGGCTTTGTGCTGACTACCCAGAGCCACGGACACTCGAGAGCCTACGCACTTTGCTCTTTCCTGGTGTCTATGAACACTCTCCTGACGGTCAACTGATCCAGGTCCAGACCAGGTAGCAAGAGGAAGAGGAGGGAGAGGGGGGCGAGGGGGAGACACAGCCACAGATGGCAGGGGTGGGGCACATGGGGCACAAAGCGGGGGGGCGGGGGCTCCTGGAGTTGTTCCAAGTCACCTACAAAGTCACCTCTGAGCCCACCCCGAGCAGGAGGATGGCAGAAGGTACCCACAGGTTGATCCCTTCTCCTTGTACCTGCCATTTCTGGGGTGGCCAGGCACTGACATGGACAAAAGGCAAAGAGACCAGGGGCTAGAGAAGCAAAGAAAGAAAGAAAAAGAAAAAACACAGCTCATCTATTGTAGGAATGGGCGATCTCTTAGAATCAGCCTGTTCCTTTATTTTCTGTACCAAGTACCCACTACATTTTCCTCCACCACTCCCACTGCGTGCTATCTCCCCCCCCGCACAGCGGGAAATCACTGGGACCCAGCGGCACCAAGGCCGTCTCCGCGTGGCCTGCCTGGTGCCCAGGGAGCCAGGCCATCAAATGCGCACATGGAGCCCCGACAGCTCAGCGCAAAGAGAACGGAAGAATGGACAGCCCACAGCACTGCTGCCGCGCGTGGCCGTGGGAACCCTCACTGGGGCTGCCTGTAGGGCCTTGCACAGTGTGGTGAGCCCTACACATCCAAGTTTAATGTCAGAAGGAACAGTACTCCGGGAAGCTGTTTATTCCATCCAGCCTTGCAAATGAACACAAAGCAAAACAAACGAAAACCCCTCCTGTCCAAGCCAACATTTTCTTAAAAACCAGGCTTTCTTGCTTTTAGAGGAGTTACACATGCAGTTAGACAAATGAAATCTTGACTCTTTCTATCTGATTTGCTATTGATTGCTCTGAATTGTAACATTGATTATTACTACTTGTACTAAAAGCAAAGCTTTTCTCTCCAAGAGGAGAAAAAGGGTTGGTAGGTAAGCAGTAATTGTTGTGAGAAAAAAAAAGTTTATTAAAATCAGGGTATTCTTAACTTAAAAAAAAAAAAAAAAAGCTGGTCAGAACAAAGGTCTCTACCACGACCTGTAGTTACATTCTACACACTACATAGGACCCCCTTTTCCTCAGGGTTTCTGGAACATGGAAGAAAGGACCCTTGGTCTCTCAGGTAGCGTGTGCTCCCAACATTCCCCTTTGGTCACTAGATCTCAGAGAACACGCAAGTAAAATCTCTCCACACGCAGAAACACACAGACACGTAACTCCTGCACCGTCCCCTCTGCAGCCCCTCCACACGACAAGGCACACACACATCTAAGCTCTGGGGACACCCTCTCGCTGGCTGGGAGCTGGGGGAGGTCCTCTGGGCCCAGTGTCTCGTGTGTGCCATGAGGGTGAGATCATTAAGGAAGACAGAGGTGCCGTTCGGGGCAAACATCAGGCAGTGGGTGATCACATTGCTGTCAGATGATCCTCAGGAGTCCCGGAGGAGCGGCAGCTGGATTTAGAGGGGATCATCAGTCCCACAGGCGGCTCTGTTAGCTGGGCAGGTGTTAGTTGTATGGTGCGCTCTGGGGAACCAGGTTTGAAAGGACTGGGGTGGAGTGCGTGCAGTCGTGGCCGATGGGTGTAAATTACCTGGGCATGCAGGGAAGCGGGGTAGGTGAAAGCAGGAGTAGGTAGAGCAGGCGCTAACTCCGCTGGGTACAGAGGGTACGGGGCCCACACTTCAGGGCTACTGGGGTAAAGTGCAGGCACTGTGAGCTCATCTGCAAGAAAAGAATAAGGGGAGAGTTAGTGGTTATCAAACAGCTGGTTTCAAATCAGAACAAAACACCCGGTAACCCCGAGCCCCAATCAATGCCAGCACTCAAATTACTCTCGTTCGTTTAATAACCTGTTGGCTTTGGTCCCCAAACCTGAGCGAGTGGATGGGAAACACACAGTGAGAGGGCAATACGCCTCTGCTGCCTGCCCGGCCTGCTCAGGGCCCAGGCCAGGCTCTCCCTGGGACACTGGGATGTCTTTCCAGCTGGAGCCGGGGGGCCCACAGACAGCAGGGATTTCCTGTATGAAACAGCAAGTGTGGTGGTCCTCAAAGGGGAAGAGGAAGAACAAGCAGCAGCAGGAGGCATCTCGTGAAAATCTGCCGCAGAGCCTTTGGGAGTACAACGGCTTCCTGTCAGGGCCCCAACAGACCAGAAGAACCGGAGGACTTTTCTGCTAATCGGTGTAATCAATAGACAAATAAGTTGTGATCATTAAACATTTCACATTTGGTGCCCAGAAGCACAGAACCAGTCATTGTGCCTACACAGCATGTACGTTGTTAAAAATTCAGAAAATGGAAATAAAAAGCCTTGAGTATCCTGATTAAAGGTTAAGGCCACAAAGATGCAAAGAGAAATGTTCACAGGTGCTGTTTATCCCGGCTGTAATTTTCTAGGGAAAAGAAGTGAGTCCAGTTGCCAACTGACTGGTCTAAATGTTCCTGGTGCAGCTCCAATTCCATTCAGGTCAAGCTGCAGCTTGCCAAGTTGAAGGGCAAGTGTCTGGGCCTCAGAAAGCATCAGGAAGCAAACAAGTAAAGTAACAGCAAACACAAGGGAGCATCTCGGCAGAGGCAAAAATAACACCAGTCAGTAGTTAGGAATCCAAACGCTGTGAGGCATCTGGAAAGGCGCTTTTATCACCTGTCAAAATCTGAAATCAAGCAGGTCAAGGGTGCTCCCCGGCATGCTGAGGGAGTCAGGAGAAGGTGACTTGATTAAGCCATTAGTGACTTTCCAGAAGTCTACAGCACGGGGGAGCCCAGGAGAAGAGGCTCGCTCCCCTCCTTCCCCCATCCAAGAAGCCACCCTGCCCGCCCGCTCACTGCAGGCCTCCCCTGGGCTCGCTGTCGCCCCCCCCCCCCAACTCTGGCTCTGGGCAGGGTCTTCAGCATCGGAAGGGGGCGAGAAACAGAAAACTGCTTGGCTGAGTGGGAAGTGGAGCCTCTGGGGGCCAGGGGTGGGCAAAGGTTTCCAGAGCCAGCCAGTGACCACCCCCTCCCCTTCAGAGGGCAGCTTGGGGATCCCGACCATGTGCTGTGCTACACTGTGCTGGCCGGCCGTGTCCCGACACCCTCCCCCTGACACCCACAACAAGGCAGTTAAGACCACCTCCTCGGGACGTGGTGCAGGAACAAACAGTGCTCGGCTGGAGAGCCTAGGCCACAGGCCGGAACGGACAGTTTTTCCTGGGGGAGGGAAACAGCAGCAGCATAAGCCCCTCGGCAACGACCAGTCTACACCGCCACTGCAGGGCGCAGGGGTCTCGAAGGAAACCCCTGGCAGGGGCTGCAAGAACGCTCACGGACCCTTGTCACTGTGAGACCATGAGATTTCCCTGGGAGCCGGTCCTGTGGGAGCCCAGCTCCGGGAAACCAAGTGCCACCAGAACCAGTGCCTCGGACTGAAACAACCGTTCTCAGGAACAACAAGCTATTATTGCTGCTGCTACGCCAGCTACCACGCTATTTTAAGACATTCTGAGTCTTTTCAAAAAGTCAAGAGAGTCCCAAGACCCAGCAAACGCAGGTTCGCAGCTGCCACACTCAGCCGGCCCCACTGGGAAGGCAGAGGCTCAGCCCCCACGGAGGGCTGAGGTCCTCATCCAGCTGCCCGGCACCAGCTGGCTCAGTGGGAGCTTCGACATGATCAACGCCTGCTTCTTCAGAAAAGTTTTAAGGCTGAAATGCCTTTTAAGATGCCTGATCCTAGAGAGAGAAATAAATAATGGAGATGAGATGGAGTCGGCATTTCAGGCTCAGCCGAATGAAAGTAATTTATGATTTCCAGACATTTCCACATTTTCATCTGAAAGCACTACTTCCCACTGGGTCTATACTGATGCTCAGAGACAATTCACTAAATAACATTTGCACAAAACCTAGCCCAGCAGAAATCGGGGGTTTGCTTCCAAACCCCCTAAACCAGGGGAGTGTCAAACTCATTTTCACCGAGGGCCCCATCAGCCTCACAGTAGCCTTCACAGGGCCGAACGTAATGTTAGGACTGTATAAATGTAACCACTCCTTAACAGTTAAGCGGGAGCAAGGCTGCCACCAGGTAGAAGCAATGCACCAGGCCATGCGCGGGCCTTGCATTTGCCACCTGTGCCCTAAACCCAAAGCTGCTAAGCACGGGTTTAGTCAAGTAGTGAAGCAGCGGCCTAAGAGATTAGGCTGAACCTGCACTCGCGCCCATTTCATCATATCTCCTCTCTCCTCTTGTGAAGGGAATCAGACGGAGTTACTGTAGATGTTAAGAGACGTGCAGCACGCCGCGGGTCACTCGGTCAAAACGAGTCAACAGAGACATTCGGCACCGGTGAATTCAGGGAGAACAAGGCGGGGGAGGGTGCTGTCTAATGCATTCTCAAGGACCCAGGCCTTACGCAAGTCTGCACCCTGGGCCAGCTCTGAGACTTGGCTACATAGCATGTAATAAGAATGCTTGCTCTATTCAATGGTACCCAATAGAAAGGTCTAAAACTTAAAAGATATACTACTGTTTTCTTTGCTAAAGGAACTTAGAAAATACCCACAGGAACAAGATCTAAAATTTCCCCATCTCTGCAGCATTTGTCCTTCCTCTCTGTCCTTTGCGTGAGCACAAGCACTCATGCACACACACGAGCAACAGGAGGCTCAAACCAGAGCAGTAATTCCAAAGTTAAAAATAAAAGCAGTGGAACCCTTTCCTTGAACTAATTTCGCCCCCCGCCCCGCCAAACTCTTTCCCATAAAAGTACAGCTATTTTGATGGACTAGGTGGTGGTGGTAGAGGAAGCCTGAAGGACCGTACCCCCGGTGACAGTCCCCCCCCCCCCCAAGGCACACCCGGTCCCAGAGCACACAGTCTGAAAACTGCTTTGACAGCTGCTCTCACCCAGGGACCCGCTTTTAAAGTAAGCTCCTCTTCAAAAATCTGAGGTCTGGACTCCTGCCTGCAGCCCCTGGAAACCTGTCTGAGAGGGCGGGCGGGCCACGTGCAGCCGCCGGGACAAGGGAAGGAACAAAGACAAAGCAAGGCCTGGGGTGGCACAAACAGGCTCTCCTGCTCACCACGGGCTTTAGTACTTTGGGGCCGATGGAGACCTCGAGTGAGCTTTTGTGGGGCACCTACATTTCAGTATGAGGCTGAGGACTCGGAAAACCTACACTCTCCTTTGGTCAAAGAGAGCAGTAAGTGGAATGGGCTTTTTGCATTTGTATATTCCTTTAGGTTGCTAACGCAATCTTAGCAACTTACAACAGCAAGACACGAGTTTTTTCCACAGCACGGGCCTGGCATGTGGGCGCCCACCTGATGGAGCAGACAACGCCCATCCTGCTTGAACTTCAGAGAATGGGAAGGCTTAGAATGGAAGGGAAAGTTTGCTGCCCTGGGCTGGTTGGAACAAAATGGACTTTAGGGAGGGCTAAGATTCCCCCTGAGAAAAGAGGCTCTTTCTTACCCACCTCACCCAGAGAGAGCCAGGACCCCCGGGAGCCAAAAGAGATCAGCAAGGCGGGGCTTGTTGTCTGGGCTCAGTCCAAGCCCTCTGAGAGGCTTGGTCCTTCCTTTCCCATCGCCTCAGATCTCACTACATCATTTCTCCTTTTGCACCTCTGAGGATAACGCTGTTGAGGACTCACAACACACAACTGGAGAGGCCTTTTCTTAGCATAAAAATATGCAAATGGAAGAGCGCACACTGGATTCTGATGAACGAAAACTAGAAATCTCCCCAAATTCCACCCCCCAATCTCTTTGAAAAGAAAGAAGTGAGGTCTCTGGTGAAGATTTAAACCCTAGGAACTCTGAAGATCATCTTGTCCATGGTCTCACTTTATTTTTTTTAAAAAAGGTATTTTTTTAAAAAAGATTTTACTTATTTTTAGACAGAAGAGAAAGAAGGGAGAGAAACATCAATGTGCAGAGAAACACTGAATAGTTGCCAACTAGGGACCTGGCCCTCAACGGAGGCATGTGCCCTGACTGGGAATTGAACTGGTGACCCCTTGGTTTGCAAGCTGGCACTCAATCCACTGAGCCACACCAGCCAGGACTATATATTTATTTTTAGAGAGGGGAAGGAAGGGAGAAGGACAGGGAAAGAAACATCGACCAGTTAGTTGCCTCTCAAATGTGCATTGACCAAGGACAGAACTGGTGACCTTTCACTTTGCGGAATGACACACAACCAACTAAGCCACACCAGGCCGAGCTGCAGTTTCCCTTTAGATGAGGAAACAAAGATGCAGAAGGCGAGGCTTCCAGTCTAAGATCACAACTGAAAATAGAGATAATGATGAATGACTCTCAGGAGCAACCTAGAGAAGCAGGAACAGTAAGAATCTGTAATGGCCTTCACCAGAGTCTAGTTGAGAACACAAGGTCCAAGAACCTTAAATCAGTACTGTATTTACTTTGCTACAGGATACTTCTATTTGGAAATATTGCACAGCAATCTCATGTTTAGCATGTCTAAACTAAACACACTCCCTCCAATGCCTGTGCTCCTCAGTTCCAGATTTCAGTCCAAGGTGCTAGCTACTCAGTTGTCCAAGCCCAAGACCTGGTGGTCTCCCGATTCTCCCTCACACTCGGTCTTCTTCCAGGGTCCCCGTTAATCCACCTCACCATCCACTGATGTTCACCACCATTGGATTACTGGAAGCCCCCCCGCAGTCCCCTGGGCCATTACACGGTGGCCAGGACAAGCTCTAAAATACACAATCCAGTAATGTCACTCTCCCACTTAAAATCTGTGATTCCTTGCTCTTTGAACAGTGCCCGAACCCCAGACTCCATGAACTAGAAGACCCCACCTCCATCCCCAGCTTTCCCTCACAGTCTAGGATCAGTCACTTTCACTGCTTGACCACACCAGGTTTCCTCCCACTTCCAGGCCTTGTACACACACCTGTTCCCTCTACCCAGGTGTTCTCCTCCCCTCCCTTCACCTGGCCTAACTCTTCCTCATTCTTCCAAAGACTCGACTGATTTGGACGGTGGAGGGAAGCATGTTCTGTGTTTGCTGCACCCGCAGCTCCACGCACAGCAGTTACCTCCAGGACTGCAGCTTCCTCGTCTTGCTCACCCCAGTGCCTATAGCACAGTGTGTCAGAAGGCATCACAAAGTCACCCATTTGTTCTACGCTTGATAAAATGCATAGAGAAAAAAATGTGTTTCCATCCTGTTCTTCAGAGGAGGGAGTGATAAAACTTTAGGTTACCTCAATCCTGTGCGGGAGAGAAGCACACACGGAAGGAGCACGGATGTGAGAGCACGTAAACGCCATTCTTAAATAAGATGACACTCCACCCTGTTTTACTAACACCTTATCTGTGCATATGCTTTATCCACAGCCAAGGACTTGCACGTCAGGAGCCTTGTTAACAGCCCTGATGAGAGGAAAGAGGTAGAAACAGGTGTCGCATTTTAACAATGACAAAGGATCTGCCTTCGGTCTCACAGCTAACTGGAACTGTCTGAACGGGGCCAGAACCGAGGTCTCTCGTCTCAGCTCAGGTTTCCTTCCACACCCTCACCCTGCCCTGGGCAATGTTCCTGGAGCAGGGGTGCCCCCACTACTGGTGGTGATGGCAGGCCCCTGGAGTGCGGGTGGTCTTCACCTCTAGCTTTTAAACACTCAATTTACTAGAAGAAACTCAGGGACAGAGTCCTCTAGGAGAGCTTGCCAGACACATGAAGAATTTGGCCAGGAAAACAGCAATCATGACACAGAAGGCCCATATAAGATGAAAAATTCCATTTTTATAGGGAAAAAAATAGATTTTGAAATAAGAAAAACGAGTCAAGAGTTGTTTTAAGGAAGCAACTCCCACCCCCATACCTCCGCAAGTGGTTGACCCGTGTCTGTCAGGTGAACCATTCGGAAACCAGCCACACGAGGCTGATTTGGGGTGGGGGTGGGGGGGAACGCCCCACTAGGGCACTCTTTTCTGGTGCTGCAGCCAAGAACGCACGCACCCACGCCCAGCTTCGGAGGCCCAGCACAGAGCACACCCCCGGCAGCAGTGGGTTGAACAGTGTCCTCCCAAAATTCACATTTACTTGGAACCTCAGAGTGTAACCTCTTTTAAAAGCAGGAATTTTGCAAATGTAATTATTTAAGATGAAATCTTTCTGATGTAGGGTGGGCCTGGAGAGAGGCATGGGACAGTTCCTCCTTCACGGCCTCCTGAAAAAATACTGCTGATGCCCTGTGTTCAGATTTCTGGCCTCCAAAACTGTGACAGAATAGATTTTTCTGGTTTTCAGCCACCCAGTTGGTGGTGACTGGTTGGAAAACTACAGTCCCCACAAAGGTCACCCACCTTCCCCGGCTCCCCAAGAAGGTAAGCGCCGGGGAAGGTGGAGAGGACCTGGCGCAGGAAACCAACCATACGAAGTGCTGGGGATGCCAGGAGAAATCGAGTCTGTGCTCGACCCTCTACTTCTAACTGCTCATCATCCCAGTCTGTGGCCACTTCCAATGCCTCAATGGTTAATTCTATTTAGGACAGTACACAAGCCTACAGCTCTGATCTCCTCCAGTGCAGGCCTCCCAAACACACAAACTGAACTCACCCAAGAGGAGTTGGTTACTCATAAACCAACTCCTCTTACCTCCCCCCATTTCCCATGGCCAAACAACTGCTGGGTCCTAATAACACGGCCAAGGCACCAGTGATAACGGCATTCGCGGCAGTACTACAGCAGCTGGCGTATGCTGAGCACACTTTAGGTGCCCCACACCGAGCTAGTGCTCCTTGTGGGAGGCGCCAACGTTAGTCCCTCAAATCAGGATGAAGCAGAGGCACAGAGAGGTCTGGTCACTAACCTGACGACTCACAGCAAGTGATGGGAGCAGGACGTGAACCAAAGTCACAGGAGCCCAGAACCCACACCCCTCACTTCTCTGCCCCTCTGTGCCCCTCTCCCCACCTTTTCCTCTCTGTCCGCACTCCCACCACCCACATGCAGGTTGCAGGTTCTCACCCGGATTGCTTCAACAGTCTGCTGACTTTTAAACTGGCTTCTCAATACCTTCCACACTCTCTCCTCCGATTTTTCTCTTGTAACACATATTCCTGAAGCAACTCTTCAAGCTTACTGCGGGAAAGGCCAGCCGAGACCCACAAAATAAATATGCCGAGGAAATTCCTAAACCAAGTGGGTCCTGACTCAGCTGGCCCAGAGTCACCTCCCTCCAGTCAGCGACTTTCTGCCTCTGCAGTCCTTGCAGCTGTTTCACATCCAGGAAGGAGCCAGCACCGCTGCGGAGCCAGTCTGGAAGGACCTGACCCCGATCTGAGAGGTGAAGGGGACCCAGAGCATGAGCTGGAAGAAAACGGTTCCTTCAGCCTCTACTGTCCTCTACTACTCGTGCTCATCACAACGAGACAGTTCCATTCCTCTTCCTCCTCGAGTCCTCCAGCTGCGGAGGTGAGGGTTACCCACAGCTTCCCCAAGCAATTCCCTTCCCAGACACAGGCAGGTGAACTCTGAGGGTGTTTGCCCGCTGCTCTGAGAGCCTGGAGCTCGTAATGACTGCCATCGATTCTGGATGTTTGGCAAGAGCTGTATTTCCAGAAAGCACAGGTTTTGTAACATACAGGCCACATAAAAGCCTTCAGCCAGCTCCACACTGCTGCAGAGCTTCGTGAGCAGCACGAGGGTGGAACGTGGCTCAGCCGTATTCCCCAGCGTGCCCTTCCACAGCGCCGGGCACAGAGTGGGCGCTTGAACACTTCCCAGGTGGAAATACCCTCCCTTTTGTCACACCCTCTCCTCCTCAGAACCACAATGGCCACTGAAGTGTGTCTTCTGCCTCCTTCATTGGCTACGCAGCCTCTGCCATTCGTGGTAGAGACTGTACATGGATGTCTGTGCTGTGCATCTGAGGGGCAGCGTGGCTTGTCAGCCAGCCTGTCCTCCCACCAAATGGTAACAATAAGGACACTTACACAGCGCATTCTTTGTGCAAAATGCCCTGTGCACTTTGACCTACTTGTTTCCCACAACATCCTTGTGAGCCAGGTCCTGTCACTATCCCCACGTCACAAAGGGAAGGTGCCAGGGGCTCACAGCCATGATTTGAAGGTGAGCAGTGAGGCTCCCAAGTTCAAGGTCTGAAACAACTGTCTTAGGATGGTGCTTTTTTTCTAGCCAAACACCCTCCCCAAACACAGCCTAACTTCCAAATCAAAGTAGGAGAGACATGTCACTGCCGTCAAAGACAAACAGACTAAATGCTGCCTTAGAATGGATGGGTAACACAGAGCCTAAGCCGAAAACGTGACCATTTTGACCTGCTTTGCAGCTCATGACAATATCTGATTATGAAATTTATTTTTAAAATTTGTAATAAAAAAGGCAAAGCCTACCCATAAGGTAATTTTGGCATGAGTTTTACAAAAACTGGTTAGGAGACACCCTGTGCGCACGTAAGCACTGAGCAAGGGAGAAAGAAGGTGCGAGGCACTGCAGAACTGGAGCGCAGGGGTGATGTGTGAGGAACGCCAACAATCTGTGCTTCACTGAGAATACCCGGGGGAGTAGAGAAGAAGGAAACGAAACGTCTTCCTCCATTTAAAGAATATTCAGCGTTTCAGTAAAACTCCCACTTGCCCCTCAGCTTTTGGGGAATGCATGTATGATTTGGTGAGGGAGGAAAACTAGGAAGGGAGCGGTATTACAAGTATATGTGGAGGCACAGGTGTTTTGTAATGAAAATGCTGCCTAAACATAATTCTGTAGATGGATCACTCACAAAACTATCCTATTAAACACTACACTCCTGGGGCACAGGGCCTGTGTTGGTTGTGCTCACCACATCCCCAGGGCCTAGCGCTGTGTGTCTTATGCAGCAGATATTCCTAATTTTTATTTTTTTTAAAGTCTTTATTGTCTTTAGAGAGGAAGGGGAGGAAGGCAGAGGGATAGGACAGGGAGAGGAGAAAGAGAGAGAGAGAGAGAGAGAGACAGAGAAAGACAGAGAGAGACAGAGAGAGAGAGAGAGAGAGGGAGGAAGAGAAAAACTGATTTGTTTTACTACTTATTTATGGATTCACCAGTTGCTTCTTGTATGTGCCCTGACTGGGATCAACCACAACCTTGCCGCATTGGGACAATGCTTAAACGACTCATAATTTTTAATAGTACTGTGTGAGGCATACATCTCTGAGTACAACTTCCCCCTCCCCTTTGAGATAAATTCTGAGCAGATCACCTATGTCAAATGCGATGGGTATTTTTTAAGGACCTTGGTACACCTTGTTGTGTTTTAATGATGTTTGAATATATAGTCCCAAAAGGAAGAGTCATGTTTGTACAAACTTGAACTATGACAACACTGGAAACCATCATTAAAAGCAAAACTAAATAAAGTTGTAATCTCCCACTGCCAGCATCTGTGTCTGGCACACAAAAGGTATCAATGAAAGTGTGTTAAATCCGATCTTACCAAGCTCATGAAACTTATTACACTGTCAAGAGTATGTAAATTGAGAAATACTTTGTCAACGTAATGATTTAAACTTCAGCACATTTCCTTGACTTTTAAGAAAATGTCAGTCTAAATCCACACAAGTTCCAGTCCTGGATAAAAAAAGGCAGACACTTTAATAACTTGTCACAGCTATCAGTTTCAAAGAGATTGAAATGATTTAGAGAAATGATGAATCAGAACTTCCAAATATATCTTACAGAGCAAATAACACAAATGCAGACACACCCACATGAGCACAGTGGCCTGTAGGCCACGTGAGGAATTTCTCAGTGGAGATGTGAGTCTGAGTCCAGCCCTTTCTCTCATCTCCTGAGGCCTTCTGCTTCTTCACAAGCTCAGCAAATACACACACTCTTTGGTTCCCCAACTGTGTTCACTGGCTGGCCATGGGCCATATACGTTTGATTCATCCACAGGTAATGTCAAGAATGAATATTCACAAGCCATTGGCAGAACATAGTACCCTGGCTGCCAAAACTGCCGAGATGAGAGGTAGGTGGGCCGCACCAGCACACTTCGGTAAACCCTACTTCCCCCTCGTGGTTTTCTCAAATGTCAGATCAGCCCTGGTCTACAGTCCGCTGTTCTGAAAATAGTTTTGGGTTTAGTATAAATGGCTGTATCAAAGAGTCCCAAGCATACTCTCTAGAACTCAAGAAAATTTATCCATCTCTATGGAAGTAACAAAAAACAGGCACTAGGTATGCTAGCATTCTGTATCCCACGAGGCCATTCCAATTACTGAAAAGAAAAACCCATAGGCAAAAAATGGTCACAGTTTTATATAGGCGATAAAGACCTACTGTAGCGAAATGCCATCATCTCTAGCGACAAACAGCTTAAGAGATTTAGTATTGTTTTTCCCTAGTTTCACAGGTTGTGCTATAAATTAGACTCTTAAAAATTTAAGTTATAAAACCGAAGAAGTCCATGAACTAACAGAGAGGGAGCTGTGCATGCAACATTGCATCACCTTCCTGAGGTGCCTCAGGCACTTTACCAACCTCCCCCCAGCACCCGCAGCACCCCCACCGCATTGCCAGCCTCCGGGCGGCGAGACCGATGCAGCCAGAGGGCACCAGGCCGGGGCCCATCAAAGCCAGCAGTGTGGCAGCCAAACTGTGTGGGACAAATATCAAAGCAGTCCCACCAGTGAGCAGGCTTTCACCAACCATTCCTGTCCCAGCCTCTGAATGGCACTTGCAGAAGGGGAGGGAAGACACAAAATAACGGGACACCTGTCCTTGGTGGCACCACGGTGGCCATCATTTGAAATACTTTAAACGTGGCCTCAGTGACCACTGATGATGACCACTGTCACCATCATCACCCTGAAGAAGGTCGTTTTTATGCAGAATCACATGTTTTAGTACCACAAGGCTAACGAAGGCTGCTAAACATTTCTCTGAGCTAAGGTATTTTAACATCTCCTTCAGAGACACTGGAAATCTATCACTTGAATATGAAAAATCAATCAGTTAAATATGACAAGTCTAGAGACCAACCACTTCAACATGAACTATGCAAAGCCTGTAAGAGCAAGGCCATCGGGAGACCCAGAGCTTACAGTCTGCAGGTAACAGAGTTGTTGGCGGACAGGACATTCGGAAACGTGCCCTCCTTTCTCATCTCCTCCAAACTCTCCTTTCTTGATTTGTCCAGTTTCATAACTTGGCGGCTTCAGATTAAATCTTGAGTACAAAGCAAACTCCACTTGCAGAAACATCTGTTGCTGTGTACTGCTTCCCTCCCCCCCAACATTATCACCAAAGGATCATTCCACCTGCACGGTCTACGACGGAACCGAGGAAGACGTTTCCTGAGACGCTGAACCATGAGGCCACAACATGGGCAGAGTAACTGGGCAGTCTCCAGTGAAAAATAAAGAGAGACTAAGCCAGTTCTTCAAGGTAAAGGCTGCCCCTAAATAAATAAATGAATGAATAAATCCTACAGTATCCCAAAAAGGTGCTTAAGTCACTATTCTCTCTCCAATTGTTTTACTTCTCTGGTAATGTCTTCAACAAAGATTTAATCTGTGCGCCAACGCTACCTGAATACCACCATCTTTCATTTTTCCAGCCCAAATCTGGCACAGTGCTGCTGAGCCACAGGTGTCCTCATGATTTACAAGCTTTAAAGGTAAACTTTATTTAATTACGTGTATTTTGGTGATCCTGGGTAGAGTGGAGAGAAGTATGTATTTGAAAATAACTATTTGAAAATGAAAACTCCATATTAACTTCACAATGGCAGGCTCTCAGGAAGATGTGGTCTCCCATCTGGAAAGTGCCAGAAGAACTGTAAACTCTTCAGGGAGTCACAAATGGTCACTAAAAAGGAAATGGACAAGAGGAGAACAAACGACCTTCTTGTATCAGTGCTGCACAGGAGGCAATCCCAGAAATGGGGTGAAAATGACTCAAGTTCCACCCGAAACCCGAACCACCGTTTCTCCTCTTGAAGCCTTTTAGTTGTAAATATTGCTGGCTGTACAACATTGGGCACTTTACCCAATTTCTCTGAGTCCCCGTTTCCTCAGGTGTAAATACGGAGGATTGCACAGGTTAACCAAAATAAGTAAATGAGAATCTGAGACGCACACAGTAACTGCACAGTATCATAGGGTGTTGGGTAGCCAATGACAGTCAACACTGACACAGGCAAGACCGTGAGGACGGCATCTGGGGGCGCACACGACGCTGTCTGGACTACAGAAGATCTCTCCTGTTACAAGAAAGCGCCCTGGCTTGTTAAGTTGTCGGGGCTGTACCTGCGCGGAGGAGGCGACAGGAGTGGTGCTTTGGAATGTGCGCTGCTTCTCGGGTTTAACCGTTCCTTCCTCATTCCTCTGTGTCTCATGCTTACTGGTTAGCTCTTTTCACTGGGAATAAGTTGATGGTTGCGCTAAGATAAAGCTTTGTTAACAACATATTAAAAGTGTACTTTTTTAATGTTTAAAATAACGACATGGCTCTTTTAAGAGCAGAAAGCTTTCTTTAAAAGAAGTCTCATTGCCCTTCAACTCCTCAAAGGGAATCTGATCTGCCCAAAAGGTCCATTTAACCCCATAAATAAAACTGGCCAAGTCCCGGTGGAGACTGGCCTGCGCCTCCCCCCCATCGCCCCTTCCATCGGCTGCAGGACCCCCAAGTGACAGGAGCTCCAGGGGGTGCTGCTGCGCAGCCTCCCAACTTTCTTTCCTTTTTTCCCATCTCCCTGCCTCATAAAAATCAGAAAGATTTAACCACAGAATTTAATAACCAACCATAACAAAAAGCCTAGACCTTAATTGTGCAGGAGGTTAACAGTCGTGCTGTTGACTCTCCAGCAAGATAAACAGTGCAAACTTGGCAAGTACTAATGTGTACTCTACCACCACCCCTCATTCCTGAAGGTCATACTCACTCCTGGGACATGAATGACACGGAGAGATCATCTGAGAACGGGACACCCTAACCTGGTCAGAAGCACTGAAATACCAAAAGAAGCTGGGCAGGTTTAGGCCCAGCCTTTTCCTTTGGGGGAATGATAAGCAACTCTGTCTCAGAAGGCTCTCAGGTGTCGGATGATTGACAGATCACCTTCAGATGCTAAAGCGCTGCCTGTCGGTGAAGTGTCTTTCCAGCTCCAGTCTGAAAGGCAAGCTAGGGAGATCTGGGTGGGCGGAGCCCAGTAGGAAAGCCGGCTGGCTGATCTGCACAGGAGCCCAGGCGTCTGCAAGGCTGCTTCCCCTCCAGGGCCAGCTCCCAGGATGTTTTAGAGTAGAAAGGGCATGTCCAAGCGATCCCAGTTCCAGCGAGATTCCCCTCACAAATTTGGAATCAGCACTAGGTCAATGGTCATGTGAGGTTAAAATAAAAACAAACAAAAAATTGAGGAGGACCTTAATGTTCAAATCTAGGGGCTAGGTAACTGTAAGATGGCATATCATAGCTACGGAAAATGATGATGTGTGAGAGCTACGTTTACAAATATGGAAAGATATTAACAAGGCACTCGGTGGAGAGAGAAAACAGGTTGCAGAACGTGTGTATGTAGTGCAATCCCATGAACACACACACACACACACACACACACACACGCACACGCTTTGCACGAGGAACTGGCATAGGGAGCCGTAGCTGTGAACCACTTATCAGCTACGTGAGCTCAGGTAAAGCAGCAACTTCTTCAAGACCAAATTTCCTCATCTGATGACGATTAAAGAGGGAGGGGCGAGGGTAGTTCCTGTCCTCACAGGTTATCTAGAGAATTCAATGAGATATATAAAGGATTTTGAAGGCTTGTAATATATAACACACATTTAATACTATTGTGATTAACTCTGGATAGTGGATTTTACTTTTTTTGCTCATTATGCTTTACGAATTTCTACCATAGCCACATACTATTCCTACAGTTTAAGGGGTAAACACACAAGGGGACATAAGAACCCTTTGTGAGATGGAAAAAAAAAAAGAAAACATTACAAACAATTTGAATATGAAGGCTGAAAATTCTCTTCATTTCACACCCATTGAATTCCATGTCAGCAAAAATAGAAGAAAATAGCTAAACCCCAGCAAAGGAGCTATTCAAAACGTGACAACCACGTACTATTTGCCTTCAAAGAGCCCTGAAGGGCAGACCCTGTTGCTTCCGCCCCAGAGACCGAGAGAGACAGGGGGAGGGCCTGAGTGCTGTGTCCCAGCTCCCACAACCGTGTGTGAAGACACGAATTTCACAACCCGGGTTCGCCCGCCTCTTGCAAATACTACAAAATGCCAGGGGAGGGTGGAGTCTCTGTCACGTGATGCGCTGCCCTGGTCTGAGGTCGAGATTCGGTCCCAGGGTGTCCCCTCACCTGATGTGGTATCATCCGTGCCGGTTAAAACCTGTGCTCTGCGCAACAGCACAAAGGTGGGAAGGACTCCAGTGTCCACCGGCAGGGGAGTGGCCAGACAAAACGTGGTGTATGTACCAAAACAAAGGAATGAAATTCTAACACGTTACAAGACTGGCGAACCCTGAAAGAGTGTGCTAAGAGAAAGACGCCAGACATTAAAACGAATATTCTAAGTCTACTTTCATGAAATTTCGAGGACAGGCAGATTCACAGAGATACAAGCAGATCAGAGATGATTGGGGCTCGAGGCGGAGGTAACAGGGAGTTACTGCATAATGGTTAGCTTCTGTTTGAGGCAACGAAAAAGCTCTGGAAACAGCTCTGGAAACAGCGTTAATAGTTGCAAAGCATTGTGAATAAGTAATGCCACTGAATTGTACACTTAAAATGGCTCTAATGGCACATTTTATGGCATATATATTTTACCACAATTTTAAAAAGTAATAAGGTAATACAAAGAAAATTGAATTGCATGGTATGTGAATTGTATCTCAATAAAGTTTAAGAAAAACAAAACCACATTAAGACTCTGGCCAGACAGACCAGCTTTAAACCCCAGATGGGCCACTTACCAATTACAACCCTGGACACATTTTTAAAGCAATCTGGGCCTGACTCCTCATTTGTAAAATGAAGATAATAATTGTACTTTTATAATAAGTTGTCACAAAGAGTAAATGAGATAATGAACACAAAGAGCTCAATGGAGTATCTTAAACGAATAAAAGCTCTTGTTGCTATCCTCATCACCATCACCACCACCACCAAACTTCCCATTCTTGAAGATTCCCCAAGGTCTCACATTACCTACTGACTCCAGGTTTTACCAGCTCTCAGAACCAGGTAAGACCTAATGACCCACTGTGGTAGGAAGCAAGATTTGGTGTGTGTTCTGCCCCCCCCACCCAGAGCCCAGCAGGCGGGAGCCCCACTCTCCCCCATCCTACAAGCCCCATGCAACATCGGCTCGCCTCTCCTCGCCGTTGAACCTCACAGCAAATGAGAGAGAGAGAGAGAGAAAACACAGGGAGCAAAATCCTGCAGAAGAGACTGAGCACCTCTGCCCTAAGCAACGTAACATTCTGCACAGTCCATCACTAAACAAGGATTAATACTTTGTAGTGTCTTCATGGATGTTATTATAACTATGGTGACGATGAAATAAGCAAAAGGACTTCAGGCTGTTCTCTCAACCTCTCTCTTCCATCTGTGTCTTCCCAGGGCCAAACCCACCCAGCCCCTCCAGCCTTTCCTCGGAGCAACTCCTCGCTCCGAACTTTCAATCATTTTCTCACGTTGGATTCCCTCCAAGTTTTTCTTTTCTCACACAGTGCTGGGGCCCCGCACGGGATGCAGGGGCTGGGAACAGTCTGGTAAACAGATCATAAAGCCCACAGCACATACGCTGTGGGGCTCAGAGGGTAAGTTAAGGAAAGATTAGCCTGAGGCTCTGGATGCAACCAATGGCTGTGGGCCAACGAGTGGGTGGCTTGATCAGAGTTTACAAACGTCTCACAGAAGAAGGAGAAAGTCTTTGGATCTTTCATGAGAATTCAGGAAAAGACACAAGAGGAGGAAGTTTAGTTCAGACACCTGGAGAGCCAGTGGTTGGGGGCAAGGAGAACAAAGCTCATTCAGGGCAAGGCTGGGAGCCCCAGAAAAGGCCGCCGGGGGCAGCGGCGGGATCTCGGCTGGGGCTGGGCTTCCACGGTGGGGAGACTGCACCAGCTCACTCCTGTCCCTGCTGCAAACATAGAAACGAGGAGCCTTCCCCCCAGTTTACAGTAATTTGTCTCAGGTTTTGTTGGAAAAGTTATTTTTGCCGCACTCGAGTATCTTTAGATGAGCATTGAGCCCAAAGGGGCAGATGGTGCTGGGAGTTAGCAGAGGTGGGGGCAGCGCTGGGAACGCTTCTTAGAAGCCTGTGTCAGAAGAACAGGCTAACATGCCCTTTTTAGGACGGAGCCACCGAGCGCTGTCTGAATCATCACCCTGACGCTTAGGGTGATACACTTTCAATCGTTTAATGTTTCTTGGATGACAAAACGCCTAAAACAAAGCCGTATCTCCTTCGGAACTCACTGCTGAGATCTTTCTGATAATGTAATTCCCTTTTTACAATCTCCAATAGCTCTCAATTTCTTCTGCATCAAAGACAACTCTCCTAACCATACCAAGAATTTCCATTTACTCCTTCCTTCCTTCTTCCCATATCCACCACATACCTTCAACTCACCTTTGGCCGCATAAAATTGACTGTGATTTCTTTTTTTAAATTCTTGTTTATGGTACTTTTCCATTACCATTTATTCTCCTTATATCCCGCCCCCCAATCACCACACTGTTGTCCACATCTGTGAGTCCTTTTCCTTTTGCACTCATTCCGCCCACTCCCTAACCCCCATCCCCAAGCTGTCAGCCTGCCCTCTCTGAGTCTGTCTCCATTCTGCTCATTAGTTCAGTTCGTTCACTAGATTCCACACAGGAGTAAAATCATATAGTATTTGTCTTTCTCTGACTGGCCTATTTCTCTTAGCATAACGTTCTCCATGTCCATTCATGCTGTAGCAAAGGGTAAAATTTTCTTCTTTTTCACCTCCAAGTAGAATTCCATTGCGTCAATGTCCCCCAGCCGTCTTATCCACTCACCTACTGCTGGACACTTGGCTGCTTCCATAAAATGGCGATGGTAAATAACACTGCAGTGAACATAACAGCGCTTGTGATCTTTCGAATTAGTGTTTTGGGTTCATTCGTATCTATTCCCAGAAGTGGGATCACGGGGTCAAAAGGCAGACACATTTTTAATTTTTTGAGGTACCTCCATACTGCTTTCCACAGTGGCTTCACCAATCTGCATTCCCACCAACAGCACAAAAGGGTTCCCCTTTCTCCACATCCTCACCAGCACTTGTTTGTTGATTCATTGATGACGGCCACTCTGACAGGTGTAAGATGATAGCTCATTGTGGTTTTCATATGCATTTCTCTGATGATTAGTGATATTGAGCATCTTTTCATATGTCTGTTGGCCATTTGTATGTCCTCTTTGGAGAAGTGTCTATTCAGGTCCTTTGCCCATTTTTTAACTAAAGTGCTTTTCTTTTTTGGGTGTTGAGTTTTTAAAGTTCTTTATAAGTTCTGGATATTAACCCCTTATCAGATGTATCAGCAAATAGGCTCTTCCATTCTGTGGGGTGTCTTTTTATTTTGTTGATGGTTTCCTTTGTTGTGCAATGATTTCTCAAGCAAAGTTATTCTTACCACTGAACTTTAAAACTCATTATTCTTCCATTTGCCTGGAAGTAATTCACCTAAGAAGTAGCCACATAGCTTCCAGTGGCTTTCCTACAGCTGTGTGTCTTTCAAAAGCTTCAGGGCTTCTCATTCTTCAAAGTCACAGTATTAACAATAAATAAAGCTAAAAAATTGTTCTCAGTAGAGTCACTTTGAAGAACTTCTTATAGCTATCACCTTCCCTGAATGTAGTCAGTATCTGCACTACTACGGGTCTTCCTGCATTGATTAGAACAAAAAACATACGATCTTTGCAGACCATTCTTCAGAAGGAAAGCTATCCTCTACACCCCTGCCTCTGACAGCTGTTCCATAAACAAGTATGCACTTTCAAAGGTACAAGAGAGCATTCTCTGGAATAGCTCATTCTTTCTGGGTAGCCATTCCTCAAAACCCTAGATTCTGAAGGCCTAGCATGTAAAAGTGGGATTGGACCTGTTTCCTGAGGCCCCGGGAGTAAGAACAGGCCAGTGAGTGGAAGTTTCAGGGTATATAGATTTTGGCCAGTTAGTATCCGAAATGAAGCAAGAACTAATTTAACAAGTATTATATTTATTAAATACCTACCATGCATCTAACACTACGCATAGCCTAGTTTTATTGCTCAAGAAGCTTACACACTGTGAGGGAGATGAAGAAGTAACTGGCAATTTCAATACTGGATGACGGGTTTTCTCCCAAGGAGTCAACACAATTCTACAGAAGCAACCAGCCCAGGAGGGCGATTAACCCACCTCTGGACAGTCAGACAGGCTTTCCAGGGGAGGAGACAGCTAAGGTGACTTCTGAAGGACAAGCAGCTAATTTGCAAAAGGAATAAACTTACAGCCAGGGAATGGGCACAATGAGCAAAAAGCACAGAGGCAAAGAGGCCACCTGAGGCATCGGCACAGACTCCCAGGAGCTGAGGGCCGAGGAGCCTGGCAGCTAGGGACAGGGAGCAGAGGGGGACCACGCAAGGCCTGCGTGCCCTGCTAAGGAGGTGAGACTCTCCGACGGCAGAGCTCTCCTCAGGTGCCTACTGGGATCTGCATCTATTGAGAATATCTTTCCATGGAATGGAGGTCTGTTAAAAACTGCTGCTAATCTAGGATTCGAAACCATCAAGCATTTTACAATACATCAGTACACTTCACCAAGAGACAAGGGGCTTTTTCACACACTGGGTATGGTATTCGGGAGAAGTCAAGAGAGGCAGGAAGCTGAAGCGCAACGGGGCAGGGCTGAGAAGGCCCACGGGAGGGGCTCTGTGTGGGCTGGTCCTGAGAGCAGTGCTCTCGCTCCCAGGCTGGAGGGCCTGTGGCGTCATACACCTTTCCCTACACCAGGCCCTACAGACCCAGAGTCCCCTTGAGGAGTTTCCATTCTCCTGGACTAAAACCCCATCCTGATTCAGTTAAAGGAGGAATACAATTCCTTCCAGAAACTGGAAAAAAACACTCTTGTGGTTCCCCTTGATCACGCTAAGGAACTTGATGTTTCCCAAGTACAAAGCCTCACCTTTGTATCTGATGGTCTGGATTACGGCTCCAGAATTTAGATGACTTCGGAGAGGAAGCCAGTGAACTTTGAAAGGACATCATTTACATTTGTTTGCCATATCGGGTGGCATTTAAAATATGTAAGCAGGGAGATGGGGGGGAAGAAAAACAAAGATTTCTAAAGTTTCCACAGGATTACGGTAAGTCCTTTTCATTTTGGTGGGGGAGGGTCAAGGGGAAAAATGGCTATATGCATTAAAACATTTTTTTTAAAAGAATCAGTCTCCTGTTTGCCCACCTCTTTTGGCATTTTGTAATATCAGAGTTTGGGGCTTGGGAGAGGCCAATAAATTTATTAAGACCTTTAAAAGTTCACTTGGATTTCAACTTGAAGTAGGATACTGCTAAATGCTATATTTAGCTTCTACGCAAAATCACTACATTCAAAACTTAGCTCAACCTTGGAGAAGTATTTGCCAAAAGTAAAATTAAATCGCTACTTTAGGAAAAGAATTTCAATGAAATAAATTCGAGAAATGTTCATTATATAATAAAGTGGCTTCTAAAATACCTTTTAATGACAAGGTTTATCAACCACATCTAGATTAAATTTCTTCATAAATATATCCACCGATAAACTGAGAAAGAGGTGCTAGGAAAAATGGCATGTTTAGGAGAAACAATGGACTAAACTTGGAATGGTCCTACAGGATTCAAGCTCTGGTATTTTTTACAGCGTTAACAGTCTTTAAAGGAGGTAGGAGAAGTCCTACAAAAAAGTACTATTTCTGGGAAAGTTTGAAAATAAGATTCTAAAGCCACTGATGTTTGGTCAAATATGTATTTTGAAAAATACATAGGATCAAGGTAATAATAACAGACGTAGGTTATAATCAATGGCTGTATAAATTATAAGTATGAGAGCATTAAAATGAGAGGAAAGGCCCTGGCTGGTGTGGATCAGCGGATGAGTGCCGGCCTGCAAACCAAGAGATTGGTTCGATTTCAGTCAGGGCACGTGCCTGGGTTGTGGGCCAGGTCCCCAGCTGGGGGGTATGTAAGAGGCAACCAATCGATGTTTCTCGAACGCATGGATCAATGAGTCTCTTTCTCCCTCCCTCCCCTTTTCTCTGAAAATAAATAAATAAAATATGTAAGGAAAAATGAGAGGAGAAATTGGGGAATGTTGTGAAAATCGCTTTTGTGTCTAACTTTCCTATGTTAACTGTTCAGTTCTTTTCCTTTCTTAAAATTTTATTTGTTTTTAGAGAGAAGGGAGGGAGAAAGAGAAGGAGAGAAACACAATGTGTGAGAGAACCGTAGATCAGTTGCCTCTTGTAAACCCTCAACTAGAGACTTAGCCCACAACCCAGGTATGTGTGCTGACTGGGAATTGAACCTGCAACCTCTTGGCTCTCAGGCCAGAGCTCAATCCACTGAACCACAACAGCCAGGGCCACTTCCTCTCTTTTAATCTCTTGCCTTGTGTTTTTTCTTTCTTACTTTCTAATGTACTCCTAGATGAAGATGAGTAATTACTTGGGGCTGTTGTAAAAGAAAAGAAGGAAGCTAGGGTGGCATATGAGATTAAGGCAAGATTCATATTAAACTCTTGGTATTGTACTCTGTGATCTTGGGGAAACCTACGATTCCTCTCCAGCCCTGGACACTCAGCTCTGAAATAGGAATATTAGAACTTGAGTTTTCTGATACATGGCTGTTGGTTATGTAAATTGACATAATCTTTATACAGGGCTATTTGGTAAATACTTAAAATGTGCTTTAAACTTCATGAAATGCATTCAAATAACTACAACAAATAAATGATTAAATATAAAAAGGAACAGGCAATGAACTAGCAGATCTACGTAAAGAAAATCAATGGCCGTAGTAGACACCACCCAAGCAGAGAGAGCTCAGTACTCTGCGTCCAGAGGGAAGCGCACGCTGCCCGTACATTCTCGCCCTCTTCCCCAATCCTAACTTGAATGTGATCAAGATTTTATAACTAACTACTAATTCACAGAAAATTAAAGATCAGGAATATGCTAAAAACTACAGATGCAACCACACTACAAGAAATTAAAGGACAATCAATCTGGGTCCCTCAACAAATATACTAAAGGAAAAAAAAAACGAGAGAACAGAAGAAACACAGAGGTTAATTACTATATTAAAGAGATTTAACAGGCCAGCCAAATGTGGAGATGGTTTAGATGTGAATCTGGACTGATTCAAATGGCTTTTTAAAAATTATGCTAAAAAACTCTCCACTTCCGTGGCCTGGCCAGGTGGCTCAGCTGATTGGAGCATCATCCCATACACCGAAAAGGTTATGGGTTGGATCCCAGTGCGGGCGCCGTGCGCAAGGCAAACCAATCAATGTTTCTCTCTCATTCTCTTTCTCTCTAAAATCAATAAGCATATCCTCAGATGAGGATTAAAAAAGAACTCTCTGCTTTTGGGTCTGAAATTTTCCATAATAAAAAGTTAAAAATAAAAAATTAAGATAACAATCAACTTGGAAATATGAACTGTTTTTTCTGGTCTATCCTCTTGGTTACTGATTATTCTCCTACTTACAGAAAGCAACATGCCAAGAGACAGTTGTATCATAACTCGTCTATATCAAGTGTAATGCAATGCATGGACTTTGTAAGAGTCTGGGAGTCAAGAAAAGACAAAGGTGCTTCTGGAGGAACTGTGTTCCTACGGACTCTCCACATGAAGCAGTGTTTACGCCTGGAGTTCGAAGTCTTCCTGTCACAGTGACACCATCTGCAACGTGCCATTCTGCAGTGCTTAAAACATTTCAGAACACATCCCATTCCCACCACAGCTCAGTGAGGCCAAGCGCAACAGGGGGGTTATCATTATATTAAAGAGAAACCACCAGCCGTGAGGGATGCTCCTATGATCAATTTTGAGGGAAAGGAAAAAAGAAAACAACTGCCAGCTTGTCCTTCCAAGTGATGAAGAAATTGTGCGCTAAAAATTAACCACACCAGTCAAGAGAGCACTGCTCTTACACAGACCTGTCAGTGAGGAAAACGAGAAACAGACAAGTGGAAAAATACCACTCTCAAATTAAACGGCCAATGAAAATATGAAAAGAATTAACTTTGTTAAAAAACCATTAATCCCATGCCATTTTCACCTATCAGAATGAATTACTTTATATATGATGATATATCCAGTTGAGGGGGAAGAGACAGGGAAATAGACATTTTCATTCCCAAGTGTCTACTAAGTTTCCGTCTTTGTGCCAGGCACGGTGCTTGTGGATGGAATCCATCGACTCTTTATAAACACAAAATGAATAAGACAAGGTCAGCCTCAGCCCTCTGCCGCACCTTTTCGGAGAAAAAGTTAGTGAACCCAAAAACATCAGAAAGAAATGACAGATCCATACTGTCTTGATTCTAGAAAGCCACCAAATTTTCAATAGTATTGAAGAGCGTGCAAAGAAACAACTACAAGGCTTAGTTGACACAGAGAAAATGTCAAACAAACGCACCCATATCAGTAATATCTCCCCATCTACACATTCCATTTCGGGGACCAAGGTCAGATGTTCAAACAAGCACAGGAGACAAGTTCCAGGAATACTCCATCAATGGCACACTGCTGCAAAGCTCCCATTCCACACTAATCCAAATATTTAACTTTCTGCCCCCTGAGCTTATTTTAAAGCATCTAGTCAATATCACCGCACAGTCTGTTTTATGTTTATTTTATGTGCATAATTCAAAGGCACTCTTTTCCAGAGGTAAACCTCATTTCCTTCTGATGAACATCCTGGCTGTTGCGCGTCCCCCTTCCCACTGTTAGCCTAACCTCACTGAGGAAAACTACTAGACACACAGAATTATTTTTCATTACTCTTCTGCTCAAATATTCTTAAAAGAAAGAAGAAAATAACCAATCCTATGTAACCACCACTAACCCCAGTGTTCTTCTGCAGTTGTAATGAAGGGATCCGAATAATTTTTTCAAAAAAACAATCTATTTCTTTCTAAAAATCCTTATCCTCAGCAAGGCTGCAGAAGCAGCTTTTTCTGTGAATAAAAAAAAAAAAAAAAAAGGAGCTTTGACCAGATACATAACCAAAGAAAGTCATTAAATCCAACGATGACAGCTCCCAACGAGCACTCTAGAACACACACCAAGACACGCCACACCGGTCCTGCGCCTCCAAGGCCACAGAACCCCGGCACTGCCCCAGATAAGGGGCCTTCTAACGCTCTGCCCACTGAAGCAGCCCAGGAATTTCCTTCCACCAGAAAATGCTGCCCCCTCCCCATCTTCAGGATTCAGAAAGAGTAATGACTGCAATACACGGAAATACCTTGAAAACAGAAACACACAAATTCATAGGTAAAGCCAAAGGGGGCAAAAAGCTATCCCAAACGCCCCACAAAACAGCGATCACTAACGCAGAGACTCAAGCACCAAACCCTTTTGCTCAAAAATGGCAACAAAAGGAAAAGGACTCTGTATTCATTTGGGGGGAGGATGAACTAACCATACTATTTCAGGGTAAACAGAATTAGGAAAATCACCATTTTTCAACCCTAATTAAGTAGCCATACCATGGCAGTCCTGGGCTTCAGAACTCATTAAACCCTATACTCATTGCATTTTGACGAGAGAGAAAAAAAAATGTTTCGGCACTCGGCACTTGCTCGGGACTCACGGCACTTGCTAGAACTTATGTCTGAGTTGGTTTCGGTACTCAGCAGTTTCGGCACTCCTAAGGAGTTCCAGGATGAATTAACGGTGAGTCCCGAGGTCAAGATCAACACATGAAACCATGAAAATGAAGGTACCTCCTTCTTTAAATCGGAGGCCTTGTTGGGGCGTTACTCCGAGTGCACAAGCCCATTTTGGCATCGCCAAACTTAGAATGTCCCAGAATCAGTCACCTCATAACACAAGGTGCCACCAGAGGAGAACAGGGCCACCTGGGATATATTCTTGCAAAAAAAAAGTAAACCTGAATTTCACCAACTTTCAAATCTAATCAAACCTTTCCATTTACAGTAAATAGAGGGGGTGTAGGAGCAGGTGAAAGCAGCAAACACAAAACAAACCCAGGAGGTTTTGCTCGCAGGAAGACCGAAACTTTTCCCACCAGAACAATGGTAGAAAAAAGGGGGGAGTTGGGGAAAGGCAACTGCTCTGAACTAAAAGGCACCTCAGAGCCCTAACCATATCAACTTCACATGAACACTCAACGGTAAAAAGACTGAGGAGGAGGAGAAAGAAGGAATTTAAAAAGCGGGTCGTGGTGAAGTCTTGATAACTGTTAAGTATAAATGATGGGGTTTCTGGCGTTGATTGTACTAGTCTGTCCATACTTTGATGTGTTCGAAAACAAGAGACACAGGGAGACACACTCAGCCCTAAGCAGAATGACACCAATGTCTTCTGTATTCTGACGAAAAAACAAGTTTCTTTGTCCTGAGCTGCAGGTGATTCAAGTTAGCCAGGGAATGTTTTCATCGGCGTTTTGTTTTGCAAACATGCCCACCCCCCCCTTCCCGTCAGCGGGTAATGGTAATGAGCCTTTTTAATAAAGGGTTTCCTCCAACTAAAATGAGGCTTCCGGGTGTGGGACAGTGTGCAGGGCAAACCCACCAGAGACTCTTTCTCTGCTCATCAGGGAGAGAAAAAACAAAACAAAATGGTATTCTGCTTCACTCCACACCCTTTTCTCCATCTGTCAAATGAAGGCAACACTGCTTTGCAGAGTTGTCATTAGGAGTCACCAGTAATGTATGTGTGTTCATGCCTGTACTTGGCACATAGTAGTGGCTCAATTAAACAAGAGGTTCTTTTTAAAAAAATCACATTCCTACCCCGTTGCCTACAACAGCAAGGAACCCTACTAGAATCAGGGGGGCTTGGCCGACCCAGTGAAGTTGCAGCCCAGCCACCACACTGGCTGCACTGGTGAGACCAGGGGAGCAAGGGGTCTGGCTAACCTGTGCCCCAAATTCTGATCGGTACAATCTGTGAAATAATAAATGTTTGTTGGCTTAATAACCATCCTTTCCAGATCCATATTCCCTCATCAGTTTGCTTACTTCATACGACTAAAGCAGCACGCTGCTGAGACGCAGCCCGTGATGGAATGAAGAATCTGAAACGGTTTCTTCCTGTTCACAGAAAAAACCCCACCACCTGGTCCCTATGGGTTTCCCACATTTGGTCCATTATCCCTGTTCAGCACTGTCACCCTCTGTTCCTTCTGGGCACCTCCTCGGCCTCACCAGATCACCAGCTCTCCCACGATCCCCTCTTTCCTACACTTCAGTTTTGATCTTCATGGCCGCCAGCCCTGTGGTCTGCAGATCCTTTTGCACATTCTTTGCTTTCTGACATCCTTCTCATCTTCAGCTAGTAGGACAACAGACCTCCAGGAGGTCTTTTCCCAGTCTCTCCATAACTGCCGGCTTCATCATTATCTGTACCTCCAATGTAGCACTTTCCCTCCCTTCTGTAACGGTCGTCTGCTTCCCTACTAAAGAGTAAACACTGCAAGAGCAGAACAGGACTCTTATTTGGCTTTTTATGGCTCACCTTCCCTCAAGTGTTCGCTAAACTCAAGAGAGAAAATTAGAACAGGAAGTCACCATAACATCCGGTGCAGAGTTGTTAATGTTTGGCCACCTTGACCTCCCTGACCTGAGAGAGATTTAATTAAAAGACAGAAAGACACTCCCCTCCACACTCAGCCACTAATTAGAGCATCTTGTTCAAACAGAAACACTTCTTCTGGTCCCAGTTCCATCATTTCTCTAAAACCCTAGGAGCTGCACACAACGTGGAATAAACAGGAGGGTGAGCGGCCTGCATTGGCACTGGATACACTGCACCTCATTACCCCATTACCCCCATTTTCACTTCCTGCAGTTCCAGCTACACATTCAACCGTGGCCGGGAAAACGTCAAAGGAAAAACACAAGAAATGAACAATTCGGCCCGAGATCTTCACTTTTAACTCTCCAATCGACCACCACTTCCGTTAGTCTTTTCCCTAAGAAAAAGAGCCTCGATTACAGGGTAATCTGTCGGCATAAGACAGCTACATGTTTTAGATATGCAAAAGTGAGGCCAGAGCTGAGAATGAAAGCGGATTCTCAATCAGTCAGAGCAGCATGGAATGGATAACCCCATTCACACAAATATCAATATGTGTACATTTGTATGGCTGGTCATCACAACTGTTAAAATATTTGCCTGTGGGTGGATGAGATAGTTTTCTAAATATATCAATATTATGTCAAATAAAAATAGTAGTCATCTTTAAAAAACAAATTAAAAAGAAAAACTATGCATATATATTTTTAAAGCTATGTTAAAATGCCTTGGTATTTTTTTTTAAATACAAAGAACTACAACAGAATTTAATAGCACATGTCTTTAGGTTTAGGAACTTAAAAAGCATTATAGGCCACCCCCTTATCTATCTTTTCCAAGTTTCTTGAAATGAGGTTTTTACGGCTGGTACCAGGGGTGTGATGGTGTGGATGGGGAGGATTAAGCATCTGTGAAAGGTGCCCTGCCCAGGTATAGTCCCCCAAGGATGTTCTCAGAATGAAAGGGCGGCAAATTATGCAGCTCTGCAAACCACCATACATGCAGGTACTCCCAGGCTGGTCCCCAGAAAATGAACAGCATGAGTCGATCCCCTCATCAAAGGTGAGGGCGGCACATGAGCCAGCAGGCCCGGGGGGGGGGGGGGGGGGCCCGGGGGGNGGGGGGGGCCAAGGGAGGAGCCGAGTTTTCCCCAGTCTAGCTCTGAATGGCTATAGGTGCTGCGGCCAAGCTAAACCCCCTGCTCCAGTCTGTGGTGACCACCTTTCTGGTAACTGCAGATCTACATGCCAACCCTATTCGACCAGGAACAAAACGGTCTTTAAAAACGTTTAAGACCCATGGATTTTGAACTTTGGTTTCAATAACCCTTTACACTAACAAATAAAACCATTGAAGACACCAAAAAACTTTTGGTTGTGTAGGTTACATCCACTGATATTTATACCATGTTAAACATTAAAACAAAAAATAAATACATAAAAGTACATTTAATTAATTAAAAAGCAAACCCACGACATAGTAAAATAAATAGGATATGCTTTTATGAACAGCTACATATTCCAAAACGAACACGGAAAAACGTTAGGTGTACATTCCGGCAAACTTCAGAAGTACCCCATTACCCCCATTTTCACTTCCTCCAGTCCCAGCTACACATTCAACCGCAGCCCGAAAACGTCAAAGAAAAAACGCAAGAAATGAACAATCCGTAAGTTTTCAACTGCACGCCAGTCTGAGTACCTGGTAGGCGAGTATCATCTCACATCATCACAGTAACTCTTATTACAGTATAATTATTCCATTTCCTCGCTGCTTGCTGTTAATGTTGCAGTGACTAATTTATACATTAAGCTTTATTGCAGGGGCGTGTGTGTGTGAACACAGTGTATATATCATGTTCGCTGCTACCTGTGGTTTCAGACAGCCACTGAAGGTCTTGAAACGTGTCCCCCGTGGGTAAGGGGGGTACTTACTGTATCTGGTTTAACACAAGACAATAGGATTCTCAATTCCACTTCCAATTCAATCTACTGCAAGGTATTGTTACCGGTTGCAAGACATGAAATTAAAAAAAAAATGTCCTCAGAGATATATAGCTTGTGAAGGAAGGAGTATTTTACTATCTTTTATAAGTAATTGTGGCTATTCATTTTTTATGTTATACCAAAAGATTTGTTGCATGTGGAATCTGAAACTTCATCAATGAACTCATCGTCACATTAAACTCCATAATTTTCAATGGCTTTTACCCATGCATGTTTTATAACACAAAGCATTGATACTTTGGAAAATATTGGTTCACTGAATTAGCAGTCTTCCAAATGTGAACTCATCTCGACACCAATCTTACCAGAAAATTCTGTAAGTGTTGGAAAGCAGTTTTTGAAAAATCTAATTTGTGCCTTAGAACCAATTTCATTATTGTCAACAAATACGGTTGTTTTTCTTGACATGACACACGCGACTTTAATTAGTTTTTGAGAAAATGTCAGCCCAACACACAAGTCTCAATGGCCAGTCTGTCTCTCAGTTATTCTTTAAGTAAAAGCAGCAGCTGTGCAGAAAGCAGCTAGTTCAGCTTTCAATTGTACTGCAAACTAGCTTTATGAGTGTGTATTCCTCATTTTGTCAAAACACTGACAAAGTGACTTGTATCAAGAATCGAGATGAAATAACGTGGATAATTCACACTCCTTCATCAACAAAACTCTTTGGTGAACCGGGGTCTGGTAAAAACGCAGGGTGTGAAGAATACAGTGATGAATGACAAGCGCCGTGTGGTACCACTGCCTGGACACGCGTGGAGGTGCCGGTAGTTGTGCCCACCTTGCACAGTGAGAAAAACCACCGTCCTCCTGAAAACAGTTCAGACCTGGCACACCCCTTGAAAGGGGCTTGGAGACCAACCAGGGATTGGCAGGCAAATACCCTGGAAATTGCCATACAAGAAAAAGCACCGCTTTATTTGAGGAAGAAATGCCTTCCTTTTAATGAGCAGGTGAGGAGAACACATGGCCTTAAAAGAAGTCTATCGTTTCATCTGGATTGGCCGGGTAAGTTAACTCCCTTTATTCCTTCATTTCCCTGCAGAGGTTAATGAATAATTGGAGTTTACAAAACACTGAAGTTCTGACAGTAATTTGCATTACAAAAGAATGCTATGATTTGACTTCCTGAGTTCTTAAGGGATTTATTTACAGCTGGTCAATGATTGGATAAACAAGAAACAGAAATTCAAAGCAAAAGGTTAATAGCCATTGTTAACCAAAGATATGCTATTCCTTAAATCATAATGTAAATAAAGTGGATCAGAGTAGCTGATCTACATGGTGTTGCAATAACTTACTTTCCATATGAAAACGATTTTACCAAATCCATTGCCTAATATGACCTTAATATTATTTTTAAATGTAATCATTAAAGATTTAACTTTATACATATTAAGCAAAAACTAGGAATGTGTGCAGTTGAAGACAGAGGTGAACATAGGCCTGTAAACACTGGTGTGGCTCAGTAAATGCTTGATCCTTCTTTTTAAAAACAACAACAAAAACAGTATTTTACTTTGTCAGAGTGGAACATATATGGACATAAACATTAGTCTAGATCTCTGGTCTTTAAGAGTATTTTGCTGTCCTGATTGACTACAGTTTTGTTTCATGTTTTCTATTTGTCAGATTGTCCAGGGGCCTAAGCACCTGGTACATACACATCCTGAATGAACCGCATGTGTGTCCTGACTTCTGACAGTGGGCTTTTCTCTGTGAGCCGACCAGGGGGCGCACACACAGCTGGTTGTGCTGTCTGTGTGTGTGTGTGTGGGGGGGGGGGGGGCAGAGCACACTCACTGAGTTACTCGATCATCATTAATCTGGATACACAGAATGAACATCATTGGCATGTTTCTGTGAACACTTCTGGTAGATTCACACTTCGGCACACGAGGACAGAACCCCCACAGCGCCGCCCACCCCCCACCCTCCACCCCCACCGTGGAGCTGCACCAGCCGGCAAGCTCAGCCCCCGAACTTTGATGTACTTGTCTACTTTACTCCAGCTGCCTCCGGTCTCCTACTGTATCGGTCTCCTGTCCTCTCTCCTTTACTACTTCCAAGTGCCTCTGACTGTGCAGCATCCCTATTACCATCTTTCTCCAGAACTTCTCACACTTTGGGCTCCCCTCCCATCCAGGGTCAGTGTCAAGTAAATGGGAAATTCCAGCAGTATGGCAAGAAAACTAAGAGGTGTCTGATTATCCACCAAAGGGTCATGCGCTTACAAGGCATTTAAGAGTATCCATTTAATAAAGCCTGCTTTTGCTTTTTGAGGTGGGGTGGGGTACAGTGGAGGGGGGAAAAGGGAGTAGGATGAACAACTTAACTTTAAAATTCAGTGGTCTGCCGGTAATTCTCAAAACCTGGCTGTGCATTGGAAATCACCCCAAGAGCTTTAAAAAACACAGAGCTTAAGTCCCAGACCAGACCCACAGAATCCGAACCCCTGGCACCGGACTACAGGGGGCTGAATCACTGCAAAGTTCTAGAGAAATTCTGACATTTGTCCCATAAAATCTGAACTGAAAGGGGAGGATCCATCGAATCTGAGTGAAGGCTGCCTCCACCCTTAAGCGCACTATTATGACGCGGTACGCTACAAAGGGCGTAGGCAGACCACGAACATGTATTCAGTTAAATCCCATATGTACTGGGATAAAACCTAATGAACTGGACACTTTTAAAATATGGGTATTTTATCATCTCCCTATCACACCTCAATAACACTGCAAATTTTTAAAGTTCCAAATGAAAACACATAAAATATGTGGCATCTTTAAAACAATTTCTCATGTGTTTCTAGGTGGTAGAAGCTGAGCACACAAAGGCAGAAAAACTCGAAGCTTTCACAACTATGAGGGCCAAAGGCCCCTAAACATACACATTCTCACATGCACACATTAACGGTCACTGAGTACTCACTATGGGGCCCTTGTAACTTCTACATACATTGATTAATTCAATTCTCATAACCCTATGGGCAGGTACCATTATTATTACCATTGTAAGATACAGAGAGATTACATAACTAGACAAAGTTACAAAACTAATGAAATAAGTGACAGACCAGAATTTAAATCCAAACTCTGTCACTTGATGGATTAAGTTGGCCCAGGCTGCCACAACAAAATACCAGATGGAGTGGCTTAAACAATAGAAATTAATTTCCTTATAGTGCTAGAGGCTAGAAGTCCAAGGTCAAGGTGGCAGCAGGTTTGGCTTCTCCGGAGGCCTATGCCCATAGCTTACAGCGCCTACTGACTGTGTGCAGGCTTCGCCTTTCCACCGTAAGCACAGCCCAGGGGTCTCTTTTTCTTCCCATAAGACACCAGTCATATTGAACCAGGGCTCCCCCCACCCCCAATGATCACATTTTAACTGAATCACCCCTTTAAAGATTTTACCTCCAAATATGGTTGCATTTGGAGCTACCGGAGGCTGGAACTCCAACATGAATTTTGGTGGCATGCCATTCAACCCGTAACATTTGATGACTGTGTAATCTCAAGAACGTTCCTGACGACCTAGGCCTCAGTTTCTTCAAATGTAAAATGGCATTATGGAGAATCGAACGAGATAATTCACGTAGAATGCTTAGCAGAGTGCCTGGCAGAGTCTCGTCATTTTACGGACGAGAAAAACACAACTCAGAGCGACGGTGACGCGCCCGGTTTTCACTTCAGCAGCGGAGTTCCTACACTTGCACAACCCTGCTTTCCTGTGCGCGCAAAGGCACGGTCTGGGAGAATTTCACACCACTTGCAACGCTTCCACACCTCCTCCTTCCTGCTTGCTTCTGGTGTTTTTCTTACTTTATTCCATACAAGAGAACACGAGAAGGCGAAGCTCAAATTAATAAAAATTTAGTTAGGAAAATGTACGACTCTCTTGGGCTTGTTTGTAAATTTTATTAATCCTTTCCTCCTGATTTGCAAAGACACGTGGCTACAGTCACATGGTGACGATACCTCGAAAGATTAGTACCTACTTTGAACTATCAGGAAAGGAAAGCGACTCAGTGTTGTTTTTTAAATTGCCTAGTACTCTACACAGGTTACACCCACTTAATCTTCAGCCCAATCACATGCTATTTTAGTTAGCTCTGTAACAATCATGAGAAGGTATTATTCCCATTTTATGGCTGAGGAAACAGCTGATATTTTATTTAGTTCTGTAACAATCACAAGAAGATGGTATTATTCCCATTTTATAGCTGAGGGAACAGGAGCACAGTAAGGTTAAATAAATGTCACAAAGCCTGACAGTAACTGCCAGAGCCAGAGCTCTCACTGACATCTTCGAGTGTAAGGCCAAGTTCTCCACAGAGGCCACCACCTCTACCCTGGCAAGGTGCAACCTCCTGGCCTTCTCGATCGGCATGCTTGCCACAGATCGAGCAGAATCTTCCCACCCCTTGTGTCGGCCAGGGTTCCTGACAACGCCGACCGTCACCAGCTCCTGGGACCGACGGCTCTTTTAAGGCAACCACCACAGCTCCCTGCCTCCCCAGTGGCTAGCACACTGCGTGCTCAGATGAGTTCAACAGATTATTTGAGAGAGTTCAAGTAAATATTTGTTGTATAATCCAATCACAGCAAATTCTTTCTTCAGCGATGGTAATGGTCCTTTTCAGCCGCTACCATGTAAAAACAGCCACAAAGGAAGCACTTATGAAAAACCTCGCTCTCATGGCCCACGACAGAGAAGTTACAGGGCCTTTCCACGCCCGGAAGTCTGTGACTTCACAGCAGTCTACTCCTGACAGGTCACTCAACTGTCCACCTTGAGCACTAGGTACGCACAGATGGCCCTACATCCACCAGTTCGGGACCACCATAGTGTCCGTCGTCTGCCGCATGCTCCAGGGACCCGTGTGTGACAGGGAAGTCCACAAGTCCCAGAGGAAACTGGGACAGGTGATAAGGTCAATCTGGGTCACAGTGGAACTGCTGTTTGTCAGGGCCTCTGTCGTAAAACGGAGTTATATTAAGAGAAACCATGGTAACTTTTATT
Source organism: Sturnira hondurensis (assembly GCF_014824575.4). NCBI lineage: Eukaryota > Metazoa > Chordata > Mammalia > Chiroptera > Phyllostomidae > Sturnira > Sturnira hondurensis. The sequence continues at coordinate 13,983,976 of NW_028081271.1, read as the reverse complement.
TTCTCAAGAATACACTGCTGTTTGAATGTGTGTGTGTTTTTTTTTAACTTCAAGTTTGTTTTGCCGGGAGCAGCCAGGCAAGTTCTGATCCTGCCGTGGAAACTCTGACCACTTCTGGGCTGTTCTGCTCACCAGGAAGGGAGGGAGGCAGAGCTGGCCAGAGCGGTGTCGGGGCTCTGCTCCTGCTCTCCTGTAACTTCAGGGGCTTGCGGATGGATGTTGGGTTCCTTCATCTGGCTGCTTCTGTGCACCCTGCTGTGAGCGGGCTATCACCTCCCTGGCTAGGCTACCTACTTCCCCCAAGCTGTTCTAGCAAATAAGAAAACATTTTGAGTTTCTCCGAAAGCAATCTGTAGGACTGATTAAAAGAACTGAAACGGCCAAATATTAATTTTTCCTCTCTGAATCGATCTCTTCCAAGTTCTCTGAGACCTGAGACAGGCAACTACATTACAAAAGTAAAGAGTTACTCCAGGTTATCTTTTCTAAATCAAGGTATCTTACAATACTCTTTTATGATGTCTTAATCAAGAGAGAAAAAAATTTCAGAAAAAAAATGAAGAGGCATACCAGTGGAATATAATTCTAAAAAGAGCTAAATTAAAAAATTTTAACTTATCCATCATCAACACTGTAATAAACATTTATTATATGTATGCCATCCACAAGCTACTAAGCCGGATGCTGCAAGGACAAAGTTTGTAAGAAATGTCCATACGGCCTCCTTTACTGGCTCTGCACCTTAAAATGAAACTTTTGTTTAGATTTCCTTCCCAAATAAACAAAGATTTCAAGTCTCCCTAAGGCATGGAAGGGAAGAGCCACATTTTTTGTGTTATTACTTTGTGGCTTCATAGAAAAACTTTAGAGCACACTGGGGGAGAGACTATTTTATCTCTTGGCTTCCACCAACAAGCAGTAGCTCTCTCAAGAGTTGACTGAGCTAGAGATTGGTTGTAACTTCCACAATGACCTGGTTAAATCACCTGGCAGGGGGCAGAAAGGAACCCATGTGACCTTCAATTCCAATAAGAAAAGTTGACACACATGTCAGAGAAAGCAGGAGGAAGAGGAGGATCGTGTGGTTTGGAAAGAAGAGGAAGAGTGATAGACAGTACAGAAATATTCCAAATAACAGCAAGTCACTTGGGACCCCTTGAACGCCCTGTCACATCAAATCACATACAGCTCTTTAGCGAAAGGGAGGTGAGGGCCTATCTCACACCTCACTTCTCCTACTGGGCGAGCTTGAGAAAGGAAATTAAGACAAGCTTTCCAATCCAACCCGGAAACTGGAGCACGGACATTTAAGGAAACAGGCCCATGAGGTAGGGTAAGAGACTTGTTTAGCAACTAGTCATTGTCCTTACCCAATTAATTTAAAACCGAAAACCCCAAATTTCCTTAAAGCTTTACTGGTAACAGTTTGCTGGAACTGACTGTTCCGATGTATAAATGCTTTGTGCGCGTTTACTTTCCTCCCTGGATTTATGGTTAAACTGTTCTCAAAAATAGAATGAACTTCTTCACATCTGCTTCATTCACTTTTAACAGTGTATTTTCCCAGAGCCACAAAAATGATGTTCTTCAACAAATCAAGTAAAGCGAATGCTGAGAATCAGCTCTGGTGTGCAAAGATGGGGAAATAGCAAAGGGTTTAGACTGCAAGGCAAACAGGGTGCACTCATGATATGGTCAAGACCATGCTAAGGAAATCTACAACATCCGACGAAATTTTGTAGTCACAGTTCTGACTAAACCGAACCATCTTTTGAGACAGCCAATCACAAACCAGATTGCTGTTTCTGGAGTTCAGACCATAAGAAGAGGCAGCTTCTTCACAGAAACGGAAAGCAACACCCAGCCAGCACCGTGTCCCGTGGTGGCGTAGCACATCCGGCACACCAACAATTCCTGGTAATCCAGGCTTTTTCCTTAAAAATGAAAAGTAGATGAACTTACATGGCTCTCTGGCAATGAACTGAGGTACAGTGTTGGGCAGAGGAGTACTGGGGTTTGGAGTTCCTACTAGTTTGTTCTTGGCCATCTTCGTGTTTGCCTTAGCAAACTCGAGGCGTAGTGTTTGCGGAATTTCAGGATCGAAGCGGATGCCCTTGGGAAATAAAGAACACATGGGAGATGTTTTCATTTCCTCAGAGTCAAACCGGAACGGTGACAAAACAAACACACCAGTAAAGCCTGGCCTATCCAAAAAAGAAAGAAAAAAAGCCAGCAAGAGCCCTTAGTCTCTCTGGTTGCACAAAATACATGAGAACCCACAACACGACATGTCCCGAAAGCCAGGGAGATTTAGTTTACTTAGTATTTAGTTCCGTGGGTTTTCAACTTTTCTTCATGATCTTTCTTCTTAGACAAAAGACTTTCATGTTTTAAACTTAGACCAGCAAATTGAGAGCACAGTTAAAAACTTCAGTCAATGGCTACCAGTAAGAGTCAATGGGTGACTGACTCTACAACTCAGTGCAACACTCAAGCCTAAAAAGGCTCAGGCTTGACCGGTGTTCTGACAGTGGCTTAAAACAATGTGATTCCTTAAGGTCGTAGTTTTCCTCACCTACAGGGAGGGAAAAGCTCCCACCCCCTTCTCACTGGACAGCTTTTATGACCATGATAACATGCACTCTGAGTTACAAAGAAGACAGAAACTGAATAGCTTTAAGATTTCAACATAATAAATAGCATTTAATTCCAGGTAGCTTATAAATTTATATAAAACCTAAATGTCCTGATGTGGTTAAACTCTGACTTCCATTACAGCTGGCTTGTTAGCTACACAGAGAAACAACAGGTTAATTGTTCCAGAGAGAGGACAGTCATTTCAGTTACCCTTGACCCTATTACTGCAGTTGACCTAAAAAAAAAAACATTCAATGAAATAAACCACAAACATCATAGAATACGAGATTCAGGGCAAGAGAAGTCAATTTTGAAACCCACCATTCAAGAACGCCCCCCCACCCCCCCACTGAGCAGGACAAATGGTCTCCTGACCTCTACTTTCATCACCATGGATTCGGAACCCAAACCACAGCCCCCAAGAGGCATCCCAGCAGGGGGCGCAAGTGTGCACTCAATCAGCTTTAGGTCCCATCTCTGTCTGTGAATGTTTGAGAAAAGAAGTTCTGACGACGACCATCCTGAAGAACACAGGTAGGCCCGTGGGCGCCGAGCCACCTTTCGTCTCCTACTTCATTAGCTTAAAGAAAATCAAGAGCAATTTCCAGAAGAAACTGGTGAGAACCTCTGACTCTGCAGATCAGGATGAACAACTGCACCTTCCAGGCTTCGCTCCAGGGCCGCAAGGAAGAAGAGCCTGTGGCTGGGTGGTGACGGCAGAGAGAGAAGTAAGGCCGGAGGAGCGGGGGAGGGAGGTACAACAGAAGCCACAACCCGGACCACACTCGGACCTGCACACGTCCCGGAGGGAGTGGAAGGGCTTACGAGCCGGTGGCCAGCAGGCAAGGCTGGGCAGGAAGGACTCGTACAGCCCTGACCAACAACAGAAAGTGAAAACAGGGTTCCCGTCGTACGAAACGCAACAGAAATTCTTTCCCTAAGTGGTTTTGGTTTTTAATTTGGGAAACCTTAGCATTATCTCGCCAAAAACCTATATAAGGAAAAAGAACAGAGCAAAATTCTGAAGCAGTGGTTGCTTCCATCCACTCCACTGAACGGCATTTGACTCCATCAGAGCTCATACCCCAGCTGAATAAAATACCCCTAAGTACGGACCTGAGGAGCTGTCATCCTTGCTGGCAGGTCAGCGCAGTCCTGGGCTGTCATTTAAAGGTATGTCATGGGGGGGCCTGTGTATTCACACTACACACCCTCAGCCACACACAGCAACAACCTACCATCAGTTTCAGGGTGTCACCACTGGCACTAAACTCCCCCAACCTTTTCGTGAAGAAGCAATTTTTCTAAACCTGAGTCCACATCGACCCAAGCCCAGGCCACGGTGGCATGGGAAGCACACCCTGGGACCTGTCCGTAGTCCCCGGAGACTTCTAGCCCCACAAAAACGGGGCTGCACAGCTGGATCCACGCCTGGCTTTTGCACTGGCGTCACAGCGCACGTGCCTCTTACAAAACCTGGGCTGGTGGCTCGGGTCCTAAAACATGCTGGAAGGAGTCTCCCCTACTCCTCGCCCACCTCTCTATAACCACTGCCCCCCAACTTTTGCGCTAAAATAACACCACCGTCATGTTCCAAATCAAAGTTCCAGCTCCTCGTTAAAAAAAAAAAACCCTAAGTTAAAATGACCCAATTTGTTTGGCAGCTTATTCAGATGCTAGAGGCTTAGAATACAAGCCACATTCCTCTAACATCTTTAGCAGCAATACCATATTTGGTCATCAATATCCTGCTCAGCTCCGTTTCTACTCTCAGGGATTAGCCGAACGCAAAACTTTTCCAATACTAAAGGAAGATGAAGAGGAGGGAGATGGCACTGGGTGGGGTGGGGAGAACGTGGCCGTGAGGAGGAAGGGGAGAGAGAGACGAGAAAGAGGGGAACAGATAAGGAGGAGACATGAAAAAAGTACCTTGTGCTTTCAATTAAAGCCGAATAAAATTATTTTCTGGCCAGTGACTTCGCATTAACTGCTGTCAGAATAAGATCACCACCGAGTCAAAGGGGAAATCAGTGCCTTTCAAAATCAACTTCTTACTCTCTTGCCTGTAATTCCTCAAAATCCTTCTTACAGTGTGAACTGAGGGAGACTTTTCCATTTTTATATGTTGTTTTACATGCTGACTAGAAATGACAGTTTCTGGATATCATTATGATATCAATCTGAGAATAAACGGTTACTTAGGAAAGAGCCCAACCTGCCTGGCTGCAGGGACAGCCAACAGTGTCTTCAAGATGTGACCAAAGCAACACAGGGTCACCATGACCTACAAAGGCTGCACTACCTCCCCAAGGCCAACTCTGGAGGTATAGGGACACTTCTGACAAATAATATATACAAGGGCAGTTTCAAAGCCATGTGCGTATATGTTAGGGACTGAATGTCGTGTCTTCCCAAAACTCCTATGTTGACCACTAATGTGATGGCGTCTGAAGGTGGGGCCTCTGCAAGGTAATTAGGACCAGATGAGGTCACGGGGGGGTGGTGCTCCTGTGATGGGATTAGTGCCCTTGGAAGAAAAACACGCCAGGAAGCTCTCTTACCAAGAACACACACCAAGGAAAGACCAAGTGAACACATAGCAAGAAGGTGGTGGCTGTCTGCAGGCCAGGAAGTGGTCCTTTCCAGATGCTAAATCTGTTGGCAACTTGATCTTGGACCTTCCACCCTCCAAAACTAAGAAAATTAGAAGTCTGTTGTTTAAGCTTTTCAGCGTACAGTCTCGTGTTACAGCAGCCTGAACTAAGGCATGTTAACAGTTTCTCCTTCCTTGGGCCACAGTTCCTAAAACATCTAGCAGTATTCCCTCTGAGTTTCCCCGTGGTTCCACGTAGGAACATCTCTCCTCCACCAAACCCATCCCCAACCCCACCTTTCACCTTACTGCAGGTGACGCAACCAACAGGAAGTTATCTTTAACCACCTCTGCAAGGCCTGGCACATGTGATCACTAGAAGGCCTAATAATTCAACCTCAAAGCTACAGAGAACAATCAGAGGCACTGAGAGAAAATGGAAACTCTGCATTCACACACTGCGATTCTCTAAGCTCAAAGAAGTCAGTTCTCCCATTCAGGGCTGTTGAAGGAATGTTTAAAAATCATGTTTTTATTACTCACATGTCAACAAAGCTCGAAAACTATTTGTGAATAGAAAGGTTCAAGAGAATTTTCTGGATTTGCGGAGTGACCGGAACAGAGCAGACACAAAGTCACCAGGGCCTCCCTGGAGAAAGGTGGGGTGGCTGCTGGGATGGTCCCCCTTCTGTGCGAAGGGCACTCAGCGGCCAACATCTGGGTCCTGTGCCCTCAATTCTGTGACAATAGCTGAGTATTTAAAGGACAGCTGATGCCCAGTGACCAAACATGGTTTTTATCTTCAGAAGGCTTCAACCCTGAGTACCGAGATACAGAAAGTGGAGGTGGGTGGAGCTGAGCCACGGTAACAGTCCTCCACCGGAGAAAACACCCGCACACCCCCGCCACAGGCCTTCAGCGTGGACCTGAGGCCTGAGGGAGTCGCGCTGGTCTGGAGCATCCTTCAGTTTGCTGCCGGGTACCCCGGGGCCCTCAACCATGGCTCTGCCATTCAAGTACACGGTTGTATCCATCCTGGAGAATGAGTTTGGGGACCACGGATGCATTCAGCAGAGAAAACACACAGTCAAGAATGAAACAAGGCTACATGTACCCACTGAATAAATATGCCCATGACAATATTATGTTAACAAAATACTCAACAACGTTCAACAGTCTTGGGGCTGCGGGGAGACTGCGTGTGTTCGAACACACTGGTCTGTCCGTGGAAGCCCAGGAACGTGTGTACCGAGACAACCGTCCCACCAGTAGTGAAAACTCTGGTGGTGTGGCTGGGCGGGGGGAGAGCACTGCACCATGACTCCTGTCCTGTTCACTTCCATACTGTTGCACTTCCTGCACAGGGGTGTAATTTACACACCAATGACTTGTAAACTCCGATACGGACTTTTCAAAGAGCGGGAGAGAGCCAGACTGCGGGGTTTCCCACGGAGGGCCGGCAGAGCCAAGGCAGAGCCAAGGCAGAACCGAGAGTAGAGACAGGAGGCATCCGGGCAACGGCGTGTCCAACCAGCCAGGCTGCTGCTGTTCTCTGTTAGGTTTTTAAAAAATACTGTATTTTGAGATATTTCCAGACTTATAGAAAAGNTCCTGCACACGGGTGTAATTTACACACCAATGACTTGTAAACTCCGATAGGGACTTTTCAAAGAGCGGGAGAGAGCCAGACTGCGGGGTTTCCCACGGAGGGCCGGCAGAGCCAAGGCAGAGCCAAGGCAGAACCGAGAGTAGAGACAGGAGACATCCGGGCAAGGCGTGTCCAACCAGCCAGGCTGCTGCTGTTCTCTGTTAGGTTTTTAAAAAATACTGTATTTTGAGATATTTCCAGACTTATAGAAAAGTCACAGATATAGCACAAAAAAATTCCTGTGCTCCCTTTGCCCGCATTTCCCACACAAACTTTTATTTCCGCCTCCCTGCATGGTTAAGAGTAAGAGTAAGTTGAAAGTATGATGCCCCTTTACCCTTTACGGTTTGATTTTCTTAAAACAACAACAACAACAATAACAAACATGAGGATCTAATCCAGATTCACACAAAGCATTCAATAATCTCATTAGGGTCTGAAACATTTTCCCCAGTCCTTCTCTTTTATGACCTTAACATTTTTCAACAGTACGGTAGGCTGTTTGTTTTCTCGAATGACCCTCAATTTGGGTGTATCTGACTTTTTGATTAGATTCAGGTTATGCATTTTTGGCAGGAATAAGAGATCTGTGTCATCCCCGGTGCACAGCATGGTATCATTTTTGTCCCATTTGTAGGGGTAACACTTTTGATCGCTTGCCAAGTTTTTTGCTGTAAGGTTACTATTTCCCCTTTTTAATGAGTGAGTATGGCGTAGGGAGAGACTTTGAGACTATGTAAATATCATGTTCCTCAATAAACTTTCACGCACTAATTCTATCACCTACTGATGGTTTTTACCTGAAGCAATCATTATGGTGACTTGCTAACCCCATCACTCCACTCCTTTTGTATTTATCCATTTTCTCCCCTAAGGAAAAGCTTTCCCTTCTATTTTGTTTACTATTTATTCATTAATTTGTTCATTCATTCACACCTCATTACTGATTCATAGCTTATGTTATTCTAGGATTTATAATTAATTGCTATCATTTGTTTTGGCTCTCAACCTTCCCCAGATTTGTAAGTACACACACACACACTTTCACACCCACATCTATTTAGGTACATTAACACCCCGAGTTTGTACACTGATACAGCTCCCTTTCGAATCCAGCACTACTGGGTTCATTGTAGCCTTCCTTCTCTGCACTTGTAACCCTTCCCTGCTAGCTCTCATGACCAACTACACATTTACTTATTTGCTCAATACAGAAATGCATACTAAAAGTGGTTTCAGAATTGCTAAACAGCAACATAAAAAGTCTAACTAGGGCTCATTACTTCCTTATCGTTACTTTGTCTTTAGCTTAAAAGTATACAACAGCCAATATGTGTTATCCAGAATTACCCGGGTTAGTTCTCATCTCCCTACCACCGTGGGAGTGGCTGTATTCATTGGAAATACTCGTACTGTTCACTTGAAATAGCTAAGACTCACTTGTGTCTGCCTGTACTCGGTTAAGGGCCTGTCCGCATCCTTCTCTCTACCTATGCATTCACAGCAAGGAAAATCATTTTACTGTTTAAAAAGTTAGAGTACATTCGTCAACTCATTTTCTCTACTTACCCATTTTTTATGCACACTGACTAAAAAAGCTAAGGATCTAGAGTTGTAACAGCACCCCCTCACTTGCTGTGGCTTCCTGAGATACTAAACCTTTTGAAAGGAGACTAAATAACCAAAGGTTTTTAATACCATTTAAAAATTTTCAATTCCTCAGTGAAATATACTGAAACATTTTTTAAAAAGGGGAGGCAAGGGCGGTAATTAAAGCTGCTGTAATAAGTAAGCCCCGCCACAGATGAACAGGTAAGTGTATGTGGCCTGAGCCTGGGGGAGACAGGCGTTCTCAAGGATGAGCTGCACCCCTCGCTCAACTTCTTTCTCCTGGTGAGTCCTGGACCAAACGCCTGCACAGAGTGAGGATTCGGGCAAATCCAACCGTTTACGAACACTACCCCATTTGGACGAGCTATGTGAAACTTCACTGGAGAGTTCACAGACCACCCTTCCCACTCACTCCACCGCCAGTGGGCTCTGCTGTCCTCTGGGGGACAGCCACACGTCCCCACTTCTCTTAGAACGAAGGATATTTCTTCCTAAGAAAACCTTCTGGCATTTCATGCATACCCCATCCTCATACAGTAATCCACTGGGTCTGAGGCATACCTTTTGAACCAGACGAAACTTTTTTCTTTGCTAGAATAAAGACAGCAGAGTAGTGGCAATTTCATGTGATTCACCTGAATATGCTGAAAGATCTTTCTGGTTGATTCTTACAAGCTGCTTACTGCCCCTTGCTCCACACCCAGTTCCAAAGGAAAACCAGCTTTAGCTGTAAGACATGTGGGGTAGGCAGAAGACCCTGCGCAGGTGGCTACTCTGAAGAGGAGCAATAAATGCTAAGTTATAGGTACTAACAAATTCGTTCCGATTTTTCCAACACAGAATAAAAAATGATTTGTTACCAAAAATTATACATACAGTACAATAAAATACCAGTGCATGAGAATACAGTTTGTCATAATGTGTTCAGTTCTTCTCCTGTCTTGAGAATCTTTTAAGCTTTTCAGATAAGGTCAATGAAACCCCCATCTCCTGTCCAGGAAATAACAGAAACCTGAAGGCAGGAGCTCAAGTCAAGGTCAAGCTTAGTTCTGACCCCTTTCTGACCTCAGTGCCTGGATCTTGTCTTCTCTCTGGCTTCACACCATCCTTTCTGCTTGGTTTTGGGCACATAACCCCAGCTCTGCAGAGGGCGGGAGTTCCAACAGGCCTCTTTAAGACCTACCCAGGTGCAGACTCCACCAAATCTCCAGGGCTACCTCCTAACCTGCTGTGAGACCCCCAAGGCTCCCCCAGGTGGTGGCAGCTGATCTGCCCGGTGCCTTCTCCGGTGCTTTCTGCTCGTCTTTCCTATCGCTGACCTCGCCTGTGTTATATAACTAACTTATGGTTTTGTTTCTCTTTTCGAAGGTAGTTAATTATTATACTGTAAGGCAGAACAATTCAGAGAGTATAGTGAGTGGGACGGGGCATGGGATGGTAAATTGATTTCCTTCTAATTATCAAAATTATCAAGCATGAAACATCAAAGTCAAACCAACACTGCTGGTTGCTGTAAAGAGCAGAACATAAAATGATGTCCACAGGGGAAAAGAACGAATTCAAGTCTCAGGAGTAACTACAGAGAACGGCATCCTTAGCTGGTCGTGCGGAGGTTTTGTAAAGCTTCTGTATTCCAGGGGACTGAGATCATGGTTTGGTTAAGCTTTAGTAAACAATTATTCAATTTCTCAGCAACCCCTAGGCTTCTTCCATAAGCAACTTAACTGCTCCAACATCGGTTCCCTTCCCTAGTTGACTAGAACCTAATAAATAGGACAGCAAATTAATTAATCAATTTGAAAATGAATCTTATTATCCAGTTACACAAGTTGCACTTAAAAGATTTTTAGTCATAATAGCACGTGGGGGGTATGCGGGCAAGAGACCCTCAGGCCGCAGGCGGCTTCATTGTGCCCCACCCCCTTCAAAAGATTCTTCATTCAACCACAAAACGCACTCGAGTCCTTATCTGCTAAGCGACCAAGCATCGAAGCATCTTTTATTCATAACTTAAGCTTCTCTTTCATTTAATATTGACTTAGCTGAAAATCCAATGTTATTTTAAAAGATGCTAGACTATCATATACTGTCACAGATATGTTTAATAACTTGCTGGTGAAACAGAATTCACACATGCTCTAAAATTCATCCTGTGGTATACAATGCAATGTTGTTTTTTTTTTCTGTAGAGTATCAGAATTATGCAATCCTCACCTCATACAGCTGTAGAACCCTTGTGCACAAGTTTTTACGTGGACACGTGTCCCCAATTCTCGAGAAGTGGGGCTGCTGCGTCACACAGTGACTCTGTGTGAACTCACGTCGTGAACAATACACGACTGGCTTCCAAAACGGCCATTCCACTTCAATCCCATCGCCAATGTATAGGGATCCCAATTTTTCACATCTTGTCAGCACTTGCTATTGCCTGTCTTCTTTATTTTAGCCATCCCAGCAGGCATAAAGTGGCATCTCATTGTGGTTTTGATTTGCATCTCAATGCTGGTGTAGTTTAAAAATTTAAAACATTTTGTTAAAGAGGGCTAAGAATAAAAGCCTTCTATTTTCAAAGAGCATTTTGGTCACAAGGAAATAACCTGGGAACCACAAATCTTTCAACATAAAGAAACAAAGTTTGAAAGAATTAACTCCTACCTTTTAGAAGTTAAAAACACAAGTTAGAAATAGAAACTGTTTTCTGAAGATTATTGATAGACATATCACTCCCTTCAGGAACTATGTAGGTAAACAGATACTTTGGAGATAGCCGGAGGCCCCAGGGGACCAAACTATATTTACAGTTTTCTGAGTTTTGTGGCTTTCTCTTCTACAGGCTGCATAAAACATCCAAACAGATTAGAAACAGATTCTAGGCAAGGTACATACAGAAGTGTCCCTAGGAGTCAGAAAACAATTGTTCCATTCAGCTGAAACCTTAAAATGACCCAATGGAATGCCAGGTAGGAACTTGAATTTGGATGCAGTGGCGAGGGTGGAAGGACGTAGAAGGAAGAACTGAATGTTATACACATCAAGAGCCGATGAATGGAGGAAAAGAAATGGGAGGGGGTGGTCAAGGCTGCAATTTTAAAAACAGAGAACTAGGTTCTTTGATTCGAAGCAGCAGACGCCTATCAAAGTAAAAGCATGAAACTCACAGATTTTTATTACTGAAACTCCTAACACGGGCGTTTTCAACCACGGGTGCTGTCTTCATGGCCCCCTCCCACACTCCTCAGGGCCATCTGAAAATGTGAGGGGGTGTCAGGGCTGTTCCGTGACTGAAGACCACAGTGGCGGTCAGTGGGCAGGCCAGGACGTTCACGTCAGTCCTATCCCATACAGGAATGACCTCACCCCAAATGCCAACAGACTCCCCAACACGGACGGAGACGTTAAGATCCAGAAAAGCCACGTACTCCAGCTAAATCCCCATTTAGCCGTGAGAATCCAGAATCAGTCTTCTGACTCCTGTCACTGTGGCGACTGCACGCGCGCGCACACACAAGACAGTTTTGTGAAGCCCGTCGCTCTACAAAGACTGCATTATTCCCGGATAATAATAGAGGTCATTGTTCAGTTTCCACTGTGTTGAAATGTAGGGAGATGCGGGTTCCAACAAGGAATGAGCAAGTGAGGAGAAGAACCCGTTAGATGTAAACCGGATTTTATACTTTTCCCAAATAAGGGCACGGCTCGCGGCAACGTCCAAACTGTTAGTACAACAGCCTGGGCCGCAGGGCCACTGCCCATTAAGGAACTATCACACCAATCCTCTCATTTTGGGGGTATTTTTAAATCCAACTACCTCCAAGTGCTTGCCCTGTATTTACCTCAGAATAATCTACTCACTCGTTGTCCTCCTTGTCTAAACAGTGGCCTGAAAAGAGCGTGTCCCTCTCCACTGGTAATGTATCTAGATTATACTTTAACGAAGGGGCTCCTGTCCCAGGGCTCTCTCCGCCTATGTGGCCATTTGGGTTGAAGCTGGGCTCCAAGTTCAGGTTCAATTCCTCGCTCTATCGCCTGCTTTGAGAGGGTTTCAGTAAGCATTAGATTTCTCAGTATCCTGTATCCCCTTCTGGTTTTTAACCCCTTGAAAATTTTTTTTAAGTGTAATTTTGTTTCTAAACCAGATGTTCCATAAAACACAATGAAATTTTATCCTGTTTTGGAAGTTCTGAAGCACACTTACGTCCAAGTCTAGCCTAGAGTGTCTCCAGAGGTTTACCCCTGACTTCAGGCCTATGTCATTTCTCCTCTGACATTTCCCAACAAGCTCACGTCTGAGTGTTGTAATAGAACTAGCTTGGCAACAATCGAGAAACCTGTTATCATCCCTCACTAGCCATCTTGGGTCTGGAATTAAAAAAGTTTTAATAATATTTCCAAGTGGCCAGGCCACTTCCTAAAATAGTTTAGCCTTGGCTTCACTTTTACATGGGGGGACCCCGCCCCCCAAAAAAAAACCAGAATTTTTTTTTTCTTGCATGGGTTTATTTACAGGCTCCAAAAAGCAGCATCTTAAAAGAAACGTGTTCAGCATTCTCTAGGTTTCAGGGCCAAGCCCTACAGAGACTTGCTATTTCCTCAACAGGGTTCCGGAGGGATCTCCCGCAGGTCGTCACGGGGGTAGGCTTAGTTTCCAAGGAGCAAGTCTGGGCCAATCAGTATAGAATAACACTCCGACACACGCCTTCCTCGTGGGTGCTGGTAACACATTCAAAACTACTGTTTCTCTTTCCCTGCAACGTAGGAAAGAGAGAGGCCACACTTGGGGAGTTTCTCGATCTTACCTCTATCACTTGCTCTGTTCTGTTCACCCACCGTTCAGCCAGAATTTATTTATAAAAAATCGTGTATTTATTCTTCCATGTTTAAGCTTCAGTCACCTTTGGCCTACTGCATCATGGGATGCAGTCCACCCAACTGAGATGTTTTCCCCACTGCTCTAAACAGTTTTTGAACTCGTGGATTCTGATGCCCTTTAGTGCTTCTGTTGTTTTTGATTCACCTCTTCCACATGGGCAAAATGTTTCCCTTTGAGCACTTTTTTCATTCAGGAAAACAAAAAAGGGAGTTGCTTGGGCGAGATTGGGTGAAATGGGAGGGTGGGGCATGGGAGTCGAGCTGTTTTTGGTCAAAAACTGCTGAACACTCAGCACAGCATGGGCAGGTACACTTGTAAATCACCCATCATGAAATGGGCAAGTATTGAAAAAGTCTTCACGCACAAAAAAATTTCACTGAAGCCAAACACAGCCTCTCCCAACAACACCAGCTGGCACACTGACACCGATGGGTTCCTAGAACACACAAGCCCTGCCCTCCAGAAGATAACTCCGTTTTGGGGGGGGGTCACCCCCTCATATTCACATCAACAAAAGTTAGCACTCAAATTCACAGCCTCTCACTCACCATGCCAGACTCCTATGGTGAAACCTACAAAGCAGTTAAGGTATCTGCCTAAACAACAAAATGAGGAAACCTTTCGTGTTTATGTGCCGCAAATCCAGAAGGCCTAGAAAACTTGGGAGATGGTTTGGGTGGACCCCCTTCCACATATTGGTGAAGGCAGCAAGAAAACCGGTTCTCCAGATGTTGTTAATTATGGTGACCATTACGAAGGAGACACCCAAACTCAAGGTCACAACCAATTTTGGATAGAATGTCTCCTCAGGTAAAAGAAAGGCTTAAGTTATAGCAATTACAAGTGTGGGGCTTTGGGGTCTGCCTGCCTACATTGAAACCTATCTCCACTGCTAATCTTGGGCGTGTTTTACTAAACCTTTCTGCGCCTATCACCAGCTGTAAACTAGAAATGACAACAGTCCACACCTCATAGGGTTGATGGTGAGAAAAAAATTAGCTCTTCTTGCTAAAGGTTAGATTAAGGTCCAACATGTGATAAGCACTCCTGCGGTCCAGGGCACATGAGCTAAGAAGCTGCTTCCTAAACATGAACTGACAGTGTTTTTTATTCCTTTGGGCTTTCTGGAAAGGTGCTTCTACCACTTGTGAAAGAGAAGGATGAGATTCACACACAGCCTTAAGAGCCCCCAAACACAGTGTGATGCAGTGTGACACAGTAGGACAGCATGCTGCAATCTGAGCTGGTGCTGCACAGCTTCAGAGAATCCTCTTTGTCCGCCTGGCCCCGTCCCCCCACTGGGCGCTGATGCTCAGCCCTGAATCTCTCACCCTCTTCTGTCAGTTCACAGGGGCAGAGTAGCCCTTAGGGGGATGGGCTGGTGACTACAGAGACTGGATCCACTTCATAGGAGAATTAGGAAGAAGTACTTCAGGGGTGTCTGGGTCTTCACTGGATTTGACCACCCGCCCCAGCTAAATTTATTTATTTTCCACTAAAGCATACTTTTCGTTAGCTAGCCACCTCCTGTGTATATAACCATACCCTTCGAGATCTGCTTTGTATAGGATGACTATAAAGTCTTGACAGGACCTTTGAAGCAGCTATACACTCAATCTTTAAATGTCAACAGCACCAGTGTCAAACAGGGTTTATTTTCCAAAGGGTTGAGAGGGCACCAGTATCTGAACTCCTGCCACTATGCTCTCAAACTGTTCTGAAAAGCACGATCGAAAGACCTGGGTCCTGGTGATGTGAGCAAGGAAGGGGGGGTGGGATGTCTCCACTTCAAGCACGGTCAGCTATCCATTAAAGCAATTACTTTACAGTGACACTTTGAAATAGGTAACCTCACGTGGAAAACAGCAGGCCGGAGTGCAGACAGTATTTCTTCATTCAGGAATCCCGACGTTAACATTTTTGCTCCGAGGACTTGGAAGGTAAACAGGGCTCACCAGTTCTGGCAGGAACAAAGGCATCTCTTGGGATCCTTAACACACAGCTACCAAACGTAGCTGGTGCCGCCAGCAGTCCCTCTCCCCGCAGTCCTCACTGCCTCTCCTCGTGTCTCATTACTGGACAATAAGTCCACTCATAAGCACCCCCTTCTCAGGGGGACAAAGGTAGCAGCTGCATAGCTGCCTTCTACTCCCGCTACCTGCTGAATAAAGGCGCTCACGTCAGGGGCTCTAACAGCCCAAGCTTAAAAGGAGGTAGTTCCTAGGCAACAAGTTTCACTTAGTTCGGTTTCTGACCCTGAGATCTTTGGGTTACAAGGGACAGACCTCCGAAACAGCTGGTTGATGGCCCACATCTGCTTAACGTTCGCCCATGACATTCTAGTGTGATGTCTGTCACGCCGCTGGACACTAGAGAAATCTTGGAATCTAGGTGGCTAACTTCACTTACTTGGGAAATGGACAGAGAAAGAGGGCCAGCCACAACCAGAACTTTCCTATACCTGTATATAGAGTTACAGCTTCATGGCAGAACTTTGAGAAATTAAACCGACAGCCTAAAGAGATGTAGAATATAAACCATGTTCTGTCGATGTGAACATGTGACTAGTTTCTAGGTTATGTGGTTTATCTCTTTTGTAAAGTACAGGTTGTAGGTTTCTATCAGTTAGACACTGATAGAAAGGGCACTGAGGAAAAAGGAAACTGTACAATGGAGCTGACAAAAGAAACCAGAATCCTCTTCTTAGCCACAGTGTATACTAAATCAGGCCAGTCTAGAAAACAGACACCTACAGTCTTATAGTGAATCAGATGAAAAGACCAGGGCATTAATTATCAATCACAGCAATAAAAATCACTCAAATCTCTCTTTCTAGTGATAGCGAAGAACATCCCCTTCATTCATAAAGAACAGCCATGTGCAAAGTCACACAGCTCTGTGCAAAGTATAGAACTCCTGATTCAATTGGGAAGGAATGAGTTTCTAGACACTAATCACACATCCAATAGCTCATTCATGGGTGGCAATACAAGTCCTTTAAAAATAAAAGGGTTACTGGTGTAGAAACTTTAAGTATCAAGGATGGTGTTGGCACTTCAAGAAAAAGACTAATTATACACAATTATACACTAATCTAATTATTGAATATAAGGAGACTGACCAAATTCTTTATCCAACAACACATATTAAATGCATGCCAGGCAAAATAAGACAATGGATGAATGGATGTGTGAAAATACTTTATGAACTCTGAGATATGGCAAATGATTCACACTGTGCAAGATAAAACTCTCAAGTATAAAACCAAGTATTTCTGTGTGTCTATACGGAAAAGCTTATGAAAAATAAGTGCTATTGGTGAGGTGGACAGGCTACGATAACACACTGAATGCACTCTCTTCTTTTAGCTTCTGGTGTCTGTTAGTCCATCTGAGGACCCATCTTAACTTTCTGCAATATGCATGTTTTCAGGACCATTTTGCAAAGTTCCCTTGGAGTCTGTATTAGTTCCTGATGGAGAAGCAAAAAAGATGGGGGACAGAGACGAAAAACAGTGCTGATATAAACAGATGCCACAACTGAAAAAAGACAGTTGCCTAAACTTCCCAAAAACATTTTGAAAAGACTTCCATTTTGAGATCAGTCAGAGCCCACAATTAGCCTCTGAGTACATTTTTATAGCCCTGTTTCTGCCTTCCAGTCATTCAGTATGAACATGCCTCCTCCCACCAGAAATCTCCCACTGGTGGGTGCATAATCAAGTTGAGGGAATCTTAATATTAAAGTTAGTCTTCAGTTAAATGCCAAGAGGAGGTAAAACCACATCTCTTGTAGTTATTCATTTTTTTTCATCTACATAACAGGACAATGGCAATTCTTCGGAAAGAAAAGGCTGCATTACATTTTAAAAAATAAATATATTTTTAGAAGTCAATGACTTCACATCCTCAACTTTACTGAGTATAAAAAAAAGTCAAATCCACCTATAAATTATTTATTTAGCCCTCAAAGTTCTTTATTAACATTGCTAAGCTAAATCAACCCATGGGCAGGAAATGTGTTCTCTGATGAATGCATTAAAAATACAGAAATAAGGAAAGACGGTAGCATTTGTTCCAAAAACATTTTTTAAAACCTCTAGCACAGACCATCAAATAGCTTGGGAACTCTTTCCAAACAAGAATTTGGGGCTTAGATACAAGTTTGCAGAAAAGAATGTAAACAGTGATGTCTAAACTTTGGAAGTTCACTACGAAGTACTTCCTGTGCTTCACCATGAGCCAAAACAAAGTGAGTGGAATGGCTCTCACCTCTGAGCAACTCCGATCCGCACTCCCCTCCACTCCAACACGTTACCTCTAGGACACTTACAAGGCCAAGGCTGAGTTTCTCCCTCTCTACAAAAAAGCTCGTTTAGACAATAAACCTAAGGAATCTCATGGGCTGATAAATAACGTTCACACAGAATGGATGTAGGCGTGGGTTTTAAAGCGATTCATTGGAAACTCAAATGGAGACAGACACGGAGAAAGGCCTGAGTAGCCTGACAGAATAAAAGAGATGCAAGCCTGTTTGCTGGGCTTACAATATCCTGAAGGCGGGAGAACATTAAGGACATTTATTACTTTGTTTCCCCAAAAAGCTCCAAGGAAGAACCGATGAATCAATTTACCATTAATTGCATTATAATACAAATCAATGTTTAGAAGTACTCTGAAAGCAGTGGAATTTGGGATTCCCTGTATTTTTATATATACTCAGTCTGTAGGAAAGAGGATTCAGGAATAAAAACCAGTCAGTCATTGTGAAACTCATCATCTACATCAATTATCAGAATTTTTACCTTCTATTGAGGGCTAATAGGTTTAAAAATACTCTCATTAATTTGATCCTCTTAACCTTTAAGATATTACCAGTAGGAGGAAAACTGAAGCTCAGGAAAGAGCTTCTGATCTGTAAGTGGCACTTACCATCTGCACCAGTACAAATGGACCTACAGGGTATTATGCTAAGCGAAATAAGTCAGTCAGAGAAAGACAAATGCCGTGTGATTTCACTCATATGTGCAATCTAAAAACCATAAAACACAAAACTCATAGATACAGAGAACAGAGTGATGGTTGCCAGAGGGGAAGGGGTTCGGGGTACGAGATGGAAGGGTTGAAGGGGTTAAGCGGCACAAATTGGTTGTTATAGAACCACCAATATGTCACAGGGATGTCAAGTCAGCACAGGGAATACGGTCAATAATATTGTAAGAACTATATATGCTGTCAGATGGCTATGAGATTTATCAGGATGACCACTTAAGTAAGTTACACAGAATGTCCAATCACTGGGCTGTACACCTGAAACTAATGTAATATTGTATGTCAACTGTAATCAAAAAATAAAAAATTACTTTAAAAGTAGGACAAATTGGCCTGACTGGTGTAGCTCAATGGATTGAGCACGGGCTTGCGAACCAAAGGATCATGGTTTGATTCCCAGTCAGGGCACATGCCTGGGTTGCAGGCCAGTTCCCAGCAGGGGACGCATGAGGGGCAACCATACCTTGATATTTCTCTCCTCTCCTTCCTTTCCCCTCTAAAAATAAATAAATAAAGTCTTTAAAAATAAGTAGGACACATTGGCAGGTACAATAAAGTCACCAGGATATAAAGTATAACATAGAGCATAGAGTCAATAACATGATAATAACTATGTATACGGTGCCAGGTAGATATTAAAATATCGGGGAGGGGGGACACTTTGTAGGGTATATGATTTTCTAACCACTATTTGGTATACTTGAAATTAATACACAATAATACTGAATGTAAACTGGAATTGAAAAATAAATTTTTAAAAAGCATTTAAATATCTGAAAAAATTATTAATATTTACAATGTTAATGGGAAGATAATTCACAAGACAGAAAATACAAATAGCTAATAATCATAAAATGTTCACAACAAAATAAATGTGAATTCAAAAAGTGGGGGAAAAACAGTAAGGGGCAGAACCTAGATTTGAACCCGATCGGTTTAACTGAACCCCATCACTACACTGCCTTGAATGAAAAAGCCCCCCAGAGTAATTGGCTACCAAGCAGACATATTCCTTGCTCCCTTTTAACCTCAAATCAGCTAGGCATTTAGTACCTTTTCACAGGTACACACACACTAACGACACCCAATGTTATGCACGAATACATAAAACCACCCTAATACATCAAATATACAGTACACTTTTAACACTGGTGAATTAAGAATGTTTAGGATTGTATTAATTATGTTTTTAGAGTTGGTGAACATCACTACAGACAAACCTAGAAGACACAGTACAATATTGGAAAACTCAAGTATCTTTCTGCTACAGTCCCCTGGGACGTCCCCAACACAAAATGCCTTTTCTCCGTTGGTTCTGCCGCTCGTTTATTTAGCATTATTCTATGATGTGTGAACAGCCCAATCCTCTTTCATAACCTGGCAGCTTTCTCACTGAGGTGTATGTGTGACCCGTGACTTTGAACAGTTGCTTCTGCCTTCTAGTCAATGGGCCTTCTAACTGAATACCAAAATTCTCCAAAAAAAATTATTTTGCCTTATTGTGTGAATTCTAATTTTTCCCTGATTTTTGAAAATATAGATATAGTTTTATACTATGCCTAGTTTTGCTCCTTTATTATTTATTAACTTTCTGCTTGAGAATGTGGTACGAATGTCTTTCCTTTTAAACTTATTTTCATTTCCCATAATATACTGGGTTGGCCAAATAGCCTGCATGGTTTTTTCCTGTAAAACAAAAGACATATTTTTCATTTTCACCAATAACTTTATTGATTTGGATATTCTGAGTATGTGGGCTGTCTCCCTCATGGTATAATGTTGATTGTTTTCAATTAATGTCTCGATTTCATCACCATCAACTTCATCTGGTCTGCCCGACTGCGCGGCATCGTCCAACGAGAAATCTTCAGCACAGAACTTTACAAACCACTTCGGACACATTCAGTCAGTCATAGCACCTTCGCCCCACACTGCACAGATCTATTTTTGTGTTTCAGTTGTGTTTCCACTTGTTTTGAAATAGTAAAGCATAATATATGCTGAAAATCTTGAGTATTTTCTTCCATCTTCAACATTTAAATGGCTACACAAATACTCACCAATTCTGACGTTTTTAAAAAATGCACACTGATATGACAGTTGTCACAATACAATCTAACAGAATTGTTTTGAATGAAGTTAAAGACAACCAAGTGCTATTCGAGCCACCATACAGAAAATAAAAACGAACTTTTTGGCCAATCCAATATTTCCAAATTTTATGTATTATATATCCATTTACTTCTGAGTGAGGTCTTTTTCAGCAAAAGGCATATAAAGGACAAATTAATTAAAATGATTATAAGAGAACTACTGGTTATAAGTTTTTACCAGGAACTTTCTATGTTTTCTGGGGAAATTATGTGGACCTTTTGATTTTAAAACAATCTTTAAAATTAACTTACCCTACAATGGCTAGAAAACAAAACTTAAATCTTTTTATACACTGTCCAAGTTACTCAAGGTACCACTTAACTTTTCAAAGTGTTCTTTATTGGAACGTATCAGTATATTTTTAGAACATGAATTTTAGTCTTAAATATATATCTCATGGCTTATTTTCTATAAATATTATCCTTCTAAGACAGATGTCATACTTTTTAAGATTCCAGATTAGTCAGACCATGTTCGCTAGAATTATTGTATTTCTTAGTCAGCCTTTCCCCATATTTGCATTAGATACGTTATTTTTTATATTACAGAAGCATTTACTCTATTTCTTCTTCCCTATTTTACATATTTAAAAATCATTGACTATTTGTGGTTCTCTGATTTAAAGTTTTTTATGTTTCCATATAATATTTATTAAATGCCTATTAAAATAAGGAAAGTTTACACTTAAGTATAAACTAATACCTCATATTGCATGTAGTTTTAAGGAAATAAGAGTATAAAAATAACACACCCTATTCCATTTTAAGGGGCATAAGTCCCACCCCTACTCCCCACATTTAAAATGTGCTAATCTATTCCAATTACAGAGTAAAACCAAGAGTTTCAGCTTTGTGGATCAAAAGTTCAAATCCAAGTAGATTATCAAAACTACTAAGCCAACGTGAGAGGGAGATCTCTATCCCCTAATCATACTGATCATGTGATCGTTCAGTAAAAAATAAAATTTCACAACAGAGTGATTTTAAGGGGCCAAAATGTGCTGCACTAGAGAGCGCTCAGTAACGTGGACGGGGAGTGGAGAGCGTTGGTTTTTAAACCAGCTTGGCTTCTTCGCAGAAGGAATTCTAGCAAGAATTCCTCATTCTCTGCACTTCATATTCCACAAACACTAACTACACTTGCAACTTTTGCTCACAACAGAGGCAGACAGATTTTCAGCATTTCTGAAATACCTGACGAACCGTGGAGAAAGGGCAAGGTCAGTATGAGCTAGCGTTCTAAAAAAGAGAATCTAGATAAGCTTAAAACAAGCAGATCCACAGGAAAAAAAGAAAGCACAATGCAAAGCACAGAGCAGCTTCACCCGGCCATGTACTATGGTGGTGAACTGCTTGACCTGGAGAAGAGCTGGGTGAACTTGAGATTTCCACGTACACTTGTCACAGCAACATACCCCAGTTTCTGTGGGAGGGCCTTTGGTTCTTCCTGTTTTCTTGGAAGAAAGGATAGTGCTAACATTTCAGGCTACTTTCCCTTCTCCAGACTTCCTTAGGGTTTCTGTCACTAGCACTGCATCTTACAGTTTCCTACACAAATGCTCAATTGATTTAAGTAACCTATTTTTCTTCAGGCAAAGACATTAATTAGGATTTTAGCAAATACCTCCATTCACCTTCACTTGTCCCCCCGCCCCAGAAAAACTTATATTAAGTATGTGCTACACCATTCCAGGGAGGTTTTATAACAATCCAAAAGTACAGGACCATTATAAAAAAATCAGGGTGGGAAATAAAGGAAAAAAAAAACAAAACAAAACAAGCCTATTTCAAAGGCAACTGAACTGTTTCTCGAACCCCAAAGTCGTTAAGAAAAAGGGGAAAGTCCAACAACCCTGCATCATGGTGCCTTCACCACAGGCACAGACACCATGTCCCCAACTGGGTGACATCAAATGGCTGCCTTAAAACTCGGCAAGTCGAGAGCAAGCCGTTATAAACAAATTTAACAGATAAACACGAGATCGGACTCATGATCTCATCTGGCAGCCCTGCACAGTTCCCGTCCAAAAGTCCCAGCTGGGATCACACTAATTAGGCCTCTTCAACCACTCTGAGCAACAGGCTAAGAGAAATTTAGGGAGAAATCTTTTAAATTGATAAGGAACATGCTGACCTGGTGCCTGGTGAGGGGAGAGCTGAGACGGGCCATCTGGAGGCTTGTGTTTGAACAACTTTTGTTTAGGAGAAATGCTTCACCTAACTCACAAGCTGTACAAATATTAAGATCAAAAGTCCTAACGTGTACAAGGCGTCAGGAAACCTGGGATATAGGAAACAGACGGTTGTCCAGACTCCTGCCTGTGTGGCCGGTACCTGTCTCACTTCCCCAGGGTCTGTATTCAAGAGTTCGTAGCAGCACTTTATGGCTGTATCTTCTGACTAAGAAAGTATACTTATGGTGTAGCTTCATATTTACAGCATTTACAAGTGTTTGTTGCTTGGCAATCTCCCTTTGCAACTCTGTGAGTAATACCCCTGTTTCAGAGACGAGGAACCTGCTATAAGAATAACGAATTAATGATGCCCGACACGTAGTCGGAGAGCTCCAACTACTCAACCAAACTACAATTATAAACACAGCTGCGATCACTGTGGTTAAATGACTGTAGTGTTCACCTCGATGCCAGGAATTCAAGGAAATTCAATGAAAAAAAAAAACAGTTTTTACTTATGGAAATTAGGTTTTCCCGAATATACCAGTTGTTTCCATGTGACACTATCAGGTACCTTTTCAACAGGCTTTCTCACAGAGCAGTGAAGATTTCTCTGAAATTTCTTTTTCTCATACAGTTGAATCAATATATTTTTCCAATAATCAAGAGATAATTTAATACTAAATACCCTCAATTCCTCTTTATTTTTCACTTACGATTCTTAAGGCTCCTTTGCACTGAAGTCCGAATGACTGCCACCTTTTTCCTCCTCGAAACCAACTGCTCTCATCCCTATAAATTCTATGTAGATCTTGGGAAAACACCTTTCCTTGATGCCTTACGTTTTGTTTCTTTTATATACAGCATGCCAGTCGTATCTCATTAGAAGGATCACCCAAGGGCTGGGTTGCGTTGGGTTTTCTCCCCCCTTCTTTACGAAGGGGTAGATCATGTAAGGGTGACGCAGCCCCACCATGCAAAACGGCCATCACAGAACTGCGACTAAGCCCCATCGCAAGAAATTCTGAAGTCCCACAAGATACCAGAAGAACCTAAATCCACGACTGCAGTCAGTCACATTTTTATCAAGAGCCCAGTGATCACTTCACACATTCTAGGTTGGTTATAATTAAGAGAAGAAAAAAAAAAACAAAACCTCCTGAACATAACAAGTATTGGCGAGGACATGGAAAAACCGGAACCCTCATCACATTGCTGACGTGCATATAAAACGGTACGGCACTGTGGGAATGTTTGGAGGTTCCTAAAAAGCTAAAAATACAATTACCATATATATGACTGAGCCGTTCTGTTCCCAAACATATACGCAAAGGAATTGCCCCTATCAGACAGACAGATACTGGTACTGCAATGTTTACTGATGCACTACTCACAAGAGCCAACAGATGGAAGCAGCTGCTAAGGTTCGTCGACAGATGGACGGATGGAGAAACCAAAAGTGGTATGCCCATACAAGGGAATACTACGGGGCCAGAAAAAGGAATATTTCGATACATTCAACAACACGGATGAATCCTGAAACCACACTAAGTGAAAGAAGCCAGACCAAAAGGACAAATATTTTGATATTAAAAAACAGGCAAATTAATAGACACAGAAAACAGATGAGAGGTTACCAGGGGCTAGCAGGAAGGAAAAATGGGGATACGTGCTTAATGGTTCCAGATTTTCTGGTTGGGGTGATGAGAAAGTTTTAGAAATATCAACAGATAGTGGTGATGGTTGCACAGCATGACGAATGTAATTAATGCCACTGAATTGTATGCTTAAAAGTCATAAAAATGGCAAATTTTGTTATATTACATCATGATTAAAATAATATTGATACCAAAAAAACTTGAATTGTATACTTCGAGTGGGCTAACTATAACTACCTATGGTGTCAGGTGATCACCAGACTTACTGGGGGGATCCCTTTGTAAATCACGTACACGTCGACGACCGTGCTGTACTCCAGAAATTATCATATTGAACGTCAACTGTGAGTGAGAAATAAAAAAAAACTTTACGGGCAAATTATGTAATATGTGCGTTATATCTTGATACAGTTAATGTAAAAAGAACCCAATGGCCTTGGGGTGCCATGGTAATGAAGAGATCACTTCATCAGCACTTTCAACCAGCATCCTCCAAGAGTGACGTCAGTATGTGGCAAGAGTTTTTACAACACACAACACCTGACTCTGGAGTCAGGGGCCCTGACCTCTTTTCTCACCTATTTTTCTCATCAGATTGGCAAAAAATATATTTTTTGGTCTGCCACAGAATTCCAGTCATCAGTTTGTGTGTGCCCTCGGATGAAAAAGGCTGAACCTCGCTGACTTGGATCAACGAGTCTCGTCTGACAGTGAAGCAAATTACGGCCTAAACAGTACTCCGTTGTGGAGGCAATTTGCAATGCATGGTTTGGTAACGTCAGACTGCTGCAGTCCTGATATAATAATTTAGAATGGAGCCTCTGATAAAACCCACCCCCCCGCATGACAAAAAATGAGGGGCGGAGAGTTTTTCAAACAAATTGGTGTATATACTCAACAGTCCACCCACAGTGTTCAAAAGTACTTCGGATGAGCCGACCCCAAGCACGGGTGCAGGCGGTGCCCGTGAGGGACGGTAAACAAGGGGCGCAGCGGGCCTGCTGCCCTGAAGTGGCCACTACGAACCACGCTGATCTGTGAGACATGAGTTCAGCTGGGCGGCAGCAGCAACACTGGGGTCTTCACAGCTGGCAGCAATAAGCAGAGATGGCTCTGTCCCTCCCCTGCTTGGGGTCTTTATCCTCAGACCTATTCCGCTTCCTGTGTTTCTTCTTAAAACTTGCACAGATCAAGTTTTCACTGCTGGGCTACCCCTCAGTGGGGCTGTATCTGATTTACATTCCCCAATCATAAACAAACCCTAGAATATGTGGAGACTTGAGGTTATCAGGCCCTTCCTCCATTAGCAGGGAAAATGGAACACTGCCCATCAAGAAGTTACGAGTGTGTGTTCGAGAGCAGAGGACAGGTCAGATACCTTGCTGTCGGTTTAAAGAACGAATGGGGTTTCTAATCATGTGGATCAATGGGAACACAGATAACCTGAAGGGAGTCTGGGTTTGGGTTACTTTCAGCAAATTTGGGAGGTTTTGCTATAAAAACAAAATATACTATATTTAATGTAGAAGGTATGAGTAACCCCTGGTAAAAGTTCAATGTTTCCACTCAAATTTAATCTGAGCTTTTCCATAAAATTACCAAATTGACTGAAGCATAACCACAAAATGGAAGACAATAAATGGATTTAAAAATCAGTCGTTAAAAGAAAAGACTAATTATTAATACTAAGGACTAAACCAGAGAGTAACCAAAGCATAGAATTAATAACAAGAGAAGCTCCAAACATACAGAAGTGGTTCATAACACTGAGAACTATTCTACAACGAGGGACTTACTGGATTGAGGTTTATGTTTCTCAATAGTAGGATCAAATAAAACATCACAAAATGGAACTTTCCCCAAAGAAATGTGAGGAAAAGCTTTTAAGAGAACTGCCCGGACGAATGACACAAGGAGAAAATTTTGTACTGGCCATGAGCATCACATGTTTTTAATTCACTAGTTAGAAAAGATGACCCTGAAAAGAAGCGTAATATATTGGGCTGTAGAGAAGACGTGTCAGCTTCATGATGAAGTGCACTACCCTAAATGGGCTCGTTTTTCCTCCAGAGAGAAGAATCCTGGCTCCATAGACACATACCATGGCCATTTGTCCTGGACCACATGAATTAAATAGTCTGTCATTGCAACCAGGATGGGCCTTTTTTTTAAAAATTATCTTCTTTGTCATGCTATTACAGTTGCCCCAAATTTCCCCTCCACCCAGCCACCCACACTCCCTGAGGCAATTCCCACACCACTGTCCACATCCATGGGTCCTGCATATACAGTTCTTTGCCTACTCTATTCCCTATGTAGTGCTTTACATCCCCATGGACATTCTGTAACTACCTATTTGTACTTACTAATCCCTTCACCTTTTTCGCCATCCTCCCAACCCTGCTCCCATCTGGAGACCATCAAAATGGTCTCTGTATCTATGATGCTATTTCTATTGTGCTGGTTTTACTTTGTTATTTTTTTAGATTCAGTTGTTTTATTGCCGTTTTATTGTTCATGTTTGATCTTCCTCTTCTCAAAGAAGGCCCTTTAACATTTCACACAATACTGATTTGGTGGTGATGAACTCCTTTCTTTAGTTTTTTCTTAGTCTGGGAAGCTGTTTATCTGTCATTTGATTCTAAATGATAGCTTTGCTGGGTAGAAGAATCTTGGTTGTTGGTCCTTGCTTGTCATCACTTTGAATATTACCTGCCCATTCCTTCTAGCCTGCCAAGTTTGAGAAAACAGCTAACAGTCTTATGGGAGCTCCCTGGTAGATAACTAACTGCTTTTCTCTTGCTGCTTTTAAGATTCTCTCTTTGTATTTAACTTTTGGCATTTTAATCATAATATGTCGCAGAGTGGGCGTCTTTGGGTCCATCTTGTTTAAAACTCTCTGTGCTTCCTGGACTTGTCTGTCTCATTCCTTCACCAGGCTACAAAGATTTTTTTCAAATGGTTTCCAATTTCTTGTTCGTTCTCTTCTCCTTTTGGCACCCTTATAATACAAATGTTAGTATACCTGAAGTTGTCCCAGAGGTTCCTTACACTAACCTCATATTTCCGGATTCTTTTTCTTCTTGCTGTTCTGATTGGATTTTTTTTGGTTCCTTATGTTCCAAATCACTGATCTGATTCTCATCTTCATCCACTATACTGTTGTTCCCCTGTAAATTGTTCTTTATTTCAATTAGTGAATTCTTCCTTTCTGAATGGATCTCTTTTCACACTGTTCGGGTTCACAATAAGTTCCTTGAGTATCCTTATAACCAGTATTTTGAACTCTGTATCTGATAGATCACTTATCTCCATCTTGATTAGTTCTTTTTCTGGAGTTTTGTTTTTCTATTTGGGCCATGCTTCTTTGTCTCCTCACTTTGGCAGCCTCCCTGTTTGTTTTTATGTATTAGGTAGAGCTACTGTATCTCCCAGGCTTGACAGAATGGCTTAATGCAGCAGGTGTCTTGTAGGGTCCAGTGGCACAGCCTCCTCTATTACCCAAGCTGCATACTCAAGGTTCGCCCACTGTGTGACCTGTATACAGCCTCTTGCTGTAGTTAATAAAGACTTGATTGCTGTTAGCCCATCCAAAGTCAACCACCGCCTGTGTTCAGTCTGGGGTCACACAGCATTAGCTACAGTACAAGCAGCAAGGGGCTGCTACCTGTGCTGGGCTTGTAGGTGCCTTGAAGAGACCAGGCTGTGAACCAAGGCCAGTTCTGCTAGTGACAGGCCTGGGGCAACATAGCAAGAGGTGTACAGGGCTTGCTAAAGCCAGATACTGCTCATTTGAGACAATTTAGAAAAATCTGAAGCATGGGCCAAGACAAGCCATTCACATGAAAAAGTCACTGGAAATAGCTTGGGTGGGTCTGAAAGTTGGGCGGGGCAAACAGTCTGAGCTAGGATGATGGAATCTCAGATATGGCACCCATCTGCTGGTTCTGCGGGAGGGCTCAGAAAAGGTACAATGGCATCTGCCAGCACTTCTGTCTGGGAGAAAGCAGCTCTCCAGCTCTTGCCCTCATACCAGACAATTCAGTTCCTCCCTATAAGTCTCTGATGTTTCCAATCTGCTGCCCCAGTGCTACAGCTTAGAGAGACTGAGTCCAAGCAAGTCTGTACGTGGGCCCTCTAAAAGGAACTGCCTGGGATTCCAGAAGTTTCTGTCTTCCACAGCCTCAATCCACAAACTCAATCCCTGCTGGTTTTTACTCAAATTATGGAGATTTATCTTTATGGCACTGCAGTGCTGGGCTGAGAGGCCTGCTTGGGGCTAGGATCACCCCAGCCCAAACCCACACCTGAGATATCCCTCCCAATGTTTATCTCCCACCTGTGGGTGTGGCACCAGCTGGTTCCACGTCGCCACCCCTACTACCAGTCTTGTGGTTTTGTCTCTAATTCCATAGTTGTAGGACTTCTATTCAGCTCAATTTATGATGGTTCAGAATGACAGTTTTTCTACAGGTTAGCTGTCATTTGGACGTGGTTGTTCAAGGAGGCAAACCGTGTTTACCTACACTGCCACCCTGACCCTTCTTTGCGGGGCCTACCTCTATAGTTGTAACATTCACACCCTCTAGGTCTCAGTTCCCTGAACTATAACAGGATGGCTCCTAAGGTACAAAGACCGCTAATGCTCTATTGTATAAAAGTTAAAAACATTGACAGAGACCAACCAGGAGCAGAATAAATGCCCTACACTCACAAGTCAGCCTCTGAGCAAAAGAAAGCTCATGTTCAATACTCCTCAGGTAAATATTAAGAGTTACCCTTACGTCCACAGAACAAGACAGACTTAGACATGCTTCGCGCGGAATTCTTCCCAAATTACCAATACATGAGCAACAAACAGAATTAATGATTAAGGGAGAGGATGCTGTCAAAAGCTTGCTATGAGTGAAAAAAGAAGGAAGAGCTGAGCACAAGAGGAACCTAAAACTAGACCTCAGGTGAAGAAAGCCCAATGATCTGGGCCATTTGCTACAGGGATGGACTTAAACATCTCTCTCATCATGGCATACAGCACAGCTCCAAAAGTGACATTTGTAATGATATCACCGTCAGGTACAAAAAAATGTGAAATTACATTGCTTAATAAGGTAAGAAAACACAGCTATGACTATGACCACTTAATAATCTAACTCATAAAGGAATGTTGCCTTCAGATGAGAGAGGTAACTGACTATAAAACTCTAATGTTCTTCAGAGGGTAAATGACATCTTTATATACATAGCGAGCAAAGATCAAGTAAGTCAACGGAGAGCCCATTCTGTGCACAAGTTTTAGCTACTGTTACTTTCTTTATAAGAACAATGAAAAGAACCCGGTGAACACTTCACCCAACATAACTTTGAAGGACCTAGAACATTTCTGCATTTACAAAGCTGTCACCTGGTTAGAATGAAAGAAAACACTGAGTAGAAATCACAGTGTAATTTTTGAGTTTAAAAGTTTTTTGAGAAAATGCTGGTTGTATCCATGTAATGCAAATATCATGAAATAATTTTTATGCCAAAATATTCAACTATACAATTTACTGAACTGTGTACCACTGGTATTCAACAAATAATTGGTTTACATTCTCTGGGAGAGGAACAGTAAGCAGTGTTTCTGACCAGAAGGTCATTTATCCAAATCCAGAAAAATTCTAAGCTCTCTGATTCCTAAGACTTCCCTGTATGTTTCCATGAAAAACCAAATTATTTCTTCTGAAAATGTATACATTTTTCTCAAAGCCCCCAAACCTCTCAAGATTGTCACAATGACACCACTATGAAGACCTCACTCCCTTGCGCCACCAAGTCATTGGAATATTGGGTCTTTTCTACAGTCCCCCCTCGGTCCTTTCTCAGCATCCAGGAGCTCAGAGGAGCAACGGGCAGGGGTACCTGTAAGTTCCAAAGCAACACGAGGGCTAGTGACAAGTTCACAGAAGCTGACACCTTAACACCCAGATTGCAAACAGTCAAGTAGCCACCTTCCTTTCAAGAAGCACCCTAAACACTTCTGGCCGCATTCACCAACCCGGATTCACAGTTGCGTAGGCCATCTGCCTGGAGCAGGAGGGAGCCGGGCTCTGCTCTGAAAATCTTCACCTGAGGATCAGCTCTCAGCATCCCAGAGCTCACTTCAGCTGGCTCCTTTCCACTTTATCTCGGCTTGGTTCCCTGAAGTTGTTTTGCTTCTCAACATACCGAAGGAGGAAAATATTGACTGAAGTAAAAACTGGTAAAAGCTTCACAGCATATGGCTGACAAGATGCCTGCAACCCAGACACAGCTGTACCGTTCAGTTACAGTTCACTCTCACTTCTTATGTCACGCTGCAAAATGTCTTTTGGGGAAGCCACACATGCAAGTTTTTAATCGATCAGAAAAACGACAAAGACCCGTTTAAAAACCAAAAAGCTACATACCTAAAATAAAACCTCACGAAATAGGAAAAGCCAAGACTGTGATCTATTCTTGGCTTAGGCTTAGCTCTGAGAGTATAGTGATGGCCAAACTAGGCTGTACACCACTCAGGGATATGATGGGGCTGCATTAAAATAAGACTCACATCATCAAGTATTTTGAGCATTATAGCTGAAGCTAGAGAAGACCAAGTATTACTTAATAGTTTGCACATCTGACCACAGTTCTAAGAAAAACCTCTTTCGAGGGCTCATTGCATTGAGGAACCCTTCCCTGTTACATTGAGAAGTCATATTCCTTTCACTTCAGCATCGGCAGTGTCCCCCCAGCGCACAAGGACCCCGCCCCCGAAATTACATGAGTACTCACATTCAAAGCATTCTTCGCAGCTTCTGCTTCTGAGCGACTGTCAAAACTGACAAAACCTACGGGCTGAGGAAAGAAAAGCAAATATGAAGGGAAAAATCAGAGGCTACCGGTTTTTCTGGGTCAAAGGTGATATCAAACTGAAGGGCTAAGAGAAAGGAATGACCACAGGCATTTGTGTAGAAGTAAGGAAGACAGTCCAGAAGAATCGTGAGTTGGTGGTGTAGCTGAATTTCTAACATGAATCAACGGAATTGTGAGGATGGTTCTTCAAGGGCACAGCTGGGGATTTAGGGAATCATAAAAATAACCTAGAAGAGGTAGGAAGGTGAGCAGCAGTGGCGAAGGGAATAGAGAAAAACTTGGGTTGAGAGACTCTACGCTCCCAAATTGAATTCAATGTACTTCAGGTTCTTTATCCTTCAATGTAGGAGAACCGAATCACCTCTTGATGTGTACTGTCCGTGCAAGGCATACAATGGACACAGTGATAAAAGCCCTGTACTCTCACTGCACAATCAGAATTACAAAATGACCCTTTCCATCGCAAATCCCAAGTTTCAAAAGTCCTGTGTTTAGTAGGTGTGTAGACCATACCATTCCCACTAAAGAGAAAGGGGTCATAATCCCTTTGGACTCAGTATCTTTCAGTCCAGAAGGATACTAGCAACATAGCTTGTCCCCGATGAACCAGAGAATGCCTGACAGAGTGACGAACAGTGACTGGGAGGTAAGTGAGTTGAGTGCTCAGCATTAGAGGGAAAAAGCAAACAGCTGAAAATGTCCAAGGAGCTTGCAGGGACTGTGAGGGTCACTGAGTACCACCTCCACTCAGGGTTTGAGACAGAACATGAGTCTTCCCCACCAGATACTCCTACCCATTGTGAGAGTCTGCCTGTTTAACCTTATTTTAAAAAGGAAACAGGAAAGAATTGAGAGTAAATGTAAATTTGGATGATAATTACTTTTGAATATACAAACAAATCCCAATGAAACTATGCTGGATGCTGCGTTTGCCCTCCTTGGGGCTAGTCCCAAACACCCTAGCTGGAGACTATGGAATTAACAAACCATTTTCCTGTGCTGATTCCTAACCAATCACACTCTTATTTTGAATACAACAACAAAATAAAATCCTAATGAGAATAAAGAAGGCTGAGCCCTAGTAACATTCCTGAAGAAAGTCAATTCAAAACTTTTTGTGGAAGTGATTGTTCATGTGCAAGTTTAAAACTCTTACCTGCTTAGACGTGAGTTTTATAAGAGAGCCCTCGTAGCCCTGAAAAGGAAAAAACAAAAATAAAAAACAAATTTAGACCAAAAAAAGAGAGTGCTTATGAAAAAAAGCAGTTATAATAGCACCTTCTCAAGTAAAGAGTGCTTTATGACTATTGACTACTTCTGTCCAGTAATGCCTCTGAAATTCACTGGGAAAGCAAATTACACACACGGGCCCTCACCCATCTTTACAGATGCCTGTGTCTGTATACTCAGGTCCTGAAAGAAATCAAGCCCTGAAATCCATGCATTTTTATGTGTTTCTTTTTCTTATTTTTTTCATGAAATTATGCAATGGTATCTCTGCCAACAGCAGATCTTTATTCAAAAGAACCGGGAGAGGGAAGGGGGTAAATTTCGTAAGATGGGAAGGTAAGAGTGTATGATAACCTGGTCATGTATTTGCTGTAACATACGAACAATGACACATTAAGAATGCACTATACCTTGGTGATCACCCTGTAGTTTATATAAATGCCTAATCAGCATGGCTGCACACCTGAAACTAATGTAATACTGTACATCAACTATAATTGAAAAATAATTTTTAAAAAAGAACGAACTCGGTAAAACTTATTAATCAAAATTTCAAAACTGCCAAAGAAGGTTAAGCAGGCAGTGATGCTAAATTCTGCCGAGTTCTTTTGCTTATTTACTAAAGTGTTATGACTGGGGCATGCAACAATTCCCTGTCGGGTTTTCACTCCACCTCCTCCTCAAGGAGGATGGAAACACTCCCTCAATCCCTCCCTTTCCCCACTTCGCTGGCCCCGAAGCATGTGCATGACAAAGCGTGTTTATTTCTGAAAACAATCAACGGCTGGTGGTTTGCGCTGATGGATGACACAGAGGGTAAAAACACCACCTGACATGATTGACCGCCATGCATATCAGTCTAGAGACAGGTTTGCAGACCAGGGCCAACCCCCCCAGGGACATTAATTAAAAGAGGGCTGTTAGGAATGAAGCAGGGTCCTGACTTGGGTGAGCACAGCTTTTCTGGGCAGAGCCTTGGGACGGATTCATCCTCGCATCTTTACAGCACAGAACGATGCGACCAACTAGCTACCGTGAACATTTCACCTCACAGGCCGTAAGCTCTTCTGGCCAAAGAGGTCACGAGTTGCAGCCCCGCCTCATCTTTTTTAAGGTGCTTTCTCTGAAAAGCCTAGAGGTTTAGACACCTGAGGCCTTCGGCGGCAAAGGACAAATGGGTATTTCACCCAAGTAAAACACCACTGGCAAGAATATACCGGGCTCTTGAGTTACAAGAAGGGAGTTAGTATCACAAAGTCCTTCAGAACAGGGATGGCAAAGTCAGAGTGCTCGGGTTTGAATCTTATCCCTGCCGTTTACTATGCGGGTAAACTGGAGCAAAATCTATTCAATGGCTCCAAGTTTTGTTTTCCTCCTTGGAATAAATGAGGCCAAGCCGTTCTAAAGTTCTGTGATGAGAATTAAATGAGATCGTTCATGCAAGGGGCTTGCGAGCTGAACCACTTTCTCTCCACACACATGGAAACACAATGTAACCTGTCCACTAAGATCAATTAGCTTAAAATGTCCTCATCCTACAAGAGGGACAGTAAAATTTGCAACCTGCAAAGGAAACTCAGGAAATTCCGTCAAGTTGGCACTCTCTTCCCACAACACCTTCGCTTCCTCCCCACTTCCTCTCAGCTAACCTCATGTGTAAGCTTCCTGTCTCCTCTGCAGGGTCCCGATAAGGCAGCGATTCCCACCCGCTGTGCTGCACCAGCCACTACCTGACTACTGAGTCAGGGGCACCGACTTCTTTTCCTTTAGGTTGTCAAATTTAAAAAAAATGACAACAGCCAACACAACAATAGCCATTCAGTGTGAATGAATCAAAACGATGCCTACTTTTGTCAGATCAGCATAAAATATATTTTTCTGATGTGCCACAGAATTTTAGTAATTAGTTTATGTGTGCCATGTGATGAAAAAGGTCACAAATCCCTGCATTAAGGGGCAGGCTGTCAGAATGGATTTATGTCATTGAATGGTGCTTTCTTGACACCTAAACTGGACTCTATCGCATCTTGGTTTTGACTGGCTGCCCCTGGATCCTCCCTCTCCCCTTCCTTCACAGCTGTTTTCCGCTGGCACACGCCCTCCCCTCTCCCTAAGAAGCCGGATCCTATTCCTCAACCTGCCCTGCATCTACGGTTGGAGTCCTCCTTCAACAGGGATGGATGTCTAATCAAAAATCAAGGTGGTCCATCACCTAATTGCAAGGGTGGCCCCAGGCTGGCATCACTGGCTGATACGTCTGTAACAACCAGCTCAGGCCACAGGCTCTGAATTTATCATGACCCCCCCCTCCCGAGGGCCAAGGCCTCCAGCCTGCAGCCCACCCAGTCCTAGCCTTCTCCGATCCTCCACAAGCTGGCCTTTGAAATTTTGCCTTGGCAGCCTGCTTATTTCAGCTTTAGCCTGACTTCCTGGTTCAGTTTCCAATCCCAGATATATTAAGTGTCTCTGAAGCAGTTTTATCTCAATAGTCACACTGCATTGAGTATCTCACTAAGCACCAGGAAAGATTACTCTCATATGACACTTTAAAACTTTGTTCTACTGTACTTGAAACTTACGATATTATTTCCATAAAAAAATAATGGTGTTAGTTTCATAGTCTAATTCATTAAAGTCAATTTAACCTATTATGTCTCCAAAGAATAGTTCTAACAGAACTATTTCAACTAATAATCTCCTAGGGATAATGCTGGACTTATATTATTATGTTTGAAATATAAATGCATAATCAATAACTGACAGTGTGTTTGGTGGTCTGCACCTGGAACATCCCCAACTGGCGGAGGGCACCAAGGCTGCTCTGCACAGAGGAGACAGACACGTGCACACCAGTAAGAGAAAGATTCCTCCAGACCGGCTGTCAGGGGCACAGAAGGCAGTGTCCGCCTTTTCCCAGTGAGACCGTACACTGGAACTGAGTGGCTGAAGCCCCACTACTCACTGACCTTTTAAAAACAGCACTAGACAGGGCACTTTCTCCAAACTGTATTTCTTCCTCCAAAGAGACCTTAGGAGGAGGACCTTCTACACACACTTTTTGTTTCCTTTTACAATGTCGGAAAGACAAAAGGTACCTTAAATGGTCTGAAAAGCAGGTAGAGCTCCCGAGGTTTGATGTCCAGAGGGAGACCACTGACAAACAGGGTCCGGACCTGGAAGAGACAAGAGAACCGCTCAGAGGAGTGGAATCCAGAGACTCCTTACGTGCAACTTCAAACCCTTCGTCTTCAGTAGCAGCCGACCTACTTCACGCCCCTGCAATGACGCAAGAGCACTCTGATGTGAAGATGACATTAAATTAGCTCTTCTTTGTGGATTATTCAAAGTGAACTACCTCTAGCCGATTAAAATTCATGAACTGCCTTCCTTCCCAACTAGCCATTGTCGGTCCTAAAACTGAAGTGGGGGGTGTGGTGGGGGAGGGGGGTCCAGATAATTACATTATTAGCATCAGAAAAATGCCACGAGGGTGTTCAACGGACTGTCCCTCCACTCTGATCAAATGGACACAGAATGTGGTTCAAAAATAAAATCAAAGCCATTTATTTTCTCTTGCTTGTCCTGCCACGGCTTCCTTCATCTGCATTAATCATCGCAGTAATTTAAATAAGTGGAAAAGTTTATTGAACAATTCAAACACATCTAAATAGTGGCCCAAATGCCTACCTCCATCTTCTCAGTTCCAAAACAGGAACAGACCTCACTGACTGACAACTATAAGGCCTAGGGTACAAACTATCTTCACCTTTATCCTTTATCCTTTTTATCTTTAACCGTTAGTATTTTACGTATGATGTGTCTTGGAGTGGGTTTCCTTACATCTACAGCCAAGGTTACTCTACCCACAAAGCTGTCATTAAGAATTGAAGGACAAAGAGCTTCCCAGGCAAGGGAAAAAGTTAAAGTAGTTCACCATCACCAAACTATTATTATACAAAATGTTAAAGGGACATATTTAAGAAAAAGAAGATCAAAACTATGACCAATAAAATGGCAATACATACATTATCTATCAACAATTAATTCTAAAAAACCAAACTACGCAAACAAAAACAGAGACGGACAGAATCATGGACACAGAAAGCATTTTGATGGTTGCCAGATGGGAGGGGGTGTTGGGGAATGTGTGAGGAGGTGAGGGGATTAAGAAGCACAAATAGGTAGTCACAGAATAGCCATGGGCGCATGAAGTGCAGCATGGGAAATGGAGTAGCCAAAGAATCTTACACGCGTGACCCATGGACACAAACGACGGTGTGGGGATGGCCTGAGTGAGTGGGGCACTGTGTGGAGGGGGCAAAGGGGGAAAATCAGGGCAACTGTAATAGCACAATTAACAAACTACAATTTTTAAAAAGGGATTTGGGGAGTTAACCTAGGAAATAAACTCTCCTTTACAGAACGGACCTAAAGAAGATAGCTTTACAAACTTGGGAGGCGAATAATTTAGCAGCCACACCACCACTAGAAATCTGGGGTCCATCAACATTACTTGATACAAATAAAGGTTCACCTGCATCCATGAAATATAATATGCAGCCAATAAAAAAGATGTTCAAGGAAAAAGTACACACTGTTTGGTTTTATTCTGTGAAACAAACAACCGACACATATGTATTTGGAGAGGGAGAATGCCTTGTGGGATGTATAGATGTCGACATGCTATGCTCATATGGCTTAGCCCTGGGAGGTAGACTAAGAAGCGATTTTAATGATTTTTATTAGCAGCTGTTTTTTCCTATCTTTCTACAATAAGCATGCATTAGATACTACGATTTTACTTTGGTGGGCTGAGAATTGTCTCATTTTTAAAAATACTTTACTTTCTTGATGAAATTATAAGTAATGTCACTATTTACAATAAAAATCATCAAGTTTATGGAGAAAACTTTTCTATGTAAATAATTCAGAAACAGGAGGTTCTTCGTGTCTCCACAGGAAGCTGTTACACGAGGGGAACTGTTGGGCCTTCGTGTGCCACTTGCCTACAGAAGATGACGGAGGCTCAAAGGAACTGCGTCGTTCATCAGATTAGAGGCAAACTAATAAGATGCCTGACATTTTATTGACACATGGAAGCAGCTTAAATTCCCTAGAATCCCACGGAGCCAACCCTCTCTCAGAAGCCTGCCAGGATATGTCACTTCCCACTGAAAACCTATTCTCTGATAGAACAGATATACTGACACGGGGAAATAATTCTTAAATACTTACATTATGAAATATGTAAGTATTTAGCGACAACTAAAGGTCACTAAAATGCACATGCTTGGAATCCATGTGCTTTGATTCATTTCCAGACCACCTCAGGCTTGTAAACTTGAAAACAAAAAAACTCTTCTTCGGTATGTAATTCGTACTTTCCTATGAAAGGCGACTGGGACCTGCACCTCGGGGAAATGGGGAAACATTTCTGTTCCCTTGCTCTTCTCACCACCACTCTTATCCGAGCCATTCGCCAACAAAGCACCCTGTGCTGTGTCTCCCCAGGGACTACGGCAATCACAAAGGTTAACATTTGACCTCTGACTGCAAGGAACTTGCTGCCAGGGAAGGAAGCAGAACATGCCCCATGACCTTCCATTATAACAGAAGGAAGCCTAACTCATTCACAAAGTAACCCATTAGACCCCAAACAGTGAGATACAATTTTAAGAAACACATAAATCCATGATCAAATACTCAGGAAGAAAATATTCCCAAAACAACAAGTGAGCGCCACCAAATGAACTCTTGTGGCAGGTCGATCGTGACCCAGGGCAGGCCCAACTGACCAGCAGTGTCTAAGGACACAGATGTGCCTGGCACTAGGCCGTCAGCATCCCAGACATTTACTTTATCAGACACACGGGGAAACACACTTCTCGGTCAAGGTCACGGCATGCCTTATAGAAGTTCAAGACATGAAGCTGCTGGCAGCTCTATCCCGAAGGGACTCTGGTGGATTCTGTGGAAGCTCCTCCCACTTCAATTTTACCTGAAGGAACAATACCGAACTGTTCCGAAGGAGTCAGTGCTGGGAGAAATCGTCCTGTGCAGAACAGTGAGCGCAAGAGCCTTCTTGGCTCAGCTATTACATCATTTCACCAGCGGCCACGGCTACATTCTGGATAAAACTAACCATGTGTTCTTAAGTGGTACTGCCAGCTTTCAGTGGGAAAGACAAGCCACATTTCTGTGACTGACTTCTAACTTAATAAACTCTAATTCGGTAAATAAAGCCATTCTGCCAGTCCAGCTTCCCTGGACAGAAAGGCCAAACAGGCCTTGACATGGAACCCCCCCCTTTAATAAATAACAGGCATTAATTATCTTGTAACTAATCTAAACACTCAAATAGAAACCAACGGACACTGCTTATTAATTTCCGTACACTGCGGAGAATAATCATGCATCCTTTTCAGTAAGTGGCCACATCCGGTACATACCAGTGTCCAAAGGCTCTGAGCATTTTCTGTGTATGTTTTACTTGTTCAGATAAAGGTCTCGGAGATCAGCCTCCAGCTGCTCTGAGCTGAGACCCCTGCGAGTTCCTCCTAAACTGATAGGAGATGGGGAAAGACAATGTCTCATTTTCTAATGATTCACGAAGAGCTGTTCAGTCACTCCTTTGAAAGATTCTAATGAGTAAACCCATGGGGGTGCTTCTCTGCCCTCCTGCCCTCTGCAAGCTTCCCCTCCACCTACCCCCACTTTGGACATACAACTACAGACTCCACGAGAAGCTTTCAGATGTGGTGTGTGTTGAAATCATTCTTTTGGAGTAATCATTTTCTGTAATATACAGTGGATTCACAGAGAAGAACTTTCAAAGGGCATTTTACAAATTGAGGGTTTTCTTTTTCCAGTCGGTGTAACACACACCCAGGCACAGAGGGTACACTGTATAAATACCCCGTGGATG
Organism: Sturnira hondurensis; assembly: GCF_014824575.4. NCBI lineage: Eukaryota > Metazoa > Chordata > Mammalia > Chiroptera > Phyllostomidae > Sturnira > Sturnira hondurensis. The sequence goes on along the minus strand of NW_028081271.1, from coordinate 13,944,553 downwards.
ATGTTAGCAATCTACAGGACAACACTGTGTATCCACGGGACACAGTGAGTGTCTCTTTACAGGCCCCCCTGTTGACCACACAACGAAGAGAACGAGGGACCCCATTTCCCAATCACAATCATATCAGGACAGTCACCACAGCATCACATGAAAAACACACATGACAAAAAGGCAAAAGAGGTTAACGATGTAAGAAATGGCAATTTAGGAGAGGTAAGAGAAATGACGAAAACTACCAGAATCAAGGCAGAGAAATTTAAAAACAAAACCAGCCAAGACCACCACAAAATTCAGGACTACGCATCCGTCTTCAAGGACAGGGTGATCCACATATGAATGCCAGTGAAATCACTCACATTTCAACTGCCATTTGAAACACACTTACGTATAAACAAGTCCAATTTCAACAGGGCATGTAAATGTATGTAATTCACAAAGTTTTTAAATGGGTGCCCAAAGTCACTAGTGAGCACATGTAAAATGATGGGTAGGTATACCAGTATCTACTAATACAGAACGAAATTCTCAATCATTAGGTTAAAAAAAAAAGCCAACACTATAAATTGTTTATAATCCCAGTTTAATCCTTTCAGTGTTTTTTTGCAACTTAGTATATGCTCAAGTTTTTAAAAAGTCTTGAAAAAATGTGTACCTCTGTATACCCAATTCCCTACATGTTAATAGTAGGGAAAAGTTCTGTATGTTTAGAGTGGAGAGAGTGGGTACAATTTATAGAACTCACATTTTGTATATTTATACACTTTGGCATTTAAAATATTTGTAACAATAAACTATTTTTCTTGAAAGAGAAAACAAATACAAACCCAAAGGTATCTCCTCCCTTGGAAGGAATAAACCTCAGGTCCTGCCTGTCCTTGTTTGTACTCAGGGATTTTCATTCTCCTGTCTCTCCTTGTTCCAGAGGGACAAGCCTGATCTCGTAGAAATATGCATTCGTGTATCTGTTCCACACTTCGATTCTGACCACAAGTCGGTGTTTCCTTACACCCTGAAAGTCCACTGCAACCTAAGAGGGGGCACCAGTGCCTCTGAGATAAGGCCACAGGACCAGGACCGCCCCACCTGCAGCCTGAGGGTGTTCTCCTCTGTGACCACTCTACCCCCACTCAGACGAGAAGAGAGGGACCACTCACTCTCCAACACCCAAGCGGTGCCATCTCTTTTCTGAGAGACCACACTGTACGAACTTGGTTTCGGGGACAGAGAAGTTCAAAAGCGCTCCACATTTCTATGCAGCCTAACTCTCACGGAGCTGGGATTTTTAACCCAAAAGGTGGGGGAGGGAAGGGGTGTTTCAGAGCCTCCTTGGTAAGGTTTACATAATGGTTAAATTACTTCACGCTTTTAAAATAAAGTATAAATGAAATCAGTTGTTTGCTTCTTCTTCTGTACGCACCAGCTGCAACAACGAAGTGCAAGACTGAACTGTGCTGAGGACCATGCTGCTCATCTCACCTGCAAAGGTGGCTTTGCTGGCCTGCTGCGATTCCCCATTCACGTCTTGCCACCATGGAAACAGTGCCACAATCATTAAAGTGGACGGTAAAGCCTGCAATTCTGATCGCAACTCAGTAGACTCTGGGCAGCCTTTGGTCGACTTCCAGTTCTTTGTTGGCACTGGCTTCAGGTCGGAGCAGATGCTCAAGTTTCTTTTTCCTGACAACGGCCATCTACTGGACTTGAAGACTCACCCCTTTCCTAGCCCCGGGATGGTATGTTTTGGTTCAGGATTCCAGGTTGCTCCAGACACCAAGGACTACTAAACATACAATAGAAAGGGTCACTATGCTGACTCTCAGGTTTGTTTTAGTTTTAAATTGATAATGGCTCTTTTCTTTCTAAAGGAAAAATCCACATAATTACCCACAATGCACACCTCCCTGATTTTAGGGTGCCCCCAGTGTTTGCCCTGGATTCTGTTGGGTTGGTTGACCCCATCTGTAGGATGACCAAATGGACACCTTGATTTAGGGCCCATGGAAGCCTGGTCCTTTCGCCAAGGTAACCAGAAAGTTTCCAGTAGGATCAGCAAAGGAAGAAAGACCCACGGGAGAGCACATGCGGGAGGAGGAGGAGTGCGGCATCCCGTAAACTCACATACACTGGGCTCAGAACACGCACAGGGAAGTGGGGACGGCAGGTGATTACTAAGTATATCCCGCTTAACGAACTCGGTTCATTCCCAGTGTCGATTTATAATCAGATGGTCTCACAATTTCTCCCTTTGACAGGACTTCTTAAGACCAAAGTCTAATCTTGGCCACCTTTGGCCTCTGTTATACATTAGTATAAAAGGATAAGAGACAAAGAGAAAATTTCTAGCATTTGAAACTGCCCAGGAGATGTATCTGTACATGTAAGCCCCTAACCTCATTCATTATTATAGGACATTTCTACCCTGGCTGGTGTGGCTCAGTGGATTGAGCACCGACCTGAGAACAACCGAAAGTTGCTGGTTCAATTCCTGGTCAGGGCACATGCCTGGGTTGCCGGCCAGGCCCTCAGGTGGCCAGTTGGGGGCTAGAGAGAGGCAACCCATTGATGTTTCTCTCCTCCTTTCTCCCTCCCTTCCTCTCTCTGAAAATGCATAAGTAAAATCTTAAAATGAACCAAAACAAAACAAATTTCTTTAGTGCTGTCAGGTACAAAGGGAGGTGGGTAGCAAACCAAAAATTTAGGGTTTGGGTTGACCTAGATGAGAAACTAGACATGTAAGTGTGTGCATGTGAGAACCTCCCCTCATTGTTAGTGAATTCACCGAATGCTGTCAACTCAACACACTGTTGTCAGGTCCTTCAAGTTCAACAAGAAGTTCCTTGTGAGGACAGGATGCTTTACTCCTTACCCTTGGCACTGTTTTTATTCCCTCTTGGCTTCCTTATTTCTTTTAGTCAACTTTCTGATGGCTTATTCTGTTATCTGGTTAGCCAGTGGAATCCTAAATCTCCATTTAATTACACTGCTTACATTGCTAAAACATGAAGATTTAAAGATGTGTACATTATTAATCCTGTGTGTTGTAAACAGAAGTTTGCATTCTAATGCCTGAAAGTGCACTGGCCCTTGGAATTTTAATCCATTTGAGTGGCCTAAGTTGAATGTCAAAAAACAAAAAACAAAAAAACCACCTGGACTACCCACAATACAGACTTTACCATGGCCTACCAAAATTACACATAAACGGAGAATATGAAAAAGGTCTTATCAAAATTCCGAGACCTCTCTTTCTTTCTCTTTCTGCATTGCTTGGGTGACTGTTATTTAACAAAGCAGAGATCTGCTATTCAAACGAAAAACTCACCCCACTTCTCCCAAACTACATAGAAAAAACTGTGCCAGACAGCACACAGAGTTCTTTCTAGTCATTTAAAGTCCCCCCCCCAAAAAAGTAGACCATGGCAAATAACAGACCCAACACTGCCCAGGGCTCTAAAGCAGTGATTTTCAACAGGTGTCCTGCAAGAATTTTTAAAACACGCAGCACCTGACTGTTTAGTCAGGGGCACTGACCTCTTTCCCTTTAGATTGTTAAATAAAAAATTGGCAACAGTCAACACAACAACAACCTTCAGTGTGAATGCCCTGTCATGAACCATAGACATACAGGTCATGTAATACAGTTGCATCTTATTGGTCACGTCCCATAATAAGGTTGTGTCGGACTAGTTAATTCTTGGTACCAGAAATCCTTATATACAAGTATAGGCAACTGATTTGTAAAAAGTCACTTTGGAGCAAAAGGGTAGGTAATTATTAGTATTACTTTTTGCAAGCCAATCAAAATCACACCTGTTTTTTGTCAGATAGGCAAAACATGTATTTTTTTGGCGTTCCACAGAATTTTATTAATTAGTTTCTGTGCCGTGAAAGGAAAAAGGTTGAAAATCGCTGCTCTACAGCACTCACCGCTTTTGACAGTCGTGGACAAACTCCGTCTGAGGGACCGTCAGCTTCAGTTTGCCTGCATTCTCAGTAACCACCACACTGCACCATACATAGTTCTAACAACAGAGAAGGTGTGAGGACTGCAAAACTAGAAAGATGTGGAGAAAAGGTTTGCTTCCCAACATTCAGTCATGGGAAATAACCCAATATCCACCTGAAAAAGCTTTAGTGCCGGGTCAGCTCACCTTCAAAAATGAAGGTTCTTCCCCAGGTGACCGTGGCGAGCATCTCAGTACCGGGAAGTGGATGGTGACAAAGTAGCTACACGGTACTAGGGACAAGGCCTTGTGATACAGGTAAACATACAGGGATGGATGAGTATGAAGAAGAAATAAAGTCATTCTAACATTTTAATACACACTTAAGAGGTTAAGTACTCAAAGCAGTAAAGCGTATGTAGTTAAAAGAAAGAAGATTCACGTGGAACCAGGCCACGGGGACTTCGATCCTGGTTCTGCGACTCACTAGACATGCACCTGGAACAAGTCACTTAACCTCTCCATTCAGAGGTGTCTTCATCTGGAGAAAGGAGACAACAACAGTGTCCACTTCTGGCAGTTTTTTTTAAGTTATTTAAAATTTTATCTCCAGAGAGACAGGAAGGGGGGCAGAGAAAGAGAGGTAGAGAAACATGGATCGGTTGCCCTTCGCATACCCCCAACCAGGGACCTGGCCTGCAAACCAGGCATGTGCCCTGCATGGGAACTGAACCAGTGACCTTCTGGTTCACAGGCTGATCCCAACCCACTGAGCCACACCAGCCAGGCCCCACTTGTGGCAATTTTGAAACATGTCCATGAATTCTTTGTTGCCCCTCCCTTGATGAGGTGGAACTTAATTCACTTCCCTTTAGCGTGGGTTTGTTTCATTTAGTGGCTCACTTCAAATGAGCTGAACGTGGCGGGAGTGAGAGTGTGTGCCTCCTAATACTAGGTCGAAAAAGGCACTGGGCCTCCCTTAGTTGAAGAAGCCTCTCTACCGTCACTCGCCCTGGGGAAAGGCAGGTGCCGCGTCTCTATGGCAATGGGAAGCCCCACATAAAGGACTGAGAGGCCTGGTGTCAAAAGCCATGTAGCGAGTCATCATAGACGCAGGCCCGCCAGTCCCAGTCAAGTCTTCAGAAGACTCCAGCCTCAGCTCAAAACGTCTTGACACCATCTTCATGAGAGACCCTACGCTGGATCCATCTAGCTAAGCCAACTGCTCAAATTCCTGACCTTCAGAAATGAGAAAGCAACAACTGTATGTTGTGTAAGCTGTTAAACTCAGGGGTAGTTTCTTACACAGAGTTGCCACAGGATTAAATAAGTGCATAGACGTAAAGCGCCTCGAGTCCAGTGCTTGGCTCGTAGGAAGAGCTCAGAAACAGTATCCAAAACGAAGCTGCTTTTTCATGCTCCAAGGGCAACCCCATGAGAGGCTGCAGCTGCAAATATTCATGCAACTGTTGCAAATAGGCTTAAAGTCGGCAAGAGAGAAGATAAAATAAGTTTGCACAGTAAAAGAACCTGCATAAGTTAACCCAGAAGTATTTCCATATTCTAAATCCCAACAGTGCGATGCCAAGTCCCTTCACCACCCGCTGTCTTTCTACCTCTTTAAAAGGCCGTGAGCCGGTCCCCTTCTAGCCAGCAGCCCACCACTCGCCTGCTTCTCATGCATTCCTTCTCTTGGACCCTTTGCATCCTTTTTCAACTTTTGTTACATCTGAGAAATCTGTTTCTCTTTTCATTCTATTTCTCAGATTTAAAAAAATAGATCAAGGTTGAGGAGAATAAAGAAAAGGAAAATGAAGTGATAAATTTTAAAGTGGTGTTAGGCAAAGCATCACTCTCTAAAACGTTTAATTAAACTTGTACTAATAATAATAGCTGCCCTCTTCCTATCTACATTAAAGGGAAAATTAAAGTATGAATTAACTTCTATATTAAGTAGTAACATTCATGATACTTTAAAAGTATCTTACTCAATGTTACAATATTCCAGATTTGTTTCATCACTTTTTATTGTGTATTTTAGCTACACTACACACTGATTAATACCCATAACTCATTAAAGTCACCATTTGAGCCCTGACCATTGTGTGGTTCAGTAGGCTGAGCAACGGACCGCAAAGCGAACGCTGGTTGGATTTCCAGTCAGGGCACATACGAAAGGCAACTAACTGATTGATGTCTCTCTCCCTCTTTCTCTGTCCCTTCATCTCTCTCAAAAAATAATCTTTTTTTAAAAAAAGGCATCCATTTGGTTAACAGCCACACCAGACTGTGTCATCTCATAGGCGACAAAAAGAATGACAGCCCCATCGCTGACAAAGAGGCGGAGGTACCGAGTCCGTCACAGACGCTGTTGGTGAGAATGCAAAAAGGGACAGTCTCACTAGAAAACAGTTTGGCAGCTTCTTATTAAACTGCAATTTTACGTATTAAATGTAACTGCTATGCAAAATGTATTTAATAAAATGTATTACCGTGTAATTACTATGTAAGGACCTGTACGCATGTTTGCAGATCCTTTATTCATAATAGCCAAGAGATGGAAATACGCCAGGTGCCCTTCAATGGGTGGGTGGTCACACTGTGGCACCCCCACACCACGAAATACCACTCAACGAAAACCAAACAAAACCTGTGATTACAAACAAGTTGGAAGAATCTTAAGGGAATTCTGCTGAGTAAAAAAAACCAAATTCCTGAAGGTCATATACCACACGATTCCATTTACATAACATTCTTGAAATGGCCAAGTTACAGAGATGGGAAGCAGATGTCACAGAGATGGAGCTCGCAGAGTCGGGGTCACGGGTGGAGCGGAGGGCGAGCGGAGGGCGCCCGTGTGGCGACGGGACGGTTCTGCGCCCACAGAACAGAGCCCGTGAAACTGGGGAGGTCTAAATGCGACGAGAGGGCTCTATCAGTGCCATTGTTTCTGTTGCGTTACCCCCTCACGAGATGTTACCATTAGGAAAATTTGGGCACAGGGCACAAAGGATCTATGTTACTTCTTAGAATGGTATGTGAATCTATTACAATTACCTCAGAATGGAAAGTTAAATTTAAGTGTACATTTGGAAAAACTTTTAAACATAATTATATGCACATTAATCAAGAGAGCTGTATCTATCAGCTGGTAAAGCTGAGCGGTGGAGCTATATGGTAACGAATTCATATACATTTCTATTTTAAAGCCCTACAAGATTAATCTATTCCTATTAATTTTTTAATTGATTTAAGATTCAGTACTGTCGAAGTATCATTTTAGTACAATAAAATAAGCTTGGCTTTTTCAAAAAAATGAGTATATGGTACTCAATTTACAATTCTCCTGATTCATTCAATCCCTCCCTTTTATTGCAGTATGCAATTATCTTAGGTATGGTCTACTTTAATTAATATCCACACCTTATTCCAGATATGTTTCACGTGATCTAAAAAATAGAAATATTAAATATATGAACTTAAAACATTTTAAACTACTAGCCGGGAAAAGGCTAAGGGGTACCAAGCCCAGAGAAGTCCACGGAACATGGATATACATATACAGGCTGCATTTTGTATTCAATAATAACAAGGCGTCGGTGAGTTCGCTATTAAGAATGCTCTACTCTTCCAAGCCTGTTTCTACATGACAATTCATTCAGCCAACATTAGTTTGCATTTAAAACACCACATGACTGAAATACAAATTTTTGGAATACAACCTATTTGAGATTGGATACTTCCGTTTACTCATAAACTTTTTAGTTCATTCTACACACTGCGAAGCCCACTGCTTATATTGTGTTCTCCTAGTACAAGAACTTCCATTTTTAAGTTTCAATCACTCCCTAGGTTTTCTAATCATCCAAGTCTCCAATTCCAGAACAGATACAATACATTTAGGCTCAAAACTAATAGTCCCCAGCCTACTACAGGAATTAACTCTTCCCTGAATATATTTGATTTGATAACCACCTATAACTACGTCTGTTTCCCATCTATGTGGTCATAAACCAAGCTAACATGAAGTTCATATGATACGTGAATGTGGAGATATGTAATTTTGTAAAGGGATACAGATCTCAGAAGATGTCACATGACTCATGAGTAGGACTGTACATATCGGCTGGGAGCAATGAAAGACATGTAACATGTCAGAAAAAACAAACAGGTTTGGGGCTAAGAAATAACCTAGATTAACAAAAGTAACATATGCTTTGCACGTCAATCTCAAACTTTTAAAAGTGTGTTCAATATTGAATACAGGTTCCCACAGCAATGCTAACTTTTCAGTGGCTATGGTGGAAGGAAAAGGCCACTAAGGAGTCGGTGGTTTAAATCCCCGCAAACAAAAGTCAGACCTAAGGGTTACCATTTTTATTTGGTTAGGCTCCCCAAGTTTTCCAGGCTCTTCAGAAAATCACTGTAGTGGTGGTCTCCACACCTCTGATCAGCACCAAACCTCTTGACCTCAAAGACCAAGGTAGCCTGTTGTATTAACACTGCGTATAAGTGTACGAAGTGCAAGGACATTTCTGGGGAGCAGGGCACACACAGCCTGCTCAGAACCCTGGGTGCTCGGTCAACTTTGTGGCAGCCAACATCCAACCGCCTACTGAAATCTAATGAAAACTGGGCTAGATAATGGATTGATCCTCATCTTACAACCTCACACTTCAGGGTAAAACTGCAGCTACTTCTTTTTTCTTTAGTTTGGTGCAATAGAAACTTGACATTCACAATCTCGGCATTCAAAACGTGTTGTGTCTCTTGATGATAAATGTTTCAGTTCCAGGATTTAAGAGTTCCACTGTACTACAGCTCCCAGTGAATAAAGATATTGGCTAAAATAAATGTGGACTGATACTTGCCCAGAGCTCTTATACCAGGCTGCCAAGGGGACATTACAACCATTGGGAAAAAAAAAAGTCTTAAGCCACACATTTAAAGAATTCGGCAAGCTTGTCAATGCAAAACAAAGTAAATGGGTTCCAGAGATACTGATGAGAAATTACTTCATCACAGACTCTGACCTACCAACAGTCTTAACTGAATCTATTTGCTCAGTTTTTTTCCGTGTGGGAAAAAAAAAAAGCCCAGTGGAGTGTAGAGCTTAAGCACAGACTCTGGAGACAGACTGCCTGGACCTGAAACCCAGCTCCGACGCCCGTGAGCTGAGTGAGCCTGGATGACCTCTGAACTCTTCAGAGCCTCACTCCCTTGTCTGTAAACCGAAAAGACATAAAGTCTCCCTCACGGGGCTGTGAAGTGCAGCGACTTTCGACCTTTCTCATCTTGTGGCACACATAAACTAATCACTAAAATCCTGCGGCACACCAAAAGATATATTCTATCTCTTGCCAATCTGACAAATAGGCATAATTTTGATTCATTTACCCCAGACAGCTACTGTTGTATGGACTGTTGTGATTTTTTTATTTGACAATGTAAGGGAGAACAGGTCAGTGCCCCTGACTAAATAGTCAAGTATCGCATGTTTTAAAAATTCTTGTGGCACATTGGTTGAAAATTGTTGGTTGTAGATTAAATAAAGGAAGATTTGTAAAGCATTTAGAAAAGTACCCAGCACATAGTAAGCATTATACAAGTCTTTGTTAAATAAGTAAAGTAAATATAACCCCCCGAATGCTATATGGTAACACTTTTTTGCTGGCATAGGTGGAATGAAATTTTTCAAATCCTTAAACTTGGGACTTCATTTAGCCAGCTAAAGAAAGAAACTTTGAAAAGTTACCCACAATAAAACAATGTTTCAAAAAGAACTGTTAAGGTAAAACAAAACAAAACAAAACAAAAAAAAACCCCACAACCACTGAAGAATAATACACAAATCTTTTATTACTCTTCAATAATACTTAATTTCTAGAGTGAAATTCTATGTATTATTCATGCTATCCTTGTACCCTTTCAGGAACTTGGAACTCCTTTTCAAGGTTTACCATGTGAATGAGAACACACATTCATAATATAATATTTGTAAAGAGCACAAACAAAACAGTATGTTTTAAGGAATCACCTCAATGTTTTCCATTTTATGAATTTCAAATAGCTCAGGAAGTTTCCAAAATTATCTTTGTCCGGATGATGGAGAATCCTCAAAATTGTCAGGACCTGAGGGCATGTGAAGGATCTTTCACAGTGGACATGACTTGGCCTGTCAGCTGTCTCTAGGAACCTGGTGCCAGCCCACCTCTGGCCAGAGCACGGGCTGTGACATGCACGGCCAAAACAGCTCCCGCAGGGCCAGAGTCTGTTTTAATAATATGACCAAATAAAGATACAATCAACGTCCCAGATACACTGTTTCGTTGTGCCAAAATTTCTCAATCGCTCTTCCAAATAGCCACATCTAAGCTGTTCATTAAAGTGTAATTTCCCTGGAATCTCGAGGAAGAATTTCCAAATGTTCTAAATACAACAGAATATAGATCGCATCAGGAATCTAAAAGCCAGTATACGTAAGCACTAAACTATACTACACTCAAGATGTGAACAAAGTCTTTTTAGTATGGTTAACAACAGCAGACACCCCACGCACTGTACTCTTTCCCTAACTAAGGTCCTGTGAACCCAGGGGAGATGAAGATGATACCTAACTTCGCGCCTCAGCCCTGTAACAGCCCTGCTAGGACAACTGGCCCATCACCTTCCCATGACCCTCTCAGGATAGCACAGTCATCATCTTTTCCCTCTGAGCGTGTATACCATTTATCAGAAATTTAAAATTTTATTTGCAATGTTGTGTGATGGCTCAAAGATATTAAAAAAACAATAGATACCTATGCACATATACATACACACGATTGTTTTGAAAATGATTAATCAAAGCACATACAAAAACAAAATTGTCACAGTTCTAACCTCGAAATCGACACTGCTCACATCCATCAGTTCCCTCCCACTGCGTCAAACCAAATTCTTGAATCTACCATCTTCAAATGTTCATAATTAGACCTCCCTCCTCTTCCTCAAGCTCTCTTCCACGGGCTCTACGAGGTCAGGCTTATTCCCCACTAAAAAGCCTTTTCTTTGGTGGGTTTTTTTTTTTTTTTTTTTTTTTTTGCGAAAAAGGCTCAGTTCTTGACTTGGAAGTCCAAACCAAGCCTCCCCCTCCACACAGGAAACTTCCCACGGCTGCTCCCATCCTTCCTTCCTTGTTGAACTAACCCCTCCTGCACTGTCTGCCCCACAGTCATGTGTCTCATCTGCTCTGCTCTCCAACTGTTTCCTGGGCCTCAGGTTCAGTCCTTTCTGAATTAAACCATAAATTCCTTGAGAGCAAGAATTTACTTACCTATCACTACAATCTTGAATTGCGGATCTAAGTTTCCTTAGATTAGGGATCTAAGTTTGCTGCCACATCTGACATCTATAAATGACACATTTAACTCTGGCCAGTGTGGTTCAGTTGCTTGGACATCATTCCATAAACAGAAAGGTCACAGGTTCAATTCCTGGTCAGGGCACATGCCTAGGTTGAGGGTTCAGTCCGATTGGGGTACACACAGGAGGCAATTTGAGCAACGTTTCTTTCTCTCTCTGAAATCAATGAATACATCCTTGGGTGAGGATTAAAAAATAATAATAAAGAAAAAGAATGATGCAATCACTTGGAGAAAGCCAAGGCTAGATAGTATTTTCATTATTTCGCAGAAATGGTCAGGTTTTAGTTGTAAGAGGCGTGGCTCCCTTTCTATCTATCCATCAAAAAAAAAAAATAAGATTTAACCTATGAAACGATTTATAAAGTACAAGAACTTGAGATCCCAAATTAGGTATCATTACCCTAATTTAATCATAGAATTACAGAAACAAATAATTCCCTAGTTTCTAAGATGGGACCCTTAAGTATTCAGTAACTTATTTTTTTGTCTTAATGTTCAAGATAATCAGAGATCGACAGAACTTGTTTTTTCTGCAAAACCAGCTTTTTCCTGCAAAGGTTGTTAGAAAGGATGGTGCATGAACTAATTACAAGGAAAAGGATGCATAATTCATTTCTTTTAATAACAACAGTGAAAATAAAAGTTTATCTCTGAGGTTAAAGCACATTCAAGAATTAAATGTGAACAAGAGTTCTGAGACACAAGATGGCAAATCGCACAGTTGACCCTCCCCGTCGCCCCCACCAGACACACACATGCACACGCGTGCGCGGCACACAGCCTCACAGACTCCTTGATGCACCATCATATCACTGCCTTAGATCTTGTTCCCTACACATGTAGAACGGACATAACACCTGCCACTGTTGTGATATTTTCAAATATAAAAATAAGTAAATAATTAGTGAGGTATTTTAAGTCCTTGACCACCAGCATTATTATGCGGCCGTTAGTTATCCCCATTTCCAATTTTCAATGCTCAACTGGCAATCTGAGCTGCCTCTCTACTGGGCTTGGGGCACTGTCTGTCTAAGAAAATAAAAGGATTTTATTTTTGACACTATGAGTTCCAAAAAACATAGTAAGAGAAGTAATCTGCTGGAAGGAAGATCGTGTACAGCTCAGGATTTCTCCCATGTGCCTGCCTGATCCAAAGCAACTCTGGGTGTCTGTTAAAAACCAGACCGCCGGGATTTCTCAAAAGAGAACTTACAGGCAAGAAGGAGCTGGAAAGAAGTATTCCAAGTCATGAAATCCAAAGACCTACAGCCAAGATTGCTCTATCCAGCAAAGCTTTCATTTAGAATGGAAGGACAGATAAAGTGCTTCTCACATAAGATCAAATTCAAGGAGTTCATCATCACCAAGCCCTTATTATATGAAATATTAAAGGGACTTACCTAAGAAAAAGATAAAAAATAGGAACCGTGAAAGGACAGCAAACTCACAGTTATTAACAACCACACCTAAAACAAAAGCAAACCAAGAGGACAGCTAGATCAGGAGCGGAACCATAGAAATGGAGATGACATGGAGGGTTAGCAACAGGGGAGTGGGAGGAGGAGAAGGGGGAGAAGAGACAGAGAATAAGTAGCATAGATGGTAGGTAGAAAACAGACAGGGGGGAGGGCAAGAATAGTATGGGAAATATAGAAGCTAAAAAACTTATGACACATGGACATGAACTAAGGGGGGGGAATGGTGGGGGAGGGGTGTGCAGGGTGGAGGAGAATGAAGGGGGGAATAGAACAACTGTAATGGCATAATCAACAAAATATATTTTAAAAATAAAATAAAATAAAGAAAAGAGCAAAAAAAAAAAAAAAAAACCCAGACCACTGGGATTCTCTTCCAGAAGTCCTGATTGTTGATCTGGTGGGGTGACTCTTTTAGGAGACCAAACTTTTAATAAGCAACACAGACAGTTTTCCTGATCAGACATATTTGGGAAACACTGAAGTAACACATTACCAAACCCACAGGAAAGCTCTCTAGTTTTGAAAGAACATAAAAACAACATCCAATTATACTTACTCCCACAGAGTCGAGTCTGTGGCCCCCTGAAAGGTCCTCACTGCCAAGTGCCACAGGGCCTGTGGGAAGATTTTCCTTGACCTTGGAGCAGAGTGACTCTTAACACAGGCAGAGAAGAATTAGACCCTTTCATATGAGAAACAGATTTGCAATTTTATTTTATGAAGTACTTCTGTGTTTATTTAGGAAGAAATCACCACATCTGTGCTTAAACTAGTGACACAATGAACTTACACTATGATTCATTATTGAAAATAGTGTGTCCTAAACTGGTAATCTCAGTTGGTGAGAGCATTGCCCTGACATGCCAAGGTCGGGAGTTCAGTCCCCGGTCAGGGCACATACAAGGATCAACCAATGAATCCACAAATAAGGGAAACCACCAATTGATTTCTCTCTCCCCTTCAAAACAATAAGTAAAAAATTTTAGAAGAAAATAATGTAATAAGAATAATTCACCTGAGACACTCTCTAAACTTCTGAGAAGTTGAAAGTTTGTGGGTGGTATGTTGTCTTAGAAAAGCAGAGTATCCGAGAAGCAGATCAACAAACCAATAGGCAGCGATTATTGATGGCAGCTTACTACTTGTAAGAAGTTACAACGCACTGTGCTTGACCGTGAGTGTGCCTATTATCACACAGGGACTTATTAACGTGTGCATTCGGATCCAGTGGAGTGTGCACAGCCAGGCCTACAGGCCACACTGGAAATCCTCTCAAGGAACGACTGCCCAAACTTGAATGGGGACAAGGATCACAGGGGTATTCAGAATGAAGATTACTGGTCTCCATTCCGGATCGTCTGATTAAGTATGGCTGGGTCCCTAGAATCTGCATTTTTAACAAGGACCCTAAATGATTCTGGTTTAGACAAGCCACAGAACACCCACTGACCAATACTGCTTGCTGTAAGGGTCACAAAGACAGTAAACATAGGTATCTCTTTCTGAGAAATTTACAGGCTAGGGGAAAGGAAATACCTGTGCCGCAGAGCCACACTACAAGGTAGAGTGAGTGAAAAGCATACCACCTTGTGAAGAACAATACTCGCAATTTGTTCTAAAGTTAGGTGATATTGATGATTTTAGGGAGAAAAAGATTTTTAAGTTTTAATTAGCAAACCCTAACTATTAGGTATGAAAAGGACAGTTTCTCGACAACAACTGCCAGGAGTCACTCTCCCACACTCCTTGACAGAATGAGTTTGATGCTCAAGCTGGCTGTCCCGGTACGTGGGCCGCAGTTAACACCACAAGTGGCCGCCCTGATGGGCAGGAACAGGGTGTAAGAACCCCATGGCACTCCTCCCCCACACAGGCATCGTCGCAGAGATCAGAGATGGCAGAATTACAGACACTGCACTGAAGGAAAGGAGAGGAGGAGGACTCTTATGTGCTAATAGAAAACAAAAATTAGTGGGGGTGAAGGTGAGTAGAGTGAATATATGTAAACGCTCATCTAGCATCTGAACAAAATGCCAGTGACGAATGCTTAACTCCACCCAAGGGACTCTCCACCTCTCTTCCCCCTGGCATTGAGCATTTCGTTTAGTATGGTCTGGATGCCTTCTCTGTAAATGGCAATGATACCCAGTACAATCATCTTTGCACATCACACATCAATTACTCATCCTTTCCTGGTTTCCCATAGGCTGGACTTGAAGAACGTTGGTTTCTTGGCTGCCTATAAATGGAGATAATAGGACTCTGGAATGCCCACTTGTTTCAGGATAAATGAGCGGAAGGCAATGATCGGAATGTGTTTTTACAATCGGTGCTTAGTTAAGCTGAAGTTAGTACAACACAACCCGTATTGATAATCTCTTAGCAACAGGAATGCTGCCCTGTTGTGGGGCTCACAAAGGAAGGTGGCGGAGCGACGCAGAGGGAAGAAGCACATGGCAAGGATTATGAGTCTTGTGTTCTGGTACCGATGAACCTGGCCCACTGCCTCACTCCTAAAACATCTTTCTGTGGCTGTGACATCTTTCTGAGAAGGTCTGAACACTGTAACTGAGATAGTGATGATGGGAAAGAAACTGAGAACCAATCGCTCTGTAGTGCTTCTAGGCTAACGATGATTCCTGAAACAGCGCTGCGTTTAGCTGCCGACCGTCCCGCATTCCCTAGAAGGCAGGAGGGATCTGTACAGTTAACAAATTGATTTTTCAAAACAAATGGACTATTTCCATAAACAAAATTAGCCTCTAGACTCTGCAAAAATTTCCAGTTTCTCACTTGTTCTTCGTTCTTATCAGCACATTCATCACCAACAGACTGTTTCCTGCTTCGAAACATTCATTAGTAAAATGGCAGTTTTCCCCGAGAAGAGACACTAGCCCCATTCACATTTCTGGAGAGCCTGAAATAATGTGAGCTACTTCCAAAGGGAAAACTGTCTGGGGGAAGGCGAGATAATAATCCATAACCATCAAAACCTCCAACTTAGTTCCTGGGCAACGCATTCTCATTTTGCTTGACATACAACCTTCACGTGACCTAACTCAAAACACCCAGTACATAAAGGCATCTCAAGTCTGGCCTAATCGACAAGGCCCCCGGAGTAGACACTGTGTCAGCAGTTGAAGTAATGCTTGATGTATACATCATTTTATAAAAATTTGTTAAGATGTTAGCTTAGGGAGGTATGAAAGAGAAATCTTCGGAGGTGAAGAGCGCTGGGACCCCGGGCCCAGGAAGCGCGCTGTGGTCTGCCTGCTTCTGCCCAGAGCACGTCTGGAAAAAGGAAAAACACCCTGTTGTATCACAGCACCCGGGGCCTGTTGAAGACCCCAGGACTGGGACACTTCTTTTGGCATGCAAGCGATGAAGTATTATACCTCCAGGGCTTTTAAAGGGGTCTACTATAAACAAATATTGAAATGCTGACTATCACCAGGAACAGTGATATTTCTAATCATTTTAACATACATAGGATTTTTACTAAATAAATACACCTGCCTTTTATCATTATTACAAAAGGTGAGGGAAAAATCATTTTAATTCAAAGTTTTGGGGGGTTTTTTGTTTTGTTTTAATGAAAGGTTTTTGTTCAGTGTAACATGGTTTTATTGCTTTTCAGGCAGTGAGTAAACCAGCTAAGACCAAAAACGAAGGTAAATTAATCGCTGCATTTACTCATGTTGTTATGAAGACTATGTCAACGTTCTGATCTCTAGTCAGTTTTTCATCATGAAGTGTCTGCCCATCCAACTGTCATGGATTCCCAAGCCAGCACTGGTTGGGCGGTAACTACCAAAAAGTTGCCATTCACTCACCACTTGGGAGGTGGAAGCCAGTTATCACAGGTACAGACGTGGTGTTTGCTCACACCCTCCAGTCCCTGCCTACAGGGACCTCCTGTGGTGCCTGCCTGGCTCCCCTCCTCAAGGTCTCCTCCTCAAGGTCTCGTTCTGGGTATGAGGAATAAGAGCTAACGGGAGGTTGCAGCCATACAGAGTCTCTATCACACGGAAACAACGTCTGCTTGGTAGGGAATATCAAGCCCAAATTAGCCCATCTGTAAATTCATTTCATGCTGAACTGCTTAATTATTAATTCTTAGGAACTAGCATGCAAGTGATTAAATAGTCTACCCCCAGGGCTTTTAAGAACAGTCTACTTTTAAGCACACATGAAAATGCTGGCTCGCCATGGTGCTCTCGAGTCTAACGTGACTAAATGCAGCCATCTAAAATTGTGTGATTGCAATCCATTCTCCTACCCTTCATTTTAAAAGGAAAGTTGTTTGGGAGAAATAAACCATGTGTTAATTTATTTTCAAGTGTAACCTACCTTCCATCAGTGTCCCTTGTAATCCCTCCATTTGTTTAAAAGAAAGATAAACTGTTCTTTTAAAAGGCCTGGAGTCCTGCTTCTAAACAGGATATCCTAGTTGACTTGGAGTGTAACTAAATGTAAATCGTCATTTTTCATGATTTTCTGTTGAAACCAAAATCTGCCTATAAAACTATAGACTCTGGTCCTGAAGATGGTCTTTCGAAAAGCACTCTTAAAAGTCAAAAAAAAAAAGTCTAAAGGGCTCTCAGGGGAGCAGAAAGCCCCAGGGGTCTGGCCTCCAGTTTGGTGAGAGGGAGTTGTGCCTCCAGTGAATGTCCCAAGCGACAGTGCCTGCCTGTCTCCTCCTGAGAGGAGGTAGGATGTGAGGACAGACTTCAGACCTATAAGGAACTCAGAGCTGGTGGCCAGGGACAGAAAAAAAACAAGGAGGTTCAGGGGGCACCTAAACCAGAAAAGGAAGAGTAAGCGAGATAGTTACTATTTTAACTGAAACCCAGGTTTAAAATGCTATAAAGCTTGTTGTCTTTCACATTTTCCTTTATTTTTTTTCATTCTCAATTCGTCTCAGCAAGGCATTTTAGGAATACACGCCAGAATGGTAAACTGTTCAAAAGCCCAAGAATGTGGAATTAGCATTGCTCTAACCACTGTTTTACAAAAGTTACCTACTATTCTCTAGTATTCCTTACTGATTGAAGAAATGAAACACAACGTGCCGAATTCCTAAATTTCTAATCCGGATTTCAACTCCAGGGACAAGGCAGGCAGGAGGCTGGATGAGAAACGCGGACATAAAAGTTCCTACTCCGAGTATGGTCTCACACCAGATATGCAGAAGAGATTGGGGATTTATAGAGCTCTATAGTATTTGCCAAATATACTACCGAGCACTTTACTATATGCACTATTTATTTAATCCTAACTCCAACTAGATAAACTAGGTACTATCTCGGTCTGTTTTATAACTGAGGAAACGAAGGTTCAGAAAGCTTAAGTAATTTGTAACAAAACTAGAAAATGGCACAGCTGAGATTTGAACACTGAACAAGGCCTGTGAGCTTTAAACCAGCGGTTCCCAACCATTTTGGCATCAGGGACCACTTCTGTGGAAGACAATTTTCCCACAGACGGGTGGGGGAAGAAGGGAGGTGGGGGGGGTGGCTTTATGACCTGCCACCAGATGCAGCTTCATTGTCGCTTGCTACTCACTGATAGGGTTTCTACATGAGTCTGCAAGCAACTGGTCTGTCACGGTCTCTGTGCAGTCAGACCTCTCTAATGATAATCTGTGTTTACAGCCTCTCCTCAGTCCAGCATCACTGTCTCAGGTCCATCTCAGACCAGCGGGTATCAGAGCCTCAGAAGGAGCACACAACCTACATCCCCCACACGCACAGTTCCCAGGACGGTTCCCGCTCCTATGAGAATCTAATGCCACTGCTGATCTGAGAGGAGGTGGAGCTTAGGTGGTTCACACCAGTGATGGGGAGCAGCTATAAACACGGATGAAGCTCTGCTTGCTGGGCCTGCTGCTCTCCTGAGGTGCAGCCGGGTTCCTAACAGGCCACAGACGGGACCAGTACCAACCAGTGTGTGGCCCTGGGGTTGGAGACCTGTGCTCTAAACACTTACACCCATTTCTATCCACTGCTCTCTCTCTCTCTCTACTTTTCCAAATGCTTACCCATTTCTACCAGCCACCCTTTTTTGTGCACGCATTCCATCTTGAAAAAGTTCTATACTCAATCGATTAGGTGCCTTGACTTGAATTTGAGAGGCAACATTGTTAGAGGGGGAAGGAATGGAAAGGGAGCTGGTTTTAATACTAGTACAGAAAACGGTGGGACAGCTGATTCAGATGGTAGGAAGGGCACACAGCCAAACACTAGGACTGCGCCACCTGACAAGCATCTTGGTGTCTTCCAGCAAGAATGGGATGCTGTACATTTAAAAACGTGCAGCGGAGGACTTCACACACGACAGGAACACGACACATAAAAAATATAGGTAACGCTTCCAACGCTTTACTAATGTACAGTGAATTAGTTAAATCCTAATATTCTAATTAACAAGAAGTATGCAAAAATTATCTTGAACCAGAAACATTGATAGTATTTTTTGGTGTTTTATTCTAAATTTAACAGTGGGTACTATAGTTGAAAATTAGCTCAATTTTTTTTCATACCAGAGCTCTTTTCTAATAGCATAAGTGTTCTCACAGGAAAAAAATTAGAACCCCGAAAGACCAGACTACAGATTTCTGAGACAAGAGGATAAAACGAACTGTGAGGCTTCAGAAATCTCCTGTTTATATCAAGGAGCTATTTAGAATTCATCATCTAGCAAAAAATGTAATCCCAAATGAAGCATATGACATATCAATAGCATTGTTTAAAGACTCCTCAAATAAATGCTATATAACATTTTTTAAAACAAGGTAGATCAATATTGCTGCTATAGAAAGAAGTCTAAGATACACTAAGTAGAAGAGAACAGTAAAACAATACAGATGTAATTTCATGCACCGACACGGTAAGTTCTAAAAGTATTTGTCTCAATGAAAGCTGGATGAAGGACTTTTCCTTTCATGACTGAATTATTTTTTAACCATGTTTCACTTTGTTGACGATAGTTTTCCCTTGCAAAGGCTTTCCTAAGTTAAGAATTAGGATTGTAGTAGTAAATACACAATACCACATACAGATGATGAACCGTAGAATTGTAGCCCTGAAACCTATATAATTTTATCTACCACTGTCACCTCGACAAAGTCAATTAAAAAAAAAGACTTAGGAGATCTCTTTCCACATGTAACAGACTGCAAGAAAATATTTTTTAAAAATATCCAAGACTGGTGATTTACAGATTCCCAATATATAACAGACATGGGTCTTTTTTCCTCTCAGTAAAACCGATGATGAGTAACCATAGTGAATGAAATACTGTCCCTAACATTAATTAGGGGCTCTAGTAGTAACGGCCCATTTCCTTCAATACACATTCTACTCATTTAAGAGCAATATATCTTAGCTGGGCACACAATTCCCCAAACTTCCTTGCTAGTGAGGACTACATTGTATATTTCTGAGGACTGGCCTGTGGTATAGGCAGAATGATGCCTGCGAGTTCTAAGATGTGCCCATAAATGTGGCATATTTTCTTCTTTCTTATTGTCTAGAAGATACGACAGTTCAAGATGAAAGCTACCTGCAGACGATGGCAGAACAGCAAAAGAAAGACTCCCTGGTTGAGCGCGGACCCACGAGGGACCACTTCTCAGGCTTTCACGTCGAGGGGAGAACACGTGCCTACTGGGTTCAAACCACATGTTGTTTTCTGTGGCTGCGTCATTATCGGGCATTTGTGTCTACACCCCCCCCCAAGTTACTCTAAGGTCATAACTAAATATCATCTCTTTTAAAGCTGAGTTTATTAAACTGGTGACTGAAAAATTAGTTAATCTGTATTAAATCTTAAAATAGAAAAGCAGAGAAGCAGAAGAATATAAGATATAATTTCTTCCTTAACCTCCTTGGTTTCTGAGCAGCCTCACTCTTAAGGATTGTTGGCTTTGATTCTTACTCATTAAATGATGAATAAAATGTAAGATTTTAAATACTGGGACACAACTAAAAATACAATGTACTAAATGACCTGTTCAATATCACAGACTTACCACGATAAAGGAGAAAGTGACTAGGAGGAATTACTATCCACAATAAACTATTAAATCATCTCTAAAATTAATAGCCTACATACTACAATGTGAAATAGGAACAGAAATAAATTTACTCAAAGAAACAAGGCTAACTTCAAGAAGGCAATCTTTGGCAATTTTGCTGTAACTTCCCAGGTTATTTTTAGTGAACCACCACCCTGATGTGTCTTAAGTGACCCACTGACTCTTTAACAAAGTTCTCACAACCATAAAGTTACAGTCGGACTAAAAATGATAAATGTTAGGGAGAAAGAAAAAATACAAAAACTCCGCTATCAGTTTCCCCCCAGAGGATTAATTATTTTTAGGAACTAATGGACTTTATGGGTAAAAGTGGAATTTATAGTTCTTCAGAGAAAACAGCTATAAACCAACAAAGTAATCTAAACTATGTTCCTCTCCTTAAGACTCTGAATATCTATGTATTTAGTTACTTCTGTCAATTTGTCTATTTCTTGCAGACATAGGTTAGTGACAGTTCCCTTAAACTTTTAAATTTCCCCCTTAGAGAGAATGCTGCTTTGCAGGATCTGGTTTATCTTTTCAAAAGCATCCATTATTCTTCCAAACATTCCCACAGCCTCCTTTTGGTCAGGCTTTGACTGGGTGTATTAGGTGGAAAGTGAATGAAAATCTAGAGTTGTAACTGTTTTCTACTCTAAGAGCTATAATTTATTTTTAATGAATTTTAATAGGGTAAAATGTAAAATACTGCTAGACTTTCAAACTATGAATTCATACAAAACATCTCACCCCACACAGCCATAAACTCAGGAATTTAAACTTTCTTTGCAAAAAGAGAGCTAAAATCTCAGAACTTAAGTTACTTAAAATGTAAGATTTTTTGAAACATTACTGGATCTTCAAGAAATGACCCACTCACTGAAGCAGAGCAGATCAAATGATTAAACCCACAGGGCTGTCTTTCTGCTCATAGTCTGTGCATAAGAGTAGAAGAAGCAAGTCAATGCACAAGTCACAAGTTAAAACAAACCAAAAAGCATTGCAGAGATTATCTGAAACTTCTGAAACAAACATGCTTCCACTCTAAAAGTTTGTTCTGTGAGGAGCCAACTGGTAGGCAAGGCAAGATGGAAGTTAGGAGGAACGTGGACTGTTTCTGCTCCACCCTGTCCATCTGCTCCACCCTGCATCCATCTTTCCTGTTCTTACACACTGGACAAAGAACAGACCTGAAACCCAAGTGAAATAAGTAATACATGAAAAATACAGTTATGTGTGGCCCCCACCATATCCGCTTTAAACCACAATGATTGAACTATTCTTATAAATGACAAACCAAAAGCCATGACATATGGAAGGAATTCAGTTCTCCATATACTATTTACATTGTGCTTACAAATGCTTTATATATATGGATCCACAGACCCTAATCCAAATTCCAAAACCTAAATGCTCTGAACACCTCAAGTTGTGTCTTGGTTGGGAGGAGGGAGGCTGTATGTACAAACTCACTAGATAGTAAAACATAACCTGAAGTGATATATAATTATTTATAGTCTTAATTTATCTCACTTAGTGTTATTATTTGTTTCAGAGCAAAAATATTAATGTACTTAATTATCAGGTGCCACATCAGACTTCTTGAGGGTAGTCGTCATCACCTATGGGTTATGTACTGTGTTACCTTGTAAAGTCTAAAAGGTTCTGAAGCACATCTGGTCCCAAGGATTCCGGACAAAGATGTGTGGGCCTGTATCAATTCCATTACCCCTACCACTACCTTTATGAGACAGGAGCTATTCTGCAAAGGAGGAAACGGGGTTAAGGAACTGTCAAAGCCAGGGGCCCCCAACTTTTGGGCTGCGGACAGGAACCAGGCCACACAGGAGTTGAGCTTGAATGTAATGTACTTGAATCATCCCCAAACCATTTCCCACCCTGCTCCGTCCATGGAAAAATTGCCTTCCACAAAACTGGTCCCTGGTGCTAAATAGGTCGGGGACCACTGGTCTAAGGTAACTGTCCATGGTAAAAAAACAAACAAAAAAATCTGGTTAAGTCTTAACACTAAGAATTTAACTGAAGCAGTTCAAAGCCTGGACTCTTAGCCGTAATGCTAGGCAGCCTTTTCTTTTTACATAACACAGATAAACTAGGTTTATTATTTTCTAGCCATAATTACTGAAATTATTAATGCAGGAGTTAAAAATATATTGTCTTTTAAAAACATTGTTAGGCTTCAGAAAAAGTATAATAAAGACTCCATTTTAAGCAAAATAAGCTTTGGGCAATCTCATTTCAGTATTTTATAAATAAGCAACCTCCACGCAGCAAATGGCTCCAGATCAGGGCTGTGGATAAATGGCAAATCTTGAAGTGGCTCTATCACACCTGTTCTTGGAACCATCGCACCTAAACGCACGCTTTTTTCATCACTCTTATCACATGTGTTTCCAGAGACACCTTAATACTATGGTTAAAAAAAAATAGTGATTAAGGATCACTGCACCAAATTAAAACCACAGTGAGATCTCACCCCACACCTGTCGAAATGACTATCATCAATAAGTCAGCAAACAACAGGTCTGGTGAGGATGTGGAGACAAGGAAACCCCTGTGCACTGTCAGTGGGAATGCAGACTGGTGCAACCATTATGGGAAACAGTATGAAGGTTCCTAAAACAATTAAAAATAAAACTACCATTATGACCCACAATTTACTTCTGGGTCTGCATCCAAAGAAACCCAAAGCACTAACTTGAAAGACTACAGGCACCGCTGTGTTCACCGCAATGTTACTTACATCAGCAAGATATGGAAGCAGCCCAAGTGCCCACTGGTAGACAGATTTTAAAAAGCCATGGTACAGATATACAACAGAGTACTACTCAATCATAAAAAACCAAATGAACTCTTACTCTCTGTGACAGCATCAATGGACCTAGAGGGTACTATGCTAATTGAAATAAACAAGTCAGAGAAAAAACAAGACACCACATGATTTCACTTTTATGTGTGAATCTAAATAAATGAACACACAAAACTGAAAGAGACGCACGGAGTACAGGCTGATGGCTGCCAGAAGGGAGGGACTTGGGAAACTGGGTGAAAAAGGTGAAGAGATTAAGAAGTACAAATTAGTAGCTATTCGAATAGCCATTGGGAAAGCCGAGTAGAGGGCAGGGTACAGAGTGAATAGTATTTTAGTAACCATGTATGGTGCTAGGTGGATACTGGAAATATTGACAGGGATACTTTGTGAAGTGTATGACTGATCACGGTGCTGTACACTTAAAATGAATACAAAATATAATATTCCATGTACACTAATAGAATTATACATTGTAAAAAAAGGAGCCCAGGCTGGTATGGCTCAGCAGATTGAGTGCTGGCCTGAGAACCAAAGGATGGCTGGTTTGATTCCCAGTCATGGCATATGCCTGGGCTGTGGGCCAGGTCTCCAGTAGGGGGTGTGTGAGAGGCAACCACACATTGATGTTTCTCTCCCTCTCTTCCTCCCTCCTGCCCCTCTCTAAAATAAATAAAATCTTCTTAAAAAGCAAAATGTAAAATACAAAAAAAAAGAGTCAGTGACCAAGGGACAAGTCTTTCTATAGCCTCTACCAATGGCTCCAGTTCAATCACTAACATTACCCAAAATGCCAAACTCCAACCCCCCTCCCAACCCTCCCCTCCTCCGGGAGGAGGAGGGTTAACACTCCCCCACCAAAGGCGTAGGTGCTCTCTGCTCCCCCAACCACGCTCCAACTCTACCAAGAACGCAGCCAGTGCGGGCAAGTGACTGCGACCGGAAGTGCGGGTGCGTACCTGACGCGACTTCCGCCCAAGTTGACCTGAGGGCGCCACACAGGCATGGGTGTCCATCAGCAGAAGAGGGAAGAGTACAGAGAGCTGAAACGAAGGCCCAGGGATAACTGGCTCCGCAGGAAGCGTTCAGTTAGACCGAAGGGGCAGGGGGATGTCACTGAAACAGAGCTGCAGTGAATGGCAGGGAAGGTTTACAGAAACCCGCACCCTGGGGCTGCTTGGAGGAGAGAGAGGAAACCTTAGGGGACAAGCACTACAAAACTTCGAGCAAAGGTGGAAAACTCGCCGACCTGCAGATGCGAGGCAGAGAAAATGGATTGTAAAGACTCCAAAATATTTTATTTCAGGTTAGTTATGTCTACATCACCAGAGGGTAGGAACACTGTGCATACCTAAGATCCAGGAAAGCTTTGTTTAGAACTAACATTCTGTTGCTACGTGCTGAGGTCAGAAATTTCCATTGTTCTTCTGTACAAGTTTACTTGATTCTCGAATATATGTAATATGTAGAAGGCAAATTATAAAGCTATTCCTGATACATTAAGAGGGTACAAGAATTTGAAATCGTATTGATGACAGACAAACCAAACTTCCAGAACATTGGCCCATTTTTCTCTGTAGTATTTTTGGAGGGTTCATTTTTCAGACTTAACAGCAAGGAGACATTTTGGAACTACGCGGCCCCTGTAACAGAGCAAGGACGGAAATGAGGCTTTATGAGGAAAAAAGGGAAACACTGGAGAGACTTGAAGAGATCCACCACCTTATCCATCTTCCTCGACTGCACAGTCTCTGGAGCATTTCCATTAATGGGCAAGAAACACCCCAGCGTACTGACTGTGTACACCTGTTATTTGTAAACCCTCATGACATGAGTAATGGTTTCCCCCCAGTCTGTTCTCCTAAACTTTTCTTTTTTTCCTGTCAGCATAATAGTTGTGCAACGTTGAAATCTGCCATTTTAGCTACCAAAATGTTCCACTATTTGGGTTAAAAAATTCCCATGCAGGCTTCACTGAAAAGCAAGAAGAAACAGCGATATATCAGAATTGCACCAGATCTATTAAAAACAAATGAAAGAGAACAGTTTAAAACTCAGCTGTTCGGGTACTCCAGGAACTTAAAAATTACTTTGATCTTTATGGTTTTATGGTGTTAAAAATGGACAATTACTATAAGAAAGGGAAAAAAAGGAAGGGATGGATGGGGGGGGGGGGAGAAAGGCTTGCTGAGGATGTGGAGAAACTGGAACCTTCTACACTTTTAGCAGGAATTCCAAAACACTATGGAAAACAGTATGGTAGGTCCTGAAAAAAATTAACATATAATTACCATATGATCTAGCAATTCCACTTCTGGGTATACAAAAGAATTGAAAGCAAGATCTGGAAGAGATATTTGTACACCCATGTTCATAGCAGCATAATTTACAACGTCCAGAACATCAAAGCAACTTAAATGGCCATTATTACATGAATGGACAAACAAGACATGGTTTATATGCACACAATGGATACTTGGGGGAAAAAAGGGAGCTGACTCAAAACTTAACAGACTATTAGAGTACCCTATTAATTTATTTTACTAAAAGTCAATAGGCTTTTTATCTGCAGAGGAAGATGGAAATAAATAATAAAAAACTTAAAATTATGCTCTACTACAGATTTGCATAATAGATAAATCATTTCCTAAATAAAAATTTTTTTAAAAAGCAATCCAACAGTTCAAAATTCTTCTGAAGTGAACTTGTTTATCCAAATGGCAAACTCTGATAAGGTTTGCCATTTTCATGTTAGTCCTATAATCCTGACAACTCTAGGTCAAATTGCTACACACATCATGACAAGGAGTAAATATTTACATTTCATTACTTATTCAGTTGTATTCAGGAAACGTTTATCAAGTGCTGATGAGCAAGGATCCTATGATTGGAACACAATGAATCCATATCTTTCTTTTTAAAACAAAACATGAGCAAACCACAACTGCATGAAAGAATACAAGGACACCAACAAGCTGTGGCACACAGCCGCCTTAGAGGAGCAGGAAAGCAGTGGCGTGTGCTGGGAAAATTATCATGTCCTACTTCTGCATAGACGGGCTGTGCTCACAGCACAGAATCCCATCTGAAGACGGTCAGGAACAAGCTGGAGAGACAGAGACATGCAATCAAATCAGTAAAGGAACTGGAAACTGGAACATAAAAATGGTTGAGTCAAGTACAGATGGTTAGCTTGAAAGGGAAAAGGCAAGGCTCAGGTTAGTTACGTAGTCATCCAAGTAGGCAGAAAGCGTGCCAAACATGGACAGCATAGGAAGGTCCTAGGAGTATAACCATCGGAACTGTCCATAGAAAAGCAAGCTACCTTTTAGAATGGAAGCTCCTGGCACCAGGAAATATTGAGGTGTTTAGAAAAGTGAAAAGAAAGCCTGACTTGACAGAGAGACTAAAGCAGTTACCATAAGAAAGCACAATTATTTTCTTCAAAAGGAAAAAGGGATAGCGACTGAAAATAACTAAGCTGTAAATAAGGGCTCAAGGAAATGTCAGCAAAATTGTTCCCTCCCTGTACTTTCCCATATTCCAAAAAAACTTTCTATCTTGGATCAGTGTATTTGTGACTTTTCTAACCAAAAGCTGCGTCTTGTTCTCCCCCCGTCACTGACGTATCGTCACTGACGTATCTTCGAAGCCTCCTTGGGATTCTCCTTGTACGGAGTCTTCCCTGGTTCTCTACCTCCCCACCCCGTGCACACCCACCCCTAGTGGCTGCTGTCTCTCGTCTCTAAACGCCCAAGTTTTCTGTGCGTATCACCAATACAGTACTCACTGCCCCCATTTGGACCGGATGGATTGGGGTCTTCGTTGAACGTTTGTCCCTTAGAAACATGGTTCATAACTTTTATTTTATAGCATTCAGCCCTGCTGAGGCTGTCAGTTCCTTAAAGATGGAGAGGTCTTCCTGTCCCTGCCACACAAGAGCTCTTGGTAGGTGGTTAAACAGAATTCCATAAGCTAGCCCTCCGCAGAAAAAAATTTTACCTGGAGAACTAAACTGTGTGTGTGCAATGTGTGTGATGGGGGAGTAACTGCTAAGATCAAGTAACGTACAACAGTTCCCTCATTTTACAGCCTGGGAAAGCTAAAGTGATTTGTTGGTCCAGGACCATAAACAGTTTTTTTTTTCACTTTTTCTTTCCAAATTGCAAACAAAACATAGACTGAATCACCTCAGAAGTCACTGCCTCGGTTCAGCACCACCTGAGATTAATGACTGCACAGTCATTTTATTCTTGAAATAGCTTGTACCTGAAAGCCATCACCTAGATAATCATGTGTACAATGACAAAAATCAGGACACAGGAGTCCTAGATCAAGTCGATGGTTATACTGATTATAAGAACAGCCATCATTTCGTGAACTCCTACTACATATACTAGACAGTTGACCCAATCACATGCATACAGTATCTCATTTAATCACCCCAATGCTCCTGCTGTGGCCTGATTTACAAATAAATGAAGCTCTTTTTGCCCAAGGACAGAGCCTCAAAGTGCAAGCCTGGATTTATACCCAAGCTTGTCTGACTTCGAGCTCCTGCACTCTTTGCTCTGACGCTTTAAATATTGTCTTACGGTTCCTCAGAGCTGGTCCAGTTCTCTAGGATCGTGTGTCTGGGTATTGGGAGAGGCATACACATGGCACGGGTGGCACAGTTCAAGGGCTTGGAAAGCCCGGCACACCAGGGTCAGAGTCCTGGCACTATCCCTTACCGGCTCAGAATCATCAAGACACACAGAAGAGGGGTATTATGAGAAGCTTTAACACGGTCGATGTTAAGAAATGAGGTCTTATTGACTAAGAGTTATTGGTAAATCATCCCCCTTAAAATTCATGGCAGAGTCTAATCTTTGGATGGGACCTGATAAATTACTTCAAACTATGTATGACAACCCTAGAAAGAGAAACCTCACCTCCAAAAAAAAAAAATCTTAAAGTGCAAACATAGAGAACTCTATATTTTGCCTCCCTGTTCGTGTTTATTTTGTATCAAAATTAAGTGGCCATTGGAAGAGTAACTTTTTTCAAAGTTCTGGAAAGTCATCTTAAATTAGGCCCCGGAAAGAAATGGAATCTCTTTTAGTAATGACTCTTGTTTTCTTTGAAAGTTCATGTTCGGGTCAGCCAAGTTTTAAACGGTAAAATTATATTGCTGTGTTGTTAGTCAAGTTTGGGGGTGGGGTGGGGGTGAGGCCGCTAGCTATTTGGATTACGGAGGGACAGTTTATCTGGTTTCTCTACTCAAAAGAAGGGTCTATTCTGAGGCAGAAGACAATCATAGAGGAGCAGAAGCCTGCCCCTGGATGTCGGCTGAATGGTCCACATGGGAAGACTCAAGGGAAGTCCAGCTCTCCAAATAAAAGCTGTTTTCAAGGCTTGTGTCATTTTTCTTGGGTCAGTGGAATGTCTCAGCTAAAGGGTTTTTCTTTCGTTGTTTTGCTATGTTGCAATTTAGCCAGATAGAAAACAACTGCGTGGTGATTTTATTTATTTACTGCCTTGTCCTAACAAGAATAAAGCTGTGTTTGGTTTTATTACCCTGATCCTAAATAACCAGTTAGGTAAACCTGCACGCCACACTCACATACTCTATTGGAGCCCACCTGACTTTCGCATTACCCTCTTCTGTTCTGTAACTCCCTTCAGGAAGCTATACTCACTGCACAGTTACAGGAACCAAAAAAAGTGGTTCGGCTGACAGAAAGGCAAAAAAGGTAAACAACGCAGGTTAAGGCACCAATATCCAAGGAATAAACACATGTCACTCCAGGAAGGATTTAAGTAGCCTTGGCACCAACATCCTCAAGGGACACGGAAGACAGTCACGAGCCCCGCTGTGGTCATTGCTGTGTCAGTACCAGATCACCAGAGGGCCTGAAGATGGCTTGCTTCAGAGAAAATAATAAAATGCAACAATGAGACACAGCGCTAATCTGTCTGCAGTTTTCTATCTAACTAAAGACTCAGCATCTCGTGAGAAAATGGGGTAAAAAAGTGTTGCGTTTTCATAGGAGAGTCAGTTTATTTAAATTATAGGATTACTTCAAATCACATTAACGAGAGACTGGTACCCAAAAATGTGGTCTTTTGAAAGTACAATTAAAAAATATTTCAACTCTAACTTGATACAGCAGAACCGTATGCTAACATGCATCATTACTGAAAGAGATGCAAGTGAATGAGCGTGGACCTTGGCTCCTCCTTTAAAAAACCACGTTATTTTACATATTAAAAGTAAATCAGACCCCAATCACTTATTCTTCTGCACTGTAATCATCCACTTCATTTTTCATTGCTCTCACCAGGAAAAAGGTCTTGTTTTGTCTGTCTTTACATTTCAGCAGCTTTCATAATGCCTTGCACACGGCAGGCACTTCGTTTATCTTTTCGGAAGAAATGAACTATAAAAGGTATTTTTAACATTCAGAGAGCCTTCACCTTGGCCGGCACAGCTCTGCTGGTCAGAGTGTCCTCCAGCGATCAAAAGGATGCGGTTCAATTTCCATTCCGGGCACATGCCTGGGTTGCGGGTTCAATCCTTGGTTTGGCCTTTAGAAGAACTACTAAATATGGTGTTAGTAGATGCCTGTCCCTCAAAGGATATCCACTCAAACATATAAAAGGAGAGTCCTTACTCCTCGTGAGCCAATTAATAACTGAGATGGCTCCCAGGAACTCGTACACTACTCTGGTCACATACCATTTAAATACCAGTCATTTAAAAAAATGTTGTCCCATTATTGCATTTCTGTTCTTTGATATGATATACTTTGTGACATAGGTTGGGGGAATGAATCAAAAGTTTCAAAAGCTATTAAATAATTCACTATAAGACTGGTTTTCTGGCCCTGGCTGCTGTGGCTTAGTGAATTGAGCGCCGGTCTGCGAACCAAAGGGTTGCTGGTTTGCTTCCGGGTCAAGGCACACACCTGGGTTGCAGGCCAGGTCCCCAGCAAGGCGTGCACAAGAAGTAACCATACATTGATGTTTCTCTCCCTCTTTCTCCTTCCCTTCCCCTCTCTCTAAAAATAAATAAATAAAAACTAAATAAATAAATTGGTTTTCTAAAAGACATGGTCCATCACAATGCCCCCTTTTTATTAAAAAATCATAAGCATGTAGTTCTAGAAAACACAACAATTTCGTACTCAAGAACACCCTATGACATTTTAGGTGAAATGTTCAAATTAAAACTATTAATGATTACACCCATATCATTACCCTCCCAACCACACTCAAGCAGGGGTGACTTCTACCGGACACTGTGTGTGACCAAAAACTACACTTCAAGGATACATACAACAAAGCCACCTCTATGCTTTCAGCTCTCAACGACCTTGTTTCACATGACAGCACAGAACGAAGACATTCAACTTATTCTGTCTCTGTATTACGGAGTTGCTGCAGGTATATAATTCACTAGGTATAATTCTCTCCTCTACACTGGCAAGCAAAGGGACTTTTGTGACTTCACATTTTTTAAAGTGCCAAGTTTTTATATAGATTCCATAACCATACAGTTACAAACTAAGGTGTTGTTCTATAAATCAGAAGTTGCTAGGGTTTGGGGCACTTAACTTGTTACTATTATTTAATTTGTTTTAAAGCGCTTTCCCTCTTTCAGTTTAATCATTAAAAATCACACACTGACCGGCATTTCAAAAAAGTAGACAAGAGTATACAGACAACATGTTTTACACCATGGGCATCTGGAGATAACAGTACCATTTATTGGATTGCTGAGTTTAGAACCTATGTAGACACCAAGAAGCCAAAACAAGAAAGGAAACAGCTGTGTGGAGTTGATGAAAGGGACCTTGCTGGGTGACCTGATGACCCAATAGCTAAGAACATATTTGAGACCTACTATAATCACTTACGCTTTCACTACAAAATAAGATTACAGACTGTTTTTATACATCACTACCAAAAATTGGGGACATGAATACCCATCACTGGAGGAGGTGGTTAAGGCTCCCAACACTGTCATTAGCTTAATTGTTTTGCCTCTTTTTGTTTAAGGGAAAACTAAATACCCTCCCAGGAGGCCTGATTTCACTTTTAATTTAAGGCAAAATTTAGTCATGAAAGAACAAAGGCGGTGCTGCCTGGGGAGTCTGGAAAGGCTTTCCAGAAGCAAGCTGTGTGCTCGAAGTCAGCTGGGCACCTCTGCCGGGCAGATGCAGGGGCACCCCGGGACCAGCCCTGTGCCGTCTGTGTGAGGGTGGATGGCACGGACCCGCCCCACATCCACGACACAGGGTCCTATGGCAAATCGCTCCACCGGTTTTGACCTCAGTTTCCTCAGTTGCTGAGGGAGCATCTCCATTAGAGAAGCCTTCCAGTTCTTCTGCAAGACGTCTCTGTGCTGCCCATAAATAAACACAACGGAAAGAACTCCTTCCGTGAAACTTTTTTCTCGCCACAACTAACTTGTCTTAGAAATAAAGGCAAATGTTTTTTTGTGATTAAATACCTCATGGATTCTCACAATGCTGACTCCCGGGGCTACACCCCTACACTCTCCAAAGCCTGCCGGGGCTGCGGAGAGGTATTTGAAAACCACAAGGTTTTGATCAAACTTAAACTGTAACATTACAATAGTGTACACTGTATTTCTTTCTTAGAAAGTCCTATTCCACAGTTATCTACTTTAAAATGACTAAAAGCCCTCACGTGGATGACTGTGAGCATCAATACAAAGAGATGGATGGATGGATGGATGTATTTGACCTACGCTGGGATTAAAGCCTGGAGAACACAGAACTGACTGAATTTCTGTAATTCTAAGTAATGTTATCTCCAACGACAACTGGATTATTTTTAAGAGTTTTCCATTCACAACACTGCTTAACCTTCTGATTACATGCATGATGGTGAGCACTTGCTGAATATTTCCCATGGACCAGGCACAACACACATTGGTCCCCTCCATCCCCGGCAAGCCTACAGATGAGGAAAGAGAGGCACCCAGACAAAGTAACTTCTTCGCAAGGCTGCCAAGTCAGAATACGAATCCTGGCATTCTAATCCCACTGCCCACTTGTTTCAACTCTGGATGGCAAACATACCTAGCACCTGACCCCATGCTGAGTGATCAAAGATGATTAAGTCAGCACTCGGTTTACAAGCACTGCACCCTGCCAAACATATATAAAAATAATAATAACAACAGGATATCTGTGCTGTAACTCCAGCCTTAAGTAAAAATCGCTGTAGCCATAGAGGACAGGCTGCCTGGGGCGTTGATCAAGGTTCCTGTACTTGAGCTGGGTACTGAGATGAGCTGGCATTCCTGGGGCGCGGGAAGAATGGAAGGGCATTCGGGGTAGAGAACAAACAGCAGGTGCCAAGGTACATAAAGGTGAGTGTGCTCGGGGAATCCGGTGTGGCCAGCAGGGAGAGAGGAAGGCGGGGCAGGGGCGAGGAGACTCTGTGGGCTAGTTAACCGGACCCCTTTCTGCCTCGGGTCCTGTCTGGCTCACGGTGGCTAGAAAGCAGGACCCATCTGACAGATGTCTCCTCCGGGGACAGTATCTGGTGGATATTGAAATGCAAATAGTCCTGGCGTATAAACAAGAATGTACACATGATACACCAGTTAGTTGAATTTTAGAGCCAGGCTGTGCAGGCAGAGGACGGCACTCGGGGGAGGGGCGGTAAACTAGCTCTCGTGATGAACTGCCGTATACACTGTAAAGCCTCGGTTTGTGGCCCGACGGAGTTATGAACAAAACGCGGTGTGTTTTCCAGGGAAAATGTCCATAACTTTGACCAAAGAAACAATCATTGCTTTCAAGCAGGCTCAGAGCCAGACCGCCATGCATCTTACAACACCAGAGGCAACCCTACGACGAAAAAAAAAAAATCACTGCAAGCAAAATAAGAAAGCCACCCCCCACCCCTCCTTTCTTCCTCTTGGGCCTTACTTGAAATTCTGACAAATACTTCAGCTCCAGACTGTGCAAAAGGCCTTTAAGATCTGAGATAGTTATGTTTGCCTAACTTTACTCAGGTCACACATGCAAGCCTGCCACCGACTCAGGACCCCAAATGTTCCAAGTTCACCTAGAACGTATAAACCCTCCAATCTGTAGTCTCCGTGTCAGAAGGAAAAAAGTTCCCTCCAAACAGCAAAAACAGAGAGGAAAGGCAGGAGGCTGGATCCACGCAGGTACTTCATTAACTTCTCTGAACTAATGTTTAAAAGAAAACTTAAAAATAAACCACGCTTCAGCGAAACTCACTTTAATTTTCTACCACAAGATTAGAAGGGTGACTGGCTACTCCCTGAAGGAAAAAAAAAAAGCCACTGAGGAGTCTGCACACAGAGACCTTATTTACAGCTGGACACTTTGGCCCCCTGGTGGAACACGAACATCGATCCAGCCTGTCATCATCGCATCTGACATCACCAGCATTTCAACACAGCATAACTCTTCTGTTGTCAGAAGAGCAAAACACGACCGCCGTTTGACTCCATGGTGCCATCTTTAAAGCAGTGCATAGGTCAAGGGAACTTGGGCAACTTTTCGCAGAAGAGACAGAAAGAGCGAGGAGCCCTGGGGCGTGGAGAGCAGAGCGCTGGTGGAGAGCGCGTCGGCTGGAGTCAGCAGCCGCCTGGGTTCGAGTGCCAGGCCCTTACACAGGAGTGGGGTGAGTTCAGGTCACTTGCCCTCTCTGGTTTCTTCACCTGTAAAAGAAGGGCCACAGCCCTACCTCCTCAGAGGACTGTTACGAGAACTCGTTACATTAATGTTTGTAAAATGTTTTAGAACAGTGTCTGTAACCTAGTATTTGACAAATACACTAAATCTTACTAAAAATGCTTGGTTAAGGAAACCAGCTATTTCAACAAAACTTCCCCCCCAAAAAAAAGTATGTTCAGTAAGATATCAATATCCCAAGTTAATCTGTCCAGTGTTCGATGCAAAATAAAACACTTAGAATAATCACTACAGTGCAAACAGTTTAACTGTTGATGGAACAAAAAATATTTAAAAATCAAGAAATCTAGTTAAGTGAAAGAGACATCCTAACATCACCATGCTAGGTGTTGGGGATAAAGAAATTAAAATCACTCTGCATATGCAATGCATCTTTGGACCCAGCTGCGAAGACACCGACGGAGCCGGGGTCCCGCTCCCGCGCGTGGCAACACCACACTGAGGACCCCAGCCATACCTTACAAAGGGAGACAGGCATTTCTGCAGAAGCAACAATGGAGTGAAGGGCTCTGTTTCACAATGGCTAATGCTATTGTTGGGAGTGTGTTTTCGCTGGGAAAATAAAACCGTGCAGGAACGTTGGATTTTGGGAACACACAGCCACGTTTCCAGGGGCAGGGAGCACAGCCACGTCCGTCACTGCAGACTTCACTACTCTCTCACTGTGCCCTGAAATTTACTCCGCAGTGAGATAAGCTGCTTTTCTCAAATTCTGTGCCACACTGGGTCCTGTTTTATGTGTGATATCACCTTGGGGTTCCATGAAGCAGGCATTACCATCATTCACTTCTTGAAAATGGATGAAGAAACTAATTTACACTTGAGAGAGGTTAAAGTTCCCCCTGCCAGCAAGTACACTATGAACCTGACTATGAATCCAACACAAGCATGTACCTTAAATAAGTAATTTATAGCTAAATTTCCAACGTCACCAAAGCTGGGCTTACTCACTGCTCCATAACCAGTCTCATTCCACTTGTCAATGATAACCCCCTTCTCCAAATAATAATAATAATAATAATAAATAGTGCTGAGCACACTATTTACATTCTACTAAGACATGCTTTTTTTTTTTTTTGAGGCATGAGCTGTGCTCTAAAAATGTTGCTACAATTCATATACCACCCCCTGCTGCAGATTTTGTTATCCCAAATTTACACAAGGAGAACTACCCTCTGAGAAATCAAGTCACCCGCCCAGGACATCACAGCTAACAGATGACAGAGCGAGCTCAGGACATCAGGATTCCACACCCACACTGCCGACGTCAGCGCTGAACGCACCACTGAGAAAACTCCTCAACACCACCATCACGTCTTTCTTCTCAACTGACCCATGTGCACTGTCTCTGAACATCGAAACTAGGATTTCTCTTTCTAGGAAGTCCCCCACTGC
Organism: Sturnira hondurensis; assembly: GCF_014824575.4. Taxonomy (NCBI): domain Eukaryota; kingdom Metazoa; phylum Chordata; class Mammalia; order Chiroptera; family Phyllostomidae; genus Sturnira; species Sturnira hondurensis. The sequence continues at coordinate 13,908,675 of NW_028081271.1, read as the reverse complement.
TCAACCAATGAACTCTGCAAACTGTTTGGTCCTGAAGGGCACCCGTGGTGTGAGATAAAAGGAGAGATGAGGAACTAAGAGAGAAAGGAAAGGTGAAGGGGGAAAGAGGGTAAGGAGAGACGGAAGGGAAAGGGCCGGAAGGGAAAGGGCCGGTTCTCCCAGGGTAGTTTCCTGGAGACCCCACCCACACTGGAGAAGAAACACGCCCCCCTGGGACTTGTCCTAGGCTTCCCTCTTGCTGACCAGCCCTCACCAGTCCGGGGAGGCAGCTAGGCAACCAGCCCTGTCGCACACAAAGAGGAAAGAGGTGCCAAGCCCTGCCACACCAGTCTTCTGACAAAAGCAGAACTGATGACCTATAAATATCCGCAAGGTGACAGAACACACCAACAAAGAGATAAGGGACAAACATTACAGAGTCTGGCTCTGCTCCAGCCGGAGCAAGAACGAAAAGAGCCCGGGTAAGACACTGGTGGGCAGAGGAGGACACTGAAGGGCTAGGCTGGGAAACCAGACAAGACAGCAAGGCCTATGGTGGTCCCACAGCCAAGGGACCGACAGGAAGCTGGACAACTGTCCTTTTAACACAGCACTGGACGGCAAGGGCACAGACTTTCTGTATTTCAGCTGCTCAGAGAGCTCTGAGCCAGCTCCCACTTCCCTGCTTTGGAGAGTTGAAATCAACAGGTAAATGACCTCTACAATATTAACTGTGAATCACAAATGGGCTTACTGCAGTAAATAGGATTTCCTGTTTCCTGAATTCCCCTAGCACAAAGAGTAGACATAAATATTGATTGAAAATGCAACTTTGTTTCAGTAAAACACATCCATTCAATACCATTCAAAAAATGTACTACTTCCATTTTTAAAAGAAGGTATATTTGTTAAGTGTACTTCCTACGACTTTTGGGGTGACTGTGAGTTCATAAAAGAAAAAAAAGGAGCCCTGGCTAGGCAGCTCCATTGGTTTTTTCTGCACACCAAAAGGTGGCAATTCAATTTCAGTCAGGGCACATGCCTAGGTTGCCGGCGGGATCCCTGGTTGGGTCCCAAATGGGAAGTAACCAATCAGTTTCTCTCCCACATCGATGCCTGTCTATCTGGTGTGTCACTCTCTCACACATCAATAAACATATACTCTGGCCCTGACCGGTATGGCTCAGTAGATTGAGCACTGGCCTGCAAACCACAGGGTCACCAGTTCGATTCCCAGTCAGGGCACAGGCCTGGGTTGCGGGCCAGGTCCCCAGTTGGGAACCACACACTAATGTTCCCCTCTTTCTCTCTGTACCTCCCTTGCCCTCTCTCTAAAAATAAATTAAATCTAATAAATAAATAAATATATGCCCTCGTGAGGATCTGGGGGGACGAAGAGGACAATGAGCCCAAAGTGGGAGGATTTCCAAAATCTACCCTCAGATGTGTCCAAATTTGTACCAAAACATACATTTAGGTTTCTCTCATATATTAGACTCTTCAAAAGAAATGCTGTGGCCTAAACAAAGCCCAGATTGGCATATAAAACAACAGCATTTAATTCTGCACATTCCAGCCCAAATACTATTGTTTTTAAGAGCCTTTCCTCACTCTGTGGGGATTGCTTTATTTTTATCTCTGTTATAGCTATTAGCCTTTCCTGACAGGTTATGAAAGTTTAATATTGTCTACCTGTTCTGTGAGTCTCCTGAGGGCATGACAATGCTGGGCACACAGCAGGTACCTAGAAAACTTCCAAAAGTCATCCATCTGATGCTGTGCTCTCCAATTTAAGAACACTACATATAATATTTAGATATGACATTTACGCTTCAACACATTTTTAATGGGAAAGGCAAATGCAGAGTCGCAAGCTGTGGAGGACTCACGAAAACCTCGCCAGGAAGAGGAAGCCAGGCTATGCCCACTTTTTTCTCCAAGAAATTTATAATACTCTGAGAATTACTGCTGCAGATGTGCCTGTCCAGAACTAAAGTTAAATTAGCCTGGTGGCTGCTGCCTGTTGATAATTTCCTTAGTGCCAGGAAGTTGGTGAGAATGTGATTAAACCTGTTTCCGCCCTTAGCTCCACCCACGATGCTATCAGTTTGCTAAACAGAAGGTTCTGCAGCTGACCAGGCTCTTAACCCACTCAGAAAACTTAAGAAAAACAAAACATGCAGTGCCACATTTTCATACAAGTAATCACAAATTCTAAATCCCCTCCCCTCCCCACCCCTTTTATTCATCTTCTTTGTAACTCAGCACACATGTAAAACATGGGCAAAAGGTAAAAATTTAAATCGCCTATTTCATGACCACAAATATTTAGCAAATATTAATATTTACTATTACATTTAATAAATACCCCCCGTCCAAAATACACTATCTTCCTAATTGACAAAATGAGAAATCCCCAAATGGAATTCTGGTAAAAGTTAGAACTATACTCAATCAGTTCAGAAACTGAGAAATACTTTTATACTTCATGAAAAATGTCTGTAATCCAGCCCTATGACCTTAAGCAGGTCATTTCGCTTTTTTGGCCTTCAGTCTCCTCAGTCAGTGATTTGTCGCTTTTAACTACATTATACTATTTTAAAACTTTTTTTTTTAAACATTTTGAAATGGTGAGGAAAGTCCCCCTTCATACTTCTTCTTCTAACACATTTTCTTGGCATCACACACATTTATAAGTCCAGCTGAAGTTTAGAACTAGTTTGTTACATTCTTTTAAAATGACTTTGAAATTTGTATTGAACCTGTATTTAATTTGTAAATTAATTTGGAAGAAATGGTTAACTGTAGAATCCCAATCAAGGAACACAGTCTTTATCTTCATTTATTCAGGTCTTTTATGTCCTTCAGAATATAGCATTCTCCATGGAGTTCTGGTAAATTTGTTTTTACTGTTCTCAAGAATGGTAATTTTTTCACAACTGGGATCTTATTTATTACTTCTAATTTATTAGTAACACTTTCCTCTGCTGGTATGTTTAAAAAAAAAAAAGAAACACAACCCTGTGACACTGTGTTGATCTTGTCTGGGTACCTTTCTGAAGTTTGTTATTTGTTCTAGTTTTTTCCCAATAGTTAATTGTGGATTTTCTAGGCAGACAGTCACGCTGACGGCAAGTAATGACAAAGTGGACCTACCTTTAAAAGACAAGCAAAAGACTACTGGAAATATTTCCCAAACACCTATTAGAAAGAACATACATTAGACAATGTTCACTATGTAAAGAGTGCCTAGAAATCAATAAAGGCAAACCACCTAATAGAAAATAAAGAATATTAATAACCAAGTTATCTAAAAACTAATCCTAGTGAATACATGAAAATGTTAGGACTTTATTAATAGTAAGAATACAAGTCCTGGCAGGTGTGGCTCAGCGGACTCAATGCCAGCCTGCGAACTGAAGGTCACCAGTTCAAATCCCTGTCAGGGCACATGCTTGGGTTGCGGACCAGGTCCCTGGTGGGGGGGGTGTGCAAGAGGCAACTGATAAATAAATGATTGATGTTTCTCTCCCTTCCTCCCTTCCCCTCTCTCTAGAATAAAATCTTTTTTAGAAAAGAATACAAATTAAAATAATGAAATGCCTTTTTCCAGCCAACTATTACAAAGTATAAGAAAGATAATACCTAATGTTAGAAAGGGTATGTTGAAATAAACTCTCTAAATGATTAGTCTCTTTAGATGGTAATTCGCCCTTATCTATCAAAAAATTAGCCCTGGCTGGTATGGCTCAATGGATTGAGTACTGGCCTGGGAACCAAAGAGTCACTAGTTCAATTCCCCGTCAGGGCACATGCCTGGGTCTCTGGGGTCCCCGGTCAGGTCCCCAGTTGGGGGCACACGAGGGGCAACCACACATTGATGTTTCCCTTTCTCTTCCCTTCCCCCTCTAAAATCTTTTTTGTAAAAAAGAAGTAAATCGTTATGTATTATATTTACGAAAACCTTTTTATTTGCATCTAAGTGGATGGAAGGGTGTACATCAAACCATTAACTGTGACTACAGTTCTGGAACAGGACGGGGTAAGAGATCGGGGCGGGGGGGGGGGAGGAATGACACCATTTGCTGCATGCGCTTCTATATTATTTATTTTTAAAATCATAAGTTCTTATTACTTTGTAATTTTTATCAACGGAAAAAGGAAGGACCAAGGTATCTATGGTTTTTTGCAACCTTCCAAAAGTTAATTTTAAAAAAACAGGCTTTCTGAGTATCTGGGTGTTGGTTTCAGTCACTGATGATGTACCAGTTGCTCGGTTCTGAGTGGTGAGGACTCACTGGGAGGTGCAGACAGTGAGATGGGAAACGGGCGACACCGACAATTCCACACATTCGGGAAAAGACTTAAGTACCCAGTCAGTGTGATCTATTTAGTTGTGTGTCTCTGGGAAAGTAAAACACCAAAACATTTTGAACCATCTTTTCAGCGATCACAGACACAACCAAAAGACTTTCACTGCATCGTTCGATTAGTTCAAAAGATCTGTCCTCTGAAGAACGAGCTTCCCCCACCGAAAGAAAAACGATAAATGAAAACCATCAGGCGGGCGGAATAAGAGTCGAGCTGTAAGACTGGGGGGGAAAGAACATTCTATTTCCTTGGGATTAACATTTACACAAACACTGACCCCACTAATGGAGGCCTTTTCTACCCTTTATCATTTTGTTTAGTTTATCTGGCCAGGATGATGCAAAACAAACCCAGAATGAACAGGAGGGGCAAGGCTACTATGCATGCAACTCGTCCAAACCCTAAGTCCAGCATGTCCAGAAACAACACTGTATATTTTGGCTCACAGAGATTTCCCAACTCTGGAAATCCCACATTGCAATGGAACCTGACTTGGAATGTTACAAAGGGGATTTATTGTATGACACTAAAATTTGCCCCCATACATTATAAGTATAAAGATGAACACAAAACCAAACTGACAAACCTCAGAAGCACTTATTTTAGATGAAAAAAATTAATGTCCTTCCTTCTGTGCAACATGCTTCCCACACAGTCTTCCCAAGAGTCCGGCAGCAAAACAAGCTGGAATACGGCACAACGTCCGCACGCCAAGCACTGTACCGGCACACGCACCGCCTCCTCACACACCAAGCAGTCAACTGCACGGTCCTGGCCCAGGTCTTCACCAAGACAGAGCCATCACAGCCTTGCGGCCAAGCCCACTCCCAGGTCTGTGCTGACCCCTCCCCATCTCCTTGAAGTATGCTCCCCAAACCTAGTGTCTGGTGCGATCAATCAATAAAAATGCTTACTGAATAAACGAACGAGATAGCATATTAGAGACGGAAGCAGCAGAGAGCCTCCAGGAGAAGGCGTCGCAGATGAGGCTGTATCTCGCAAAGGGTCACAGGCAGAGGTTTTATAAATAAAAGAATGACAGAGCACACTCCCATTTTTGGGAAGGTGATCCAGGCTGTCCTGAGGAGCTAGGACTGTGGGGGGTGGGGACGAGGCTGGGGACGAGGCTGGAGACGGAAAGGAGTTTCCAAGCTGGGGCAGCAGGCAAGAGCTCTGATGGTAGCCTGTGCTAGGACAAGGACAGAGGGCAACAGATTTGAGAGGTGTGGGAGGACAAATGGTTGGGTTTGGTGATGGGCTACGGAGGGAGAGGGAGGAGCTGGGTACTTGGATGAAGGGGGACTCAGAGATGGGGAACACGGTGGGGGGGGGCACAGGTCTGAGGGTGAGGATAATGAAGCCACTTCGATGTGTGGAGTGTCAGGTGCATGGGAGACAACCAGCCTGAGCCGGTGCAGCTGTTGGGTATTTGGATCCGGAGGTCAGGACAGAAGTCTGGGACAAAGACCATCATCCATGGGACTGCTGATCAGGAGGAATGAAGCCGCAGGACAGAATGCTCAGGAATACCACCCTGTCAGGGCCAAACAAAGGGAAAACATGAAAAGGAGAATGCGAGGTCATGGAGGGGAAGGAAAGTCCACAGTGAACCAGAAGGCACGGAAAGCGGACGTCAAGAATGGAAAAATCCAACATCTAAAGCCTGTCAGTATTGGGACGACAAACGGTTTTTGTTTCTTTCCCTATGACTTTTCTCTGTTTTCCCAGGGTCCGCAATAGGCATGTATTTTGTTATTCATCGGAATGAAAACTATACAGGATTTCTAACTGTCGTGCTATCCCCATGAATTCCAGAGCCACAAACAGGCTCCTCTCCACAGGACATGTGTTGTTGAGTTCCTCCTCTGGGTCTCCTGACCTGTCTGCTGCAGCTTGGTGACCAGTGACACGCATTGCCCAGTGTCCTGGCCAAGGTCTGGAATCCCAACCCAGCACAGCACAGATGGTCCAGTGACCTCAGGTTCATCTGCATACTGTTCTAATCAAACGAGCTAACCAGTAACAGATCCTGCCCTCTCTGCCCCAATTCTCACCACTACAAAGGCCAAAGTTCCGGAACTCCGCACCATTTCCTCCCAACAAGAGACTGCCTATAAACACGCACACAGATACAGGAGGGCTGAGGCTCATCACAAATATTTGTTCACTGCCTCTAACGAGGATTCGTGTTTACTCTCAAGGTGCTCGTCCTGCCACGCAGAAGTGTATCAGTAGTGAAAATGATAGTGGCCCACACGAAGCCAGCATGGATAAGCAATCCATGACCCAGGACCCATTGTTCTGATGGCACTGAAAAAAGATCTTGGTCTTACGGGGTAAGACCAAGATTCTCCTAGAGGTCAACAAGTATATAAGGAATAATATTCTGACCTCCTACCCGGCTCTTGACCCCCCAAAACCCTCTTGGCGTAGTTTACAGCATTCACCTTCACAACACCTTTCTTGGAGTGGCCATCGTTCTCTCCACTGTGTCATTACGGGACTGATGTCATTGGACATCAGGGGAACCAGGGAGAGAGGACAGCTCTTCTCCCAGACAGACACGGGGATCCGCTAGAACGCTGCAGCCTACATTAACAAGGGAATGGGCTCCAGACCCAGCCCTGGCTACCTCGCTGCTCGTGTGTGTGTGTGTGTGTGTGTGTGTGTGTTTGGGGGGGTGGGGAGGGGGTGAATGAAAGCACTTCCAGGTCCCTTCCAGCTCAGCAAAGGAAGTAACAGCACAACTCTCTGTGATTATAATGACAACCGGAGCAGGAGGGAAAGTCTTTGAAACTGGCTTTCAAAAACGTACATGTCTATGTTTATATACTACTGTTTGAAAAGCAAGACTTTTTAAAAAATCCTCACCCAAGGATATGTTTATTGATTTCAGAGAGAGAGAAACATCCATTGGTTGCCTCCCATAGGCGCCCTGACCCGGGATCAAACCCACAGCCTTTCGGTGTGTGGGACGACATTCCAACAAGCCAAGGGACCTGGCCAGGGTGAAAAGCAGTGTCTTTTAGGAAAGTAAAGTGGGCAAAGTTTTGCGGTAATCGATAGTAAATATTTGGGCTCTTTCACTCACGACTGGAATGTTGTTATCGGCTATTTCTTTTGAAAATACAGCATTTAAAAAGGCATGGATGTACTTCAGAATAATTTCGGGATAAGCAGTCTATCTTTCCAGGAAAAGAAAGTTTAAGAACTTAACTTTGGCTGGGAAATTCTGTGCACATGGATTTTACTATACTTGGTTTTCAGAGGAAAAGAATCCCGGAGATGGGTGCTAAATATAGATGGCATGAAGCCGAGGGCAAAGTACTTGTGAGATGACACTAACAATTAGCAAAAAAAAAAAAAAAAAAAAAAAAGTGGTATCACCGGTATTAAAATAGGAAATCTGAGCCCATTCTGGGAACGCTGTGCCGGACTGCCACAGCCACCCAGCCTCACGGGCTGGCCCGGCTCCCCAGCAGAAGTCCCTGGACCCCAGTGGACGACCTTATAAGGCAACTGTGCTCAGAGAGAAGATAAGAACAACACTAAGCACTTAACATTTCCAGAGGCCTCTACAAATATTAACTCATTAATTTTCACAGTGTTCTGGAGAGCCTCACTACTATCATTCCGGAAAGGGACGGAGGAAGAAAGATACCTGACTAATCACAGTTAATTACGGCAAGGTGGGCAGCTCTGCCTGGGCGCCTGGTTCAGGGCCAGATACACCTCCGTTTTGTCGGGAACTGAGTAAAAGCTTTCCTAGTAATGAACATGAAGAGGAAAATGTCTTAACTTTGACAGTAAGTGAAGAACACACTCCCCTCCGCCCCTGGTACTTCCCATGGAGTCTCCACAAGATTCCAATCCTTAGATCTCCTCCGACTTGAACAGCCTAGGAGAGGGGCAAGGCATAGGCAAGGGTGTGGAGTGAAGCTGTTCTCTCTTTCCAAGGAGACATTTCACATCCATCCTTTCACCTTCATGAATTAATTCAGCAACTCAGAGTATAGTGCCGGTCGGAAATACGACAGTGACCTATCTGGTGCAAAGGAGGTTAAGTAGCCTCGGTAATTTTTTTTTAATTAAGAAAATTTCAACGTAATAGAGAATCTATGCTGCATGACATGTGGCCAAGTGCTGGAAGTATAAGAGTAGCAGACACACAGTAGCAGCCCACAGGGCAGGCCAGGAAGAAAGGGAATGAAAATGCGTGGAGAGGATGGAAGAAAGCGTTCTAGGCACTAGAAAGGGCAGGGGCCAGGAGGCCGAATGCCTTTCTGAGAACAGGGCGCCCCTAAAGTGGCAGCAACGCAAATGTCCATCAACTACGCATGCATGAACAAAACGGGGCGCATCCATACAAGGGGAGTATCATTCGGTGATAAAAAGGGACGAAGCACCAATTCATGCTACAACACGGATGACGCTTAAAAAACATAACACTAAATAAAATCAGCCAGGCACAAAAGGCCACCATTTGTATTACTCTGCTCGTATGACGTGTATTATTAATAGGCAAGTCCACAGAGACAAACAATGGATTAGCAGTTGCCAGGGGCTTGGAGGAGGGGTTAACGAGCACAGGCTTGTGGGGAGGCGGGGCAGGTACCCAAATTGTTCTAAAATTAGAGAGTGATAAACTGTACATTTTAGAAGGATGAATTTAATTTTAAGATACCCTTTATAAGAATAAATTACACCGCACTAAAGTTGTTATTATAAAAAGAAAAGAAAGAACAGGGTACCCTCACAGACTAGCTGCTGGGTTGAAGATTAAGAAGACCAAGTACCAGGGTGAAAGGGGGGTGGGGGGAGGCAAAGAGTAGACACCAAGTTTGGAAAGCAGGGAGGAAGGGCCTGATCACGTGGAGCTTGAACCCTCAGCCAATGCAATCTGGATCTTACCCACCAACTGCTTACACAAAAAATGGTGGGGGACAGGGCTCTCCAGTCTTCAGAGCACGTTTCATACACATCAGCTCCTCTGACCCAGGAACCTCCGAATGTTTTCAGGTGCTACCTGATATAGGGCGAATAAGACCTTTAGAAGATGAATTTGCCATTAGCATTGAATGGGCTAAGGGTGAGCGGAAGTCCATTGACGCTCCTCCGGAAGTCTACGTTACAGTCCAGACAGGTGAGAAGGAAAAGAAGGGAAAGACTGTAGCAAGAAGTCAGAGGCCACCCAGATCTTCTGAAACAAAACTTGCTATATATGACAACTGGGTGACTCAGCTCCCTGAAAAGAAGTCACCACATTACTGATCAGTGAGGGCTCAGGCAGGTCCCGTATCTCAAACTCCTCTGTGAAGGCAGCCTCCTCCCAGGGACTTGATCTCCTTGGAATACACTTCTCTGAAGACAGAATATTCCCAGACTGGCAGCGAGGTTTTAGTGTAAGATGACAGATTTTCAACCAACTGCCCAGGTTCAAACCCAGGCTTTGCTATTAGCTGTGACCTAAAGCAAGTTATTCGACCCTCTGAGCCTGAGTCCTCACCTGTACATCAGGAATAATGATGGCTGCTACCTACCTAGACAGCGCAGGGAGGACTACTAGAGTGAAGTGATATGAACAGTGCCTGGGACGAAGTAGATGAGGTGCCCCTGTTACCCATCAACCTTAGTTCTCCCATCGGCTAGGCTTTCCCCTCTTGGCACTTATCAGTTTCTAAGTCGATATTGACTTGTGCTTTTATTTGTTTAATATACACTTCCCTGCTACACTGTAAGTTCCAGGAAGGTCAAGGACAATGTCTATTTGCTGCCCAGCATATCACCAGGGCCTGAATACAATAGGAGCTGAATATCTTCGGAATGACTGTATCAACCAGGAATTACATACTCAGTTTCTAATGCTAAGTGCCGCCCCGGCAGATCAACAGCCAGCCGTGCTGAACATGGACACAAAGAAACAAACACAGCCATGGCTTCATCAGGGCAGTGGAGGGGAAACAGTCAAAAAAGAAAACGCTGTACTTTTTCCAGTATGCTAATCTAAACAGCTTGTGTGGCCTTGAGAGCACAATTTTTTTTGTTTTGTTTTGTTTTCAAGGCAAAAGTCTTGGCATATTGGGTTCTGCAGGTTACACATCTGTCGCGATGGCACAGGCCCTGGCTGGGGGACCAATGACGACTGACAAAATTCTTTAAAATATCCTCAGATCTTTACCATTCATTCCACTCAGTCATTCATTAAAAATTAACAGCCACCCCTGACTGGTGTAGCTCAGTGGATTGAGCGCCGGCCTGCGAACCAAACAACCGAGGTTTGATTCCCAGTCAGGCCACATGCCTGGGTTGCAGGCCAGTTCCCAGCAGGGGACACAGGAGAGGGAACCACACATCAATGTTTCTCTCCTTCTCTCCCCCTCTAAAGATAAATAAACAAAATCTTTTTAAAAAATTGTAACAGCCAAATGAGGCTTCTCCCCACCATATAAATCTGTCACAACCACTCCCACTTCCAAATCTTTATGACAGCGACACTCTCCTTCCACGGTGCCCACGTCTTTCGGCCGATTTAAACCTCACCAGTTCCCTTTCTTCCGCAAAGCCTGTTTTACCTGCACCCACGACCACCTCTCTCTGGATTTCCAAGCCCGGACTATATTACACAATGCTGTCAGTTCACATAGCTAACACCTATGGTTTCCCCATTGTTTTCTGTGTTCACTGGGTCCTTCCACACAGGCAGGGAAACGGCCTCTCTGCACACACTTCCACATCCCTGCTGATCTGCCAAGACAGCGCCGGGCTCACAGTTCCTCTCCAACAGGGACCAGTGACTGCACCCCAGGGGCGCCAAAACTCTTCAGCACGAGTATCAGTATTCTCTTCACCAACTGCCTCGCCCCCACCCCCACCTGAATCAAAGACTCGAGGAAAGAAGGTATGTTTTATTGTATTTGCAAAAGAACCTGCAGCTCCTTTGAGAAAGGTGCTATGCACCTATAAATTCAGTATTTCATGGCCCCCGTGGCAATTTACCCTGAAATACTGTCAGAGTAAACGCTAAATGAGATGCAAATTCCACTCATCTGCAACAGTCGGGATGAGTCAAGACCGAGGTTTCTATTAGATCTGCTCACTTGCTAGCGTCACACTCTCAGAACATGTGTGGAGGGCGTGTGCGCTCTGCAGGAATGCTCTGTGAACAATTAAGGAGGCCTCGAGGGCTGGGGTTAATGGTGACTGCCCTGCCCACGCGAGACCTCAGCTGCACTCCTCAGAGAGTATTCGCTCCTGGTATGTCCTGGGCATCCACCGTGGAAACGCCCTCGGGGGAGGAGGAGAATGCCTGGATGGTCCGCACAGCAGACTGAGGAGTGGTTCTGGCTGCTTCCTCGCTGGAGCTCCAGGCCCCCCTCTTCAAGGTATTAGGGGGGAAAAGGAACCTTTTCACAAGTAGGTGCACTTCATGGTCCACACCTGTTTTAACTGTACCCATAAAGGCTCCTTCCAGGGATGGAGCTGGCTTGCTGTCCGCCAAAACTCACGTCAAACTGCCCAACACGTCCACGAGTGTTTCTGCCCTCACCTCAACAGCAAACCAGCCGCATGGACGGAAGAGCATGGACGCCGCAAGGACACAGCCCACAGTTCTGCCACGTTTCCGCAACGTGACACCCCTGAAAAGGGAAGAATCTCACAATACGGTTTAATTGGCAGTGGTATTAGCTCACCTGACCAATGCTGGAACACCCTCAATAAACTGTCACACAGGCACACAGAACACCCAGGGCAGCGGTGGCCACCAGTCATTAAGTTTATAGCCAGGGACATCTATCGAGGACCCACGACACAAGATCACACAATCAATCAATCAACACCTTCAGCAAGTTCAGTGAACTCAAGAATGGCAGCTCCAGAAATTTCCTGCTAAGCATTTTGGTGCCTGCGGCAGTGTCTGAAACAACGGGGCAACATCCTGAAATGAGGCTGAAAAAAAAAAAAGGTCAACGTGGAAGATGCAGGTGTTGGGTAGATCAGACTGGGTTAATAATTCTGAATCACAGAACAGAAACGTGAGACACATGGGCAAACTCCACAGCGGACAGCAACCCTCGCCACAGTGTGAAACTGCAGTGCCGGGGGACACAGGAAAACGGGCCGGCTGATACTCCTGGTGGGAATGTCTGAACCAGTGCAGTGCTTCTAGAGGAGACTTGGCAGTAGACATCTTCTGTCTTAAAAAGAAAGCGTGCCCTCTGACCCAGAAATTCCACTCCAAGAAGTCTAAGCGAAGGAAATCAGTGTGGGTGTTCGCACTGATCCAGCCAGGAGGATCAGCACTGTGCAGCACTGTTTACAGCCAACCGGAAACAAGCTACACAATCAGTACCATCCACCAGCACGCAAAGATGCTGAGAACGCTGTCCACTGAAAGGGTTGAATGTAAACACTGTCACGGTGTGAGCTCATTCTGTTTATGGGGGTGGGGGACTGTGTCAACGGATGGACACAGAAAGACGGGCTTTAAAAAGATCGACACCAAAGTGTTAATACCGATTGTGGAGAAAGGAAGTGTACACTGCTGTTCGGCTTACCTGTATTTTCAGTGGGAGGGAGGGGAGACAGTGTAAGTGGATTTATTTGCCACTAATAAAAAAATTTATTTTTTGGTGGGGGGAAACAATGAAAAGGAACTTAGGCATAATATGATCTAATTAGGTGAACAAAGGGTTTGGGAATCTTGGTAGTCTCAATCTGAAAAGTCAAATAAATTGAAAATCCATCGGATTTGTTATCATTATTGTTTTTAATCCCTAAAGTAGAAGCAATACATTGCTAGCCTTCCTTTGAGAAATGCTGGGAGAAATGACTCATGGAATTAAGTGCAAAACAGGATGTAAACTATGCAAAAATCTCCCAAGAGAGCTCTCTGCTGTCCACTGCGGCCCACTGCTTGCTATGGGAGAGGGCACTACAAACACCCCACACGGCAACATCCAAACCCACTCCTACCCTAGAGCTTCCGATAAAGGGAAACTGCCTCAGGGCCTTACAATACGCTTACTCTCTAATGCCATCCCTAGATGAGAAGTGTGAGGTATTTACAGCAGGCTTCCCAAGGAATATGACCAAAAGTTCGATTTGGAAAACTTAATGATTAGGTTCGTGGGAAGATTTCGGAGAGCCCTGGAATGAGGAGGAGGACCCAAATCAAAGTGCTGGGTTTCTCCACCTCGGTCTCCCTCGGGGGAGACACCCAAGCTTTGCCTGGACAGACTCCATCAGCATAGAAGGAAAAGACAACACTTTGCTGCTGACTTCAGGATGAGCTCACACCAACGGGATTTCTCTGTATAATCATGGCCCATGATTTACAACCATAGAAATGAGAGCAATTTTTATGTTGACAAAAGGACTTTGGGGTTTTCTGAAAGGGAGAGAAGAGACAATTAATGGTTAAAGCTTCTCCAAGTATATCTGCCAAAACCAGAAACTCGTAATATTCGAAGCCCCACAGCACTTCAGAAGCTTTGCTCCGCCCACCCCCCACCCATTCGTTTTTGTTGGTAACAGAGGGAGTCAGCAGGTTGGGTGCCCTATGGCCAAGCAACAGATGCAGGTCCTGCAAAGGGCAAGACGCTGCGCTTTGATCATGTAAGAACGTGGAGAGAACAGACACACATTTCTAATCAGAACATTTCCACTGTGATTCAAGGTTTACCAGTGGCTGTACGAATGTGAAGAGCTAGAGAAAAAAGTTACCTGCCCATCCAATAAAACCAGACACACTCCATTCCTGAATCCACCGGAACCACAAAGGGACCCACATAAAACAGGACGGTGGGGAATGCTGAGGCAGAAATGATTACCAATGCAGAGAGCCTAGCGCTATGTACTGCACAGTTCTATGCAGCATAATGGAGAAATTATCACTTGTATTTTTATATTTTCTCTGTAAAAGTACAAGTGGTGTTACAAAACAAATTTAAATTAGTATCTATTTCCATACCTGTAANTTTTCTGAAAGGGAGAGAAGAGACAATTAATGGTCAAAGCTTCTCCAAGTATATCTGCCAAAACCAGAAACTCGTAATATTCGAAGCCCCACAGCACTTCAGAAGCTTTGCTCCGCCCGCCCCCCGCCCATTCGTTCTTGTTGGTAACAGAGGGAGTCAGCAGGTTGGGTGCCCTATGGCCAAGCAACAGATGCAGGTCCTGCAAAGGGCAAGACGCTGCGCTTTGATCATGTAAGAATGTGGAGAGAACAGACACACATTTCTAATCAGAACATTTCCACTGTGATTCAAGGTTTACCAGCGGCTGTACGAATGTGAAGAGCTAGAGAAAAAAGTTACCTGCCCATCCAATAAAACCAGACTCACTCCATTCCTGAATCCACCGGAACCACAAAGGGACCCACATAAAACAGGACGGTGGGGAATGCTGAGGCAGAAATGATTACCAATGCAGAGAGCCTAGCGCTATGTACTGCACAGTTCTATGCAGCATAATGGAGAAATTATCACTTGTATTTTTATATTTTCTCTGTAAAAGTACAAGTGGTGTTACAAAACAAATTTAAATTAGTATCTATTTCCATACCTGTAAATTAGTGACATCACAACAGGAACCTTTCTCAAAAGTTTTTGTGTCAACAAGAAAACCTACCAATACATCAGACACTGAAACTTTCAATGAGAGTAATTTCTCCCTGGCCACCTTGGAATTAGACACGGTCACATCTTTCAAACAATACACCCCTCACTTCCTATTTAAGATACAGTTTTCCAAGACATTTAATGTACAAATAAAACCCTTTCATGCCGGGATCTGAGTATCAGGTTTAATCTTAGCCCTGCACTTCTGTTAAGTGGCTGGAGCTACAAAGTAACCCTGACCCTGACACACAGAGCCACCAGCCACATCTACAGGCCTTTCTAAAAATAGTTAACAATGGGCAGCCTAAAAAATAGTGGTGTAATAATGTTCTCTCCCTTTCAAAAGATGTCTTTTCAAGTGTTCTGAAAACTCATGTAAACCACAAAACCATTTTCAACGAAATGTGTGTTTCTAATTCTTAGCAGGAAGATTTGTACTCCTAAAAAAAAAATGGTGTGAGTAGAAGTTCTTTGCTGCAAGTCAATCAGCAAGAAGTTGTAAAGGCAGAACAATTTTGATAAGACCTAGCTACCCTTCCTAGCAATATAAATTCAGGACCCTGCTGTACAAAGACACAGCTTCGAGTGACCAGGGGAAACATCCCTAGAGAAGGGGGGAGGGCCATGGCTAGGCGCTCCCTCATCCAGCCCACTACCTAACACAGTGCCTTACAAAGCAGAAGTCACTCCCACTGTCAGGGCGTCGATTTAGATTTACAAAAATAAAGAGTAGTTAAGACAGGTTTTACGAATCATATTTTGTATTTATAGGATATTTTATTATTAGCACCCCATTTTTCTGCTTATAAAGAAACAGATTATACAGCATTTTTCTCTTCCTCCCTCCACTCCATATTTCTGCATTTTGCTGGTGATGAGTTTTTCCGAGCAAAGGCTGAAAGCCAAGGTTAGAGCTACAATGTCTCGCTGGGATC
The DNA here is from genome assembly GCF_014824575.4 of Sturnira hondurensis. Taxonomy (NCBI): domain Eukaryota; kingdom Metazoa; phylum Chordata; class Mammalia; order Chiroptera; family Phyllostomidae; genus Sturnira; species Sturnira hondurensis. The sequence goes on along the minus strand of NW_028081271.1, from coordinate 13,892,771 downwards.
ATTCTGCCCCACCTGGTTCTTTCTCGCCTGTTGCGGGGTAACTCCCCTGAGTAACTTCTATGGTGCTGACTCCTGGGGTGCGCGTGGCACTTGGACACAGGAGAAATGGAAAGGACGGGATCTTCTGTCTCCTCCCCCCATCAGAATGGCTAAAGCAGAGATTAATCTTAGTTCTGGTTTTCTGCATAATCCTCCTCAAAACACAAAGACACAGGATGGGGCTTAGAGAGTCCTTTTGTTTAGAGAGGGTCATTTCCTGCCGGTGGTGCACACCCAGAAACTCCCACCCATTTCTCAAGGAGAGGCATTTTCTTAGTAAAAAACAAAACGAATTTCAGACTTCACACCATTCTCCCCCCAAAAGCCTACCCCTCTCAGATGGTTCTTGGCTGGCGAGCCTCGCCCCTCCACCCCACCCCACCCCCGCCCCGCCGTCACCAGGGGGAATGGAATACGGAAGGAGCAGGGAAATGGGAGCGGAGTTAAAAGTTCTTTTAATGCACAGCAGGTCTGGTCTGTCCAATCCCTACAATTTACTTCAGGAAACAGGCTGCAATAGCTTGTCAAAGGTAAAACAGCTTCAGTGACTTGTCCTGGGTCCTTCAGAAGAGAGATAAGAGGGGGAAGGACTGCTGATATCGTCCAGAACTGACAGATACAAGGGTTTATAAACCATTGGTTCTAAGACTCAGACAATGGATGATGGTCAAGTTTAGAAATTTGCTCAAGGTCAAGTATTGTGACATGAATGTCACAAGCGAGGATTGCCCGGTGGCCTGCCATTTCCGTGAATGCAGTAATGTGGTCCACTACCAGGCAGTCCGATGAGCAAAGGAACGATGACTTACATTTCTGTCATCCTGAAATGTCATCGTTCTGTCTTACGGTGAATAAACACAGCTCCCGAGTCAGTGAGCCTGAGCGCTGGGTGTAACAAGCGGCTGTGAAGCCACTCCGTAGGGGTTCACAGACCCAGATTAGACACGCCCTCCTGGCTGCCACGCAGGTGCTTGCAGGCTGGATTTGTCCAGCTGAAGCCTGCATCACCCTGAGCTGCGTGCCTTTCTGCTCGGTAGGCGAGCGGAGCGCGGGCAAGCACGGGGAGCTGGAGCACAGCTGAATCGAAGGAGGGAGTGTGACTCTGCCTCTGAATCAATTCCACCTGGGTTACCCACATTAACCCTTTGCGCCCCAACACTCGCATCTGCAAAACAGACATCGAGTTCATCTTGCCCTGCTCTCGACCCATCACCCCATGCCAGGCCCAATTTCACTCCCGGTCCTGGGAATTGTGGACTGTTTCTATTCTAACTGGACCAGAGGAAGGAAGGATACTTTTATGTGTGGGGGGGAAAAAAAACCTGCATATAACCCCTAACCCTCCCCACACACTCCCTGCAAGGGATATGTCATTGACCAGTACCCCCAATTTCTGGCTTAAAAGCTGTGATAATCAGCTCTGGCCACTGTGGCTCAGTTGGTTGGAGCTTAGGCCCCATAACCCAAAGGCTTGCAAGTTAGATTTCTGGTCAGGGCACAGGCCTAGGCTGTGGGTTTAGTCCCGGGTACAACCGATGCTTCTCTCCCTCTCTCTATCCCTCCCGTCCCCTCTCTCTAAAATCAATAAGCATGTTCTCAGGTGAGAATTTTAAAAAAAACTGTGATAATTGTACTTTCTGATATAATTAAGTGGCATGGAGATCTAGAAATTATCACCTTGAAGGCAGCAATAATTAAAATTTAATCTAAAAACTGCTGGAAAGGGGTTTATGATGATGTGGTATATTGTACAGGCCTGAGTTTGACAGGTTAGTTGGTAGTCCATCCATTTAAAAATGACACATTTATCGAGCAGTTTCAGGCATTATTCTAGATGGGGGGGGGGAGGGGAGTTTAAGCAGCCCTAAGACAGAGGTCCCTGTGGCCAGCCAGTCACAGTCCAGGAGGGCAAGATGAATAAGCACACAGTTAACGTCAGCGACTAAGAAGTGCTCTCTGGACAACGACACAGGAGCGATGTAATCGCAGTTGGGAAGGTGGTGCTTTTTCAAGCTTGGAGGTCAAAGGTCTCTCTGGGTAACCGAGGAACTGAAATCCTGGAAGAGGCTGTCCTGTCAACACGTGGATACAGAGTTTCCAGGCAGCCGGAAGGGCCAGCACAAAGGCCCTGAGGCAGAAGCAAGTTTGGCAAGTTGCAGGGCCCTAAATTCGGCCCAAGCAGCTGAGGCAGGATGAGTGAGGCTGTGATTCCTGCTGGGTGAGGTCAGAGACCAGCTGGGCACACATCACGTGGAGACACTCTAAGCTCCTACCCACCAGCTGTAAAACCTTAGACAAATTACTTAATCCCTCTGTCTTCTGATCTCTAAACATGGGATGATGACGCCTCATTTGGTTTTCGAAAGTGCAATGTTTAAAAGAGTGGACCCTACTCAGTAAATGCTTGATGAATTAATGTGCAAAAAAACAAAATCCATAAATGCTTTTACAAGTCTAATTATATTTGGATAGTCACCTGATCTCCAATTTTCCCTCCCATTAATTTCCTTACAGATTAAAGGAGACCGAAAAGGAAACGTGAGCAACGAACATGGTCTGGGCCTGAGTCAGCTCTAACTATTCTTTCGCTCATCTGTGGGAAATTGCTTCAAGGTCCCTGTATGCAGACTGGGCTTCGGAAAGTGGGGCAGGCAGAGGGCAGAATCCCACACAACGGCACAGCCCAGGAGTGGCCGAGTGAGCTCCAGCAGCTCCCTGGTTCTTCCTACCGACTAGTAAGCCCCTTGGGGAGAAGCAGTTACCAACATTTTCGGTCGCATCTCCCAGCATCCCAGGGCAGGCAAGAGAGAGAGACAGACAGAGACAGACAGACAGAGACAGACAGACAGAGACAGAGAGAGAAAGCAAGCTCGCAAACCTGTGTGTCACCCTCCACTCCATCCGTCATCTCCCCCTCCCTGCCCCAGCCCCCCCCCCCCAGCTCCAAAACACATCCTGCGGGTTTACAGGGATACTGTATTGAAAAACAGATGCCTCTCTCAGGAAACAAACACATTTTAAGTCCTGTAAATCACACATGCTGGGAGAGGCAATTACACTTGTGTAGCACTTCCCCTCCGAGCACAAAGGAAATTCCGCTACTTCTGTAATAAGATAGCACTTTCTAAGCTGCACCCTCTCTCATGAGGCCCCAGCTAGCTGCACTATAGGTGAGCACAGGAGAAATTTTCACAAAACAGGACCCTGAGGATTCAAGGGAAAACATTTTTTTTTTCTTTCATCTTTGAGATTTCTATTAGGGTAATGGGACCACCTGCCAGCATAGGTACCTGGTGACTTAGGTCAGGAAGGGCAGGGGAATGTCACTTAAAAATCAGCTCATGGGAAGTTACAGCTAATTCAAAGTAGAAACTGGCCTTCGACGTATTTTCTGGGTTGGGGAGATGCGCCTCAACGTTGAGACGGCAGGCTTCTCACTCCTCACACCTCCGCCAACCCAAGGGGTGCAGAGGATGGAGCGGAGGCTGAGCCAGCGTCCTCTCGGCATTTAAATTTGTGTGACAATACCGTGCTACAGGCCGGAATTTGGAGCTAATCTTCCTGGTGTGATTGGCATTTATTACTGCTGTTTCCTTTTCCTCCACTATTCTACATAATATGCATCATAATGGCTGCAGTAGGGTTAAGACCTACCAGAAATACAAATGCAAGTTGTTGTCTTAAATCCCCAGACTATCTTGTATTTTTCCTTATCCACTAGCAGAGCCTCACCGGTGAGCGGAAACAGCAATATGTTAGGAAAGCTCGAAATGAACCGATTAAAAATGTGACCCACAGAAGAGATGATGACTGTGGTCTCCGGCCAAAGGGCCATTTTACTATTTCACCCCAACCCCCAAATAAATTCAAAAAACAAAATAACTTGGGGAAATGTTTTCTTAGAAAAACACTCTAGCCTCTAGGGGCTGTCCACCTTTACTGCTCAAACCCACCTACAAAACCTTCTGATAGCTTTGTCTTCCCTTGTAGGTAAGGGGGGAGGGGGGCGCGTGTCGGGGAGAAGTGGGTGAAAGCCTGGGAATTAACTGCAAATTTCAGAAGGCAATAATTTCCAAAGACCGTAGATGAAAGCAAACATAAAAATGAAAAAGTGCTTGAAAGATTCTATATACACCCCTAGATTTTTCTAAGCTCCTCCTCTTAGGCTTTCCAACAGATACGGATACAAACGCTGTTAAGTTATAATTAGGCAGGTTACATGCAATGCATTTTTATGTTCCTAAATTAAAGAGTGCTTTACACCTTTTGCTTTAATTCTTCCCAAGAATTTCCAGTGCGCCCCCTCCCCTCAAGCACTTTTTTTACATAGATAGGATTTTAAATACAACGTACTTCCCTTTGGCTGCCTCCCCGCACAGGCCTTCTGGGCCCTGGAGCCCCCACGCCTCTTCACGCTGACCGCCACTTGTTACCAGCTACAGGCTCTTGAACCGTTTCAAAAAATCGCTTTTCGAGATTGAACCTCTCCATCTCAAAACCACCATCTTCACCTCCTTCTTGCCCACGTTGCTTTCCCTTTCAACCCCACTATTTTCTATTTGTACAAACACAGACACCTGTAGCCGGTCGGTCGTCCACTGGAGAAACCCAAGAGGCTTCCCAGATGAAGCGTGCCTTCCCTCCCGCGCACCTGACAACTAACCACTGAGGCCCTGATTACCTCCTGTCTCTGGTTCAGGGGCCACCGCCAGGCACTGCCTGACTTTCACATCAGGACTCAACACACGACTCTTCCAAGCTGCATGCCCTCTCCCACGGCAACATCCCAGACTGCCAGGTGCCCAGTGCCCAGAAGCTGCTATCGCCTGATGGAGCCTGACTCCGGGCATGAAAGGCCAGCTCCTCCATCTTCTCCCCACTGACGCCTCGTTCCCTCCCCAGGCTCATCCTTTCTTTCCCTCCTTCACCAGAAGAGTCCTTTTGTTTAATCCTCTGTATTTTCACATAGGCCAAGGTTTCCCACCATCTCAACCCTTTCCTCATCTGGCTAAATCTTAATGGAGACTTAGCTCAAATGTCACCACTTTTCAAAGCTTTCCTTGACACAGTTCCATCACCTTCTCCTCCTCGCAGCGTGAACTGTGTTCCTGCTGTAACACAGCGCTTTAATTTATTACACCTGTTCGCTTACCCAAGGGCCGTGGCCGCTAAACCGCTAGGACCCCCTCGCACAGACCCTGGCGCCCCCAGAATCTGCACACGAAGACCCCAGTTACTCACCCTCGGTGGCTCCCATCAAATGAGGATCATCAAGGTCAATGCCCACATCAGCTTGTTGTGAGGATGAACTAATGTAATACTTACCGAAGGCTTGGCCATGGCTCGACACATAGTAAACACTCGAAAGTTAGCAACCACTTCTCGAGTGAATGGGTAAAAAGGAGCTCTGACACTGTCATAGGACCAACTATTCCAGTATTGTTTTTTCAGCTACCAGTAAAAATGACAAAGTGGGCAACTTTATCCTGATAAACTGGAAGATGTGTGTTGATTTTATACACAGTCCAGCAGTTCCCCTCCTCCCCATCCCAACAAACACACAATACACGTAAAGTTGTTGTGTCTTCCAAGGCACCCAAAGCGCCATACATCACCCCCCCACACACACACCAAATAAGCGCATCCCCACAGGGATGATATGCGTTACCAACACAGATCAATTTAAATATCCGGTCGCACGTGGCCTCAGGCCCACTGAGCCTTGCAGCCACTTTGGCTACAGCTATTATTAAGGTTCATTCCCCTCATTCCTTCCTAAGTTTTTTCTTTGACCGAAGCAAGCACTGTTCAAGAGGAACATTTGCATTCCCTTTTCCCTACCCCCAAGGCAGACACCAAGGTGCCAAATGAAACTGAACACAAACATTCCGAAGTGGCTGTCACACAGAGCAGGCTTGTTTGGGAACCTGGGGGAGCTCTGTGCTCTTCCACCAAGGCTTCGAGAAGCCCATGGCCAAAGGTTCAAAGTGAGTTCCCAAAGCAGAAACCAGATTCTAATGGTTGAAACCCAAATGCACCTCGGAATGAGCAGATCCGGACTGGCAGTGGCCGCTGGGTGGCCCAGGCACAATCACCTGTGCACTCCAATGGAGGCTTATTGATGGCAGGTGGAGGGAGTGAATTTCCCAGTCGATCCATCCAGGACATCTCTAAATCCCCTACAGGCAAGAGATGGCGATCATAAACAAGGGCTGCTTTTTAACTGCTTACCTATAAAAAGCCATCAGCACCAACCCTACCAATAGGCTATTTCATATGTTTATCAGCTATGCATTTATAAAGGATTGTATGCATGTGTGTGTCGCCTGCAACTGTGTGTGGTCCTTCTCTGGTGCTGGGGTACTATCTGTGGGGATCTCTTCTATATTGGGAATACCATAAGGTGGCACTGATCTTTTTTAAAAAACTACAGAGAGGAAGGTATTGATTCAGGAGTTAAATGGAGATAAGACACAGAAGGTTCAATGGAGATAACTTAGGGGAGAGATAACTAGAATTCTGAGGAAAATCAACTGTCTGGGATTGGGACATTCAGGTGATGAGATCCTGCAAAAATGTAGGCTGAAATTTGACTCCTGTTTCGAAAGCAGCGCAGGCTCAATCAAGAGGGGGAAAAAGGTGGTTGGAGCAAATGGTGTGCAGAGTGCTGAGGTACGTTAAGGCAATCCTGAATGCCAACCTTGGACCTTACTCTGTGGGGACAGATGAGTGCTGGAGGAGTTGGGGTATGAGAGGGCCCAGCGTCATGGGGTAGGGATGGATTGGCAAAGCAGATGAGAACAAGGAGAGCTGGGAAGATCACTAAAAGGAGAGGGGACAAAGGTACGACTGAGAGAAACCTTGGGAAGAAAGGCTGTAAGGACAGGAAGCGATCTGACTCCTGCAGAGAGGCTGGTTGTGAACACAACAAAAAGTAACCAATCCAAATGGTTTTTTTTGTGTGACACTTACAGATACTACAAGGAAATTTAAAGAAATCTACAAAGCCAACAGATTTTGTTTTCCGTTCACCTGTTCAGTTTAGAAGACTCAGAAAGCACAGAAAAGCATCGGTAGAAAAATGATCGGTGATCCACCAGATAATTTTTAGTAATACTTGGTTCTATATGGCATTTCTTGAAAAAATTGGCATCACATAGTATAAAATGTTTAAATTTGCTCCTTTCTTTTAATGTATAACATTGAGGATTCGCCCCTCAGTTAAAACGGAGTCAGAGGCTGGAAGAGACAAAATCTCATTCTCCCATACAGCATTCAAAGAGAACGTGGTGGACGTGACACATTCATGCTAAGATTTCTGGCCTCCAGAATCATGACAGAATACATTTCTGTGGCTTTCCCCCACCCCAACACGGATCACTTTTGTCCTCACAGCAAAATTAATGTGAAGCACCCCCCCCACCCAGTAAATATATAAAAGCATCTCCAAAAGAAATCCCTACTCTATTCAAATTAGCCAATCAACAAACACTACGGGGAGCAAAGCACATGAGCCTAAGGGTTTACCAAGGAAATTTTAAAACCACTACTGGAAAAATAACAAAAGTGCGTGCAATGCAATATTGGCAGTGGTTTTACAGCATCACTTCACTATAAAGTCACCAGTTTCACCCAAAACACTGCCACCAAATCCTACTCTATCACTACAATGCAGGTTTATTAGATTTGAACTGGAGTAATACAGACTCCAGACCTTGTTTAAGTGTATAAAACCATTCTGTGCTTTTTCCAAGGCGTAAGGTTCAATCATCTTAATGCTCAACCTGAGGTCGCCACATCAAACTGACATGGTACCCTTCCTCGGTGTCAATTTTAACAAACAATTTCCTTCGTGACTCCATTATTTTGGCTACTATAACACCAGCACCTCAACAATAATAAAACTCCTTTTCCAAGTAATTGGTAAACAGCCATAGGTGGTGTCTTAAGAGAATACTGACTAGCACAAAACCAGGGGTCAATTCTGAGAATCAGCTTATTGATCGTAAAATGACGTAGAAAATAATCCACTGCCCTACACATCGGCCTCAGAAATCTCAGCTCCCAGCCAGGTCTGGACCACTCATTTTCCTTTATGTGAACAACCTGCACAGGAATATTTCATAACGTGTAGCATCCTAGAAGTCAGAAAGCCAGATATATTATCTCTTTCAGGGTTGGTTAGCCAAATCTTTATTTTGTTCTCAACGTTTTAAGTGTTATCCAAAGCAGAAGTCCATGTCCTGCACAAGTTCTCAAAAACTTCCAACCCTGAAAAACTGCAAAAAGCCTCCTAAATCCTAGACTGTTTCATCTTTCCAGTTGCAACCAAGTAAATGTTCCTGCATCAATTATTGCACAGTAAGGTTTAGAAGCTCTCCAGAAGGAATAAAATGTCCAGGAAGATACAAGGATCTCATTTTAAAAACAAACAAAAAAGAACACCCTTGGATTCTATGATGTGGCAGCGAAAACTTCAACTACCCTGATGATCTATGAAATAAACTATTTTCTTTCAGTGATGACTGGACTCTTCCCTCCCCCATCAGTTCAACCACCGCCATGAACTACAACCAAACACGTTTTCCTCTCTCATCATTATGTGCATAGACGTTCTGTTTGAATGTGCTGTTGACTGGAGTCCTCCCCGGCCAAGACTGGTAGATGCCTTCGAGGACAAACTGCCGGTGGGCAGGGAGAAGGATCCAGCGTGGTGGCTTTGCAAAATGCAGAGCATACTGATGGGACTCACTAAAAACCACTACTTACTACACTGTGGCTCTCAGGGTGAGAACAAAAGAGGTTATGAGTTTTTCAAAATCAAAACATAAACCCAAAACAGGGAATCAGGACAAAATTACCTGGACGTTCAGATCAACCTACCCTTTCCTGGATTTTTCACACTGTGAACACTGTCTTCATGGTGCCTACGCCTGCACACTTCACCTCTCATACAGCTTGGGTTCTGGAATCTTCCTAACTGTCCTCTTATTTCTCAAATAACAGTAACTTGCCAAAACTACTGACAACTCAGAAAGTCAGATGCCATTCCCACCTGAAAAGAACCAGTCAGGGCTCCAGGGCAGGTGAGAGGCAGTGCCTGTAGTGGGACGGCCTGTGGTCCCATCTGGACACAACTTCACCCGTGAAGGTGAACAGTACAGTGATCAGTAGCCAGGGCAGAGGACACCTCAGTACCCGTCAGCAGGTCAGGCAGAAAAACCTGACTTTTCTCTATTTAATTTTGTCCAGCTAAGTCGGTTATTATGCTTTGGGGACACTCAAACCTCTACCACCTACCAAAAGCAAAAAAAAAAAAAAAAGAAAGAAAGAAAGAAGAAATCATTGGTGTCCTGATTGACTTTTTCTATTTACAAGTGTTTGTCATTGGGTGAACAGAGAAAGATGGTTTCATACAATATATTCTCACCCTCAGAAGCAAACAGACTGTCAACCTCATCAAAATAGAAAGGTTTCTGGAGCAATTATTACCTTGATGGGTTAGGACGAATTAAATGTAGCAATTTTTTTAAAAAGGCAAACTTGTCGTTGTTTTACATTTTATTCCAATGGTAGAGAAAATAAATATCAAAGTAGCAGGTAGGGTTTCAGGAAAAACATGAAACTTGAAATTTCAATCTTCGCCTCTTTGAAAAAGGAAATGGCAATACTGCTTCTCCGCTTTGAGTTAAAAACAAGGACAAAAGCAAAACCTTTCAAAGTAACAGTCCGTGATCCAACAGGCCATTTCCTGAGGCCGTTTGCTGCACTTCACCTAAGACACGCCACCACGCACCACCCAACTGCGTTCAGAGCAAAGCCTTGATTTAGTTCTCACGGTCTGAGGTCTCTCCTCTGTCTCCCTCACTTAAATAAGTTCCCGTTTTACAGTAATAGTTCCCATTTTACAACTGGACACAGTGCAGGTGGCTTATGTGTATTTATTGAATCCTCCCCAATGTTTGGTTTCAGTACCAGATTTTAGTTTGCGCATAACACAGTATCCTGGTAATAAATAATCTCAACGTCCTAACCGATTTAGAATCAGTTTACCATTCTGCTAACCTTGTGTGTCCGGATGCAACACCTGTATGAATGCTTTACAGATCATACCTAGATGCACATTTTCCTTCCCCTACGCACACTCTAAAGTCCCTTTTATAATGTTTAAGAACTCAAGCAGGTGGAATCTTAAAAACAGAAAATACTGTTCCTTGAACTCCAGGTAATGTACCTGCAGGAACAGAACCGCTGTAGAGGACGCCACAAATATTCTGAAGACAAAAATCTGAATCGTGTGTTCAGAAGTCCCCTCCTACCCTTGCTGAATTTTGCTTCCATCAAAGGGAAGCTCGCTGCGCAGCCGCAACATTTTCAGTTACTTGGGACCCACCGATGGAATCTGCGCCCAGAAGTCAAAGTCCTTCTAAAACAGCCTCGATGACCACTTGGTAAGAGGTAAAGTTTTAACTTTTTCCCCCTTCCGTTCCTCACGACCGCGTCGCTCTAAATTTACAAAACCTAATCACCCAGGTTCGGGGTCTTTGACTCATCCGAGAGGAATGCTGCGCAGGAGTTATCTATTAATCCCAAAGCCTCAGCTGGAAAGATAGTTCACCAAGAACTTTCATGGGGGGGGGGGGGCAGGGAACAGAAGGTATCTTTTTAGACAAACTTCCCCCGAGTTCTTCCTGAAACCGCGTACACAAACACAACCCACCGCTTACAGCGCCAGGCGCAGAAGTTCGGGCCCTTCGGGTCCCAATAATCTGAGGTCACCCAGGAGTCACTTCTCGATTCCGCTTTTAAAATCTCGGGCAAACAAAGCTGTGCATTATGCTTACACGTCTCCGAAAAGTCCTCAAAGTTACGCAATTTTAGGCACGCACCCACAAAAACACCCCCTTCGAGGTTACACCCTCCCGGGGCCACGTTCTGGGGCGATTCCCGACCCCTGGACTGCGGCGCCCCGAGACCCGCCGCCAGCCTCCGCCCGCACTTCGGGGAAAAGCCGCGCGCGGCCAGCGTCCCAGGTCGCACCCGCCACCGCACCGAGCCGCTCCGTACCTCCTCCTCCTGAAGGTTGGCCTCGTTCGGGGTGTTCTCCTTCTCGGCTTTGACGCCGTTGTTCATCTTCCCGGTCCTTCCTCGCGGGGCTGGGCGAGGGCGAGCTCGCCCACTCTTCCCTTCCCCGGGCGCGGCGGGCTGGAGCCGGGCAGCGGCGGCTCGGGATCCCGGGCGCGGCGCGACCGCGGCGCAGGCGACTCAGGAAGTGCGCGGGAGACTCCGGGCAGGGCGAGGCGCCGGCCGACTGGGGAGGGGACTGAGACAATCGGGACCCGGGCGGGAGACCTGGAGAGTGCGGGCGGGCGCGAGGGGAGGAAGGAAGAAAGGATGGGGCGAGGGCGCGCGTCCCGGGAGTGACCCCAGAGAGTTGGGGATGTGGTCGAGCAGGGGCTGGGGGCTGCAGCAGCCCGAGTCTAGCAGCTACTGGAGGGAGGGGGCGAGAGGCGCCCAGAGAGGTGGAGGAGGAGGAGGAAGAGGAAGAGGAGGAGGAGGTGCGGAGCTGAGGGCCGCGGCTGGGACGCTGGGACCCGAGAGCAGAGGAGTGCGCGCTCCAGGAAGGCTCTGGGAAGTCCAGGATCCGAGCAGCTCGCTTTCTCTCGCCTTCCTCCCTCCCCTCTCTCCTCCCCTCCCTCCCTCTCCTCCTCCTCCTCCCTCCGCCCTCCTTGGACGGGGCAGCGGGCTGTCGCCGGGAGGGACCGGACGAGGACGGCGAAGCCCCCTGCCAAAAGAGGGGCTGCGCCCAGGGCCGCTGCCGGGCGCCCGAAGGCGTGCGCTGGGGAGGGGCTGCGGGCCGCGGGGGATACGGCGGGCCCCCAGCCCGCGGCTTCGCGGTAGGTCGGAGAGTTAGGGTGCGGAGCGCGAGGGAGGGCCGGGTCCTCCGGGTAACCTCAGGGTTAGTCCGGCCCCAGTGCCTGTGTGGGGGCCCGAGTTGGCGACCTGGTTGTGACGGTGCGGGGGAGCTTGGTGCGGCGCTTCGGAGAGCCAGGCCCTGCCTGTGCGACCACCGCGAAGTGTGTTACTTTTGTTTGCTGGCTTCTCACCAGGTTTGCACTCCTGTGCCTCAGCCTAAACCCTCCTTTTCAGTAGCGGGTTAGACCCGTGTTTTCCCTTCCTAGTCCGCAGCTACAAGTGACAGGATGCGAGAACTCGAGTGACATTCGGGGGCGGCCAGCGCCCGCGTTTTAAGTCGCAGCTTCAAGCCCCCTCCCACGCCGGGTCCTCAGACACCGCCTTGCTTCCCACTAGGCTCCGGGTGAATCCGGTTCATTTCAGATCCCTTTCCCAGCTCTTATCACACTGTTCTGGAATTATCTCTTCACCTGGCTGTCTTTCTGGCTCTTTTGAGAGATCCTCCCTGAAGACCACGCCCTCGCCCGGGTTATCTCCTTTAATCCCACAGCTTTTAAAGTGCGCTACGAGCTCTACTGTCTAGACCCCTGGGAAATACTGCCTGGCCAAGGAACCGGGGGGCAGTGCAGATGACCTGCAGGGGGTCCAATCAGATTAAGGAAGGGGGCTCGGCCTTCTGGGAGGTCGGAGCACGAGGCTCGGTTGGCACAGACCTTGGGAAGACCGCCTGGTGGTCTTTTCTCGCCCGTGAAGGGGGAGCAACCTTGTTCGTCTCCCCGGGGGTGGCTGGTGGAGGAGGTTATAGGTCGATAGAGCGTAGCACCTGGCACCCTTTCTTACTCAGCTTAAGTTTATGATGCGTGGAAGCTCACCTTATCACTGAGGAAATTTCCACTTACTCCTGGACCGTAGAGAACTTTTCCACTACGGTAGCACTTAAGTTTGTATAAACGTGGGTGCTACAAACTCAAAAGTTTAAAACGCCATACATCGGCAGGTTCTGCCTCCCTTCCCATTTCCAGGGATTCTCTCTCCCAGCGTGCTGCTCCTTTCTGGCACAGCCACGATCAGTTTCTAATTATTTGTTGTCTTGTTGCAGTTTCTCTCTTCCCCCTCCCCCACCCCAAGGAACATTCTTTACCAGCTGGGGGAAGTGTTGCTGGGAATGGGGCGAGCGTGGCGGTGGGGACTGAAGATAACGCTTCCGCCTTGGGGAGTTGGAAGTGGTGTTGTGGCGACAAGATAACCCCAAACAACTGCACGGCAACATGCTCGCAGGTCCTGGTACAAATTGCAGAAAGCAAAATACCTGCTTTCTAAGAGCATGCGAAGAGAAAAACAGCAGTGATTCTCGGATCTCCATACCGGATTGTCCTTGGTGGTGAGGGCGGTCTGGAGATTTTGATAAAGACTGAATGGCTGTCACGATGTCATTTCTCTCTCAGCGAAGAGAAAGGTGTGCCCTGGGTGAAAATAAACCCAAACTATTCCAATACAATTGAAGTGCAGAGGGGGCGCGGGTTGCAATTAATCCTGAAACTCGCACAGCCCTGTCCACTCCCAGCCCTTCCCCTGGGGTGCACGAGGAGCCACGAGGGGGCGATGTCTTCCCGAGCAATGGCTGCGGGGTGGTCCCGGGCCCCTGTGCCGACCAATGCCAGCACTTTCCTCCCCTTGGCCTTTCTGGCTTTTTACTGAATGTTCTTCACAGAAAGGCATTGTCTTGCTGGAGCCTGGCAAAGGCCCAAGAAAAATGACAGTTGATTTAGTCATTGGTGGTTCCAGGCAGACTCCATTTATGAAGAAGGTGAAAGATGTGTGATTCCCAGCTGCGGGGAGAGCCTCCCCGAACCCCACCCAAGGAAGTGTGGCTTCATTCCAGACTAGAACCTGATTCCTTTGTCCATAAGCCAAGCCAGCACTTTGTCCATTGTTAAAAGTCAAAAATCTCTGGGATAAAAAACAAGGATAAGTTTTAAGAGAGGATCCGTGTTTGGCTTGTTCATTGTTGGCGTACCCAATACCTACACAGTGCCTAACGTGTAGTGGGCTCTCCATAATTATTTTTGAGTGAATGAGCACATTGTCTTATCAGTTTTGATCTTCAGGCTTGAATGACATTAGATCCTTCCACGATGGGGAGGAAGGTCTGAATTCGTGGAAGGGTCTCCGTGTGGAGAGCCGGGAACAAGGACACCCAGCAGATTCATGGCTGTGGTCTTCATTGTTTTGCAGAGCGGAAACCCCAGATAGAGTGCTTGTGCAGAACGGGCCACCTGATGAGATTTCAAGAAATAAAAATGAAATTGCACCATTCAGCCAGTCGACTGACACACCAGGCAGTTGACAGCAGATCCGAGAGACCTCGAATATACAGTCAACAGGGACCGAGAAGTTCAGAAAAGTGTGTGGGGAGGAGGTAACACACCTATAGACGGGGGACTCCTCGTTTGTCCTTTCTATTAAGAATCGTTTAGACATATTTGGAAGAACAATAGAGTGGTGTTGCCAACAGAACTCAATAAAAATCTGTAAATTTGGCTATTTATCAGACCTTGCGAATGTGGGAGTTGGACTGTGTGTGAGGGGGTGGGGTGGGGGAGAATGGACATTCCTTCAGGATGTAAATGATCTTTGTGACCTGTTTTGTTCCAAAAGTGATATCTCCTAAGTAGCAATAGTTTCCAGACACACCAAGAGTTATAAGACAACAAAGGGACTTTATATCCTAGAAAAACAGCTAATGGCCAAGAAACATCTGCTCTCCGTTCTGCCCACCACCCTACCGCCTTGCTCCTGGCCCGCCAGGTTACGTGCTGGGTTGCTAGGGGAAGATGGTGTGCACCTGTAGTTTCTCTTGCTCACCTCTGCTGCTCTGGCACTGTTCCTTTTGAGGCATGCTTTAAGACATCGAAACCTCTAATTACGACTTAAATGTTTCTCTCTGGGAATCTCGGGCGTAAAGGTCTGCTTTGAGGCACGGGCTTTGCCTCTGTGAGCCCGACAGCAGAAAGCTGCAGCATCTACCACATGTGTTGTGGCTGTTAACTCTTTTGCTGGACCTAAAAAAGTTCTTGGGGACCAGAGTCTGTTTTATTGGGTTTTGTCATCCACGAGAGCTCTTTCTCCCTCGCCCTGCTCCCACCCACCTCCAGGCCATCACCCTCTTCTCTTGATGTATTTATTACTTTTTAATTGTGGCTAAAAAACACACACACACCACAGTGTTTGCCATTTGAGCCATTTTTAAGTGTACAGTTCAGCAGGATGAAGTATATTCACATTGTTGTGCAACATCCTCCTGATCCTGACCTCCTAAATAGTTCCGAGATTCAATCACTTCCCTGCAGTTACTGGTGGAAGCCCACGCAGCCATGGGGAGAGGCCCACAGGAAGGAGGATGACAGCCCCGGCCAAGCTCCCTCTGCGCACAGCCGGTACCGATTGCCGGCCTCGTCAGCGAGTTGTCTTGGAAGTGGATAATCCAGCCCTAGTGTAGCCACCCCACCTGATGCTGCCCGTGAGAGGGATGAGCTGCCTTCTCTGAGTCATGCCCACACTGCAGAACCGTTAGCACGAGACTAAGTGCTCTTATGCTCAATCACTACATTCTATGGTAGTTTGTTATGCAGCGATAGGTACCGGACACATAATTGCACACCCATAAGTGAGGCTGTCACAGAAACCTGAAGCAGGTGGCAGTGGCTTTGGGGTCAGGTGGAGGATAGAAACTGGAAGAACTGTGAGTCTGCTAATGAAGAGCATTATTAACAGGCAGGAAGACTGTTCCTGTTCCAGGCTGGAAAGAGGGGGACCGTGTTTATTGGAAGAACAATTAGCCAAATTAGCCTTTGGGACGTGGGAGATAGAAACAACACCTACTGAGCATGTGGATCTAGCTCCAGAGATAGTTGGGTAGACTGTTGAGGGGTCGAATGGTTTCTTTTTGGGACTAATGATGTAGCACAAGAGAAGTGAGATGAGCTAAAAAAAAATGGAATTGTTCCATCATGAATATAATTGCAGCAAACACAAAGAATCCAGGACTCCGTGGATTTGAAATAAAGCTATTTGTCTTTTCTAGCTTTTCCAGGGAACAAAACTCTCAAAACAAGAAATGGCCTTGCCCTGGCTGGTGTAGCTCAGTGGATTGAGCACGGGCCTTGAAGCAAAGGATCGCGGTTTGATTCCCAGTCAGGGCACATGCCTGGGTTGCAGGCCAGTTCCCAGTGGGGAACACATGAGAGGCAACCACACACTGATATTTCTCTCCCTCTCCCCTTCCCCTCTTTCTGAAAATAAATAAATTTTTTTTTAAAAAAAGAAATGGCCTAATGGCAAAGGTCAGATCCAAGGTGGTATCAAGGAAATGTGATGTTGCCCTGGCCCGTGTGGCTCAGTTGGTTGCAGCACCGTCCCCTACACCAAAAGGCTGGGGGTTGAATTCCCCGTCAGGGTGCACACCTAGGTTGTGGGTTTGATCCCCATTCAGGGCACCTAGGAGAGGCAACCAATCCATATTTCTCTCTCACATCAATGTTTCTCTATCTCTCCCTTTTCTCTAAAGTCATTAACCATATTTAAAAAAAATACAGCCTTAGGGAAGTTCAAGACATGGGTGCAGCTACAGGATCATGTCACAGACTGCCTCTATGGTGATCCCTACCTCCTGGTACTCAAGCCCTTGTGTAATCCCCTCTCCTGAGGGTGAGCTGGGCCAAATGACTTACTATTCCCTCCCCACCCCCAACCTGAAGATATGTTTACTGATTTTAGAGAGAGGAAGAGGGCAAGAGAAACATCAATCAGTTGCTGCTGTACCCACCCCTACCAGGGACCCAACCCACAACCTAGGTGTATGTGCCCTGACCAGGAATCAAACCCACAGACTTTTAATGTACAGGACAATGCTCCAACCAACTGAGCCACCCAGCCAGCACACACAGGTTAGATTACAAAGAGAACATGGTCCCCATTCCACACACCTTCTCTTGCTCTCTCATGTGCTCCCTATGATGGAAGCCCAGCTACTGTGACATGAGCTGCCCCCTGCAGTGGCCCTTGTGGCAGGGGACAGTGGAGGCTTCCACTCAAGAACCAGAAAACAACCAGGGCTTTCAGCCCAACCCACAAGGAACCGAATCTGGCCAACAACTGCACAAGCAAGCTTGGAGGTGGGGCGTCCCCAGATGAGCCCTGTTAGATAGGAATTGTTATGGACTAAATGTTTGATTCTCCCCCCCAAAGTCATGTTATGAAGCCATAACCCGCAATGTGATGGCATTAGGGTCC
The DNA here is from genome assembly GCF_014824575.4 of Sturnira hondurensis. Taxonomy (NCBI): domain Eukaryota; kingdom Metazoa; phylum Chordata; class Mammalia; order Chiroptera; family Phyllostomidae; genus Sturnira; species Sturnira hondurensis. Next base: position 13,875,524 of record NW_028081271.1, on the reverse strand, counting down.
TTGCGAAGTAATCAAGGTTAAATGTGGTGTTGAGTGTAGGGTCCCATGATGATATTAGTGCCCTTATAAGGGGGGGAGACCCCAAAGCCTGTGCCCTTTCTGCCACGTGAGGGTAATCTGAGAGGGTAGGCATCTGCAAACCAGGAAGACAGCACTCCCCCTGAACTAAGTTGCCTGGCACGTGGATCTCAGACTGCCCAGCCCCCAGGACTGTGATACGTCTCTGTCGTTTAAGCTGCCTGCCCGATGGCGTTTTGTTGTGGCAGCCTGAGCTGACTAAAGCAGGACCATGCACCAGCCCACAACTTCGTCACGGACCTTGAGAGACCCTGGGGCAGAGCCTTGGCTCCCTAACCAACAGAAACTGAAATAACAGCAAATTGTTGTTTAAGGTTTTGAGATAACTTATCATACAGCAATAGATAAGTTGATGCCATCAGAAAGGTTTAAGGTAGTACCTAATAGACCCTTTCAACTAGAAAGCAAGGCTTCTAAAGAATTGAAATGGTGTTGCCCACAACGGTCGTTGGCCCAAGGCAGAGAGAGACCTGTCTTTGAAAAAAATGTATCATTGTAACTTGAAGTGTAAGAAACCTATGGTTATTTAAGGATCTTCACTAGCTTACACCGAAGTAGACAGACTGTTCATAATGAACTGGAGGCATCTGGCCCTTCAACTTCACGGGCAGGAAGCAGGCTGAGGAAGCTACTCCTTTGCAGCTACGGACTGTTTCCAAAAGGGAAGAGACGGCAAGACGGAGCGAAGAGCCACTGAGGATCATTTCCAAGGAGCAGGCGTCGGGCAAACTAAGGGACCCATAGCATTTGAAGAGCTGGGTTTCAGAGTTGCTACGTATCACTTCCCTCTTCCCTCCCATTTTCTCCTCTTTTTGAGAGGGAGTGTGTGTCTGTTCCAGAATTCCTGCCCTTGCCTTACCATTAGCTGTTGGGTGTGTGAGAAACAGATACTTTGTCTCTTTGCTTCACTGATCTTCAGATCAAAGGGCAACTTCTGAGGAGCCACAGTTAAGGAACCACATCCAAGGGACCACATTCGCACTTGGATCTGACTTAGATGCTGGTGTCCTAGACCAGGGGTCGGTGAACTTTGTAGTGTCAGATAGTAAATATTTTAAGCTTCACAGTCACATGTGTGATGTCTGTTGCATCTTTTTTTTTTTAAATAACCCTGTGAAAATATAAAAACCAGTCTTATCTCAGGGGCTGTACAAAAACTGTCCGTGGGATGGTGTGATTTGCACCTCCGGCTGCAGTTCGCTCACCCCCATTCTAGACTCTGAAATGGTGTATAATGGGATGAACCATTCCGACATCCTTAAAGGAGAAAATAGTGTATGTTTCATACGGGAGGGAAACGAATTGCTGTGGCCGTGGGGTGGATACTAGCAACTATTCTTCAAACGTGGCCTCAGCTAAGTTCCCCTCTGTACATTCATGCCGCGCTTGCCATCCAGAGTTGGAGCTTATACGGCCTCCCCTTGAATCCACGCTGAGCCTGTTTCTGCTTTGACCAGTACAGTATGGAGGACATGAGACTAGGAATTCTGAGCCCAGGCATTATAAAATTCTGACAACTTCTGCATCTCCTCTCTTGGAAACCAGCTTTCGGGTAATGACGGAGCCCAAACAGTCACCTGGAGAGGCCCACGTGGAGGAAATTCAAGCCCTAGCCCTCCCACCCGGCTCCCACAGCTTCACAGCCTCGCTGCCCACCGAAGCCCACCTGCTCGAGGAAGCCGTCCTGACACAGACCCTGCACTCAGAGCCGCACCAGCTGACACCGCGAGGAGCAGAAACAAGCCCTCTTCTCAGAGCACTGCCCAGAGACTTGTAAGCAAATAAATGGTTATCATTTTCAGCCACTAGCATTTGGGGTGGTTACTTCTGTAGCAATACAGAAAGAAAACACTGGAGCAGGGAACAATGTGAGTAAGCAAGGCTCTGAAAACCAGGAAGCACAGCGGGGAGCAAGTATAGTAACTTTTGACACAATAGTTACAGCTATAAAATAACAAAATCACAAGTGCCGTTTCTGGCATATACTTTCCTTCTAAAAGACAGTAAAGGAGAATAGAAAAATGTGTGTGGTCCCTTCAGAACCTCAATAAAAATTGCGGACTACGTGGCGGTAAATCGAAAACCACACGGCCAGACCAAGATGTGGCCGTGGTGCAGCGGGCAAGGCACGTTTACGGTTAAGTGGCTTTTCCTACCCCCAGTCCTATAGTCTTATGTGGTTTGAATTTGTGCTGCAGGAAAACAATAAATTGGCAAGTGCCTTTTAAAGAGTCACTTATAAGCAAAAGTCAAATGCTAAGTTCAGAAAGTTTAAATGTCTACTGTACTCTAACTTGTCTAGAAAGTAATGGACCTATAAGTGCGTGTTAAGAGATAAGGCTAAAGAATCCGTTCATTTAGTCTTTATTAAGAACTGCCCTTCAGAAAGCAGTCTTCAGTGGCTAGTAAGCTAGAGTCGAGGGAAACAGGGCAGTAGATGGGAAACGATGACATTTAATTCCCCGGGGGATAAGCAGTGAAAAATGGACAACAAATTATTGATTGTAGGGGCTACGGGGAAATAAGTCATTTGACTTAACAGCCTGGTGTGAAGGCTTCAGGAATTCGGGGATGTGAACTCCAGAAAGAAAAGGAAGAGAGAGAGACGTGCACACACAGACAGACAGACAGATATCCAGAGAAGACCTGGCTGTGTGGGGAGATGAATCGAGCATCAGGTGTATGAAGCGTCGAGTGCCCGGATCATGCTGATTGTTGGGAAGTGAGTCCGTAGCCCAGAAACAGGAGAGAAGACACATGTCTGAATGCCATCTGAATCGAAATCCCAGGTGAGCTTAAGCAGTAACACGGTGGGAGAATAGAACCATCAGCAATATCTGTGCTTAGACTGCACAAGGAGAAAGATTAGCTAGGAAAGAGGCAAACTAAGCAACGAGATATAAGAGGAGAGACAGCACACTAATAAAAACAATGCAGCTGCCCTGAACAGTGTGGCTCAGTTGGTTTGGTGTCAGCCCACAGACAAAAAGGTCGGAGGTTGGGTTCCCCATCAGGGGAATTGGTCCCCAGTCAGGGCATGTACGAGAGGCAACTGATCAATGTTTCTCTCTTGCACCTATATTTTTCTCCCTTCCCCTCTCTCTAAAAAATAAATAAAATTTAAAAATAATAATAGTAAATAATAATAATAATAATAATAATAATAATAATAATAGCTAACAGCACTGAATAGGAGACCATGCCACAGTCTTTACATGGTTGTCACATTTTATTATTTGAAGATAGCAGGTTAAATATAAACAGTTCTACCTACTCTGTTCCAAAACCTCTAATAAAAAACACAGAAAGGACTTGTTGCTGTCGTCATTTTTTAAGACATAAACTAATAAGGATAAAGAGAATGAAACAAAACAACTGCAGTAAAATTTGGGAAGCTGCAAAGTGTATGGCTAAACACTGAGAAAAGCAAATCCTTGGCCTGGTGGGAGACAACTGAGTAAGAACCTTACACCGAAGAGTCCCCTGAAGACCTGGTTCAAGCCTTGGCAGCAGCTGACAGCTTGGAAGGGCGAGTGGGGCTGTGGCCTGGAGGACTGGTGGGGAGGAAAGTGCTTTGCACCCCGCTTCCTCTTTCCCCCCCACAATTTACTGTTAAATTAACATTTAAAAATTCTCTCCTCTTTTTAGGAATATCCAACAGGAAAAATCCAGACATGTTTTCTTTTTATTGTTCCTCTATAAATGCTGCATTTACTCATAAGGATTTGAGTAAACTTTCAATGAGTAAACAAGGGAAATGAAAAAAACAACTTTCTATTAGTGTCTTTCTATTTTGTTATCATTCGGATGGTAACAAAAATTAATGTACAATTAATGTGCTTGTAATTTTAGAAATGCAAGAGGGATCTTCTTCATCAGGGAAAGTTACAAAGTGTGAGTACACACAGCTCCCTTGTCTTTTTTCTTTTTGTCTTTGACTCTTTTTACCCATTTCTTCTGCCGTCCACTCTGCCCACCTAAGGCAACCACCAACCTGTACTCTCTACATTTTTTTTTAGATTCCATATGTAAGAGATCATATGGTATTTGTCTTTTTCTGACTTATTTCACTTAGCCTGATGCCCTCAGGTTCCATCGCTATTGTCATGAGTGGCAAGATTTCATTCTTTTTTTGTGTCCGAATAATATTGCATATATATATATGCATATATATATATGCATATATATATATGCAAGATATATGTGTGTGTGTGTATAGTCTGTCCAGAAGATATTCAGCCATGTAATATGAAAAACAGAGACATTTACTGAATAAAATACAAGAAACATTGTACATAGGACAATGACGCCTCCGTCCCTTTCAAAGGAGACACCTTGGGACCTCACACAGTTCTAATCTCCCTCAGCAGCCCTGTTATATTTTCCTGAATCTCATTAATGGTCTGAAATCTCTTCCCTTTCAAAGTTAATTGTAGTTTTGGGAAACGCCAAGGTCTCAGGGCACCAAATCTGGGCTGTAGCAGGGCTGAGTCACCTGGGTCATTTGCTGTTTTGCAAAAGAACTGCATGAGACGTGATGCGTGATCAGGCTTCTTGTTGTGATGAAGCTGCCAAACACCAGTTGTCCATAGCTTCAGCCTTTTGAATCATCCGAATAGTTTTCACAGAGGAATGTTCAAGCTTAACTCAATATTTGATGCAGATTCGTTGTTCTAGTCACTCAGTCATTTCGAATGTGATGGCCCACAGTGCACATGCTCACTCAATGGTTTCTACCACCCCCACTGACTAGTACAATGAAGTCGTCATCATTCATGAATGTGCATTCCAGTCCACTCTCCATGGCTTCATTATATTAGCAATGGCTGGACTTAATCCTGGACAGACTATGATGTATGTGTGTGTGTGTGTGTGTGTGTGAACATATATTTCTTTATCCATTCACCCATTGATGGACACTTAGATTATTCCAATATCTCGGCTATTGTAAATAAATAATGCTGCAGTGAATATGGAGGTGCATATATCTTTTCAAGTTACTGTTTTTAATTTGGATAAATTGCTGAATCATATGGTGGTTTCTGTTTTTAATATTTTTAAGATTTTATTTCTTTTAGAGAGAGGGAGGGAGAAAGAGAGGGAGAGAAATATCAATGTGTGGTTGCCTCTTGCGCACCCCCCACTGGGGACCTGGCCCACAACCCCGGCATGTGCCCTGACTGGGAATTGAACCAGTGACCCTTTGGTTCATGGGCACTCAGTCCACTGAGCCACACCAGCCAGGTTGCAAATACTAGTCTTTAATCCATGTCTTTACTTCACTACCTATTTTTTAAATGAGAATAAGCATATGAATTTTGCTAGAATATTCACTGACTCTTAAAGACTACACAGTGACCTAGTCTCCTCTGATGCTCCTATTAGATGCATTTACACCACATTTGAAACATGAACGTAACTGCAGGAAGACTTGGCTGGATGACTTGTATTTCAACCATGATGTAAATATACTGAATTGTCTTTCAAGTCTGATGCCACATCAGTTAAGCATTCTAGAAAAAAAAATTTTTTTGACCAACATGATTTGTTCTGAAGTCATCTGGAATTTATTTTCTGAGTGCTGACCTTGATTTCTGCCGACCGGACAGTGCTCAGCCTTGTCACAGATTCTGGGCTCCAACCTGGTCCAACTCAGCAAGTTTCATCTGCCTCTCGAATGTGAGTTTGAACTGAACAGCAGCCAGTTAAGAAACATGAAGGAACATATGCATGGAGGTTATGAAAGAAGGTTCATGCTTCAGCTTTTGTAACATAATCACTAACAAATATTTTAAACTTCTGTTGACACTTTCATTAAAAGTTGAATATTTTCAACTTACAACCAAAATTACTCTACCCAGCAAACCAATCATTTAGAGTCAAAGGATAGATAAAGGGCTTCCCAGACAAGAAAAACACTTAAGGAGTTCAACACCACCAAACCAGGATTGCAAGAAATGTTAAAAGCACTTCTTTAAGGACAAGGGAAAAAAGATAAAAAAATATGAATAATAAAATGGCAATAACTACATAATGTAAATGAATGCACTTACTGTAAATGTATTAAGCGCTCCAATCAGAAGATGTCAGGTGGCTGTATCGGTAAGAAAAGAAGACCCGTGCATACAGTGTGATGTCTACAAGAGAACCACTTGGGGTCAAAAGACACACACATACTGAAAGTAAACAGACAGAAGAAGATATTTCATGAATATTTAGAAATTCAAGAAATAGAAACAGGAAAAAAATCCAGGGTAGCAATACTTACACCAGACAAAAAGTCTTTAAAACAAACACTATAAGAAGAGACGAAGAAAAACCCAGCAATTCCACTTCTGGGTATTTATCAAAGAAACCCAAAAGACTAATCTGAAAGACATATGCATCCATATGTTCACTGTGGCATTATTTATAACAGCCATGATACGACAGCAATCTAAGTGTCCGTCAATAGATAAATGGATAAAGAAGTGATGCATATATACAATGGAATATGACTCGGCATGCAAGAGAATGAAATCTAACCCTGGCTGGTGTGGCTCAATGGATTGAGCACCAGCCTGCGAATTGAAAGGTCACCAGTTCGATTCCCACTTAAGGCACATGCCTGGATTGCAGGCCAGGTCCCCAGTTGGGGTTGTGTAGGAGGCAACCACACATTGATGCAGCTCTCATACACTGATGTTTCTTTCCCTTTCTTTCTCTCTCCCTTCCACTCTCTCTAAAAGTAAGTCAATAAATAAAATCCTTAAAAGAGAAAAAAGAACTCTTGCCATCTACAACAACATGGATGGACCTAGAAGGTATTGCGCTCAGTGAAATAAGTAAAGCAGAGATAGACAAATGCCATATGATTTCACTTATATCTGGAATCTAAAATCAGAATAAACAAAACAGAAACAAACTCACAGATACAGAGAACATTTTGATAGTTGCTGGATGGCAAGGGGGTTAAGGGAGAAAGGTAAAAAGGGGAAGGAATTAAAAAGTAGAAATTGATAGTTACAAAATAGTCATGGGGATGTAAAGTACAGCATAGGGCATATAGTCAATAACACTGTCATAACCATGTGTGGTGTCAGATGGGTACTGGATTTTATCAGGGTGGTCACTTTGTAAGTTAAATAAATGTCTGCTCACTATGTCATGCACAATTTTGGATGGCAACTGTAATTTTAAAATAAAAGTAATATTTATTATTTATTCTCACCTTAGGACATTTTTTCCTTGCTTTGAGAGAGAGAGAGAAACACTGATGCAAGAGAAAAACATCGATCAGCTGCTTTCTCACACCTGCAGTGACTGGGGGTCAAACCTGCAACCTCGGTACGCGACTCGGTATTCGACCAGGAGTCAAAGCCATGACTTTCCAGTCTGAGACGACTCCACAACCAACTGAGCCACACCAGCCAGGCTAAAAAAGTTATTTTCAAAGATCTTTTTACTTACTGATTTTAGAAAAAGAGAGGAAAGAAAAGACAAAGAGAGAAAAAACATCATTTTTATGGATTCTGATTAATTCTTGTATGTGATCTGACCAGGGATTGAACCTGCAAGCTTGGCATAGGGGGATGACACTCTAAGCAACTGAGGTACCCAGCCAGGTCCTAAAAAACTGTTTTTAAGAAATGTAAATGTTTCAGAAATGAGCTACATGCAAGTACTTTATAGTAGCTATTGTTGAATCAGGGACTTTTGAGTTATACATAAGACATGAACAATGGGATGATCACAGAGTTACTGCTTATGTTGATTTGTGATTCTTTAGAGTGAAACTTTGTCATAGAAATTTAGAGACTGGGCACTTTTTTTGAACCAAAGCTATGCCACTCGTAAGTATCAACTTTGGGAAAGGTCCTTCATTTTGCTTGTTTGTAAAACTGGACTAATTAGTGAGGATGGTTTGCCTCTGGCTCAGAGCTGCCCTTAGGACCCCACGAGAGAGTGCACGTATTTGTTCTAACAGAAGCGCAAACGTAAGTTAGGCCACATGTCGCCAGTGTGTAGGTTTCTTCACTGATGCGCTTCCACGTGAGCACATGAAACAAACTTGCCATCAGTCTCCATGATGTGGTAGCAATGCTAACACATAGTCTGCTTCTCTGAGATGAGCTCAGCGGTGCTCAGGATGAGGCGCGCTTCTTCCATCTTTGTGATGGACTACAGCATTGCATTAAAAGGTGCATCCTTTATTTGAAAAGGTTGAGTAGGATGATTCTTTTTTTTTTAACATTTTTTAAAATTTTTATTTATTTGCCATTCCACTGCTAGGATTGTATCCTAAGAACCCTAAAACACCAATCCCAAAGAACCTATGCACCCCAATGTTCATAGCAGCACAATTTACAGTAGCCAAGAGTTGTGCAACCTAGGTGCCCGTCAGTAAATGAATGGGTGAAAAAACTATGGTATATTTACACAAAGGAATTTTATGCTGCAGAAAGAAAGAAGGAGCTCCTACCTTTTGCAACATCATGGATGGAACTGGAAAGCATTATGCTGAGTGAAATAAGCCAGGTGTTGAAGGACAAATACCATATGATCTCACCTTTAACAGGAAGCTAAACAACAAAACAAACAAGCAAGCAAACTATAACCAAAGACACTGAAATAGAGAACAGGCTGACAGTGACCAGAGGGGATAGGGGTGGGAATTTCAGGGGAAATAGGGGAGGGATTTAGAGAAACATATATATAGGATACATGGATAACAACTGAGAAGGGTGGAAATGGGAGGGAGGGGAGAGCACAGGGGTGGGATGGGATGGGAGTAATAGAAAACTGTACTTGAAAAATAATTAAATAAAAATATTGGAAAAAAATAAATTTTATTTATTTATCTTTAGAGGGGAAGGGAAGAAGAGAAGGAGAGAAGTATCAATGTATGGTTGCCTCCTGTGAGTCCCCTACTGGGAACTGGCCTGCAACCCAGGCATGTGCCCTGATTGGAAATCAAACTGCGATCATGTGGTTCGAGGGCCCGCGCTCAATCCACTGAGCTATGCCAGCCAGGGCGAGTAGGATGATTCTTTAAAAGAAAAAAACATTCCAGATGGTTACATTTAGGTCCGAGCCCATCCTGAGAACATTTTCCAGCCCTAAGCCCACATACTGTGTGTGTGTGTGTGTGTCTGTATATGCACATACATGTAGACACACACACACACACTCAGTACTACTCATGGAAATATTTTCACTAGAGATCTGTGCAAGAAATACTGATATTTTACGGCCACATGAGCCTTTTTTCTTCTTTCATCTGAAGACTCCTTCCATCCTTTCACCACCAAGTAGAGGTTAGTGAAGTATCCCGTCCTGTTGCCGAATCTGACTAAAAATCTGGCACTCTCTTGGCTTCCTTCTATTTACAATTTGTTTCTTTTTGTTTTGAGACAATTACCAACTTGCAAAGAAAATTACAAGAACAGTGCAGGGAATTCCCATACACTGTTCCCCGAGAGACACTCTCCAGTTTCATTAACTGTCTGGACAATGTCCTTTAAAGCCAAAGGATCTGATCCAGGATCCCCCTGTTATGTGTTCGTTCATCCTATCTTGTCAGTTTCCTTATGCCTGGAATACTTCCTTGGTTATTTTGTAGATCATCCTTCAGTTGGGTTTGTCTGATGTTTCTCTCCTTGCGCTAAGGGTGCAGTTATGCATTTTTGGTAGGGATGTCGCAGAAGCGAGACTGGGCTTTTCCGACTGCATCCCCATGTGCAGCACATCACGGTCTGTCCCAAAATGATGTTAATAGTGTCTGATGGTAGAATGACTCCCTTTCCTCTTACAGCCAGTCAGTACTTTGTGGGGAGGGACTCTGAGGCTGTGTGAATATCCTCTTCTACTCCAACTTTCAGCTTCCAGTTTTAGCATCAGCTGATGTGTCCTGCCTGAATTAATTTTACTATAATAATTGACAAGTGGCAAGCTTCTAATGCCACCACTCATTTTGAACTTAGTGGTTGGCCTTCTACTCTAAGGAAAAATTTTGTCTTCTCCCCATGTATCTTTTTCTTTATCTATGTATGCCACTGTGGACTCATGAATTCCTATTCTATTTAGTGGGATAGAATGTTACCATCATTACTTAGTTTGATGCTCAGACTGTCCGAGATTGGCCCAGATTTGGACTCCCATGCAAGCTGACTCTGGTGTCCTGACACATCCCATAGGTCTGTGAACACTTCATTACTTTCTGGTACAAGAAGAGGTTGCAGACCCATCTTGCACTGCCCGTGCCCCAGGCCTGGAAGCCGCCATTTCTACCAGGAGCCCCTTGGGTGGAGAACTGTATCTAGATACCAAGGTCTGGACACCAGCTGGCTCATTGCTACAGGCCCTCTTAGTGCACAGAGCTAGGGAGTGTACACATGTGTACACGCACACGTTTTTGCGTGTGTATGTACACACACAAATATATGTGTTTCTATATCCCTACATTCACACCAATCCCTGTCACTCCAGTCCAGCCCACAAGCACACATTGTAGTTTTTTCCTTTTCCATGTTTGTAATTCCCTTCTCCTGTCATTATCCTCGATGTGTTTGCTTGTTGCTCCGCTCCCCCGGACACACTCTCCGGTGACCACAGGGCTGTGACTCTGCTTGGCAGCCTTTCTGGTGTAAACTCCAACCGCCTTCTGTGCTCAGACCAGCAACCTGGTCTTTACATTAAATCAGGAGGGAAGAAAGGGAGGGAAAAGGGAAAGAACGTTGCTCACAATTATTCAAAGTCTTAATTAAATGTAGTTTAACATCACCAGTATTTAAGGTGCCTTTCAATAACCCAGTAGAAAAGTGGTCAAGGACACAGAAAGGCAATTCACTTAAGAAATGTAATATCTGGATGTTGCACACAGCCTAGGTGTTCATAAGTGGGAGACTGAATAAATAATTATACAGTGTATACTGGCCATCCATTAAGTAGGATTAATATAGATCCTTCCTAATTGATTTGAAAAAACTTCCATGACATATTACATTAAAAATTGTTATAAAATATTACTATTTTATATTCTATTTTGTGTGCGTATAGGTGTGCACAGGGAAAAAACCGTGAGAGATTGTAAAGGAAAAAATCTATACTATTCTTGAGTCTTATAGAAATAAATATTATGAGAGATTCTTAGGAGATACCCTGAAACCACTACTTAATGGTTTTTCCCCTCCCTGTGCCAAGCACATGGGTTTAATAAACTTGCACCATTTAGCTAGGTCTGTGTTTTCTTTTCAAGAAAATAAATATGTATGTATACGATCAAGTGAAGAGATTGTATGACATTTGTAGAATTCCATGTGTGATCCTCTGTGAAGAAAGAGTGGTTGGCTGGTGGACACTTGAGGACACAGACAGACTTTTCCCTCAGTACCTGGGTGAGTTAATAAAGATGTAACTGGATTTCACCATTTCGTAGCCTCGTATGAGGTTAACAGTTGTGTTGGCCATAGTTTCTACCAGAGGGAAGGTGTTAAAAGTGCGCACGCTGTGTCTGTCTCAATCCTGGAGCAGGAGCTCGGTGGGGCTGGTGGGGCTGTCCACCCCGCTGATGAAGCGATCCACACCTGCTCAGGGGTCCTAGATGGAGGAGGAAGCCGCACCTGCAGCAGACAGCTGGCAGCAGGGTGGGCGGCATGTGGCCACTGTTCAGCATTGTCAGTAAAACGACCTGCCTTTCCTGAGTCTCTTTTCTCATCCTGGGCCTTTTTTTTTTTAAATCTCATTGTGATGGAAAGAACCAGGATAAAATTCTCTAATTTTGTTTTTACTTTAAACAACATTTTTATGTGCTGCCTGACATTTTTCAATGATTACATACTACACTTCTAAACAGAAAAAAATGTTTTTGTTTTTTTTTAAGATTTTATTTATTTATTTATCTTTAGAGGGGAAGGAGAGAGGGAGAGAAACATCAATGTATGGTTGCCTTTTGTGCGTCCCCTGCTGGGAGTTGGACTGCAGGGAACCAGCCTGTAACCCAGGCATGTGCCCTGACTGGGAGTCGAACCGTGATCCTCTGGTTCTCAGGCCCGCGCTCAATCCACTGAGCTACACCAGCCAGGGAAAAAATGTTTTCACTTTGAAATTAAAGAAAAGAATGCCTTCAGAATGCCCAAAACTCAGTAAAAGATCAACCCAATTTTTAAAAAAAATGAACTGAAGATTTGAACAGAAACTTTAGCATAGAAGATATATGAGTGGTAATTAAACACAAAAAAATGTTCAATCTAATTAGTCACTGGTGAAATTCAAATTAAAACCACAATGAGATAACACTATCAGAATGGCTAAAATTATTTAAACTTACAAGACCAAGTACTGATGAGCATGTGGAGAACAACGGGAACTCCCATGCTCACTGTCTGGAAAACACAGTGATAGTTTCTTATTAACGCACCATGCAATTCAGCAACCCCAGTACCAGGTGGTTACCCAAGTGAAATAAAAACCTATTCACGTGAGAATCTGTACATGATTGTAATGTCTTTATGCATAAGCCCCAGAGTCTGGAAACAGCCCCAGCGCCTCCATCTGGTGCATGGATAAACACACCGTGATATATTCACAAAATAAAAAGGAATGGATGACTCTTTTTAAAAGATTTTATTTGTTTTTAGAGCGAGGGGAAGAGACAGAGAAAGAGATGGAGGGATACATCAAAGTGTGGTTGCCTCTCCCACACCCTCTACTGGGAGCCTGGCCCGCAACCCAGGCATGTGCCCTTACTGGGGATCGAACTGGAGACCCTTTGGTTCGCACGCCAGCACTCAGTCCACTGAGCCACACCAGCCAGGTCTGAATGAATGACTCTTATGTGCAACAGTATAAATGCAAATTAAAGGCATTTCGCTGAGTGAAAGAAGCCAAACTCAAAGAAGGCTGCAGAGTGTGGGACTCCATTGATATGACACCCTGGAAAAGGGACAGAAAACTGACCAGTGGTCACCAGGGACTGGGGGTGGAAGGAGAGGTCAACGACCAAGGGTTGCCAGGGAATTTCAAGAAGGTGGAGAGTGATAGAAATGTAAAACATACACGATTGTGTGTTCCTTTTTTTAATTACTATTTTTAAATTTATTATGTATTTGAAATATAATTAGAATGTAACATTGTGCAAGTTTTAAGGTGGACATGTCACTCGATTGTGTCTGTCAAAACTAGTAGACCCATACTCTTACAAAGGTCAATTTTATGGCCTATATATTATACCTCAATAATAATACAACAACAATGTCTTAGTTCGGGTGTCCCCGAAATAGTTCTTGAGAGGTAAGGATTTGGGTGCAAGTAGTTCCTTAATAGGAAGGACGGTGAGGGAATGGGGAGTACAGGGGTGGGGGAAAGGCTGTGCTAGTGAGCAGGCTACTGCTGATCCTACCAAGCAGTGAGAACACGGGGGGATTGGCCACCAGCTCTCATCCCTCACTGATGACAGTTGTTCCTGGGCCCTTCCCCCCTCCCTGGTACCTCCAGCTGCCTAGCACGTGGGCTCAGCACTCCTCGGCCGCCCCAGAAAGCCCTCAGGAGGGGGCTCAGGTGCTGCCGGTGACCTCAGGAGTGCACTGAGAGGACCTTGGTGGGCACCAGTAGCATCTGCTTTGATCTTTTAATTGGTTAAAGCGTTTTAAAGAGAACTCTCTTTCTCACAGCCTTGAGAACTACATAACCCTACGGATCAGCCTGGAAGACAGTCTTGGTTCGCCCACTACCACCACAGACCAGCCTGCTGTCCTGCTTCTTCCTGCGTGGCTGGGTTTGTGCCTCCTGGGTCCCAAGACCTTCCACTTTCCAGCCCATTCTTCGTGGTTCTCTGGAGACAAACTCCCTGTGTCTCTTCTAGACATAAAGGTAGAAGGCGTCTGACAGGAACATGCCTGGCTGTGGACCGAAACATCCTATACCCGTAAGGAACATTACCATTTGGAAGCAACCTTGGAAACACACATTTCTCCAAGTTCCTGTTATGCTGATTTGATGATATTTCTATGGAGAAAAGAGTGGGTAGATGTCAGCTGGACTCACTAGGTTGCAGGTGATGGACTATGAGCAACAGTCCAGGGTGCCCTACTCAGGTTGGGATCTGCCTCTTGGAATCCGAGAAAGCTTCAGTGCCTCAAGATGAGTGAGCATTAAGAAGCATGTAGGTTTCAGGAACAACCGGAAGCAGGGTCTTAAATGCCTCTGCTTCCCTGCGTCCGTTCAATCCTCTTACAGGCAGACCCGCTTTCCTCACATGTCAGCACATGGCTGCTGACGGCTCCCCGTTTTATACGCAAGGTGGGGCAAAAGTGGGTTTACAGTTGTTCGTGTGGGAAATAATACAATAATTAGTAACTAATAATATAAGAATAAACACTGTTTTGCATACATACAACTGTAAACCTACTTTTACCCCACCCTGTAGTCCAGAGCTCCAGTTCCTAGAAATGTCTGAGATGACTCCTTTGGTTCCAAGTCAAAAATAATGAGGAGGAGCTCACTGGCCCAGCTTGAGTCAGGCATCTGGGACCAGTCAACTGTGGGCTGTAAGAATAAGCCACGCCCATAGGGATCATGCCTCGGGAACAGGGGGTATTTATCAGAGCACAAGGTAGTGATGCTTGGCGGGCAAAAATAGTAAGAGAAAGAAAAATAATGTCAGAGCACGGTGGCTAAAAATAATAATAATACTTTTCCTTCCACCTTCCACATTCTTCTGACTGGGCTAATAACCAAAATAACAAGAGACAGAGGAACAGGAGAAAATCAAAGTTTAATACATGCCCACGGGGAATTCACATGGGCGTGAAAGCTTCCTGAAATTTGAAAGACAGTGAAGCGACATTGGGTATATAAAGACATTTTTGGACAACGGAGAAAGGCGGGTGGATAGGGTGTTAGATTTCAGAGGTGAGAATAAGCAGTTTACACGTGGCTGAGGACGAACCCACAAGGCAGGAAAATCCTTGTTGGAGAACTCAAGCCATGGGACATGCAGTGGTGGGGTGGGCCCAGTCCCAGGCAACGGTTCCCTGCCCAAGCCCTCCGACTTACCATATTTAATTCAAATTAGGCTTAGGCAAACATTCTAACCTGCCTTCCTGAAGCAGGTCTCTGTCTGAACCTCTTGGGCAGGAAAGGAGGGAGGGTGAAAGCCTCCCTCTGAATCTTGTTTCTTTCTTTCCTCTTTATTTATTTTAGAGAGGGAGAAAGGGAGGAAGGAAGAATGAGAGAGAAATGTGGATGTGAGAGACAAACATCGGCCGTCTCTCATACGCGCCCCAACCAGGGACCCAGCCATGTGCCCTGATTGGGAACCACACCAGCGACCTTTGGCTTTGCAGGATGACTTCCAGGCAACTGAGCCACACCAGTCAGGGTGAGTCTTTCTTAATAAACAGCTTAAAATCAATCTCCAAAAGAAGCAGCTGCAGGGTTGTGAAACTTTTGTCCCTTCATCAACACCACATGTTGCTATGCTCTTTAGATGGCAAAATGAACATCCTTTTAGATGCATGTCCCAGCTGTTAACAAACAGGGAAATCCTCAGAGGCCAAAAGTTGAATGCCAAAAACCGGGAGAAGACACTTGCAACCAACAAAGTGTTAGTATCCGGAATATGTGAGCACTGAAAAATCAGTGAGAAAAGATATACAAACCAATGGGGAAATGGACAAAAGACAAGAAGAGGTAGTTCACAGAAGAAAAAACATGAAACATATGAAAAATCTCAGTATGCAGGGAAACAAAATTAAAACCACAGTATCATATTTTATATTGGTAGAAAATTTAAAGTCTGGCAGTTTCCCATACAAACTGCATTTCAGGGTAACCAAATGCTAATTAGCGAGGGAAATTTACCTTTAGAGAAATATTCTAGCTGGTATATGAAAAAGGAATGACAGGTCCTAACCAGTGTGGCCCAGCTGGTTGAGCATCACCCCACAAGGCAGAAGGTTGCAGGTTCAATCCCTGGTCAGGGCACATGCCTGGGTTGCCAGTTCAGTTCCAGGTCAGGGCACATCTAGTGTTTCTCTCCCTCTCTTTCTCCCTCCCTTCCTCTCTCTTTAAAAGTAAATAAATAAAATCTTTTAAAAAAGGAATGATAGAATCTCACAACTTTGCAACCTCCAATGAATAATTAAGTGGTAATAATCAATGATTGCCTTCCCACACAAAACAGACACAGCCAAACATTGTGTCTCCTGCTGGAAAAACACACCACCACCTAAAAACATGTTCTCATTGGATCAAGCCTCGGGATTTAACAAACGCATTCCTGGAAACAGGAGCAGAGGGACACGTGAAACCGTACCACATGAATGCACTCAACAAACCTGGTCTGTGGGAAGCTGCAGAGTTCATCAAATAAACTTCAGGGAAGGGGAAAGGGTGGTTTTTATTGGGACCCTGATTTGAGCAGACAAAACAAACACGAAAGTGTGTGAGAATTGAAGGAATTTTTTAAAAGATTTTATTTGTTTATCTTTAGAGAGGAAGGGAAGGAGAGAAGGAGAGAAATATCAATGTATGGTTGCCTCTCATGAGTCCCCTGCCGGGAACTGGCCTGCAACCCAGGCATGTGCCCTGACTGGGAATCAAACCGCGATCATGTGGTTCTCAGGCCCAAGCTCAATCCAGTGAGCTACACCAGCCAGGGTGAGAATGGAAGGAATTTGAACATCAACTAGATATTTTATGATATTGTTAAATTTTGGTGTGATGATGGTATTGTTCTTAAGTTTTCATAAGGTCCTACAAAGGAACCATCTGGGAGAGCTGGAAATATTCTGGATCTTGATCTGGGTGGTGGTTTTGAAACTGAAAAGACACCTGCATTTGGGCTGCCCATCACTACGAAACCCAGTAAGCAATGACAGTGATTGAATCTTTATGGTGCTTTATTCAGATGGCCGGAGATCTGCGAAGATGGTGGATTCATACCCTAACAGACCATCTTGTCTGTTCTTTCCAGGCCAACATTTTTATAGCAGGGAATAAACAAGGTGCGGTGAGGGGATTTGAAATCCAGGGAGGGTCAGGTAGAAGAAACTGCAACGTTCCTGTCCTGGGTGGTTAGCTGTTCCCAGGGGCAGGTGGTCCTCTGTCTCTCCCTGGAATACAAAGGCCCGGATGCCTCCACTTGTCCCCAGGCTGTGATCTCTATCAGTGCCCCAGGAGGTCGGCTGTTTTCCCAAAAGCCAGGCTGGGCCTTATCTGTAGTTTCTGAAACAAAAGCTTTAACATACACACTACTTGCTAAGCTTATAACTTTTTACCTTAAACTAAAATTTTCCAACTGTCCCCTGTCGGTTTCACAGCAGTGGGTGTGTATAAAACTCCACCACTCACTGACCTGAATTCTTTAGATCTGGGCACTTTACTGTGTGTACTATTTTAAAGGTAGGGTCCTTTTTTAAAAATAAAAAGGATTTATTGTGAACTAGCTTTAAAATACTCCAAGATGGCTCATGGAAGATTGGCCATGAGTTGGGAAGTGTCGAAGTTGAAGGATAGCTTGTAATATTATACATTTCTTTTACATGTTTGAAATTTTCTCCAATATAAGGGTTGTTTTTTTTAAAGTGATGACCTCTGGTCAAGATGGAGGTATAGGTAAATATGCCTCACCCACCCACACAACTACAGCAAAAATTACAACTAGACTACAAAACAAATGTCACCCAGAATTATCAGAAAAATCAAGCTGTATGGAAGTCCAGAAACAGAGGATTTAAAGAAGTAACACTCACAGAGATGAGTAGGAGGGGTGGAGACGCGAAAAGGTGAGTAAAGGTGTAGCGGTGTGGAGAGGCAGAGTGGTGCAGAACAGCACAGAGACCTGGAATGGGTGGTCCCACATCCATGTGTGGTGGGTAAAAATTGGGAGGAGTACCTTGGGGGTGAGGGATCCCAGCCCTACACCTGACCACCCAGCCCGGAGTTCCAGCACCAGGAAGTAAGTCCCTATAACTTCTGGATATAAAAATCAGTGGAGGTTTGGACAATGGAAGAAACTGAGATTCTCAAGAAATGTCTCTTAAAGGGCCCACAACAGACTTGGGACTCATGCAGACCCACGCTCTCTGGGAGTCAGCATCAGGGCAATAGCTAGAAAAGCACAAGTGACATGGGGGGGGAGGGGAGAAAGTGAAGTGACTGGCAAGGGGGTGAGGGCTTGGGAGATAGCGTCCTCTCAGGCAAGCTCCAGAGGCCAGACAGTAGCACTGTCCCCTCTCTGAACCCTCCCCCCGACAAAGGCACAGAGCAGTGAAATGGGCTGACCCCACCCCAGTGACTACCTGAGGCCCCACACAATTTACAGTTGCCTTTTCTACAGTAGGCCATGCTACTAAGACAGGAAGTCAAAGCAGCTCTACTTAATACACAGAAATAAATACGGGGAAGCTGCCAAATTGAGGAGACAAAGAAATATGGCCCAAATGAACAGAACTCCAGGAAAAGAACTAAATGAAATGGAGATGACCAATATATCAGATGCACAGTTCAAAACACTGGTTATCAAGATGCTCTAGGAACTCACTAAATACTGCAACAGCATTTAAAAAAAAGACACAGGCAGAAATGAAGGTTGCATTAACTGAAATAAAGAAAAATTTATAGGGAAACAACAGTGGAGGGGATGAAGCTGAGAATGAAATCAATGATCTGGAATATAAGGAAGAAAAAAGCATTCAATCAGAACAACAAAAAAGAAGAAAGAGTTAAAAAAAAAACAAGGATAGGCTAAGGAGCCTTTTGGACATCTTTAAATGTACCAACAGTTGATTTATAGGAGGAGAAGCCAGAAGGAGAAGAGGAAGAGCAAGAAATCAAAAAACTTACTTGAAAAAATAACAAAAGAAAACTTTCCTAATTTGGTGAAGGAAATAAACATACAAGTCCAGGAAGCACAGAGAATCCCAAATAAGATGGACCCAAAGAGGACCACTCCAAGACACACCATAACTGAAATGACAAAGTTTAAAGATAAAGAGACAGTCTTAAAAGCAGCAAGAGAAAAGCAGAGAGTTATGTATAAAGGAGTTCCCGTAAGACCCTCAGCTGATTTCTCAAAAGAAACTTTGCAAGCTAGAAGGGACTGGCAAGAGGTATTCAAACTGATGAAAAGCAAGGACCTACACCCAAGATTACTCTATGCAGCAAAGCTATCATTTATAATTGAAGGGTATATAAAGTGCTTCCCAGACAAGGTAAAACTAAAGGAGTTCGTCATCACCATGCCATTATTATATGAAATGGTAAAGGGAGTTATATAAGAAAAAGATCAAAACGATGAACATTAAATTGTCAACAAATGCACAACTATCAACAAGTGAATCTAAAAAAACAAACTAAGCAAACAAATGGAACAGGAACAGAATCATAGATGTGGACATCATTTGGAGAGCTCTCAGTGGGGAAAGGAAAGGAGGAGAAGGGGGAAAAGGTGCAGGGTTTAAGAAGCACAAATTTGTAGATACAAAGTAGAGGGATGTTAAGAACATTATAGAAATTGGAGTAACCAAAGAACTTACATGTATGACCCATGGTCTTGAACTAAGTAAGGGGTGGAGGATTGCTGGACAGAATGGGGGTACTGGGTAGAGGGGAGCAGAGGGGGGAAACGTTGGGACAACTGTAATGTAACAGCATAACGAATAAAATGTATCAAAAAACAAAAACAATAAAATAAATTTATAGTGTCTGACAAGATAATGTTACCGACTAGGTGGAGCAACGGGAACCCCCATATGCTGCTGGCGAGGATGTAAATTATAAATTGGACACCTCTGTCACATTTCTAGTAAACACGAAGGCAGCCATGTCTTGTAACTCCGCAATCTCTCCCTGAGATATTACCCTGGAGAAGCACCAGCACGTGTGCTCATGCGTGTGTGTGAGTGTCAGATGACGACTCACACAGCGCTGCTCATGCTAAGCCAAAATAAGAAGGGGAGGAAACAACTCAGATATAAATTGCTGGGAGAATGAATAAATAAATTGTGATGTGTTCACACAATGGAATTCTGTACGACTGAGCTGTAGCTATACTAATGAACACGGCTGAATCTCACAAAATGAACAAGTACAAACTTTGTAAGTTGCAGAAGAATACTATCGTAATACCATTAATTAAGGTTCAAAATTTGCAAAATAGAATAATATCCTTTAGGGATCTATATATTAAAACTATAAAGAAAAGCAAGTGAATGATACACATAAGTGAATACAATGGAGTAGAGGCCTGTAGGGCCTTGAAAGATTCTGATAATATTCTACTCCTTAAGCTGGGTGATGAGTATTTATTCTAATATCATTTTTTTACCCCATATATATGTTATAAAAACTTATATGTGTAGGAATGTTTTATGTAAAATATATTTAAAAACCATTTCCTGTTGTATCTCTGCAGCCTTAGGGCCCAGATCATAGTCAGTGGTGTGGAATGATGCAAAGGACACTGGGTCATCAGGAACCTGGGAAACACAGTCTTTAGATCCAGCTGCTCCACTAACCAGCCCAGTGACCATGTGTAATTCTTTTCTTTAAAAAAAAAGATTTTATTTCTTAATTTTTTTAGAGAGAGGAAGGGAGGGAGAGAGGAAGAGAAACACCAATGTGTGGTTACCTCTTGTGCACTCCCTCCTGGGGACCTGGCCTGCAACCCAGGCAGATGCCCTAGCCTGGGAGGGGGACCGGCAACCATCTGATTCACAGGCCAGCACCCAATCTACTGAGCCACACCAGCCAGGGCGTAATTCTGAACTTTTCTTAACCTAAGTTTCCTCATTGAGAAAATGGGCTGGTCGGCATGTCTCAATTACATTCTTCAGAATGCTGGTTCTAAGATTTGTTACAGATATTTTGTGGCAAAAGCAACAAACGATCTGTGTGATGAAACTCGTCTGGGGTATGCTAGGTTAAGCAATAGTAGTAGGGTCACCGTGTAGTAAGACTTCTCAGAGTCTTGTCCTGACTGGTGTGGCTTAATGGGTTGGGTGTCATCCTGTAAAGAGAAAGGTCATCGGTTTGATTCCTGGTCCGGGCACACGCCTGGGTTGCAGGCCAGGTCCCTGGTGGGGGGCTTGTGGGAGGCAATGGATCCACATTTCACACATCGAGGTTTCTCTCCCTCTTTCTCCCTCCCTTCCCCTGTCTCTAAAATAAACAAAATATTTTTTTTAAAAGACTTCTCAGGGACTTGAATCTACAAGGATGAGTTGTAAATGTCCAAGAGGAATACAGAATTTTCCAAAGTTGTTTGCTACAGAACCATGCATATCAGTATATATACACAACAGCTCTTAAAGAAGAGTGTGGGTCAGGAAATCCTGGAATAACTGCTTCCTCAGATTGCCTTCAACATAACCTTCCATAAATCTACAGTTCTCAGCTAACCTGTACTGCAGGATGTATGACGAACTGTTGGGAAAGAGACAGGGGCTGGGACACCTAAGAGATACAGCGATGGTCTGGGCAAGGCAGCATGATGCCTTCAACAACAGTGTTGTGGCTGGGTTGGGAAGGGAGGGGCACAGGCAGGAAGCATAGCCAAGGGACGGTGAGGCGGGGCAAAGCCCAGGGCACCCCTGCCTAGTTAAGCTCCACCTACCGATACTAGTCGAGTGCGACCACCCTGAGTGCCACTGCAGTGGTCAGCCAGCTGTGGATTTGCACCCTGTGGAATAGTTGTAGAACACTTAGGGCTCAAAGAGCTCAGCAGATCCAAGTCTTGCGTTTGTGTGTGAGCGCGCTGTGTTCCAAAGTTTAGGTGACTTCCCCAAAGGCCACATGGCTCAGATCAAGAACAGAAGAGCCCAGACATCCTGATTCCCAGACCAGCCTGACACCCTGACATTTGAATATGTGTGTGAAGTGTGAGCACCTCACCAGGGACTCAGCATAGTTTTTATTCACTCCCGTTTGAAGGATGGTCTTGAGCCGTACAAGCTCTATGAGGGGAGGTGACCGTTATGAATTCAAGTGTCTGAGAATTAAGAAGATAAAGATTCACTTCCCCTAGACAGCTGTTAGTAACATTTGGGAATGTGGATGCATTAGAGAAAATCTGCCACAATGATCGCCCCCACTAAAGAGTAAAGCCGATGTCACACCTGTGTGTGATACGTTGTGTTTTTCAAAATGCTTTCACATATTTTATTTCATTTTATTCTCTCAACCCTGTGAGGAAATTCATGTTTTCATTTAAAATAAGAAATGTATTTCTCTAAGGGTGAGTAATGATTTCGTGACAGAAATAAA
The DNA here is from genome assembly GCF_014824575.4 of Sturnira hondurensis. Taxonomy (NCBI): domain Eukaryota; kingdom Metazoa; phylum Chordata; class Mammalia; order Chiroptera; family Phyllostomidae; genus Sturnira; species Sturnira hondurensis. The sequence continues at coordinate 13,853,201 of NW_028081271.1, read as the reverse complement.
ACCTGAATCCAGGTTTCTTTATTTTTATTCCAAGACTACTTCCATTAAATAGCACTTGAATTTCAATGTATTGGTTAGTCTACCATCTTGAATCAAAATAATAGCTAATGAAAACATTTCAAATAGGCATATGCTCTATAAATAGGAATAGGTTTCCGATCGCTGGAGATCCGTAAGTTTTAGAACCCCTGATTATCATCAGTGGTAACTGGATAAAACTGTGGTGTTTGAAAATACAGAGACATTCAAAAAAGGTGTCTCCCCCGGATCGAACTGAAGTCCCTCCGACATCAGGTGACCCTGACACAATCAGCAAGAGGACTTGATTTGGAGACTCATGGAAAACAAGTGGCCAGGGCCTGAGGCTCCCCTTTCTGCCAAGAGATACCAAGAGGGGCAGACGGAACTGGAAGAGAAATCCAGCGACAGCAGGCAGATGGGTCCAGAAAGCCTCCGTCTCTGTGGGTCCCAGACCTTCCTCCCCAGCGCAGAGTCACCAGGGGTCACGGATTCGGTGTTTGTGTTCCCCCCCACCCCCGCACTCCCCAATATCCACATATTGAAGCCTCTACTCCCAGTGTGGCTATATTGGAGGAGATGGGGCCTCTAAGGAAGTAACTCAGGTGAAATGGAGACAGAACAGTGGGGCCTGGATCCAGTGGGATTAGTGTCCTCAGAAGAAGAGACTCCAGAGAGCTCATGCTTCCCCCTCTCCCTCTCTAACTCTCCCTGACCCCACCCACTCCACTGAGAGGAAAGACCACGTGAGGACCTGGGGAGAAGGCCACTGGTTTCAAGGCCTCACTAGAAACGCAATTGGCCATCACCTTGATCGAGGATGTCTAGCTTCCTGTCTTGGTCTGTTTAGGCTGCTGTAATAAAATACCATAGACTGGGTAGCTCATAAACAACAGAAATTTATTTCTGCAGCCTGGAAATCCAAGGTTAAGATGCTGGCATGTCCGCTTTCTGGTGAGGACCCTCTTTCTGGGTCAGACCTGGTGCCTTCTCCCTGTGTCCTCACAAGGTGGAAGGGGCAAGGGATTTCTGTGGGGCCTTTTTTATAACAAAACTAATCCCATCCATAAGGGTTCTACCATCATCACCTAAGCACCTCCCAAAGGCACCACCCCCTACTACCATCATCTTTGTGGGGGAGGGGGATTTCGCCATGTGAATTTGCAGAGGACACAAATATTTCAGAACTGAGAACATAAATTGCTATTGCTCAAGCCACCCAATCTGTCCTGACTAACAAAGGAACAGGACAGAATGGACAAGAGGAATCCATCTCTGCAAGTGGTCTGGCCTGGGAAGCCTCCTTCTCCCCACAGGCCAAGACTCCCCCTCTGTGCAGAAAGTCTGCAGAAGCTGGGGACACAGAGTCGGAGGACTCATCCTACATCACGTTAAGGTGACTATGTGGCTACAGTAATGAAGATAATGTGGTTTGGGCGGAGAGGTAGACACATACAGCAATGGAACAGAATTAAGATTCCAGAAATGTGCGCGACTGATTTTTGACAAAGGTGCAAAGACAACTAAACGGAAGAAAGTTAGCCTTTTCAACAAATGATACTGAGGCAATTTGGCCATCCATAGGCAATAAATAAATAGATAAATAAACCTTGTTGTAAATCTTACACCTATACAAAAGTTAACTCAAAATGGGTCACTACGTTAATGTAAAACTATAAAATGTTGAGAAATAAAACACAGGGGAAAAATTTTCATGATCCAGGGCTAGGGAAACATTCTTAGACTGGAGACAAAGCGTGATCCATAAACAGAAAACTTGATAAATTGAGCTTCATCAAGATTGAAAACATGTCCCCTGTAAAAGACCCAAAAAAGAGAATGAAAAGACAAGTTACAGAATGAGAATGAACATGAATATTTGCAAACCACATATAGGACAATGAACTAGTATCTGGAATACATAAGGAACTAAAAATGAATAATAATCAAAGAACTTGCACAGTTCAATGGTAAAAAACTAAACTAGTCAATTAGAAAATGGGCAAAAGACATGAACAGACGTTTCAATGATAAAGATATACAGATGGCAAATGAACACGTGAGAAGATGTTTAACATAATTAAACCTCTGGAAAATGCAAATTAAAACCACAGTGAAATATCACTACACGTTTTTCAGGATAGCTAAAATTAAAAAGTTTCAACACTAAATGCTTGTGAGGATGTAGAGAAACTGGACCACTCATATAACACTGGTGGGAATATAAGATGGTACAGCCAGTCTGGAAAACAGTTTGGCAGTTTCTTAGAAAACTAACTGTGCTCCTACCATGCCAATTACACACTTGGTCATTCATCCCAGAGAAATGAAACTTACACTCACACAAAAACCCATTAATGAATGTTCACAGAAACCTTATTTGTAATAGGCAAAACCTGGAAAGAGCCTAGATGTTCTCCAACAGGTTAATGCTCGGATCAATTGTGGAACAAACATACTCGGCAATATAAAGAATGAACTATTGATAATAAGACAACTTGGATGAATCTCCAGGGAGTTATACTGAGTGAAAAAGGCCAATCCCCAAAGGTAGCATACTACCATATGATTCCATTTATGTAACCTTTTTTAAAATGATGGAATTTTAGAAATGAGAAAAAGATGGCTGTCAGGGACAGTCGGGCTGGAGTGGGGTGGATGAGGAGGGAGTCATGTCTTGAAGGGGCAACATGAGGGGGTCCTCATGGTGAGGGAATATTTAGTAACTTGACTCTGGTAGTGGACATGTAATCCTACACAGGTGATCACATTGTAAGAACTTAATAAATACACATACATGTACACAAACGAGTTTTAGTAAAACCAGGGAAATTTGAATAAGATTGGTGGATTATAGCCATGTCAATAACTGGGTTATGACTTATGCCATAATTTTGCAAAATATTACCATTAGGGGAAACTGGATTCTCACTGTTAATATTGCTTACAACTACATAAATCTATAATTATCAATAAAAATTTCAATTTGAGATGTTGTTTAAATACTTAGATGCCATGGACAATAGCAATAGGGATGATTTTACAATTGCTTAGAATGGTAAATAAGAGTACCCAGAAGAAAAGAAAGGACCTTGGCTGGTGTGGCTCGGTGGATTGAGTTTGGGCTGTGAACCAAAGGGTCACGGTTCAATTCTCAGTCAGGGCACATGCCTGGGTTGCAGGCCAGGTCCCCAGTAGGGAGAGCACAAGAGGCAACCACACACTGATCTTTCTCTCCTTCTCTTCCTCCCTCCTGCCCCTCTCTAAAAATAAAAAATAAATAAATATTTTTAAGAAAAGAAAGGAATTTAAAGGCAATTAAGAAAAACAAAGAAGAGAGAAGCTGAAGAAATGCCTGACACACTTCTGAATTTTGGAAGTATGAGGAACATATTAAGTTGTTAAAAGAACTGAAATTTCCTTTCCTGGCTGGTATAGCTCAGTGGACTGAGTGCCGGCTTGCAAGCCAAAGGGTTGCCGGTTTGATTCCCAGTCAGGGCACATGCCTGTGTTTCAGGCCGTGTCCCAGGTTGAGGGTGTGTGAGAGGCAACCACACAATGGTGTTTCTCTCCCTCTCTTTCTCCTTCCTTTCCCCATCTCTCTAAAAATAATTAAATAAAATATTTTTAAAAAAAGAACGGAATTTCATCTTCCTGTATTGTCTACATTCTACTTATGCCTCTTAGTACCGCTGGTCTATCTGTAGTGTACAGGTATTGAGTTCTAAATGCATCTGGTTCTAATTTGATGCAATTCTCTTCATTTTAAGATGGGTATATCTTAATCCCCTGGCTTTCAGTACACAACCCAAGCAGTCTTAAACATTTCTGGCAATGATTAATTCACTTTTGGTTTGTCATGTGCAATCCCGTAATTTTAGGTCTTCCTGCCAATCTTTTGACTTTGTGCTTCTTGACGTAAACGGTTTACCTTGAAAATGGTCCAGTGTTTCATTAATGTATCCATATAAGGTATGATCAAAAGCAGTGCCTAATTTTCATCTTCCTTGTTCAGTCATTCGCCAAAAAGTCTTCTCTCATGTCCCCAAATCTCCTCTTTCTACATCTGAACCCACATTAACGGACAGTGGTCAAGGGCAGATTAGAAATAGCTTCGTAACAAAGTGACTCCCCACCTCAGCTGTCTCTCTGACAATATCAGATGCTAGGCCCTGCCTTGTGCCTAATAATAATACCCATTCCACGAACAACTGTGAGGTATATTACTGTTATTACCCTCATTTCATAGACGAAGAGGCTGAGGTACAAAAAAAGATAAGTAAATGCCCACAGACACGCAGAGTAAGCCGGAGAGCTGGAATTGGAACCTAGGTAAACTGACTCCAGAGTCTATGCACTTGACCTCTATGCCTTTATACTTCCTGAATCAGAGTATCCCAGGGGTTGCTCTCTGAGTACCTCTTATCCAACAAAACAAACTTGTTTGCACAGTGCCTGGCTCGGGACCTCTAGGCTAAAAACCGTTCAGCTGGAAAGGCTCAGGAACCGAGGAAGGTGCTCTTGCTCGGCCAGGAGCAAACAGCCTCCTGCTGAGGGACCCGGGTGTCCTGAAATAGGCACCATCTGTTGTGGCTACGTGTTCAGCACACACTTCCCCCTTACAACCGCCCTTTGAGGTAAATATCCTCCTCCTCATTTTCCAGACGGAGAAACTGAGGCTTGGAGGAGACAACCCGCCCCCCACCACTCTCCACTGGTAAGTGGTGGGGGCAGGATTTAAACTCTGAAGCCCAAACTCTCTTAACGTTGATATTGCCTCTTCCCATGCAAGGTCCACTACTCAGTCTGGAGCAACTGGTCAGAGCACCTGCTCTGATGTATAAGCAAATACGTGTCCCCAGAGGCGCTCTGGAGTCTTCAAAGCAGAACCATAAACAGGATTTGCAGTCAAGGCTCTAGGCGAAGATGGTAGTGGCAGGACTTCAGGCACTGAGATAAATCTACAGGAAAGATATGTGGGGGCAAGGAGGTTTCCGCAGCAGCGCCTTCTCAGATGACAGTGCATGGGTGGAAGTGCTCCTGAGGGCACCTCCCTCCCCACCACACCTGCCTGCCCCACAAAGCTACCCTCCAGCGAAGCAGTAGCTGTGAGTTAGCCCCTCTCAGTCGTTCGGCCAATGCTCCTTCCTTCTTTTCCTTCTCCTGGATCTACTGTGAAACTGTGCCGCCAGAGAGTGTGGAGAAGGTTTTTAAAAACTGCCCTGGGTATGATTATTAATGTTTGCCCAGTTTAAATAAAACACTGTTCATTGTACTGTATTGTGTTGTGTTGTATTGTATTGTATTGTATATGCTGATAAAACTCATTAACTGAATAATGGCTTCATGGTCCCTGGTCTAAAATGTACACTATGTTCAATATTAAATATTAAAATCAATTCATCAAAATCTAATGGCTAAATAGAGATACTAAAAAGTTAAGAGGCATTATCTGGATCCCTGTAAAATTGTCATGGGATTCATGAAAATAATTGGCAAATTCGGACCCAGGACAAAGCCTGAGGTAGACATAAAATCTCATGCGGAGAAGCAGATCACAGATTTGTGGTGTCCATTTACTGGAAGGGTTTTGCCTAATTATGCCGGAGTCTCAGCTTGATTGACCCTTAGCTTTTCCCCAGCTCTCAGCCCTTCAGCGCTCTCAGCACCCTCTGGCCGTGGGGGCTAGCCCAGGGTCACCAGGGGCACAACCGCTAATCTGAAGAGGGAGTGACTCAGACTCTAAATCCCTGCTGGGCTTCCTGAACTGAGAAACTGTTTAGTTCATACCACCTGCTTGAAAACCTGACAGCAGCAACTTTCCTTTGCTTGTAGGTTAAAATCCAAAATCTTTCGCGTGGCCCTCTGGACCATCCGTGCTCTCAATCCAACCCATCTTTCAAGCCTGATTTTAGCAACTTTTCATGTGGATCTTTATCTCTAGCCAGATTGGGTCATGTTCCACACTCAGGCCTTTGATCCGTTCTTTTTTTTTTTTTTTTTTTTTNTTGTTCCGTTCTTTTTTTTTTTTTTTTTTTTTTTTGTCCACATACCTGTCATGCCTTTCCTTCCATTTCTGGCAAAATCTTACTCATCCATTGAGGAATCCCCACATCCAGTCTGTTCGGAGTCTCAAAGGGTTCCCGCGTAAATAGCATCTCTCTTCTCTGCCCAGGTTATAAAAATTTGAGAAAGAAAAGAGTAAATGCGGAAGTCCAAGAAGCTGAAAACTTTACTGTGCTTTTTTGAACAGAGCAGTATTAAGGACTTCTTCATTCAGTGTGAGGACTAAATGGGCCTGACGTGCAAACCACAGATGCCAGGTGACTCGCTCGCCACCCAGTCCTGAGCCCTGAGCTGAGCTGGGCTTCAGCTTAGTCACTGTCGGGAGGAGCAGCAGAGGCCTCCCTCTCTGTGGCAGCTCCCTCCCAAGAGCAGGAAGGGCTGAGACAAACTCTGTTTATAGGAAGGAAACATTGAATTGAGGGAAAAGGCTTCCACAATGCCTCCATCTATGGTTAAGAATAGACACCAGAGTTTTACTCCCAAGCATCTCCCAAATCCATCTGCTTCTCTCCTCCAGCGTCGCCCAGGTCTGTTGCCTGGATTAGTGCAATTGCCTCTATTATTGGTCGTCTGCACCTGCTCTGGAGCCCCGACAGCATCATTCCCTACAACGGGACCATAACAGTGTTTTTAATAGACAAATCTGGCGGTCCCCTCTTCCCAAATCCCCTCTGTTGATTCTCATTGTTTTGGAGACCAAGAAGAAAAGTTCTTACCTGGCTAGGTAGGCCCTGCATGGCCTGGCTCTGGTCTCTTCTTGTTCTTCCTTCTTCCCTATCATTTTTGCCCCACCCACACAGGGCATTTAAAGTTTTTTAAGTTGCCATGCTCCTCCTACCTCGAGTGCTTTGCACAGGCTGTTCCCTTTGACCACCATACTCACTTCCCTCTTCTTTCTGTTTGCTTGTGTTTTTCCTAGTTAACTGCTACTCATGCGTAGCTCTCATCTGCCACGTCCCTGCCACTGTCCCCTCTTCTGTGCCCGCCTAGCTCCCGCTTCTTCCTTCATTCAACTCACCACGAGTTATCATTCTGTAACTGCAATCATTGGATTAATGCCTACTTCCCTTTTTGGCTCTTACAGGACCATGGACCCTCTCTGTTTTACCCACTCTTGCATTCCCCAGTGATCAGCCCTGCACCCAGGCCTCAGCGATGCCTAATAAACATATACTGAATAAACAAAAGCCCACTCAACTTGAATGTCCTCTGTGAAGCCAGAAATTTTCTCTTCGTCCTCTGAAATCCTATGGCTCTTGAGATCCCTCCCACTCACTCACAGGATGTTAATGGCACACTGCATCGTAGTAGCGAGGCTAACTGTGTGAGTCTTATCTCGCCGGGTAGGTCGTGAGTGCCTGTGGACCAGCGATCACAGCTTCCCTGCAGCCGTAACTCCCCTAGGGCCTGGCCCGATTTCCGGCCCTTGACATGTGCACAGTATCCATTTATTCAAAGAATTCATAAAGATTTGGCTTTTCTTTTTCCGTCTGTAGCCGTGTTGGTGGTGACGGGAGGAAGTTACAATTCCCTGATGTTTGGAAATGCAACAGAGGCTTCGATTTATAGGCTAGAGCTAGGAAAAGATATTAGGACGCTGTTCTTTTATTGCAAGAACATCTCTCTGCCAATTTGCTTGGCAAAGCAAAGCCTCTTCTGTAAACAGAGCAATTGGTTCTATTTATTCAAAAAAAAGAAACTATAACCAAAAAGCTGTATATTCACACAAAGGTGTGCTGTTTTTATTTATTCATTTGATTATAGTTTGCTAGTGATTACAGATATTCTAATCGTAACTGTCACTGCTTCAGCCTTCAACATTTCACACACCTTCCTAGCGGAAGACCTGGGGGCAAGCCTGTCAGAAATGTGGGGTGAAGAGGCCAGAACCAGGGTGTTGACAGACACTGGCATGACCAGATCTCTTTCTGGGACACATGGGGCAGGGCCTGCTTGCAGGGAAGTGCAGAGGTTTCTAGGCCAGGTCAGGCGTTTCCCCTGAGGCACATTTTCTGGGAAAACGCTGTATCTGAGAAGAAAGATGCAACCGTAGCCCAAGAAGACCAAGGCAGAGAATACTCTGAACTGTGAGGAAAGCAAGTAACTGCAGAGTGAGGTGGACAGGGTGAGGAACAAGGCAGAGGCAGAACGAGGCCCTTGAATTGTGGACACGCAGGGGACACCGCATTCCTGCAGAGCTACGCTGCAGGAGGGCTGGGGCAGTTCCCACAGGGGAAGGTTTCTAACAAGGCTCCGACTTTGAGGTGCTTACTGTTTGGTTCTTCACAGATAGTCAAAGTCACCCCTGACTTTATGCAGGAACACTCAGCTACAGGCAGAAAGTACACGCCGGGATGCACACTGCAAAGCCTGCGTGTGATACCAGGTGACGGTGAACTGGCCGTGTCAGAGCTCCTGCGAGAACAGGAATGTGGAACTGGAAGAGGAGGTTAGGGGAAGCAGACACGTGTTAGACATCGCCTCCCTCCTCTTGAAACCTCTGACCTCTCTCTCCTTTCCTGTTTGCCCTCTGGTGGTCTTCTACCTGGATACCACCTCCTCCTGGGACCTTCACAATGGTGCTGGCTGCTAAGCCCTGTCTCCTTACTCACCCCCAGCTCTACTCTGCGTGTCCAGGAGTCACACCCTCCCCCGCCCAAGCCCAGGCCAAACTGACTCATATCAAGATAATGAGGGCGCACGTGAAGAGCCTCCTTGCTCACAATATTGAAACTGGATACGGTGCAAAGTGACTTGGACAGATGCACACCCTTCGGGACTGCATAAGCTAAAACAAAAAAAGACAGACAGAAAAGATGGGACTCCACCCCAGAGGAAAAGGCAGCGAAAAGATACACATTGGGAAAACCCAAGGGTTGCCATCATCAATGGCATGCTGCCTTAGCCACTCGAAGCCTTCAGCCTCCCCTCCCAGTAGAGGACGCCTAAATCGTTGTCTCTGGACTCCGTTCCTCAGCGTCCAGCTGGAAATCTGTAATCACGTCGGGTCCAGCTCTGCTTTAACATCTTCCTCCTCAAGATGGGACTTTCCCAAACCGAACTCATCCCCCTTTCCCTGACCCCTCCCACCTTTCCCTGTTCTTCCTTCTCAGCCGGTCTCGGCACCGACGCCCACCCTGGACATTATGTTAGTGTTTTACAGATGACAGGAGCGTGTGGCATTCCCCCTTAACTCCTGTTTCTCTTTCGTCCCCTTCATTACATTTTCTACCTGTGGCCTTGGCTTGGTCTACAGATTCGGTGGTTGTCATTACTTTCTCTTTTTACTTGAGAAAAGAGGATGATCTGATTTGTTTCTACAGAGAGAGCCCAAGGGCTTCTGGAAACGGAGAAATCTGCTGCGAAGCTTGGGTGGGACTGCGCATTTGAAAGTGGCCCCAGTGAAATGCAGGGATCACTAACATAATCCAGGCATAAGCGGGCTGTGGAATGCTGTTCCCATTTATTGATCCGATGCGGATACAACAGCTACAGGATAAAATACCATTTGATTTTTTAAATAAAAATAGTGTTTAGTAGACCCTTGTATGCTTCAAATTGCACCTCCTATAGATTTACCCTCATAGCAATAGGTATATCCACACTTATTTATTTATTCCCTGAACTACTCCCTCCCCCAACACTGCCCCACCCCACACTTCTTTGTCGTTGCTCCTGGATTCCTCCCAAACAGCACAGAGAAGTCATGTTCAAGTCAGTATCTACTTTTTAAATCAGAGTGCTAACTAGAAGAGGAGAAGGACTGAAGGCAATAGCTCTTTGAGAAGGGGAGGGAAGAACCTCGGGTAAACAGAGTTTGGGGAGAAAGGCAACCCAGGGGACTAGAAGATCGAGTACTTCACAAGAAATTCCCCACGGAGGGGGATGCCTTGCACTGCAAATAGCCACTGTAGTCAAGTGTCGAGAAGGCAGTGGCCACCACCACTAATGCATCAGTTATTTTTGGAGGCTATCTGGGTATCTCTCTGCCTTCCTGGGCCCTGGAGTCAGCACCACCAGCTGGTGGAAACATGGGTGTCAGCAGCACTAAACAGGTTTAATTCACTCAAGGAGTCTCCTGCTAGAGGCAAGGAAAAGAAAGCATTCCAAATATTTTCTTAAGTTGGAGGCTCTGCTTAGTGTAAAGCCTGACCAGAGAAGGGCTGAGATACCAAATTACTGATAACAGCTTCTAACAACAGAAAATCATAGTCAACTTGGTTAACAAAGCTTGCATTCTTTTTTTCATCCTCACCCAAGGACATGCTTATTGATTTCTAGAGAGGAAGAGGGAGAGGGAGAGAAACATCAGCGTGATCGTCTGCTTCCCTGCCACTCCGACAGGGAACCAAACCCACAACCCAGGCATGGGCCCTGACTGGGAACCGAACCCAAGACCCTTCAGTTCACAGGACGATGCTCCAACCAACCGAGCCACTCCAGGCAGGGCAAAGCTTGAATTCTTCATGTGCTTTCACATCAGCTTCAAATGAATATTGTGCTTATAACAATATAAATTGTATAATAAATGATATACTCATGTATATATTTTAGTAGCAATGCTGAGCCCATGAGACCTGCTGCACTTTTGATTTTTGCTAAACTTTTTATATATTTGGACAAAATTCATTCAGGTACCAGGTTCTCTCACATTTAACATCAGCTAACTTCCCCCTTTCATTTGATTTAGAAAACTCCCTAAAAGTCCATTTCGCTGTTTCTGGTCACTTTCAAATTGGTGAAAATATTTCCTTTTTCGTCAGTGGGGAAAAAAAAAGCAGATTCATCTTTACACTCATAACTAAACATGGCTTTGTTTTTTTAATGACTTTGGCGTGTGCTAAATTTGGTCAGGGATGGGGGATAAGGCCTTATCTAAAGACAACAGATTTGAGTGTCTATATCTGTGAACGTTTTAAACATTCCCTTCTGCACAGACCTGACACAGTCTGCCACTTTCATGTAAATCCGTCCCCTCCCGTCTCTTCACCTGTGTTCCTCGTAAACTTAACTCAGTGGTGACTAGCTTCTGTACGCAACACAATCTGAAAAGTGTGTTACCTGAGTCAGTATGAATTTTTAAAAGTATTAGGTTCTAGGAAGGATGCAGTGAGCCTTCCTGATACAGGTTTATGAAACCAGGTTACAAATGTTCACCGGACTTTTAGGTAATGGAGAAGAAAAGAAAGGGCCTAAATGAAAAACTTCAGTTATAGATTCACTGTTAAGAGGAAATCAGTTACCACTTAATAAATGTTCAGAAGCTGGAATGGATGACTATCACGCTACCGTCAGACACAGGGCTTCAGGTTGACGAGCATTGGTGACGTGGACTGAGAACCTGATATCACCCCACACGGGTTACTGGAGAGTGGAGGTTGGGGTGCCATGCCTTTCCAGGACTGGGACTCGCTCTCTGAGTCTCTTTACTTCGGTACTGCCTGACCTTGGAGGGAAACAGTCACGTGGTGATGAAGCCAGGTCAGCTTTCCAGTGGGAAGAGCTGCCTTCTGCAGGGACCCAGGCGGCTGGCCTGCGGGCAGGCACAGCTTGTGCGTACCTCGCTCCCGCTCCAGACCAGAGCCCACTGAAGAGCAGCTCAGGAGCACAGTTCCCCCAAGATGTCCAGAGTGACCCTGGGACACCTTGGACACAAGAGTGCGTCCTCTCTTACAGAACTGGTGGAGATGTCACAACCTCATTAGGAAACTAGTTTTATTCACACATACTTTTTTCAGCAAATTCTGCCTGGTTACAAATGCAGCCCTTAGTTATATTCCATACCACACCACTAGAACTGTACCTTCCAACTGTGTATGCCTTTTTAAAATCATGCATTTCACCATGAACTTATAGCCCATTATAAAATTCCCAGAGTTAAAAAAATTTTTTTTGAAACCAAGTGGATATTAGGTTAATTCTCCCATAGCCTCGCTTAGTTTACTTTAAGATAAGGTATGTGTTAGTTCTATATTATTTTATGGTTTGGATTTTTAGTCTATCAATCTCAGCTATCAGTACAATATTTTTTTTAGATTTTATTTATTTATCTTTATAGGGAAAGAGAAGGAGAAAAGAGAAATATCAATGTATGGTTGCCTCTAGTGGGTCCCCTGCTGGGAACTGGCCTGCAACCCAGGCCTGTGCCCTCACTGGGAATCGAACCTTGATCCTTCAGCTTACAGGCCTGGGCTCAATCCACTGAGCTACACTAGCCAGGACTTACCAGTACAATACTGAATCCTAGCACTTTCTAAGACTAGAAGGAAATTCACGTGTATCACAGCTCTCTCCTGGGCATTTGACTTCTGTTGTGCAGTTTAATTTTCACCATGGCTCTCTGTCAGGCACCCTCATTTTACTGAGAGTCGGAGAAGGAAACCAAGGCTCAGGGAAGCTCCCACAGATGGCGAGTGGGGGAGTGGACACCTGCGTGGTGCCCTCCAAAATGTCAGTGGTCCCTTATCACATGGGGTCTGTTATAAACCCGATAAACTGATTCTCTATGTCTCCACATGGAGGCTGACAAAACTGTTAAACGGACAGAACCAGTACACTTTATGGCCGGTCCCTGCCCCACACCCCCGCCCCAACCCCAGGGATGGCTCTGCAGGCCCAGGCAGGGCCAACAACCCACTCAGGTTGTTTTATTAACCATGGAGCCCGCTACCTGCCTGTGGAGCCCACACAGCTCCCTCTGGTCAAGGGGGGATCACGAGGGGCTTCGCGAAATGTGTTGCAGATCCTGAGGCCCAGTGCACAGCAGTACACAAACTTCCACTAGTTTTTAAAAACTAATCTTTAAAAGAGCCTTTAAAGAGTGCTGGCCAGGTACTCAGTTGGTTAGGGCATCGTCCCGATACGCCACAGTTGCAAGGTTGATGCCTGTCAGGGCACAGAGAAGGACCAACCAATGAACGCACAACTAAGGGAAACAACAAATCGACGTTCCTCTCTCCCTTCCTCTCTTTCTAAAATCAATCAATCCATAACTACACACTTTAGAGAAACTTTTTATACAACCTTTAAAAATAACAAAGTTAGTTTGACTGTACCTCTCACTGGTTCCTCGTCTCAATGCTTACGTACCATCTGTTATTTGTCAACCTTTGGGTTTCACTGGGGATCAAATCAAATTCGGTCTACATTCTCTGGAATACATTCCTCTTCCCTTGTTGAATTTTGGCATATGGCATTGCTACCTGGTTTAATTTTGTAAAAGATTACTGGCTCGGATCACATTCTTATGGTACTGTGGGGTGTACTGTATCTCATGTTGCTTTGAAGTTAAAATGACACGGATTTTACATTTAAAAATGTCTCTGCTCTTCCTGGTTCCAATACAAAGAAATCTGTCTCTTGTAATACTGTTTTAATGCCCAATTTTTACTGGGATCACTGTTATCTACAAACAGAATCGGGGTACTTCCCTCCTCAGTCTTTTTCCACTGGAGAGGGGCAGAACTGAAATGAGTGTTCATTATAGCTCCGAGGGCTATGGTTTGGCTTGTCTTCCACAAGACCTCAGAAGTTGAGACAAGTCTGGGTTCAAGGTCAGACTTACAGTTCTAATATTTAATCTAAAGTGTGTCTGGGTGATTTTTCTTCAAGCTTTCTTGTCATGTAAGTGGGTATAAAAAGCAGGTGAGATGAAACAGCAGAGGGCTGGTGTTTCGAATTTCGAATTTCTGAGGGTTAAGTGAGTCTGCAGACTGTTGGACAGGGTAGCCCAGTGTGGAGCTGCCCCCCGGGACCTGCTGGCCCAGCTGGACTCACTTAAGGCGCCGTCACCACGTATCTGCCTCCTCACTTCAGCGTCACTCTTCCCCACATTCCTGACGGCACTTAGCTCTACCTAATGGACAGAATGTGATTCCCAGATGACACGGCATCATAAATCCAACCTACCTACCATCCATTACTGTCTGCCACAGGCATGGAACCTACAACGTGCTCATTCCAGCGTCTCACACATTGAGATAAAGCAGGTACCCTGGCTGGGAATTTTAACAACTTTAGAACAAATCCACAGTTGTCTTTGTGATGTCCAGGTAGGGACTGCAGTAACCCTGCTGAGCTAAGAGGGCAGGATGAGTGGCTTGTCTGTAGTTGCAAAGTCTTCTTACCTTTGTGACATCTGTCACAGTGCTGAGAAGTCTTGACCCAGAGAGCAGAGTGGATGTGCTGCACTGAATGGAGTACCAATTGCCCCAGAAGAGGCAAGATCTCCTTAGAGTCCTATGTGTGTTCATTCAGTGTAGTGAGCACCTAAACTGAGCAAACCTCTGCTCCAGGCTCTTAGAGGGCATTTTAAATACACGGATGGGCCCCAAGGGCATCCGACGGTGTAGGGGATTTTGGTATCATGCTTTGTGTTTGTTAGTGTGCTGTTTGTGTCTTCCTCCTCTTCGTGTGGCACCGTCTCCCCTCAGTCTTCACCTCTTGGGCTAGACAGCATTCCCCTGAGATGCCTGCCCTGGGCACCTGAACTGGAGTCCTCACCCCCTCCTCCTTCCACCACAGCCCCTTGCTTACTTACCTCATGGCGCAGATCACAGTGTACAGTTGGAGGTGTGTTTGCCTGTGTGTGTACTTTGTTTCATACAGTTGCTTTTGTCTCACAAGCTCAGGGATCCTCTGGCTTTTTTCTTTCTACTGTATCCCCCATAGCACATGGTGCCTAATTGGTACTTAGTAGGTTCTTGGTAAATATTGAATTACTTACTGAATCAGTCATTAAGTGTTAGCACTACTTAGATTCAAGGATCAGAGCCCTTACTTTTTAAAAAATTTCTATTTATGTGTTATCAAGTGCCATATACTTTATGACAAAAATTTTATTGGTCATACTCTTAGACTTATTTGGGAAAAGTTGCTCAAGCTTCAACTCTAATATCTATCAAGAGACCTCCATTCTCTTCAGGGATGGTGATATTTCCTGGCTATCCCCACTCCCTTAACTCCCGATGTGTTTGGTCCTGTTTCAGCCTCTCCGACACCATCAGACTTACCTCTCAAGGGGCAGGAGCTTTGGTCTCTAGGGTGAGTGTTCACAGTGAGGATGTGGGGGGGAGGGGGGAGCAAAACGATCCAAGAGTTTGGGAAGAAAATATGACAACTTCTGCTTACATACTTCTATCTACAGATAAGAAAAAATAATCTTCACAAATCTTGAAGTATGTTTTGACAGTAGTTCACATATAAACTTGTATATTAATTAACATGCATACATTGGGGGTACAGGTTCAATTTTTTTTACTAACAGGGGTTCTCAGTTTGAGAAGTGGGGAAGCCACTAGACAAGAACATCCCGTTAATGTAAGATTTCTGAAGGCAGGGATCACGGCTAATGCTTTTTTGCATTTCTCACTGGGCCTTGTATAGTGATTCAAAGGTACAAACAGGCGATTGACAGTTGTTTGCTTGATCGATGAGGTCAAAGATCACAGGTGCTGCTTCATTCAGGACTATAAACTTTTCACTGGAAAACATGAATCCCACAGGCTGTATGTCTGGGTTGCCTGGGGCTCACCACCACATCACTTTATAAACACACACGATCAGCCTGAGGAAAACTGCTCACAGCGGAAGTTCCATTGACAGTGGGCCGCTAGAATTACCTCATATGTGAAGGGCAGAATATTCCACCTTCACCATAAGCTTTCCCCTCAAGGCTCCATGAATCAGAGAAATGCTGTCTGCTCCCTGGTTGAAGCTTAAACCCATGTAAGTTGGTAAAAGTAACATTGGAGGGTCACAGAAACAGCCTATTTGTTTGTAATGGAACCTTATACACTTTGCTTACATACTTCTGGTCTTGTGGAACTCACTGGCTCTTTTAAAAAAAAAAATTATTTATTTATTTTTAAAGAGAGGGGAAGGGAAGGAGAAAGAGTGGGAGAGAAACATCTACATGTGGTTGCCTCTCATGTATCCCCTACTGGGGACCTGACCTGCAACCCAGGCATGTGCCCTGACTGGGAATTGAACCGGCGACCTTTTGCTTCACAAGCCCGTGCTCAATCCTCTGAGCTACACCAGCCAGGGCTCTCACTGCCTCTTTTGAATGACTCTGCTCCTCATATTAACTTGAAGTCTGCTCTTTCATAACTTCTGTCCACGGCTCATGGTGCTCCCTTCCCAGCCCCCAAACAAGTCCAACCCACTACCACAAGAAAGCTTCCTAAGGGCTAAGGGAGAGCTTCCGGGCCTCGGATAGGTTTTTCTGCTGCAGGGGAGACATCCTTAAGCTTTCCAAGCTTCTTCAATATCCCCTCGTGTTTAAGTCACAGCACATCTAGTTAAACAACCTGAGAAAGGAGGTGCAATTGGTCAGTCTTGTGTGGAGTGCGGTGTGGAGCTTTGTGTGTAACCATCAGGACTGGGCCCAGCAAGGGCAGGCCAGGCCTACCCCCTGACCCCAACCCCCCTGTGCTCTGAACACTGAATCTCCATCAGGTGGGTGAGCCTTATACTGCAGACACACATTTGGCTCATAGATTAGGAAATCCCCTCTCTCCTCACCATAAACAAAAGGAAATAATGGATCTTTTTTCCACTTTCTTTTCCCAAACCAAAATTTAGAATTTTCATGGCACTGTGGGCTGTAGATGGAGCGGGGGGCGGGGGGGTGGGGCGCTACACATGTGGTGCACCAGCTATTTGCAGCCCTCTGCTCACTCCGATCCGTATCAATAAGCAGTCAGACTGATTTGTTTGAAGCCGGCTCGGACCTTTTTTCCTTTGCATTCTTCTCTTTTCTCTTAACATTATCTTACATGTACATTTTGAGATATCAACAGAATCTGTAAACTTAATTCCTTTTAATAGCAACATAACATTCCATTGTCTTAATGTACCATGGTTTACATAACCTTTTCCCAATTTGGGGATTGGGTCACCTCCCATTTTCCACTGTTATGAATGATGTTACCATAAACATCTTTGTGCTATTTGCTTTCTTTTCTCTTCTGCATGTTTCCTTGGGGTATATTCCAACAGTGGGATGATTGGGGCAGAGTGTGTGAACACTTTTATTACTCTTTTTTATATGTTGCCAGACTGATCTCCCGAGGGGTGAATGCTTTTTGAAAGTGCCAAATAAGACAATGGGGCCTGGAGAAGTGGTGGCTTAACGGGAAAAGTCTGGCTGGTGTGTTGCATCAGATTGCCTCCGGTTGTCTACTCCCAGCTCCAGTGATGTATGGGGGTGCTGAAGAAGAACCAGTGAACCACCACCCTCAGCAAACCCTCCTGCTTTAGCCAGAAGTGCGTCTTGCTTCTTTTCTATGAGAGGACTTTTATCTCTTGAAAGGAGGTTGCACAGTCTCATCTGAGTTGTAACCCCAGTTTTGCCACCCCCTTGCTGTGTGCCCTTAGACAAGTCACCCAACCTCTCTGAGCCTGACTCCTTCCTCAGTGGTACGTGAGGTTAAATGACAGTCCCTCCTCAGAGGGTTTTGAGAAGATATTTTTGGAGTGCTGGGATTCTGTTATTACCTATGACCCACTGAGTGGGAGGGGAACATGTGTTTCTTCCTTCTCTCTCGTACTGCCAGGGTCCAGCTCTGTGCTTGACCCGTGGTTGAGGGCAGTACATGTCTATTGTGGGATGCATGGGTTGTTTGTATCCACAATCTTGCTTTACAGTGTTTAGGAGCTGGAAAAATATAAGAGAAGTTTATGAACTATAATTTATCTTTAACATGAAGACAGGCCTTCACTTGAATATTTGTGGGATGTGCCAGGCTTGAGGCCTTGCTTTGGTTTACTCACCGAGTCTAACTGTTGGTCAGGAAGAGCATCCCCGGTCCTCCTTGACCCCCAGAGGTTAAAGACAAGATGTGCTGGAAGGCTGAGAAGAGAGGTCAGAGAAGGCTCTTTGTCTCAGAGGAAGGGATGTTTGCAGCACCCCACGTCTCTGAGAGGGGTTGGGGGGATGCGTTCAAGACCTGCCTTGCATCCCCCCAGCCTCTTTCCTGCGCTGAAGGAGGAGGAGGAGCCAGAGAGGCAAAAGGAAGCTTGTGTGGGGGGCCCACTTTCACTGGATAGAGATTTCCTCCATTTCGCCGCAGTGTCTGGTGTGTTAATGATGGCTGTTTCTCCCATTGAGATGTGAAGACTGATGCCCCTCCCCCAGGGCTCTGGAATTTCTTTTTTTTTATTTTTTAGGCAAGGGAGAGAGAAAGAGAGGAAGAGAAACATCAGTGTGCCTCTGGTGTGCCTCCTACTGGGGACCTGACCAGCAAACCAGGCATGTGCCCTGACTGGGAATAGAACCAGTGACCTTTGGTCCACAGACCAGCACTCAATCCACTGAGCCACACCAGCCAGGGCCATTCTGGCGCTTCTGAGGTGAGGACATAAGCTTTGCCTTGCCACTTGAGTTCCTTAGTCCACTCCATTGTCTTTGAGCCACCATGTAGGAAGTCAACTACCCTGAGACTTACTTCCAGGCTATAGAGGTAACATGAACATTCTCTGGTCCACAGTTCTGGGCAAGCCCACCAAGGCTCTGAACACAGGAGTGGAGCCATGCTGGACCTTCCGGATGAGGCCTTTGCCAGCTGACCACCATTGGCTGACCTCTCTGGATACCACGTGGGGCAGAAAAACTGTCCTGTTGAACTCTCCTGAATTCCTGACCCACAAAGTCACCAGATGGAATGTTGTTTTAACCCGCCGCATTTTGGAGCTATTTATTACACAGCAACAGATAAGGGAGCGCCAGGGCTGCCGGGGCTGCGCTGAGCCTCCACTCTGCCTCGTGCCCGCCTCTCGGCTCTACTCGGCAGAACCAGCCCTAGGATCTGTGACCTCACTTCTCACTGTCGGGACTGAACATCAGAGGCCGGGCAGAGATCTTAGTCCTCGACAGGATTCCTCAAATGTATTTTTGGACTGAAATCTGCTATTTATGGTCTCCTGTTGAATTTTACAGGCAGATAGGGAAGGGAGAGTTGGCAGTGTTCCAGAATCCCAGCTAGATGAAATGTTTCTGTTGTTTTTAAAGAGGAAATGACAAGGCAAAAATCTGCAGAGCTCTTCCCGTCAATCTCACCCCGCCCGCCTGTCCCCGCCCCCCGCCAGTTATGTGGAGGGGGACTCTGTTCTGTGACAGCGAGTCTCGAGTCTCGGAGAGTCTCCAGCTCCGAATGAGCACCCAGGTATTTAGGGCAATCAGTTCGCCTTCTTGACTGCTCTCATTCCTCTCCAGGGAATCCAGGGGGGGTTGTTTACCTTTATTTCATTGGAATTTATTCCAAAACTTCAGAAGGTTAAAAATGCATCTTCCTTTGCTGATGTTTCCAGGTATCTATCACAGGATGACTGTTAGCAGGGCCCGGACATTTGGAGAATCCCAAACAATGAAATGATCGGCAGTTCAGTTTCCAGGCTCTCCATGTCATGCCAATAATGAACAAAGAAATTAATCATTAATTAATTAATTAATGTCTGACCTGGACAGACTGTCTTGTCAGGCAACATTGTTCCTCACGCCATGGAGCTGGTTTAACCTCTGACCTTCCATCACTTACTAAGCAGCCTTGTCTCTCTCTGTGCTATGTATTTTTTAAATCAATGCTTTGATTTCTATTTATGTCCATGGATTTGTTAGTGATGCTAGAGACATCAAAACTAATGCACTCCCTTGACCTCCAACTCTTCCAAGCAGATTCTCAACGGTCAGGGCTTCTGTGTTGATTCATTTTTTCATCCTCATTTATTTTTTTCACCCATGCAATTATTTACTTATTCAGATAAGCATTAAATGTGCCAGAGACTGTGCTGGGCATATGGGATGAAAGATGAAGAACACCGGGCTCTGATTCACAGGGGCTCACTGTACTCAGTAGGAGCTCAGTGAACAGTTGCTGCATACGTGACCTTTCTCTGAAAGGTCAGGCTAGGAACCTTTGTGTGTGAAACTGAAGCTCATAGTAAGTCATGAGCACGAAGCTGGACAATAACGGGGCAAGAAGGAACCAAGGGGTGTCCGACCGTGCATCCTGACCACAGCACTGTACTCCTTCCTCCTCCTGCTCGGTCCTTACTGGTTCCCCCACTGCATTCGCTACGTATCCATTCAAAGTCCGAGGCTTCCGTGGTTTGTACGGAAAAAGTCCTCTCCGATTATAGTGTGTCTCCTCACTTCAAGGAAGTGCTTATGGGAGGAGCCTGTTGCCAATTACAGAGCATTCTCTATTATTCTGTGATGGAAAAGCAACTGTATTCCAATGGGAACAAAAGATAGCTCGGGAGAAATTTTAGTCCACGAAAGATGCCAAAGCCCCTCTCAGAGGGCAAGGGAAGGCCAGTGCTTATCTTTGTGGCTGGGGAGTTTACTGCTGTGGAAAGATTGCTCATGGGTCTGCCATGTAAGGAGCCCGTGGGTCCCAAAGCCCAGGGCGTGACGGCACTGTGGGAAGACCTTGGAGGCCTGGGAACTAAAGGACAGCCTGACCATAGCTGACTCAGTAGCACTGACGGCATTGCCGTTAACTCTACTCCTCGCCCAGCCTCCTGCTTCAACATTGCCTAATCCTTTAAAGCCCTTTCTTCTATTCTGAGCACACGCATGGCCAACCAAGGCCAGGCTTCCAGAAGACAGGGGAATCCTTGACCCAATCCCAGGCAAACAGAATGGGGTGACAACTGAAGCAACTCCCAGAGGCATTTTTAAAGGGTTTACATGTCAAACATTTACCCTGACTCACTTTGAAACTATGGATCAGCTGCCGAGAAAGCAGGAAGCTATACACTGCTCCAAGGTGGTAGATGAGAAAACTCCCCAAGTTTCAGAAGAGAGCCAGAAGGCCCTGTCTAGCAGACCTGCTGGACGCTCAGCCTGGGTGAGGGGGTCGACCACAGTGTCTAGTTTATATTGACTCTGAACCCTGGCTTGCCCTTTGCCTATATCCCTGGCTCCTCTCATAAGAAGCACTCAAACTTCCACCTTAGGTTCCTGGTCCTACCTCTGTACAGACAGGCAAGTGTTAGGGTAGCAAACACGTCCCTGGCCCAGTCTCTGCTGATGACGGCCTGATCTCTCACCTGATAACCGAATCTCCTCCTGCCATCTCCCTTGCTGATTACAACTGCCAGCTGCCGAGGGCTCCCTCTCACCCTACTCTTCACCTGATGTCTGGTATCCCGCCGTACCACTCCCCACAGCACACAAATGGCATCTTGCTGCAGTGGTACTGTAAATCAGCACGAACTGGTGCTGAACCTGGTTCTGAACCACGTTCGTAAAAAAAGATTGGACTTACGGAGTGAGAAGACCTTGTGCCTAGAAAAAAAAGCATGTTTTAGTGAGGAAAAAAAAGCAAGACATAAAATTGTATAACACAGACTTAGAAGTTATTTCGAGGAAATGACAATCTTTAATGTGTATGTGTCTAACAACAGAGCATCAAACTATGTGAAGCAAGACAGATAGAACTGCAAGGAGATGAGTCCACTATTACAGCCAGAGACTTCAGCCCCCCTCTGTTGGAAATGGACCGACCCATCAGGCAGCAAATCAGTGAGGACACAGCTGAACTCAATAGCACCATCAATCAAGTGGCTATAATTGGCACCTACAGATTACTTCACCCAAGGTTGGTGGAACGCACATTCTTCTCAAGCTAACAGAGGACATTTTTAAAACAGATTATATTTATTTAGAAGGGAAGGGAAGGAGAGAGGGAGAGAAATATCAATGTATGGTTGCCTCTTGTGAGTCCCCTGCTGGGAACTGGCCTGCAACCCAGGCATGTGCCCTGACTGGGAATCGAACCGGCAATCTTCTGGTTTACAGGCCCATACTCAATCCACTGAGCTACATCAACCAGGGCTAACGGAGAACATTTAACAAGGTAGACCACATTCTGTGCTATGCAACACAACCTAACAGATGTAAAAGAATAGAAATCATACAATGTCTGCTGTCAGACCACAGTGGAATTAAACTAGAAATCAGGAACAGAAAGATAGCTGGAAAATCCCAAAATACTTGACTATTAAGGAGTACATATCAAAATAAGCCTAAAATTCTTGAATATTAAGCAATATACATCAAAGTAACACATGGTTCACAGAAGAAATCACAAAAATTTTAAAAATATTTTGAAGTAAATAAAAATAAAAATACAATTTATCAAATATGTGGAATACAGCCAACATAGTGCTGAGAGGAAAATGTATAGCCTTGAATGTGTATTGATTCACTAGGGAATTCTACCAAATATTTAAGAAAAAAAAATATACCAATTCTCTAAAATTTCTTCCAGAATACTGAAGCAAAGAAAATACTTTTTAACTTATTCTGTGATCCCAGCACTATGCTAATACCCAAACCAGACGAAGATATTATAGGAAAACTATAGACTAATATCTCTTATGAACATAGATGTAAACATCCTCAGTAAAATATTAGCAAATCAAATCCAAAAATGGATACAAAGAATCATATACTACAACCAAGAGGGATTTATTCCCAGTATGCAAGGCTCATTCAATCAATGTAATCCATCACATCAACAGGCTAAAGGGGGAGGGAGATCACGAGATTTCACTGATAAATGCAGAAAAAGCACTTGACAAAACCCAACAGTCATTCATGATTAAAAAAAACTTTCATAGCCCTGGCTGGTGTAGCTCAGTGAATTGACCATGGGCCTGCGAACTAGAGGATCGGGGTTCAATTCCCAGTCAGGGCACATGTCTGGGTTGCAGGCCAGTTCCCAGCAGGGGATGCACAAGAGGCAACCACACACTGATATTTCTCTCCCTCTCTCCTTCCCTTCCCCTCTAAAGATAAATAAATAAAATCTTAAAAAACTTTCATAAATAGGACTAGAGGGAGAATCTTCTCAACTTTGTAAGAATCTTTATAGAAAAACCTATAGCTAATCTAATCCGTGGTGAGAAACTACATGCTTGCTCACTAAGACCAGAAACAAGGCAAGTGTATTTGCTCCCATCACCCCTTTGTAACATCATACTGCAAGTCATAGCCAATGCAATGAGACAAAGAGGGGGTATAAAAGGTATACAGATTGGGAAGAAATAAATAAAACTGTTTGCAGATGACATGGTTGTTTATGTAGAAAAATCCTAAAATATTGACCAAAAAAACTCCTGGAACTAATGGGTGATTATAGCAAGTTTGCAGGATGTAAGTTTAATATACAAAAGTCAATTGTTTTCCTATATACCAGGAATGGACAAGTTGAATTTGAAATTAAAAGCAAAATATTATCCAAATGAGCACTCCATACTAATGAAATCCTTACAACTAGGAATGCTAACAAAATAGGAATGGGATCTCTATGAGAAAAACCACAAAAAGATGGTGAAAGAAATCAAAGGACTTAGTAAATAGAGAAATAGTCCATATTCATGGACAGAAAGACTTACTATAGTCAAAATGTCACTTCTTCCCAACTTGGATATAGGTTCGATGCAATCCCAGTCAAAATCCCAGCAAGTTATTCTGTGGATATAAAATGATTCTCAAGTTTAAGTGGGGAGGCAAAAGATCAAGAATAGGCACACGAAATTGCAAGAGAAGAACAGAGTTGAAGGACTGACACTACCTGACTTTGAGGCAGTAATTAGGACAGTGTGGTATGGTGAAGGGGCAGACATTTAGGTGATGGAACGAAGTAGAGGACCCGGAAACAAACCCATGGAAGGGTAGCCCGCTGATCTCTGACAAAGAGCACAGGCAATACAATGGAGAAAATGCGGTCTTCCCAACATACGCTACTACAACAACTGGACATTTACATGGAAAAAATGAATCTAGCACAGACCTTGTTCACAAAAACTAACTCAAAATGAAACATAAACCTAAATGTCAATGCAAAACTATAAAAATCCTAAAAATTACAGAGGGAATAATTTAGATAACCTTGGTTATGGCAATGACTTTTGAAATATAACACCAAAGGCATGATCCATGGAAGAAATAATTTACACACTGGACTTCATTAAAATTAAGAACTTCTGGACTTCTGCCAAGATGGAGGCATAGGTGGAAACACTGTGCCTTCTCCAACAACCAAGTTTGAATACAACAAAGGTTTGGAGAACAAAGACACAGCCAAAGAACAGAAAATTGAATTATACGGAAGTCCGACAACAACTAACCGTTCAACCGGGGTGGTAAGAGGGGTGGGGCCAACAGCAGAGCAGGGTAGGGCAGCAAAGATTCCCCGACCCAGGCACGCAGGCAGCCCCGACCCAGTCAGGGTGCGGGGCAGACTGACTGCGGTCGCACATTCGCGCACAGTGAGACGGACCGCGCAGGCCCCAGCGGGTGAACCCAGTGGCTGAGGGCTGGCGGAGGGCTGATGGCGGTGGCACATTCGAGTGCAGTGGGATGAAACATGCGCGTCCCGGTGACGGTGGCAGCTGCGGCAGCAGCGGCGGGAGGCGGCAGACTGGACGCCATTGCTCCTCTTTGACCCCACCCCCACATACAGCATCACAACCCAGCGACTTAGTTGCCCTGTTCTAGTGAACACTTTAAGGCTCTGATCCTGCTACAGAACAGGCATGAACAGCCCAAAAGATGGTGCAAGAAGAACTCAAAGTCCCAGAGCCAATAACTCTAAGCAACCAGAAAATAGCCAGCCTCTCAGATGCACAGTTCAAAACACTGGTCATCAGGATGCTCACAGAACTGGTTGATTATAGTCACAAATTAGAGGAACATATGAAGGCTAAACTGATTGAAATGAAGGGAAATGCATAGGAAACCAATAGTGATGGAAAGGAAACTGGGACTCAAATCAATGGAATGGACCAGAAGGAAAAACAAAACATCCAACCAGAAAAGAAGGAAGAAATGAGAATTCAAAAAAAATGAGGAGAGGCTTAGGAACCTCCAAGACATCTTTAAACGTTCCAACATTCGAATTATAGGGGTACCAGAAGGGGGAAAGAAATAGCCGCGAGTGAAAAACTTATTTGAACAAATAATACAGGAGAACTTCCCCAGTCTGGCAAAGGAAATAGACTTCCAGGAAATCCAGGAAGCTCAGAGAGTGCCAAAGAAGTTGGACCCAAGAAGGAACACACCAAGGCACATCATAATTACATTAGCCAAGACTAAAATGAAGGAGAGAATCCTAGAAGCAGCAAGGGATAAGGGGACAGTCACCTACAAAGGAGTACCCATCAGACTGTCAGCGGATTTCTCAAAAGAGACCTTACAGGCAAGAAGGGGCTGGAAAGAAGTATTCCAAGTCATGAAATCCAAAGACCTACAGCCAAGATTGCTTTATCCAGCAAAACTTTCATTTAGAATGGAAGGACAGATAAAGTGCTTCTCAGATAAGGTCAAGTTCAAGGAGTTCATCATCACCAAGCCCTTATTATATGAAATGCTAAAGGGACTTATATAAGAAAGAGATGATGAAAAATATGAACAGTGAAAGGACAGCAAACTCACAGTTATTAACAACCACACCTAAAAGAAAAGCAAACCAAGAGGACAGCTAGATCAGGAGTGGAACCATAGAAATGAAGAACACATGGAGGGTTAGAAACAGGGGAGTGGGAGGAGGAGAAGGGGGAGAAGGTACAGAAAATAGCATAGACAGTAGGTAGAAAATAGATAGGGGGAGGGCAAGACTAGTGGGGGAAATACAGAATCTAAAGAACTTGAGACACGAGGTTATAAACTAAGGGGGGGAGAATGGTGGGGGAGGGGTGTGCAGGGTGGAGGGGAATGAAGGGGGGAATAGAACAACTGTAATGGTATAATCAATAAAATATATATATATTAATTAAAAATAATAAATTAAAAAAATAGATTAATTAAAAGAGAGAAAAAAACTTCTGCAAAAGACTGTGTTAAGAGAATGAGAAGACAAGCCATGGAATGGTATAAAATATTTGCACAAGACATCTGATAAAAATTATTATCCAGAATATACGGAGAACTCTTAAACTCAACAAGAAGAAAATAAACAACCCATTGAAAATATGAGAAAATATCTAAACAGACACCTCACCAAAGAATATATACAGATGGGAAATGAGCATATGAAAAGACGCTAAACACCATATGTCATTAGGGAATTTCAAATAAAAAAATAATGAGATATCACTACATACTCATTAGAACAACAAATATCCCAAACTCTAACAACACCAAATGCTGGTGAGGGTGTGGAGCAACTGGAACTCTCATTCACTGCTGGTGAGAATGCAAAATGGTACAGCCGCTTCAGAAGACAGTTTGGCAGTTTCCTACAAGACTAAATATACTCTTACTAATCTTACTAATCTTACTAATCCAGCAATTGTCTCCTAGGCATTTACCCAGATGAGTTGAAAATTTCTGTCCACACAAAAAACTGAACATGGATGTTCATAACAGCTTGACTCATAATTGCCAAAACTAGAAGCAACCAAGATGCCCTTAGGTTAATGAATGGATAAACTAACCCACCCAGACAATGGAATGTTATTCAACACTAAAAAGAAATAAGCTACCAAGCCATGAAAAGACGTGGAGGAACCTTAAATGCACGTTGCTAAATGAAAGAAATTAATCCGAAAAGGCTACACAATGTGCGATTCCAACTATATGACATGCTGGAAAAGGCAGAACTATGGAGACTGTAAGAAGCTCAGGGGTTGGGGGAGGGAGGAATGAAAAGGGGGAGCAGAGAGGAGTTTTAGAGAGGTGAAGCTGTTCTGTATGATAGGTAATACCTATAGAATGTACAGTACCAAGAGTGAACCCTACTGTAAACTGTGGACTAGGTGACAATGGTGTCTCAGTGGAGATTCAAGGATGGGATCACAGGTACATACCACTGTGACACAGGATGTCAGTAGTAGGGGAAGCTGTGCATATGTTGGGGTTGAGAGAATATGGGAACTCTCTGTACCTTCTCAATTTTGCTATGAACCTAAAACTGCTCTGAAAAGTCTGAAGTCTATTTTTTTGATGGTTTAGGTGTGCTTTATTGGTTGTCTTTCAGAATCCTTCTACCAAAGAGCAAAGTTAAAATCCAAGTCCCTAGAAAGAGAGAACACTTCCCCTTTCCTCAGAGCCCTCCACCCTTCTTCCCAGGTTCATGGAGATGGAGGGATGGCTACTTTCATCTCCCAATGAGCCCCAAAAGGGGAAAGACCTACCTCCTAACAAACCCTGCCCATCAGCCCCATCCCCCACGAGGTGACCCTGGCTACAGGAGAATGTAGTAAGAACTGTTGGGATCCCACATAAAGCCTATTTAAAAACAAACAAGCAAACAAACAAACAACCCCCTCAAAACACTAAAAGAAGGAGGAAACGAAATAGTAGCAAAACATAAACCTAGACTAGAGAAAAGGACATTAAAGTGTCATTAGTGACTATCTCCGGATAGTGTAATTATTGTTTTTCTTCTATATTTTATTTTGTCTTTCCAAATTTACTATAAAGAATGTGGATCATTTAGGGAATAAGAAACAGCCATATTTATTTTAAAGTGAGAGAAAACTAAAGAGCAGGGACTTTGAACGCAAAACTAAAACTCCGCTCCTTTCCAGCTATGTGACTTGGCAAGGTACTTAGTACTGTAAACCTGTTTCTGCATCTGTAAATGAAGACGTGTGTGAAGATAAAACTATTAAGAAATACGAATGTGTGAAGCACCTAGACCTTCTTCAGCAAGCCCCTTGATTTTGGAGGAGGGAAGGGACTCCCACCAAGGAAGCCATAGTAACCGTTTCTACTTTGAAACCCCCCCCAGAAAGTGCAAAGCTCTGGAACTGGCTGATTTTTGTTCTTTTGCTCCTTCTGCCATGCCACAAACGCATTTCTGTTTTTTCTGCCCCAGCCTAAGGGAGGAGCCAAGGGCACACGTCACCAGAAAATAGCTGCAGGACCAGGGTCTTTTTGACAGACAAGGAGGAGACAGCTGCAAGCACGGGGCAGCAAGGAGGGTGCCCAGAGCCACCAGGAGAACGGGAACAAAGAACTCAGTCTCCCAACAAGCCTGGACCAAACCAGGCGTTACTGGGGGAGTCAGGAGCAGATAACAGACCGGCCCCCTCCCACCAAGAGTGGGGAATGGAATGTGAAAGGAAGTAAGCAGGATGTAATGAGGGACCTCGGTTCTTATTCACATTCACTTTTACTGGAGGCATTCCCAGCGTGACGGGAGCAAAACCTACTTGGGAAGCAGCATTTTTATCTGAGGCCGGGGCTGGTAGAAGGTGTGGGGGAGGCGCCCAGGGTGGCAGTGACCGCTGAGGGCTCAGGAGAGCCCGGAGATAAGTGAAGGCAGAGGTCGGCGATGACTCGGTAGAAGTCTAAAGGTCCCCTTGTTTCATGCCTGTGAAGATGTGAGATAAAATAAAGGACAACTCTCAATGCTACATTGGTCCTGCTGCTGGAATAAATCAGTTGTCAGATTTCCATTAAAGACAAGTCCTCGTACTCTAAACTTTAATGTTAGAATGCTTGCCTTTTCTGTTTTGCCTCTCTGATTTTCAGGGTCAGGATAGGAGTTTAAAAGCCAAGAAAATGTGAGTCAAATCTGCCAGTGGTGGCCCTGTGACTGGGGCTGACCTTGACAGGAGTGCAGCAACAGATGACAAAAGCCTATAGGCACCTTTTAAAGATCAACTTGACTCCCTTGTCCTTGTCATCTTCCCTGCCTTCAGCCAAATTTCCTATTGTCCCTCAGACCTTTCCTGTGCTTTTGGGTACAAGCCGTCTCCAGGAGTGGACACGAAGGAGGATGGCACAAATGCACTGTCAGCATCAGCCACAAACACTCACTGACCATCTGAGAGTAAAAAGAGGTAAGCAACACTTTCCTGCTTTCAACAACCTTAGTCTGTTCTCCCAGGAAATGCAAGAATCTTCAGCCCTGGCTGTGTGGCTCAGTTGATCTGAGGATTGTTCCATGCACTGGAAGTTTGGGGCTTAATTTCCAGTCAGGGCACACGCCTAGGTGGCACATTCAATTCACAGTTGGGGGGTCTCTGGGGGTGGCAATAGATCACTGATGTTTCTCACGCCAATGTTTTTTCTCTCTCTTAGGTCAATAAATGTATCCTCGGGTGAGACTTCCAAAAAATTTAAAGTGGTTCCAGGCAGATGGATATCTACCTGCCTAAAAGAAGCTAACACAGATTCCAATTCTCTTTGCAGAAGGGCATCTTCATCTTAGGCCATAGCGCATCTTCACAAATAATTTTCTAGGACAGTGAGTAGCATATAATTAAAAATATCCAAGCATCAAGGAAACCAACAGAAAAACATGTAGACTTTTGATTATTGAATTAGTATTTGCAAGTTATAAAACATCCATGCTAATAAATGGTGATGGAAGGAGACTTGACTTGGGGTGGTGAACACATAAAACAATATACAGATGACGTACGACAGAACTGTACACCTGAAACCTATGCAATGTTATTAACTAATAAGTTCAGTAAAAAAGTAAAAAAAATCCATACTTAGTGTTTAAATATATTAGAAATATCTGCAGGGAATGGTAAACTTTAAAAATATCCAGTATCACTGGATTTAAAAAATAACAAAGTTTAAGTTTTAATCAAAATGAAAAACCCGGGGGATAGATTAGACACAGTTAAAGAGTCGATGAAAGAGCAAAATACATTTTTCTGAACGCAACACAGAACCAAAAAGATGGGAAATGTGAACAGGGGTTGAGACATGCAAGATAACACCAAAGAGAAATTCCAGAAGGATGGGGAAAGAATTAGGCAAAGACATAAGAACCACCCATTTTCAAAACTGCTCCCAATACTTACCCAGAGATTCAGGAAACCCATCAAACTCCAAGCTGGGTATGTAAAACACACTCAGCTACATCACAGTGAAACTGCAGAAAACTAAAGATAAAGAGAAAAGTCTTAAAAGCAGCCAGAGAAAGAGAGAGAAGGTTGCCCTTAAAGGAGCAGCAGCTAGACTGACAGCGAACAAAGGAAGCCAGAAAAAAGGGATATGTCTTCAGTGTGCTGAAAAATCACTTGCCAATCCAGAAGTGTATATGCAGTGAAAAAAAATTTTTTTTTGTCCTTCAAGAATAGGAAGGACAAAATAAATAAATATTCTAGAGAAATAAAAATAGTTCATCACTAACCAAAGCTCCTAAAGAAAATGCTAAAGGATATATTATACCTGAGGCAGGAAAACAGTGATCCTATTGGAATATTTGAGATATAAAAAGAGTGAAGAGCAGAGAAAGGGGCCAATGCAAATGAACACTGACAATACAGAGTAGGGATTAATAATATTTGGTTGTGTTTTAACTGTTGAATTAAAGTACATGATAACATGACTTACAACTAGGTAAGGAGGAATGGAATGTAGGTATTCTAAAGTCTTCATACTGCCTGAGAGGAGAGTAAAAACTATTGCTTAACCAAGACTTTTGTAGGTTAGAAACGCAGGTTGGAAACTCTGGAGTGACCACCAAAAGAATAGAAACAGGGAGTCTAACCGCCACATTAGTGTGTGTGTTGGGGGAGTAGATGGAATAATTTAAAACTCTCAGTTAAACCGAAGGGACACAACAGGATGAGCGTCCGGGGGGGTTACTCCATTTCCATCTACTTTTAGTTTTGCTGGTGACGTGGAAAGAGAAGACTCATGCTTCTCCCGTGGACCACACTTGCACCATCCGGTGCAAGACCAGAGACCTCTGACTCACACTGTGCTGACCCGATTCTCTCCCAGAGTTGAAAACAGAAACAGAAATGGGCTGCAGCCTCTGAGAGCAACAGCCCAGAAGAAAGATCCTTGAGCTCGGTGTCCCCCGGAAGGTCCCTGAAGGAGGCCTGGCTCCCGCCCCACTGTCCTTCCCAAGACCTAGCTGGTCTGTGAGCTCTGCCACGTGCTTCCAATACAGTCTATCACCAGTCCCTTCCCCCGAATCCTCCTTGGTTTGCCCTTGCTTAATCAGCCTTGATTTCCTTGAAACAAAGGAAATGTAACTGATGCCAAGAATCATTGCGGCAGATGCCAGATGTATCTTCACTCTCTGACACAAAAATCCAAAGGTTTGGCATGAATGGTGAAGTTGTCTTCTTAGCAACAACTTAACCTGAATGCAGCTGGATTCTCTAACTACTATCAAATACGCAAGATAAGGGTGCCCAAGAGGTAGCCCATATGGGGATGGCTCCCGTGGGAGGCCTTGGCTCTTACTTTATACTCACTCAAAGGCCGTACTCACTCCTTTGTCATATCCTCCAAAACACATCCAAACCCACAACACATGAAGGAGAAAACTGATGTTTTATTGAAGGTTCTTNCCAGTAATGGTGAAGTTGTCTTCTTAGCAACAACTTAACCTGAAATGCAGCTGGATTCTCTAACTACTATCAAATACGCAAGATAAGGGTGCCCAAGAGGTAGCCCATATGGGGATGGCTCCCGTGGGAGGCCTTGGCTCTTACTTTATACTCACTCAAAGGCCGTACTCACTCCTTTGTCATATCCTCCAAAACACATCCAAACCCACAACACATGAAGGAGAAAACTCATGTTTTATTGAAGGTTCTCTGGAGTCTGTGAAATTGGGTTCCCATCCCATACCCATCACCAAGCAGAAACGTCATCCATTACCCTACAGACAGCTTGTCTCTTCCCACCAGAGTCCACCCCTGCCCGTTGCCTCTTCTTCCTTTTTTCTCCCCCACCCTACCCAACTGTAAAACTTCCCTTTGTTATCTTAAGAAGGTCAGCTTTTGCCCTTGGCTTGTCTATTCAGGAAAACAAAAACCCTGGTAGTGTGCAGAACAGCATGGCCCTTGGGGTTGAGGGTCTTGGTTCCTTTACCATCCTATCTGATGTGTTTTCCTCAGAAAACTGAGTTTGCCTCTATGGTGGCAACTCAACAGCATTCTTAGCACCTTGAATCTCGCCTGGTACAATAGGCTGTTCCTAAAGAGTCACTGGATGGATTTCATACAATTCTGTGTAGCTCATAGAGCCTCAAAAAAGTGCGTCACATAAAATATATGCTTACCAGTTGGTCCTTGCAGAGAGAGGGCTGCGTCACCACCGTTCAGGGGCCTGTGAGAGGACTTAAGGTTGTGGTACTGGATTAGTAGTACAATGGATTCAAAGTTGGAAGCCATCCAACTAACAATGGGTATACAACAGAATAGAGCATTAACTCAATTCCTCCACTGATTAAACGGTGAAGCTTTAGTGCTTTATGCGAAGGGTATGGGCATGCGGAAGAAAGCTTGGGGTAGAGAAGAGTGGTCTCTGTTTCCTCTTCAAGGATGGTGCAAAAACAGGCAAACCAGGGGAAGGACTCCATTTCTATGGACATACATCTAAAGCCAAAGAACTATTGGCCTAAAAGGAAAATTTGGACACTGTCCATACAAGCCCAAAATATCTCATTGAAGTGGAATTACCAGATAGAATACAGGATATGTGATGAAACCTGAATTTCAGATACACAACAAATAATTTTTTTAGTATATGTGTGTCCTAAGCATTGCATGGGGCATTTTAACTCTAAAAAAGTCATTCTTTATCTCAAATTCAAATTTTACTGGGTGTCTTATATTTTCATTTGCTAAATCTGGCAATTCCAAATTTATGGANCCAGTTGGTCCTTGCAGAGAGATGGCTGCGTCACCACTGTTCAGGGGCCTGTGAGAGGACTTAAGGTTGTGGTACTGGATTAGTACTACAATAGATTCAAAGTTGGAAGCCATCCAACTAACAACAGGTATACAACAGAATAGAGCATTAACTCAATTTCTCCACTGATTAAACGGTGAAGCTTTAGTGCTTTATGCGAAGGGTATGGGCATGTGGAAGAAAGCTTGGGGTAGAGAAGAGTGGTCTCTGTTTCCTCTTCAAGGATGGTGCAAAAACAGGCAAACCAGGGGAAAGACTCCATTTCTATGGACATACATCTAAAGCCAAAGCACTATTGGCCTAAAAGGAAAATTTGGACACTGTCCATACAAGCCCAAAATATCTCATTGAAGTGGAATTACCAGATAGAATACAGGATATGTGATGAAACCTGAATTTCAGATACACAACAAATAATTTTTTTAGTATATGTGTGTCCTAAGCATTGCATGGGGCATTTTAACTCTAAAAAAGTCATTCTTTATCTCAAATTCAAATTTTACTGGGCGTCTTATATTTTCATTTGCTAAATCTGGCAATTCCAAATTTATGGAAGTAAGTATTTGGTTTATGGTCTAGATATTGGACCTTGTATCACCCGAATAAATCAATCTCCTCTTCATATAGATGTTTGGCTATTGTGTAAAGCAATGCTTTTCCATCACTCCGCGGCAAGAGTTTTTAAAGCATGCAATGCCTATTTAGTCTGGGGCACTGACCTCTTTTCCCTTAGACTGTTAAATAAAAAAAAATGGCAACAGACAGCACAATAGCCTTTCGGTGTGAATGAATCAAAATTTTTCCTATTTCTTGGTCAGATCAGCAAACATAGCTTATCAGTGTGCTGCAGAATTTTAGTGAGTAGTTTCTGTGTGCCATCAGATGGAAAAGGTTGAAACTCACTGGTGTAAAGGATTAAAAGCCCACTTTCTCCTATCCTTGCATCCCTTTGGTCCTTTCTCCCCCTAACCGTAAGTGGTTGAAACAAAAGATTTTTCTTGCTATTCGCCCAACTCTCAAGGGCTCAAGGACCAAAGCTCTGGGTTACTCAGTTCTTACAGACTTTCAGTGAGGTGGCACTGATAAAAGGATCAGAATGACTCCTCTAGGTGTTACAGATCTCAAAGTGGGAAAAAGCTCAAAGTGACAAAACCAGCTCATCCTTGACATACTTTCCAATCTGAGTCACAGAGCCCTGGCCACCAGGGACCCCGTCAGAAAAGCCAGTCTTAAGGATATGTTCACAGTCTTTCATAACAAATAATGACCGAGGTGGATAAAAGAAACAAAGACGCTCTGCAAATCCACAAGTGCTGGGGTTCAAGGTATAGAATGTTGGTGGAAGTGAAGGAGAGAAAACTGGTCAAAATACACAGAAATCTGTACAACAAAAAGCTGTAATTGGGATGGATGCCATTGTCTGTTGCTGAGGGTCAGGTGTGTATACATAGATAATTCATCAACCCATTTTAGTGGGAGGCCAAGCCTATCTACAGTAGGGGAAAATTTTATTTTGAAGATCCTTTAAAAAGAACCAATTTAATTTTCTTCAAGTAGATGCAGTGGAACTATTGAAAGTTATACTTTAATGAAAAGATAAGCATAAGGTACACAGTTAAAATGCCAAAGGACCACTTAGAGTCTTTTGACCCTAAGCAGTGACTAACTTCTCATGGCGCTGCTACATAATTCATATCAAGTAATACAAATTTTAAAAATACATATTTTTAAGAAATTTAATGGATACAAGTGTGCTATACTTCTTGGGGTGCCTGCCTGGCTCTGAAAGATTTCTCTTTTCTAAAAATATCTTCAGCACTCAGAAGTTATCTCTCAATAAACTAAGTCCTTTGATTCTTCCCCCAGCAATCATAGCTGATTGTCTAGAAGCTGTCACCTGACCCAGGCTGGACCAATCAGAACATCATTCAAACCGAGACTTGAATCCAAGCCCCTTTAGGAGGTGGAAGCCTGGTATGTGAGTCTTGGGAGTTCTCTGTGCCACGTGGAAGGATTGTGACTATTGCAGGAGGCTGAATCCCACACACAGAGAGAAGCAGAGACATAGAGCACGTGTCCTGTTCAATTCCAGTCCCTAGTTTCAGTTGTCCCTGAGGCTCAGCTGTTCCTTTCTACTTCCCGGGGCTGTGTGAACTGTTGCATGTGTTTATCTGGTAAATCCTCTCTTGCTCTCTCTCTCTCTTTTTTGCCTATGATAGCGATGCTCCTGCCATTTGTAATAAAAGCACCCTGAATATTTCAGCATGGTGTATCATTTGCTGTGCTGCCGCTAGGGTTGTGTAGAGATGCATGGAACAGAGCTTTTACCTGTAGGGACTTTACAGTACTGTGCACAAACCATAATATAGGGTGGAAAGTAAGAAGTGCTGGGAGGGGACTCAAGAGCTGAAAGAAAGCAAAGGTGAGGATTTAGGGACAAGTTCTTGCCTGAGATAGCTTTTGAGCTTGCCTCTCAGGTGAGATAAGATTTAATCGTATGGCAATGAGGGACAGAATAGCCTGGAGACAGAGAAGACAGCATGAGCAAACATTTAGCAGCATACAAAAATGGGGTATATGTGGAAAACAGCCATGCCTGGCAGGTCAAATCATTCAGCAGCAATGGGCAGCCCTGAAGATTCTTAAGCCAACAGAGGAATGTGGTCTTCGGAATAATAAATCCAACAGTGGATTGAAATGAGGGAAGGAATAAGGGCGTGCTGTTAGGAGGTTGCTACGGCATTCTGAGCTGAAAATAACGCATGTTTTAAGTAGGAGGAAGCCAACAGGAGTGGACAGAAAATGAGGAAACTACTTACTTCAGATCATCAATCTTTCTAGTAAAGAAGGAAATCTAAAGAGCAGGATACGGAGGTGGAATGTGAACTCGAGGAGTGAAAAAAAGGCTTTGATAGTGGGGAGGGGCAGGGGTGAAGGAGCTGCGAGAAGGAGCCAGAAGTGACCACAGGACAGACCAGGGTCGTTGAAGTCTTCCTTGAGGTTAAACAATGAGAACTAGAAGTAAAACCAGCAAGCAGGCTCTTCAGCAGGTGGCCTCCCATCAGAGAATAGAAAGTGGAAGATGCAGGTCACCCAGAGAGGGCACCTCGTGAAGTTCATGGACGAGAAAGAACAGGGGTGCTGGAGGGAGAACCTTAGAGAAATGGCTGAGCCCAGGAACAGAGCCCCCAGGGGACTGCATAGCTTGAGAGGGGGAGTGTGTGCCCCGGGTGAGGCTGCGAGCAAAGTCAGGAGGACACTCAGAAGACAGTGAGAAGCACTGGGATAATCAGCGCAGCAGGGTTAAGGGAATAGGAGTTCCTGCGGAGCTGAAAGGAGAATGTCGGGGGTCCAGAGCATGGGCCCGGAATGGTTCTGCGTGGTCTGCTTGTGTCTTGATGACATAAGATCAGCGAAGATAACAGTATCTAGACCTGAGGGGGCCGAGGAACTGTAAGGAAAGGTTATATTTAGATGTTTCTAGAACGAAGAGGAACAAAAGACCAGAGCATCTGAAAAATATCCTCCAGAGTGGTAGGCAGGAAGAAGGTCTGGGTATCAGAATGGTGGAGACTCCATAGAGATTGTTGAGAGTTGATGGTGGGAAAAAATAGTCAGGAAAAGGAACTTGGGAACAGGAGTAAGGAGCGGCCCTTAATGGTACGTCAGTTTGGAATAGGGCAGGAGGGGGACAGAAGGCATGCAAGTGGAATGCTGTGCAGGGAGGGAGGAAAGGGTCCTGCAGATAAAGACAGATTTTGATTGAAGGGGGGTGATGAAAGGGGCAGTTGAAGTAGAGATTAATGGTACGGGATGGTTTACGTCCAGGGGATGACTGGTTTCCCCAAGCCCTGAGGAGAACTCAGACGGCGCTGTAGAGGAACAAGAATGCAGGAAAAAAGATGAGCACAGTTGATAATTTCCCACGGTAAGTTTAATGAAGTGAGAGGCAGCTTAAGACTCACAGTAACGATAAGGAAGCAGATATGGGAAGATGGATTCTCCCCAGAATTCTTTGTAAAGATTGTTTTCACAAGCATGTCTATGTCCCCCCTCCCACACTCAAGCATTCTATTTGCTTGGCAAATCATGCGTGTGTGCACATGCACCGTAACAAGGGCTCACTGGGCCTTCACTGTGTTTGGAGATAAGGGACCCGTGTCCCCTTTTTGATCACTGAGTAGACAGTTGAGTGTAAAAGATTCCAGAGAAAATAGATGTTTCCCCAACTCTCTTTTTCAGTCTTTGGAGTGTGGAGAAGATGGGGGGAGGACAGAATGTCAAGTTTAATAGCAGAAAGGGAAGCAGAGTTATCTGAGGGCCACCTTAGGAGGTGAAGTCCATTTTCCCTTCAGAGCTTCTTCCCCAAAGCCTCAGAGATTTGAAGATTATCGCCCCTTTGGCTTCTCCCTGCGGCATGGATGTAAAATAACCCTGTTCCACTTGTTTTCAAACCCACCAGGCAGTGCTTGGGGTGTCCCGGTTCCAGGCCCCAGATGCAGGGAGTCCTGTTTGGTGAGGATAGATCCTACAAATAGAGGAATTAGGCGTGGGTCCCAGAGCTGCACCCAGAGACCATGAAGGTGTCCCACTCATTGGATCCCTCCCGGCATTTGTCACCCATGTCAGCAATGTGGCAGCAGCATGGGGCAGTGATTAGGATGTCCACCCATTGGCTGTGTGACCTTTGGCAAGTTATTAGAGTTCTTCACTGTCTCTCACCCAGGTCACCAGTATGATGTCATCCTGAATCATCGGTATGATGGTCATATGCCTCATTTGTATGAATCGTGAACGTGGAGCATGAACTTAGCACAGCACCTACTGCAGAGTTGAGCTGGCTGCTCATGTGCACACACGCATTGCTTACTATTGTAGATTCAACAAGCTTCCAGTGAGAAGCAGGAGGCGGGCCGCATGTGCAGTGTCACCCAGTCCTTGAGTAGCACAAGGACAGATCGTAGGCCAGCAGTACCAGGGCTGTGGGGACAGCCCAAGTCCTTGGGAAGGAGGAGCTTTACAAACCTGGGGCCTGGAGGAGAGACTTGAGGTGTGCCCCGGGTTGCTCTGTGTTTCTATAACCAGGTTCCGGGACCCTCACTCCTTGGTGGGGTCTGAACCAGAGTTCTGGCATCCTCCAGTCAGGAATGCTGACTCTCACCAGAGCTGCCGGAATCAGGGCCTGCATTTACAGGACACACGGGTGACTTAGGTGCACGCTGGAGCTTGAGAAGACATGCTGTTGAGGGGTGAGGCACTCCACTGGCTCAATTTGCTTAATCAGCACAACCTTCCAACAAAGGTGGGGACAGCTCACAGCCTTCGTGTGGCTTCAGGGGGGCAAATGAGAGGAGGTGATGGTCAAAGGGGAAACCTTTAGGCTGGCTGCCTCCTAATCAACTAGATTTCATTCGCGCCTCTCTGGGAAGGCTATTAATATGGAAAAAGAGTGGGACAGACCTTACTGCACACTCAGCAGTACCTGGTGATTTGTGCCTCAGAAAATCAGATGAAACATTTTAGGGAAGCAAATTAATGAAGTGCCTAGTGCGAAGGAATCAAAGCCTAGGTCAGCCTCATAGAGGCTGTGTTTGCAAAGCGCCTGGTGCTGTACTTGCAAGTGTGTATATGCGTGTGTGCATGTGTGTGCACATGTGTTTACAGTCCTCCTCCTACAACATGCATGGTTGGGAACGATGTGTGCTTTCTTTCATAAACAGGACCAGTGTGTCTGCCTAAGAGGGAACACTATTTGAACACCTCTTCTGAGGGCACACAAACTTCTCTCCAGAGATAAGGGAAGGAGTTATCTCTTCTGTGACGTCGTACAACTGGTCTCTGGACGGAGCTCTGCCTTTCTCTTTGCCTTGTCCCCAACATGTTTTCTCTCCGTTGTTATTGTTTAACAGAGAACACAAGTTTCTAGTTGACAGAGCCCATGCCCAGCTCCTCCACTGAACATTGCACAAGTGACCCGTCTCGTGCCGCCCCAGTAAACAGACAAGTCAGGAGACAGAGTGTCCTGGTGCTGTGCAAGCCCAGCCTGGGTGCTCCGGAGTCGGGCCCTGCCG
Source organism: Sturnira hondurensis (assembly GCF_014824575.4). Taxonomy (NCBI): domain Eukaryota; kingdom Metazoa; phylum Chordata; class Mammalia; order Chiroptera; family Phyllostomidae; genus Sturnira; species Sturnira hondurensis. The sequence goes on along the minus strand of NW_028081271.1, from coordinate 13,814,411 downwards.
CCTGGCCTTAGGACTCCCACTCCCCGAAGGAGCCCTGCGCAGTCAGCAGACCCCCTGTTCATCGGCACCACTCTGGGATTTGCCCTGTTTAATCAGGAATGTGCCTCAGATAACGAGCTGAGAGGAATGCAGGCTCTCCATCAAAGTTTCCCAATGACAGGGATCTTTATCATGCCGGAGGCAAGGGCAGGCACACTGCTGGAGCAACCCCGTGTGATACCTCAGAACGGTGACACTCAGCTCCTGGAACTGAGTTGCAGAAACAAGTGTGCGGGGTGCGGGGGGGGCGGGGGGGGGATTGTTGCTTGCTCCAGGATACCTTTGACCTGGAACTGCAAACAACCCTTTATTTTTCTGTCTTGCTCCTCCTTTTAGAGTGACCCCAGTAACTGCAGATTACTCAACAGTTATATTTAGCAAGTCAGGGAAGGGATTAGCCAGTTCCAGCCAACCAGCCTTCCTTCCAGGCCTGGATTCCTTTGCCACCCCTCGGGTTCCTTCCTGCCAGCTGACTCTTAACCCCTCCCTTCCACTGCCAGCCTCCAACACCAGCAGAACAGATAGACTGTGAGGGAGGCCGCCCAAGTGCCCAGGTCCAAAACTCAGCAGCCCAGAACTCTGCTCTGAGATAGACTTCTCTCTTGGAGCCTGAATATTTTTGATCATGCAGTGTTTCCTAATAAAAAATTATGCAAGTACCCTTGGAACGGGAAATGACTTAAGCTTTTCTTTTATCAGCTCATGAACTCTGAAGAATGAGCACAAGTCAAGGCTTTGGAGGAGGGAGGGCTGACTGATGAAAACAGAACATGAACCACTCCCCCAAATCCACCAAAACGGAGCAAAGAATGGAAAAGGGCCTAACTGGGAGGAGGACAAAGTGAGCGGAAGAGAACACAGAGGAGAGAGTGCATGCCTTTGCCCCAGCTGTGAGTAAAGTTAAAAGTCATAGTAACAGAAGCCCTAAACACTGAGTTAAATGGAACGTGTGCGTGGGAGGAGGGGCAGGGCGTGCAGCAGGAGAAGGCCTCCAGACCTTCATCTTCCATTTGAGAAGGCCATGGCCAACACCTAAAACTGAACGTGGAGACAGAGCTGAGTGGGCTTGTGTTTTAGAAATAAGGAGTAAATACTAGTGGAAAAAAAACACCTTAAAAAAAGGGGAATTCGAAGTAGAGGAATGTAGTAAGGGCTCTTGTCTTCCATATTCCAGCAGAATTTAGTTTTTAAACTAGGTGATGAATTTTCCTCATAAAAATTGAAATGTAAAAACGTGAAAGACGTGAAGAGAAATGCTTCAGGTTTCAGGTTTCTACTCAGGACTGGCTCAATGGGGTTGGTTTAAAGCCTGAGCCACTCAGAGGCTGACTCGACCGAACTATCTCCACCACACCCTTGAGAGGAAGGCAGACCGACCTGCCCGTGTTTCTCCCCATGAAGTATGACTAAAAAGATAGCATTTTCCTTTGACCCGGCCTGGCTTCCAAAGGGGCAAACCTGGGGTGAATCGATTCCACTCTAAACTGTAGGCCTGGGCAGGGTGCGAAGGAAGGGCTTGCAAAGGGCCTGTTCCAATGGAAGAATTTGCATCTCCTTTGCCATCCAGATTTCTATTTCCCATGTTCAAAGACTCCACGCACCGGGTAGACCTGGTCTTCCTGTGATTGCTGCCCAGGCGACTACACCTGACGCCAGCCTGCACCTGTAGTGGGCCCTGTGTGCGGTCTGTGCCCCGCATGCCACTTTCCACTGGTGTCTGGGGACCCTAGCTTGGGAGTGGGGGTGGGTGGTCATCCACGAAGTCCTTCTTTTCAATGTGCAGAAGTGCATTAAAACCCTGGGCCCGACTGCTAGGATCCACAGACCATAACTCAAAAGCCACTGTCCCACAGCGGCAGACATGCTGCCTCTGAGGAAAACAGAATGCATTGCTGTGTCTGGGCAGCCCTTGCAAAAAATGTGCAAAAAGAAGCAGCTGGGATGGTATGAAGCCTCAGTAAAGGCCCTGGCCTATAGTCAGCACTCAATAAATATTAGTTATCACTATGAGAATAATCATTATCACTTTGAACAGGATGTAGTCTTGAAACTGTGATGAATTTACATTGCATTCTCTTACCGATACATGCCTATCATATTTTAATTAATTAAACCCATTGTTGGATTATAAACAAATCCCTGGATTCCAGAGATTTCAGCTTTGTAACGTATGAAAAACTGAACACCACCGCTGCCCAAACAAGGTGGAAGGAGAGCTGCTAACCTTCTCCAAACTTTCTTCTTTGTCCTAAAGTCAACGAGACGTGCTGGCTGCCACTTGAAGACCATACACTATTCTACTGAGTAAAACTGTCACAATTTTACAGTCATTCCCCAAAGACTGGATATTTAGATTATTTCTTACTTTTCATATTATTTATGATGCTGGAGAGCATTTTTCTTAAAAAGCCTTTTTCCACACTAAGCTTATTTCCTTATGTTAGACTCACTATTGGGAAATAGTAAAGAGGAATGAAGATTTTTCATTTAAAAGGTTCTTGATTTTTATTTCCTAAGAGTTGTACTACTTCATAGTCTCACTGAGAGTATTTTATCTTGCTGACATCAAATAATTTTTTTTGGCCCTGGCTGGGTAGCTCAGTTGGTGAGAGTGTCATTCCAATATGCCAAAGTTGAGGGTTCAATCCCCAGTCAGGGTGCATAGATGAATCAACCAATGAAGACATAAATAGGTGCCAACATCAAATCAATATTTCTCTCTCCCCCTCCTTCTTCTCTTTCTCTCTAAAATCAATTTAATACATGAAAAAATTATTTAATTTTCTATTAAATTACCACAAGTTTAGTGGCTTAAAACAACACACATGTATTATCATATAGTTCTGGAGATCAGAAGTCCAACATGATTCTCAATGGGCTAAAGTAAAGGTTTTGGTGGGGTCCTGGCTGGTGTAGTTCAATGGATTGAGCACCGGCCTGTGAACCACAGTGTTGCTGGTTCAATTCCCAGTCAGGGTACGTGGCTGGGTTGCAGGCCAGGTCCCCAGCTGGGGGTGCCTGAGAGGCAACCACACATTGATGTTTTCCTCTCTCCCTCCCTTTCACTCTCTAAAAATAAATAAATAAAATCTTTAAAATCAATAAATAAAAACATAAACTTTAAGGTATTGGTGGAGCTGTGTTTCTTCTGGAGGCCTCAGGAAGAATCAATGTCTTGCCTTTTTCAGCTTCTAGAGGCAGCCCTAGAATAGGCAAGCCCATTCATTGGCTTGTGGCCCCTTTACTTTATTGCCAAAGCCAGCAGCACAGAACTGAGTCCTCCTCACACTGCCCTCTGTCTGGTCCTCTCTTCCACTTCCCTCTTCCACTTAGAAGGATCTTTTTTATTACATTGGGCCCAACAGGATAATCTTCTCAAGATCATCTCATTCACAATCTTGATTCTAGCAGTAACTATATTTCCCCTTTGCCATATATTCTAACATGTTTATAGTTTCCAGAAATTAAAATGTGGTCATCTTTGGGGTGGGATGGGGGGAATTATTCTGCCTACTACAGTCATGCCTAGCTTCAAGTCAATTAGCACAATTGATTTTCCTGGCCATGGCCATGGTCATATGGATTAATCCAGTCCAATCAGAGTAAATGTCAACTCTAGCTAGGAATGTTGGGACAGAAGGACTTTCCCTCTTCTTCTAGACCTATCCTGCCCAGTACAGTAGCCACTAGCCACAGTAGGCTTTGAACACTTGAAATTAGGGTATTGTGACCAAAGAAAATTAATGCAAAATATATTAGTCATTTAAAAATGATTACATACTGAGATAAAGTTTTGCATAGATTGAATTAAATAGAAAACATTTTTAGAATTAATTTACCTTTTTCTTCTTGCTTTTTAAACATGTGAGTACTACAAAATTATAAATCACACATAGGGTTTGCCTTATATTTCTACTGAATGGTGCAATCCTAGATAATATAGCAAATATGAGGCCTGAAACTGCTCTAGCAATTTTTGCCAGATTGTGGAAAGTCAGCTTAGATGGAGCTGGAACTGAAGAAGGAAGAACAGAGGGAAAGAAATTGGCCCCTTGATAATATCACTGAGCCACTGGTTCAACCAGCCTAGAACCATCCAACCATATTCTTTCTAGGCTAACATACTCGTAGACTTTCTACAGCCCAGGTGAACACTTCCCCAGGCTATGCATCCCTTCCCCTTAGTCTCAAATATGATGTCTAAATAAGTCCTTGAGCAATTACAAACCTTAAAAAAAAAAAAACTAGCCCTTTTTAAAATGGTTAAAGTAGCTACACGATCAGTGTAAAGAGTTTGGTCAACACAGTAAAGCCAGAAGACAGTAGCCATAACCCATCCTAACATCTCTTCTCCTTACGTTAAGCAAACATTCTATTCTGGAATGTGTAACTCAAATAGCATTTCAGTCAAAAAGTACAATTACTACATCATCCAGTGAACGGCATCCAGAATGTGTTTGCTTGCCAGACAGAGCAGCAGAGAGGGGGTTGCTTCCCACTCCCTTCTTCTGGAATCTTCTCCTTGTCAGTTTATCTACTCATCTCCAAGATTTTTGAGTATTTAAGGTCTCTCTCCTCGAACTATGCCATTTCCAACCTGTCTCACCAAAGAGGTGGCTGCCAGCACCTTGAAGATGAACATCTGTGGCTTCCCTCATCCTCTTCCTTGGCTTTCCTTGACCTTTGGTCTGTTCTGTAACTTCCCTGTGCAGAATTCTTTTCAGTGCCATGGAATCCTGCAAGTTCAGCAGCAGCAGCTCAAGCTGCTCTTTGAGCCTCCTGTTATTCACGCCGCCTTCGATTCCAATGACCTTAAAGTGGCGTCTGCTCCCACTTAAGCAAAGCTTAGGATGCCTCGGGAAATTGTAGACAATTGTTCGAAATTGAAATAAAGCTTTGCCGCTAATAACACACACATCTCATAGGCATAGAGAATCTCACAATAACAGTAACAGCATGAGGCCGAAAGAAAATAGCCTTCTGGAGCCTCCTCTTGCTGTGTGCTCTTGCTTATAGAAAGTTGTCTGAACCTGGGAAGCTTTGTGCACTCAAACGTAACGCGAAGTGTTCTGTGTCTTCAAACTTGCATTGTGCACCAGACTGCCATTGACCCGGTTTTCCTTTTTTTCTAGAGTGGCTTTTCTAACGGGGTTGGGGGTAGAGGGATCACAGATCTGAAATAAGAATATTCTAGAATGTGTTCTAGAATATATTCAGTTACATGCTATTTTTAAAACAAAAGCTTTTAAATTCCTTTTTAACTACTCAGATGTTACTTTATTCATAGATAAATTGAAGATAAAAATCATTCCCGGTCTTTATAAAAACTCCATATTACTTAAAATTCATTTTAAAAGCTAGCAGTGAGGCCTGACTGGTGTAGTTCAGTGAGTTGGATATTGTCCCACACACCAGAAGGTTGATAGTTCAATTCCCAGTCAGGGCACATGCCTGGGTTGTGGGCCAGGTTACTGGTTAGGGGCATGTGAAAGGCACCTGATTGATGTTTCTCTCACATTTCGATGTTTCTCTCCCTCTCTTCCCCTCTCTGTAAAAATAAATTAATTTAAAAAATTTTTAAAGTTAGCAGTGAGATTTTACCCGTGTTTGATTGCATTATGGCCAGAGCCTATGACTTTTGTAATCCCATGGCCCACATCCCAAATGGTTTATATGCTGGGAGGAAGAAGGGAAAAAAATGCATGACTTGGTAAGAGTTGGCCAAACTCTTCATATTCCCAAGTGTGGGTCACCATGGTAGAAATGAACTGGAGAATGTAGCCAAGAAGATGCAGTGTGACTTTCTGTATTCTACCTTCTTGAATCCAAGATGACAATGTGCTACCTCAAACCCACTGACTCCCTCCATCATAAGCAGAGGCAAGGAAGAACAGAGAGACTTGGCCAGGCTTTGCTGACCAGGGAAATTGACCTTGACCCCTTCTGATTATTATCTTGGGATGCAGAAGGGCATGAAGCTGCCTGGAGGGCAAAGGGCCTGCAGCTGTTAAGTGCTGAACTTTCAAGGGGAAATGATAACTTCTAAAATGCTCCATAATGATCAGAAGCTCTCCCTCCCTTTGTGGAAAGCAGAGATGACGGTGGTATATAGAGAGGGACAGAAATATGAGAATGAGGGTGTCTCCTTTCTATTATAGAAAGCAATACCTAATCTAGAGCCTTACACCTAGCAGTCACCTGGCAGGCATTTGCTACTTGTCTGAGTGCTATGATGGTATGAGCATCTTTATTCTTATTTATAATGGAGTCACCAAGTTGTACTTTCATGTGATGCTTTACTGATTGTTGGCAATGTTTAAGCTATAACATCCAGCTCTTCCCTTCAAAGACCTTATAATCTAATTGAGACACAACACAAAATATTGTATCCATAAAAATTTACATAAATGTTGAAGAAAATTATAGAAGATATAAAGCAGTCAATGGTTCATTGTTCAGTAAATTATAAAAACAATGCCCACGAAAGGCTTCCTAAGGAAGGATGGACCACTCTGAGCGAGGCTGGCCAGGGAAAGCTCAGAGGAAACAGGATTTCAACTGACCTCTCGAGACTGTTACCAGTAAAAAAGGAGGAGAGAAGACAGGGTGGATGTTCCAAAAGTAGCCAAGTATAGGAAAGATTGAGGTAGATTTCAGAGGTGGTGAATAAAATGTTTGACCAAAGCATAGAGTTCATTAGGGGAACGATGGAAAATAAGATTGACAGATTATCTTGGTATCAAAATTTGAATGAATTTGAATGGCAACCTAAGGTATTGGAACTTTAGTTATAGGCAATGGGAAGTCATCAATGCTTCTGAGCAGAGTAATAATGAGATCAAAGTGAATCAAAATCAAGTCTTTGGAAAAAATGCTAAAAAATGTTAACATAGTAATGTTAGGATGGTATTGTTTTCTTCTCTATTTTGCAAACATTTAATTTTCCCAATCAGAATTATAATCAGGTCATTTATTGCTAAAAGGTTAAGTAATTTTCTTCACAGTCTCTCCATACTATGTCTCCTCTCTAGAATTTTCTTGGCTTTAGGCATTTGGTTTTGATATGCAATACCTTGAGAAGGCCGACTAACTTGCTGTCCTACTTGAGATTCCGGTTTAATAGAATGTCAGCATCCCTTTACCATAGGCATAATGTCTTACACAGCACTTGGCTAGAGATTACCGTGCCGTAATGCTCACAAGTTGTTCCCATAAACATTGTTTTTGTAACTACAAAAACAATCTCTGGGTGTCTAGTCCTATCCTGGCTGCTTTTCTACCCCATGGTTCCTTGCAACAAGCCATGACTTTATTCATTCCTCTCTTCTGTTTATGCTAGCTCAGGTTCGTCTTCACTGCTTATCCTCAAAGAACTGCACCTGCTAAGCTAGTAGGAAGACCTATTTTTCTTGCTAAAAACTAGTCTACAGTGGATTGCTTATTTATTCTTTTTAAATTTTCTTATTTATTGATTTGAGAGAGAGAGAGAGAGAGAGAGAGAAACATCAGTTTGTTGTTCCACTTAGTTACACATTCATTGGTCTCTTCTTATATGTGTCCTGATAGAGGATTGAACCATATCAGGACAATGCTCTAACCAACTAAACATCATTGCTTATCATTACACTTCATCATCCAACACAGAAATTTTGGTTCTTGAAAAACTATCTGGCCCTGTTAGAAAAATGGGCATTTTAAAACTGCCAATAGCCCTGGCTGGTGTGGATCAGTGGGTTGAGTGCTGGCCTGCAAACCAAAAAGTCCCTGGTTCAATCCCTGGTCAGGGCACATGCATGGGTTGTGGGCCAGTACCCCAGTTCCCCAGTTCGGGGCATGCAAGAGGCAACCTATTGATGTTTCTCTCCCTATTGTTCCCCCTCCCTTTTCTTCTCTCTGAAAAATAAATAATATATATATATATATTTAAATATATTTTATTGATTATACCATTACAGTTGTTCTATTCCCCCCCTTCTTTCACCTCTACCCACACACTCCCTCCCCCACCCTTCTCCCCCCCTTAGTTTATAACCACGTGTCTCAAGTTCTTTAGGTTCTATATTTTCCCCACTATTCTCGCCCTCCCCCCTATCTATTTTCTACCTACCATCTATGTTATTTTCTGTGCCTTCTCCCCCCTTCTCCTCCTCCCACCCCCCTGTTTCTAACCCTCCATGTGTTCTTCATTTCTATGGTTCCACTCCTGATCTAGCTGTCCTCTTGGTTTGCTTTTGTTTTAGGTGTGGTTGTTAATAACTGTGCGTTTGCTGTCCTTTCACTGTTCATATTTTTCATCATCTCTTTCTTATATAAGTCCCTTTAGCATTTCATATAATAAGGGCTTGGTGATGATGAACTCCTTGAACTTGACCTTATCTGAGAAGCACTTTATCTGTCCTTCCATTCTAAATGAAAGCTTTGCTGGATAAAGCAATCTTGGCTGTAGGTCTTTGGATTTTATGACTTGGAATACTTCTTTCCAGCCCCTTCTTGCCTGTAAGGTCTCTTTTGAGAAATCTGCTGACAGTCTGATGGGTACTCCTTTGTAGGTGACTGTCCCCTTATCCCTTGCTGCTTCTAGGATTCTCTCCTTCATTTTAGTCTTGGCTAATGTAATTATGATGTGCCTTGGTGTGTTCCTCCTTGGGTCCAACTTCTTTGGCACTCTCTGAGCTTCCTGGATTTCCTGGAAGTCTATTTCCTTTGCCAGACTGGGGAAGTTCTCTTTTATTATTTGTTCAAATACATTTTCCACTCGTGGCTGTTTCCTTCCCCCTTCTGGTACCCCTATAATCCGGATGTTGGAACGTTTAAAGATGTCCTGGAGGTTCCTAAGCCTCTCCTCATTTTTTTGAATTCTCATTTCTTCATTCCTTTCTGGTTGGATGTTTCGTTCTTCCTTCTGGTCCATTCCATTGATTTGAGTCCCAGTTTCCTTTCCATCACTATTGGTTTCCTGGACATCTCCCTTCATTTCAATTAGTTTAGCCTTCATATGTTTCTCTAATTTGTGACTGTACTCTACCAATTCTGTGAGCATCCTAATAAATAGTGTTTTAAATTGGGCTTCTGAGAGCCTGGCAATCTGTTGGTCGCTTAGAGTTATTGGCTCTGGGACTTTGAGTTCTTCTTGAGCCATCCTTTGGGCTATTTGTGCCTGTTAAGTAGCAGGAACGGAGCCCTAGGTTTTCACCAGAGCAGGGCAACTCAGTCGCTGGGTTGTGATGTCGTATGTGGGGGCGGGGTCAAAGAGGGACAATGGCTTCTCTCCAGCGCCTGCCGCAGCTGCCGCCGCCGCCCCGGGACCCCCACCAGCACCGCAGCCACCACCGTCACCAGGGCCACGCGCCCCACTCCTCGGCACGTGGGTGTGCCACCGCTGTCAGCCCTCCACCACTGGGTTTGCCCCCTGGGGCCTGTGTGGTCCGTCTCACTGCGCGAGAGTGTGCCACCTTGGTCAGTCTGTTCCGCACCCCAACTAGTTCTGGGCTGCCTGCGCTCCTAGATCTGCCCTGGCTGACCCAGCTCTGCTGCTGGCTCTGCCTCTTACCATCCTCGTTGAACGGTTCGTAGCTGTCGGACTTCCGTATAATTCGGTTTTCTGGCTTCTGGATGTGTGGTAGTTCACCAAAACTTTTGTTGTATCCAAACTTGGTTGTGGGAGAAGGCACAGTGTTTCCACCTATGCCTCCATCTTGGCGGAAGTCCCTAAATAAAATATATTTTTAAAAATTGCGAATAGTATATTTGCCTGATAGCAATAGCAAAAATCACTCCCACTGAATAGTAACATCAATCTTTCTTTCTTTAACCCTTGAACTAAACATTCTCATACCAAAACACAATGTGTTACCCAAAACACAAGGCATGACCGATTGGTCTCATGTTAGCACATGTAAGGTCTCATGTTGGTCTCATGTAAGGTCTCATGGCCTTAGCACATAAAGGTGGGGTTCAAATCCTGGTATTGCCATTTACCACTTGTGTGCCTTTGGGTAAGTGTATACATTCTCTGATCCTGAAATATTCTATCTACTAAATAAGAATAATTCCTTCCACACAAAGTTGTGACAGGACATACTGGGACACATTACACAAACTACTTTATGCCAAAGCCATTTTTAAACCATAAAGCTCTTTACATATGGGAATTGTGAATACTATTTGAATGTCTGTGTTGAAAAGTAGAAAACACAAGCAAAAGAAGGAAGACAAAGTAAATACTGTGGAGGGCCAAAACCTCAATGGAAAATTCTTTCTCCCCAATTAATCTAAAGTAAGAGTGACTGTAATAACATAGAAATGAGCTCCTTCTTTGTGTTTACACTAAGGTAAAGAAGTAATGTTCTTTCCCACAATCCAATCACATTCATGGGCATGAACAGAAACTCTAGCACACAGATTCAAAAGCACACTCCTGTAGTTTTAGCTCAATGAGTTGTGGCATGTCATCTACATACATGAACACTTCTATAAATGTACATAACACCCTATATCCGGTATACACATATTTATACAGAAAGTGAGGATTCTAGGATGAGGTCCTAACGTGGGTGTCCACAAAGAATCTAGACATGTTCGTGCATGTCTGAAGGGCCAGGATGTAAGACCACCCGTGACTTATTTACAGGAGGGCCTGAGATGACACACACAAGGGACAGTGATGGGACATGCTGGGACAGAGAGTAGACCTCCCAAGAGTAAGATCACCTGGCTTTGGGAAAACAGAAATCCCTCTTCCTCAGAGGGAGAGGGGTTATACGTATAAACCCCCTGATCCTGGAACTATAGTTTAGAATAAAAGGGGAAGCTGAGTCCCTATGGCACCAATATGCTGCACTGGTGTCACCAGATGTCCTTAGTACCCCTAGTTCTTGTGACCAAGAACTAGGAAAATGGCTATATCCCTAGAGTCTTTGTGAGCCGAGTAAGGTCATAAGAAATATTGGTGGGGGTCATTTCCTCCCTACTTCAATCTGGTACCCATTTATTGACACCAATAAGGCACATGAAAACAAGAGATGACTAGGAGCAGCACCTGCCCGTTGCGACCTGGCCCTTCCTCTATCTCCCCTCACCCTGTTTATCTGGCCTGAGCCCATGGCAAATCTCTCCTCATCCAAGGGTGCGGCTGCTTGCACCCTCTAAAAATTCCCCATGCCTCAACTCAAATGCAGGGGCTTGCCTTCGCTATGCCACAGCGCCCTGGTGTGCATGACCCCCTCGTAAGGATGATGTAGCCTTAGCAAGGCAGAGACAGATCCTTTAATACGTAAGTCCTGTCACTCCTCTTCTCAAAACATTCTAATGGCTCCCAACTCAGATGAGTCCCTGCTACCTTCCTGTCCTCATCTCCTTTCCCTTCTACCTCCAGGAGAAGCATGAAGCTTATACAAATGAGAGCGCTTTCTAAGAAATGTCATACAAAAATGTATAAAGGTGAGTATTTTGCAATGAGAAGACAAATCACCATAGATTAAAAAGCTCCCCAACTCAGTGTCCCCTTGGCTGGATCCCCAAAACGCCAATTGCCCAGTGTGCAACGCCATCAAGCTTGGGGGCAATCTAGGGGAGGGAATGGGGGGTGGGAGGAGACAGCAGTCCTAGTCAAGTGCAGTTAAAATACTTATAATGTGCAAATGTACAAAATGTGTGACCATGTCAACACACTGCCAGGCTTTTCTCAGATCTTGGAGGGGCCTATGCAAGCGAGGGGCCAGGAAACCTCACGAGATGTTCCTGGCCGAGGCCCTTTCCTGTCGTGGGTCTAGCTACTTCGGCCACCTTTGCACAAACTGGCTGAGCCAAGGCCTTGCTTTTGCTGTTTGCTCAGCCTGGAGTGCTCTTCGCTCAGCTGTCTAAATGGCTGTCTCCCTCACTCACTTTCTTCAGGTCTATGCTCAGATACCTCCCTGTCAGAGTCTTTTGCAGACTTATTTTGTGAACATGATTTATGTTCCCCTTGCCCTGATTTATCCCTCTCTCAGGTATCAGCACCTGATGTGCCACCGAGTTGTTTGGGACTGTCCGCCCAGAGGAAATGTAAGAGCAGATACCGTTGAGTTCATTACTTGCTCCCCGGTTCCTGTCGCAATGCCTGGCACACAGTCAATGACTAGTACTTTTTGAATCCGTAAATGTTTAAATCATTGTAATGATTACATCATAAGTACTTTCTGACAGGCCTCTGTTACAGCAATTTGCAACTGGTGTGTCACAAGAATTTATAAAATAGCAAAACCTGACTATTTAGTCAGGGCACTGACTCTTTTCTCTTAGATTGTCAAATGAAAAATGGGGGTGGTGGGTAAATGGAGACAACTGTACTTGAACAACAATAAAAAAAGAAAACAAATGACAACAGCCAACACAACAATCACCATCTGGTTGTGAATGAATGAAAACTATATTTATCTCTCTTTTTTTGTCAGATGGGCAGAAAATCTATTTTTTGGTGTGCCACAGAATGTTACTCATTAGCTTATGTACGCCACGAGATGAAAATGGTTGAAAATTGCCACTCTACTAGCTGCTACAATATTTGAGAGCAGGGGACTGATTGTCCTTCCATTTATTTATTCAACATATTTTCTGGGCCCTCCATATGCATTGGAACCTGCTAGGAATTCTGTGAGAAAACACCCTAGACTGGGCACTTAAATACTAGCAATTTATTTTCTCACAATTCTGAAGGACGGAAGTCCAAGCTGCAGTTGCGTCAGGTTTGGTTTCCGGTGAGAACCCTTTCTGGCCCGCGGATGGCGGCCACCCCTTGGGGCCTTCGCGTGGCTTTTCCTGTGTGTGCGTCGGGGAGAGCTCCTCTTCTCTCTGTGGTTTCTCTTCTCTTCTTCTGAGGATACCAATCCTGGCGGGTCAGGGCCCCACCCTGTGACTTCATTGATGACTTCAACCTTAATTACTTCCCTAAAGGCCCCATCTCCAAACACAGTCACACTGTGATTGGGGCTTTAAGGTACAAATTTGGGGGTGGGGCCCAATTCAGTCCGAAACACCCTGTCAGGCGGTGGAGATACAATGCCAACCCAAACAGTCCTGACTCCAGCCTGCAGGGGATCCGCAGCACATACAACAAAGAGTCAAATTTAGCAGAAATGTTCGTGGGTGAGGCTTACCCCGAACACAGCGGCAGAAAGCACTTTGGGAAGCAGGAGATATCGGCGATGGCCACAATAATAACAGCTAACCTTTATTTTGCACTTCTTTGTGCCAAGCATTATTATACACAAGAAACAGCGATGTGAGGTAGACGCTATTCCTCTCATTTTACAGTTGAGACCCAGAGAGAATACACAGACTGCCCAGTTCACACGACTAGTATATGATAGAAATAGGGTTCAAACTCAGGTGGCTTGTTCCCAGAGCCATGCTCTTAGCCACTGAGCTGTAGATTTGAGAACCACTGTATGTCCCTGACCTTGCCGATGAAGACCACATTGGCTTCTTTTATCCATCTCTCGCATCTGACACTCATAGTTAGTTGAGTCGAGGCTCCATCCCTGCCCTGTGCATGATCCACAAGCTCAGATATGGGTCCTTTTGTACCATTCAGTTATTCGCAGTCTTATTATTCATACGAATAATGGCTACTCGTTAAATCCTTAACAAGCTTCCAGACTGCTTTCACGTGACTTAGCTTACTCGGTCTTCACAATTACACTAGGTGGTAGGTACCGTGACCCCACAGAAACAGAGTAAGAGTGGAAAGATGAAAATGTCCAGAAGCACTGTGTTTGTTTGCTTGCTTGTTTGTTTTTAGAACGAATGAGGATGCCCATGAGAATGGAATACCCTGCCTGGAATTCCTCATCTCAGGCACGGATCACACTAGCTGCGAGGTCTCGAGCAAATCTCTCTGTCAGGGGAGTGCTTTCCTAAGGCCAGGCTTGTGCCCTGAAAGCGGGGTTTCCCAGCCTTAGAACGACTGACGTTTGTGGGGCGCTCCTGAGTGTTGTAGGACATGCAGCAGCACCCCCAGGCTCTACCCACTGCTCTACCCAGTCAGGAGCGCCCTCCTCCCCACAGTGGTGACAACCAAAATGTCTCCAGACATTGCCAAATGTCCCCTGGGGATACAACCAGCGCCTGGCTGAGACAGGTCAAAGGGAGCCAAGAGTCATGGAAGCTTGTCCCCAGGGACATTGCCATGTATAGAGATAGATCCCCTGGTCCTTGCCAGCCCTGCCACCCCTCAAAGGCTTCCTTGATCTTCAAAGCAGAAGTTCACACGTCGCTCAGTACATGTCTTACTAACATAACAAATAACTGTGTGTACTTGGTTCTGCCACTGGCCTCTGTATCGGGGCATCGCCACATGTGGCGAGGAGCCTCTTGCCACAGCTAGGAGGAAGGTGAGGGGCCAGCCCAGGTATGAGGTTCACAGAGCTGGCGATGGGCTGAAGGCCTAGCTGATCTGGTGGTTCCCGGTCTCTGCCTGGGCGGTTAATTTGAAGACCTGGGTTCTAGTCCTGATTTTGTCATCTGGCTCCAGTGTTGTCTTCATAAAGTCCCAGTTTGCTTTTAGGTCACTTAAGGTCAGTCGTGCTTGCCCTGCTTGCTCCGTTGAGATGAAGTTTATAGAACAGGGGTGTCAAACTCGTATTCACCGGGGGCCATACAGCCTCTCGGTTGCCTTCAAAGGGCCGGATGCAATGTTAGGACTGTATACATGTAACTACTCCTTAACTAGGGGCAAGGAGCTCTGCATTGCTGCCAGGTAGAAACAAGGTGCCAGGCTGGATAAAACAAGGTGGAGGGCTGGATTTGGCTCATGGGCCTTGTGTTTGCCACCTGTGCTGTAGATGTGCTATACAGGCTCTTTTCAAACTAAGTGTTGTGTATCAGTTGCCTTTGTGGAAATGATCGAACCTTGTCCCACAGGCCTTCTGACTGTTTCCAGAAATTGTATCATAAAGGTATTCTGTTAGGTTAAGACACGGTCTGGAACTAACCTGAAATCCCTGCCGGGTCCCCAGAGCTCCGTCCCAGGCCCCCAGAATTTGCTACTGTTCAGCCCTGGCTTTACCACCTGCCCCCCAGTTCCCAGGGGACAAAGTCTATATGAGCGGCAGACCCTTCTGAAAAAGGCCAGGAAGATCTGAAACTAGGAGTGGCCCCAGGAGTCCCCTGCCATCACAGCCCGGGTGATATAGGGGATGATGGCTGTGCTGGGAAACTGAGGAAAGATCACTGTGATGGGAACCACCCTGTCTGGTTTCAGAAGCTGTAACCCTCCATGGCTAAGGCTGAGTGAGTGACCTTCAGACCCTAAGCCACTAAGGAGACAAAGCTTATCTCCGTGGCAGGAGCACTGCTTCTGCTCCTTTTACGTCATCCATGACTGGCCCCCAGTGCTTGATCGGTTAGCCAATGAGGGGTGAGATTCCTCAAGGGAGGGATGACCTAAGACAGGCACGATCACAGCCCCCCCCCAGGGAAGGACTTGGGGGCTACAGAAAAAGGGGGTAATGGACCCTCGCCCCTCTACTTTGACATAACCTGAGTCCTTATTCTGTCTGCAGGAAGTCTCCTAATCTCTCAGCTGCCTTACTTCCTCTGCCGGACTTAAGCCTGAAACAGTGCCGGCCATGGTGCAGCCCTGCTCTGGAAAGGGCAGGTTCCCTAGGGCGATCAGGCCTGAGAAAGGATGTGTAAAATCCTATGAAACCTGCTTGGCTAATACCCTCAATTTAAATAATAAGGGACCAAGCAGGAAGTGAGTTTGTTCCTCAAAGTTTTATGGCCCTTTCGCTATCTGACCCTGACTCAAAATAAGCCCTCAGAGTTCTTTGAATGTTATCTATTGTTTAATCGTTTCTGCTTGACAGTGATGGATGAGGTTTATTCCTGTGCAAACTGAACCCAATAAGAGCTTGTCAAGGCAAGGGTCAGGGTGCTCTCCTCTTGAGAGAGGGACCGCGTCGTCCCTTTTCCTCCACAGGACTCGGTAGTGCGTGTGAATTTGTCTCGTATCCATAATGCTGGGGTCCGCGTCTTCACTGTCCATTTGTGAATGAGCATGTGGACCTCAGTGTTGCCTGCAATTCCAGGAATATTTTTCTTTTTTCGAGAACAATCCATCAACACTGATTAAACACGGCATTCAAAAATAGTGGAGATACCACATTTAGTGTGTGGACTTGTACTTAATTTTATAAGTTAATATTTTAATTTAAGTTCTTCTTAACTCCTGTCCTGCTCTCTTGCCCAGTGTCACCAGAATCCCGATCCCAAACTGGTCAATATCTCTTGAGATAACACCTTTCAGCTCCTGCAGTTTTGAACAAAGTTTCATCAGGACAAGCCCTTACTTAGAATTGGAGAAGAACATTTAAATTCTTGATGACAGCGCTGAAAGATGTAGAACAAGCAAGAGCAGAAGGTTGTGCTCTGGGGCGGGACTCCTCCCTGTCAATTTACAACATTATTCAGTAAAAAAAAGTTATGGAAAAAAAGCAGCAACCCACGCCCAAACAAAACAAAACACCAGACTGGGCTGAAAAAAAATGAGAAACTTTCTAAGTGAAAATTTTGACAGAAATACTTATAAGCACAAATTGATTTTAAGATTTTTTTTAGGTTAACGCATTTTTTTACCTGTTTGACTAAAACATCTGCTTCTGTGAACTCCTTTTTGTTCTTCAAATAATATATAATTTATTGATCATCACACTTAATGCCTCACTCCCTGTTATTCATTGATTCTCCTCAGGGTCCCTGGCAAACTGTGAAAGAGTTCGTTGTTGTCCTCCCTGACTTCTGCTCATTCATTCATTCATTCATTCGTTCAACAAACATTCATTGAGAGCCTGTTGTGCTTCAGACAATGTACAAGGCATTGTGGATCCAGACCAGGAGGAACCCATAATCAATGGTGAGCAACGAGTGGTACACGGGTAAGAGCTATCGCAGAGAATTGTGTAAAAGTGTCGTGTGACTACAGCTGAGAAACCATGAAACTCATTGAAAGTGTGCAATGCTTGGGCCATCGAGGTGAAAACTGACCTATTTTAAACTCTCCTCCACCCATGTTATCTCATTCACTAATCTTCTTTCATTACGTGCAAGCACAAAATAAAGCCTTCGGTGCTTCCCACTAAAACACAAACATGGGTTGTGGTTCTTTCATGAATTGCATCTTTTTCTGGTGGAAAAGATCCATCCCAGACTTTCCCAGGTGGATCCTGTGATAAAGTGGAAGGTACAGACTTTGAAATCAAAAATAGAATTTCCCACCACTTAATTGCAATAGACCTTGAACAAGTCTATGTTACTTGACCTCCCTGAACTTAGTTTCCTCAACTGTAAAAAGGGATAATAATAACAATTATGTGGATAATGTATTTAAAATCATGGACTGTTACACTGAAGGCTCCTAGTGAATCGGGCCCGTTGGTATTCATGGTATTCCTGCCTCTGGGGACCTTAACCCTGGCCTTGGCCTTGTGACTGGCTTGGTTAATGAGCTGTAACTATGACACAGCAGAAGCTTGATAAGCACTTGTACCTTGGGGGTTACTCTTTTGGAATCCAGATGCCATGTGAAGAAGTTCCCCCTTTGTAAGAAGAGAGATCTCACTCTTCCAACTACCCCTGCCCAGTGAGACCATCTCGGACCTCCCAGCCCCAGACAACACACCAGCTGAATGCAGCTTCTTAAGTGAGCTGAGCAAGACCAGCAAAAGCACCACCCAGCTAAATCACAACGTCGTGAGAAAGAATAAATGGTTCTATTAACTGTGGTACATTTATACAACAGAATACTAAGCAGCAGAAAGAAAGAAGAAAGTCCTACCTTTTGCGACAGCACGGGTGGAACTGGAGACTATCAGTCTTAGCTTATTTAGACTAAGCTAAATAAGGCAAATACCATATGATCTCACTTATAAGCGGAATTCAGTGAACAGTAAACTAATCAGAAAGTAAAACCAGTGGCATAGAATCACAGAATAGACTGACAGCTGTAAGAGGTGGGGGGAGGGGAACTGTTTGAAAGTTTGAAAGAAAGGGAAGGGATTAATCAAGGAACATACATGAAGGACCCTTGGAAATGGACAATGGGGTGGGGATTGACTGTGGAAGTGGGGGGCGGGCTGAGTAGACAGGGAAATAATTGGAATAACTGTAAAACAAAATAAAAATTAAATTAAAAAAGTAAAGTGGACTACACTAAAATTAAAAAAAGAATGGTTTTGTTTTAAGTCACTAAGTTTTGGGACAGCTTGCCAAGCAGCAATACATAATGACTTCACTAATTCCCACTACTGTGCCCTGATTTCACTTACAGTACTTCTGATACTAAATGTTTAGGGTTTTTTCCCTGCACCAGCCAGTTCTCTGACTCTCCAGACACCAATTGGAGATACTATCTACCTGGGGTTACTGCAGACTACACTGGTTCACAGCTCAGTCACACAAGACGGCCCCCATTCCAGACGCCAATTGCAAGGTTAGGCCTCTCATACTTCTGGCCACCCAGCTATAAAATCACTAGAATCGCTCACAGAACTCAGGACAAATGGTTCGCTTACAATGACCAGTTTATTATAAAGGACACAATTCAGGAATCGTGAAATGGAGAAGATGCACAGGGCAAGGACTGGGGAGGGGATTTGATGGGGCGCTTTCATTCTTTCTCTGGGCACACTGTCCTTCCAGCACCTCAATGTGCTCACCGACCTGGGAGCTCTCGGGACCCCGTAGGTTAGGGGTTTTATAGAGGCTCCATTATATAGGCCTAACTGATCCCATCATTGGCCACTAGTGACCAACTCAACCACCCCAGAGGTCAGGGCTAGGGCTGAAAGTCCCAACCCTCTCACCTCACGGTTGGTTCCTCTGGCGACCATCAGGAAGCTGTCTAGGACCCCACCAAGAGTCGCCTCATTGGCCTGAGGAATTCAGGTGTGATTGAAAGGGGCTTGTGATGAATAATAAAAGACACTCCGCTAACACCCTTCAATCAGGAAATTTCAAGGGTTTTAGAAGTCCTTGTTCAGGGAACCAAATATATGTTTCTTACTATACCACAATCTCATATTCACATACGTGTGCCTGCTGTGAGCCAAGCACTATGCTAGGCTTTTTGGATACAATAGTAAACCAGACTAAGATGGGCCTTTGTCTCACAGGACTCTCATTTTAATAATAGGTTTAAAAAATAACTACACATTGTTTACACTGTGGAGGGTAAAATTAGCAAACTAGAGAAAAGCATTTAAGGAGTGTTTGGAGCTGAAAAACAAGAGGCTGAGGACTAAGATTGTCCAAGTTAGTCCTAGCTGACATCTGTTTTTTTTCAAATATGTGATCTAGTATAACATTTGTCCTGAATGTATAGTACTTTTTAAAGGAAGTATTTTTATTTTTTTAAAATAATTTCTGAATATAACTGTTTTATGTGTACCAATACAACAAAATATATACGTATCTGTGACCAGATACGTACGTATAATATCTAAAGCAATCACTAAAAAAGCTAATCAAAGAGATATACTAAAAACACAATAATAAATAGAAAATGCTTAAGTAAGGGAAGACAAGAAAATAGAAAAATGAAACAGAGAGAAAAAACAGAAAACAAAAAATAAAATAGCAGACATAAACCCTAACAGATCAGTAATATGTTAAATGTAAATGGCCTAAATTCACCCATTAAAAGACAGAAATTGACAATGTATAAAAAACGTTGAACTCTATGATGTCTACAAGAAACAAACTTCAAGTGTAATGACACAGGTATGTTGAAAGTAAAAGTATGGGCATAATATTATATTTCATCAAAACAAAGCAGGAAAATAAAAAGGACAGACAATAAGTGTTGGTGGGGATACGGACAAACTGAAACATTTATTCATGGTTGGCGGAATTGTAAAATGGTACATCCACATTCTAAAAACAATTTGGAAATGCCTCAAAAAGATGAACATAGCGTTACCATATGATCCAGCATTTACACTTGTAGGAATTTATAAGAAATTAAATATATGTGCACACAAAAACCTATATACATATGTTCAAACCAGCATTACTCACTAAAGAAGCCTAAATGCCCATCACAGGATGAGTGGATAAACAAAGTGTGGCACATCCATGTATGACCTCCTCTTGAAAGCCACATGCCGTCATTTCCCCTGTACTCTATTGGCCACATGGGACCAGTTCTGAATCACTGTGGGTGAAGGCCACTGACGAGCACGGATTCCAGGAGGCTAGGATTACCGGGGTACGGCCACCACTGTGCCCCACGGATGGATTCAGTTCCTGATTCCACAGACCAGCCAGTGCCAGGCACATCACCTCTTAAATTCCTAAATCTTGAGTGTCACGCTGGTATTTTTCACAGTGACTCCTGGCTCCTCAGGGCTGTACTTTCCTGAGTGTTTTCAAGAGTTCTGAAAACACTGTTTATAATTAGCCAAGCAGTAACTCCCACCCCTGAGCTCAGTCCAAGGCTCATCTGCTTCCTTCTCTGGAGGTTTTTAAACAGACAGGAATGTCTTAATGGCATAGTGCATTATTTATCTGTTACAGTTTGGGCAGACAACATAAAATGTGACTTTTTAAAAGAAAAAGTGTTATTTTAATTTTATCCTTAACAAAGGAGGTGAGAGAGAGAGAGAGAAACATTGATATGAGAAAGAAACATCATTTGGTTGCCTCCCTAGGTGCCTGACTGGGGATTATTACCGCAACCTGGGTATGTGCCCTGACCAGGAATCAAACCCTCAACCTTTTCATCCACAGAACAGTGCTCCAACCAAATAAGCACTAGTGGCCAGGGGCACAATTTCTTACTAATGGTATGTGTGCCTATTGGGCCCTGCACAGTTTCTCAAACCATGGAATCAAATTAGACGTTTCCATCCTCATTTCCTGATCTATGTTAAATTTTTCACAGTACCTGCTTTTAATTTTAAGTAAAATAAAAAACTGATGAGCGCTTTGTCTTCAATTTTGTACCATATTCCAAAAGAATGGTACAATATTTCAAAGAATGTCTTATACATACATATATTCTTGTTTATGTGTAAGAGTATTTCTCGGTAGTAATTGTAAGTGAATATGTCATCTCATAGTGCATTTCCATTTTCAGTCTTACTAGGTAATACTGACTTGTTCTACATAGTCTTTGTGCTAATTGATGCTTCTACCACAGTTTAAGAATTTCCCTTTTTATCCCATCCTTTACAAATGGAATATTATTAACTTCTCAGTTTCTGCCAGTCTGATAGGCATAAAGTCCATCTCGTTTTTTAAAAAAATATTTTTTATTTATTTTTATAAATATAGAGGGGGAAGGGAGGGAGAAAGAGAGGGAGAAAAACATCAATGTGATAGAGAAACAATGATTGGTTGCCTCTTGCAAGCACCCAGCCTGGGAACTGACCCTGCAACCCAGGCACGTGCCCTGACTGGGAATCAAGCTGGCAACCTTTTGCTTTGTGGGACAATGCTCAAGCAACGGAGCCACACTGGCCAAGGCTTCATGCAGACTTTTGCATTTTTACTGGGAAAGGAGCAAGGCAAGGAGCATGGATGACTAGAGGATGCCCTCTTTGATCAACAAGCAATGGGTACACACCATGAAATCAGAGAAAGAGAGAGAGGGAGGGAGGGAGAGAGGAAGAGAGAGAAGAAGAAAGTGTATGTGAGAGAGAAAGTGACGGGGGAGGAAAGAGAGAGAGAGACAGAGACAGGGACAAGGACAGAGACGTGCACGGGCCAGCAGTGGCCCAGGACCAGGCCAAGTTCTCTGTACTGTGGTTTGTCAGGGGTTGGTCACCCTTGGCTGCAGGAACTAAGGGGGCTCTCCTGGCCATGTTGTGTAGATTTTCTCACTGCATTCTCACAACCACAAGGCAGGTGTAGCGTTCCCTCTCTCTGGGTGAAAAAACAATAAAGCAGTTGTTTTGACACTCGGCAGACAGGGACTTCCATACTAGCTTTGCCCATTAACCAACCATGTGTGTGACCTCAGCCAAGTCACCCACCTCACAGAGTTGTTTCCTGTCTCAAATTGTGTAACATATGTGAGGTGTTCTACTCCATAAAATGAATATATGTAATATTATCAATCATTGCTGAAGATCTAAAACACATCTTGCTAGAGGCCTAGCAAGGGGGTTTGGCTTCTGGACTCAATATGTGAATGGAATCTCGTTCCAGAAATGAAAGCCTCCACAAATTGAAGCAATGTGGGCCAACCCTGAGCCCTATCTTATTCTCCTCCCTCCTCTTCACCAACGCAACCTAAACCTCTGCCCCATGGAACTGCTGCGTCTCCCAGCCACTCCACCTTGGCGTCGCATTGCAACTGAGCAGTGGGTAAGTCAGGGAGGGGGCTGCTGCTAATTAGCATATCAACATTCCAGGCTTATCGAGTCACTGGTTCCCTGCGGGAGCCTGGATCTTACCTGCCCCTGTGGGTTCACTTGTCCAGCTCTGATTGGGTGGCCCCGCCACAGAGACAGGCTGTCTGCAAACAAATATTTTCAGAGTCAAACCAGAACAAAACGGCGAAGTGAGTGTGTACCAGGGCCTCCTTTCCTGTGTTAAATACTCCCCCCTCCTTCCCCACTCTACCTGCTCTCCCTGTGCGCTCCCTGAGGGCCCTGGCCTCTTCTGGGATAAAGCAATTGAGTCAGAGGACAATGTCCAAGCTTACCTTGTGCGGGAAGAATTCAGTCTGATTATTCATTTGTTTCAGGGCCTGCTCAGTTCTCCACTGGTTTGAGTTCCCCTTTCCTCTGGGCCCTGAGAGCCTTTTCTTAATTCTAGTGCTTACTTCATAGTGCATTCTTCTTCTCTCCCACAACTGTGACCAACTAGCCCACAGCCAGGGCCTTCACCTGCCCCTCTGAATTCACTGATAAAGGCGCACCCTCTGGGCACATGCAGCCCTTTGCTTCAGGGCTTGCTCAGTACAACACGAACTGGTTTTTAGTTTTTGCTCTCTCCTCACTGGCTTTTCTGTGTCATTGGCTACTGTGTTTTCTTCACCTCTGTATTTCCCATTGCCTACCATTCTGCCTGATGTCAATGAACATTTCTTGATTAAATACCTGTATAAGAACATAAATGGATGGATGTATCACCTCTTCTCTGGCTCTAGTGACTTACAGGCTAATAGGCAGCTGTTTAAACTGCCTAGGCAAAGGGCAGAAGCACTGTGATACACAGGAATGTGTGGTACCACTAAGGAGGGATTTGCTTTATTCTTATTTAAACCCATATTGTTGCGAAAGGGGGCTTAGATTCTACTAACTATTCTAGTCACAACTAGACGCTAGCAACAGGCGAGGCCCTTTGAAGGAGATTAATGATGTAAGATATGCCCCTGCCTCCAGGACGCTGGTCATCAGTCTAACTGGAGGAGAAAAGAAGGACAAAGGGGATGTCACTGTGAATATGACATCAACCAACCCAACACACAGACTAATGGAAGAGTGCCCCTGTGACAAGTGGGACAGGAAGGAGAGTTACACCCACGAGTAGTAATGGGCACAGAGCCCGCCAGAGAGCTCAGGGAAGCCTTCCCTGAGGAGGTGACCTGTGAGCAACCAAGTGAAGGGTTTACCAGGTGAAGTGGGGAGGGAAGCACTTTCCAAGCAGGGGTGTGATTCGTGCCAATGTCCTGTCCTGGGAGGAGTCATGGCAAGTGTGAAGCAAAGAGAAAGGTTGGCGTGTAGGAGAATGTGTGGCATGCCAGGATGCTGGCGACAAGGTGGGGAACAGACCACACCATGACGTTCCTCGTGGACCACTTTGGGAGCCACCTGCCCTCAGTCCTAAGAGTGACGGGAAGCTATTGAGGCACGTAGATGAATATAGGGTGTTATGCTCTGATCTGTGTTTTGAAACTCTCATTCTTACTGTTGTATGGAGTTAAGAGCAAGACAACAGACTAAAAAATGGAGTCACTTATGCTAAGTCCCACATCATCAAACCAAGACCTAATTACAATTTCATCTCTCCCAGAAATGGAATCTTAGCCCAGTCATTCAGGATCACCTACCTAATCAATACTACTTAGACAATCTTCCACTTGACCTTCTGACACCCCCTAACGGAAGGTAATTTTGCAATAACCAACACGCCTTTTTCCCGGTATGACTTCTTTGTCCTGCACCCTTCTCCTATGAAGCCTTTCATTTTTGTGTGGCTCAGCAGAGCTCCTTTCTGTCCGCTAGGTTGGACGTTGCCCAATGTGACTTTGTTCTTGCTCAAATAGACTCAAAACTTTAATATGCTTCAGTTCATTTTTGATACTTTAGAACAGAACAGAGAGGGGTGAAAGTGGGTATAGGTAGACACAGTTAAGAAGTTATTACAGTAGCCCAGGAGACTGAAGATGAGAGCTTGAAGTTGGATGATTCTGACTAGAAAAGAGAAGTAAACAGATTCAAGAGATATTTTGGAGATAAAATCAATAATATTTAGGAATACGCTGAATGCGCGGATGAGAGAAGCATTAAGAACACCATCTAGATTTCTGGCTTGTGCAACTTGATGGGTAGCGGTGCCAGTTTTTGGAGGGAAGGTCTAGAATTTGCTATTTCAAAGTGTGAAGTTTGCAGTCTGTGATGGCTTGCAGATTGCAAAGGAGGATGTGTCAGATTGGCTACAGGCTCTCAAGTCTGGGCTAGAGAGACAAGTGCGTGATTTGTCCACCTGTAGAGGGTGCCAGAGGCTTTTGTAATGAAGAAGGTGACCAAGGAAAGAGGAAAGAGCGAGAAAGAGTGCAGTTAGCACCTTCGGGTCCCTTTGGGTCAGCCATGATTATCATAGTTGAGCCAAAGAGGAAGAGCCCGCGGAGGGAGGGGGTGAGGCCAGGTGTCGGGAGGGATGCATGGCATCTCTAGGGCGAATGGTCGACATGGTTCACCACTGCTGAGAGGTTAAGAAGAGGATGGAAGCTCATCCATTGGCGTTAGCAGCAGGAGCATTTTCGGTGATGCTGCTGATGGAGCTGAAGTGAGACCATGAAGGTAGTAAGTGCAGACCACTCTTTGAAAAAGTTTGGCTGCAAAGAGGGTATAAATGGAAACGATGTGTCAAGGGCGCGTGTTTTGTTGTGTTCTTTTCTGAAATGATTCGTGTATGTCATGGAATTAATAGAAAGGACCCAGGAGCCAGAGGTTGAGAACAGGAGAGAGGAGGGCAATGGGCAGTTTTATGTTCACAGGAAGGGCTCTTGGTCAAGATTCAAGGCAGTTATCTCGCTTTGGGGAGGAGGGACAGCACCCTCACCGTGACGAGAAAAAGGCTGGCTTTTTGTTTGGTTTGGGGGGGAACCAAAGAATTGCTGTCTCCACCACTTCTATTTCACTGTACGGTGGGGGTGATGCCGCCTGCTGATCATGAGGGGATCTAATGAGTGTGGGTTTGAAGTCGTGCTTATGAGAGTAAGAGAGAGTAAGTGGACTGGAAAAGCCTAACGATGTCACTCAGTCGGTCCAAGAGATCACTTGCCGAATGGAACCAGTCTGGTCAGGGTCAAAGTGAACTCTATCTCATGCATGAATATGGTCTGAAGAAAGGGCACTAGAAAGGCGAAAACAATTAAAAATCAGGTCTTGCTCTCCAGGGCTCACAGTCTACTGGAAAGTTCCAAGGACAAGAGTTGCAGGGTGAGGATGAGATTTGGCTGGGAGTAACAAAGGAGTCCAAAACAACAGTGACTTAAACACAACAGAAGCTTAGGCCTCCCTCAAAAATGATATATGTAGTAACTCAGAGATAGTGTTGTACACTATAGTGGTGTGAAGCACAACTTCTCTCCTGTTACTCTCATGTGCATGGCTTCCATCCCCAAGATCAGCTCACGGTCTCAGGTGGCTGCCATAGCTCCAGCCATTACATTGCTATTCCAATGAGCAGGAATAGGGAAGAGAAGCAGCAAAGGGTTTCTTGAAAGCTGTCACACATTATTTCTGCTTGCATCTCACTGGCCAGAACTTAATCACATGACCACACCTAATAGTAAGAGAACCTGATGAATGTCAGCTTTATTCCATTCAGCCATGTGCCAAACACAAAGCTCGGAGAAGTTTAACAACTAAGGAAGAGGGAAAGAACAAAAATTGAGGACAACTAGCAGTCTCTTCCACATACATAAATAAACAGGAGAATGCACTGCAGTGATACAGCTTAAGAATCAAGTTCAGAAAATGGAGAAGTCAGCTTAGCCCAAAGAGATCAAGAAACACTTTGTGGAGGAGTTCAAGTTGGGGTTTTTGGGTGTGACTTACAGAAACCACCCAGGGGCAGATGGGTATTATTCCTCCATACCCTTTTTTCACAGCATAGAGAAGCCAACTCAAATGTCATGTTCTCACAAGTAAAAAATAAACTTGATTCTAAGTTTCATTTTACTGGAATTTTAGCAACTTACAATGATGATACTCGTCACCTCTGATGGGCAGTAATATGTCTCGGAAATATGAAATGTGCACAGTAAACTGCTCTAGGACATTCTAGTCACCATGTATTTCTACGAACCAGCCTTTTTAAACCCTGGACAGTGCAATTACAATTGATAGCAAAGCTAGAAGATACAAAATTGTCACATGAATCAATTAAAAGTGAAGTCAGGTTGTGTGGAAAAGAGATGCTTTCTGACCAGATGGCTAGCTTCGTGCTGCTGCCTAGCTCGAGACTGCATTTCCCAGCCTTGCTTGCAGACAGATGTGGCCACATGGCCAGGTCCGTGCCCTGAATGAAATGGGAGTAAGGGGCGGGCATACCTTCTGTGTTTCTGACTTAAAAGGAAATTTCTTGTCTTACCCTGTTCCCCTTACCCTTTCCCAAGCTGAAGCCTGGGTGTGGTCATGTGACCCAGCTCTGCCCGTGCAACCAAGGGCAACTGTCTATGGATGATGACACAAGAAGAATATCTCACAGACGATGACACTCAACAAGACGAGAAGAAGCCAGATGCCCACCTAACCAGATGGACGAGCAAATGAACCGAATCTTCTTTAAGCCATTGTGTGTGTGTGGCTGTCTCTTTAACGTGGCAGCTTAGCCCTTTCCTGGGTGGAGTAGGCAGTGACCTTCTCCAGAGCAGAGATGACATCTCTGTTATCTTTTCATTGCCAGCACTCAGCTCAACAAGGCTCCTTGTAAGAGATAAATGTTCAGTAAACTTCTGCTGATTGAACGGGTGCCGGAAGCGGTAAGATCCAAGGCCATAAAAAGTGAGTTAGAGCAAATCTGAAGGGCCTAAGATGTCATAGTGAGGAACCTGTACTTTGCCTACTTTTAGGTTCCATGAAAAGTTTATCTTTAATTTTTTAATTATTTTTTAAAATTTATTTATTTATTTTTAGACAGAGAGGAAAGGAAGCAGAAGATAAGGAGAGAAACATCAATGTGCAGCCGCCTCTCGCATGCACCCCCATCGGGGACCTGGCCTGCAACCCAGGCATGTGCCCTGACCGGGAATCGAACCAGTGACCCTTTGGTTCACAGGCCGGCGCTCAATCCACTGAGCCACACCAGCCAGGGCTATTTTTTATTTTTTAAATGTTTATTGTTGACATTATCATAGATATCCTCATTTCCCCCACCTTTGCCCACCTCCACCCCTCTGGTTGGTATGGAAAGTTTTAAAGTGGGGACAACGAATTTTGCATTTTTCAGGCTTCTCTGAATCCTGTTAGCTGACGGCACCTGCTGGCAAACTGAGACACTGCAGCCCCATCAAGCCCTGTAATTCTTCTGTCAACTGAAGAACAGATAAGGAAGGAAGCAGTTGTGAAGTGCGCATTTTTAAGTTCCAGATAGGAAGACTAGTGCCAATGTGATATAGAACAGCAACTTGGAACTACTCTGGGCCCCGTCACTGTGACGGATGCTGTGGTGGGGGTGCAGCAAACTTCAGACGCAGCAAACTGCTGGTCTGGAAGTCAGGGTTTTGTGTTTTGGTTTGTTTTTTTTCCACGGGCATGTCTGTCCTTTGATCTTGATACGCTGTGAAATGCCTCTCCCACCCTTTCCCTCTTCCTGCGATTCCTCCTTGTCCATTTGCGCCGACTTACCCTTTTCTCATTTCTACCAAAGGAATTAGTCGCCACGACAGTGTTATTTGAGCCAACTTGTGATTCTGATTTTTTAAAAAAGAGAAAGAACTGCGACCAAAAAACAAAGCAAAAAACCAAACACCCCGCACTGTCCTGAAAGATTAGTAGTGTTCTCAGATGAGAAGGTGCAGCAGGACCCCTGGGCCCCCCTGGGAGGTTTTTCTTGGTTCTCAGTGTTCAAAGAAGGTGTTGTCTTCCTAAAAACCAGCCCCATCACACGTAAGGGACCCCGTGCCCCTGCAAAGACGGTGTGCCCTTTAGCTTTGGCCTCCCGGGGACTTAACAGAAAATTTCTGGTCTCCTTTTAGCAGCTGTGTAAGACTGTGCTTTTCTCTGTGCCAATATGACACCTGAGTCTTTAATCTTTATTTTATGTTTTTGTAAACCAGCTCAGATCTCTAATACAACACATGAGTAAACATTCGAAGGAATGATCCAAATTTAAAAAGTGCACAGGGGACCATAGAAAGGGCACCTCCCTATGAGCAATAACCCTTAGGAAAGGGTCTGAACGTGGAAGAGAGGTGGGGACTTAATGAGGCCTCGAAGGTACAAGGTGGGCTCCTTCTCATTCCTCTCGTTTTGTAACCCTTTCCTCATAACTCTTCTCCTGGCCTCTGGAAATGATAAGAGGACTATATTTTTGAGTTGACTTTCAAAATACCTGGTGAACTTTCCTGGTAATTACTGCCCCCCACCCCACTCCCTGGTTGGTCTAACAACATAATTCCATCCTGGAAACCCAACTCAGCATGGCCAGAAGCTCAGCACAGCCAGAAGCTCAGCATGGCCGGAAGCACGAGGGCGGCCTTCCCTGCAAGCTGGGTGCACAGCTTTCTGAGGGAGCGACTCCTACAGGGAACCGAGTTACTCCTACAGCGAACCAAGAGCAGGCAGGTGGGGGCCAGAGTGTTCTGCCAAAGCACTGAAATCTGCTTTGGTAGCCACACACCTCTGTGCACCAAAAAAGTTACTTTTCTGATTCCTTGCTTTCAACCACTTAATAAAGTAGCAGAAGGAACTTCTGCCACTGGTTCATGAGGCCAGGCTTTCAAACATGGGCAGTAACTCAGGCTAGAATAAAGTCTTCGAAGTAAATATGCAGCTCCTTTTGCAAAGCCCCGGACTGTTCCTGGGCAGGCAGGTGGGCAGGGCTTGCTGGGGTCTGATGCTGCTCTGCCAGACGGGCCAGGCCATCAGCCCGTTGCTGGTCCCCCGTGAACTCCGTGCCTGCACCCATCTTTCCCCTGCCTCCCAGCTGCCGTGAGACGCTCATCACTGCGTGCTGGCAATGCCCTGATGCAGGGGACTGGGGCAGAACTGAGCATAAATACTTAGAATAACCAATTACTGTCTGGAGCAAAGTGCATATTTCTTCCCTGGGACCGAGTTAGAACTGAGGTTAGGAAGGATCCCTGGGGGCTGGGGGTTCAGTAGGAGGCCCTGTTAGCTTACTAAGGGCTCAGAGCAAAGAGACTGCAGAGTTCTCTGAGAAGGCTGTGAATCTACGTCTAAACACCGTGTTGGCCTGGGCGGCCTGCAGGGCTCCTGCCTCGCCCCAGTGGAGACTCACAGGGTGGGGCTGGTGGTGGGGAAGAATCAAACTCAAGTTTGAGGCTGCCGGTTGGTACAGCACGCTCGTGGGGGTTGGAAAGATGTGTTTACTCTTACCCCAGGAAAACTTTCCTGTGCCTTGTTGCGGGAAAAGGCTGAGAACTGGGAGGTTTGTGTAAGCAGTTAGACCTGAACACAAAAAGATGAGGAGGGGGATTGTTTTCCAGTGTCTATGGTACCTCAAGGAATGGGCAAAAACTCTTTCCTGTCCATTACCAAGATTCACCCCATGATCCCTGGGGAGGGGCATGTGTGAGTGTGTGGGGTGCACTGCGGAGGGGTTGGCCGCCAAAGAAAGGGTAGGAAAGTTCCCATAAATGTTGCTGAAATAAAGTGCCCAGGAGGAGTTGAGCAGCTGCAGGAAATTGGGATGACTACCCAAGCCAGGACTGCGTGTACACCGGGTAGCCACGGAGAAGGGATGGGGAGAGAACAGGGGAGAGAGAAGAGGTCAAGGTCAGGATAGGGGACCCTGTACTGCCAGACCCCACCACACTTCCTGCAATGTGTACCTGCCCTTCTCTAAAGAACGTTGTTGGAGAAATTAAATATGGACTACATATTGAATAAGATTATTGAACCGATGTCAAACGTCTTGGGTGTGATAATGGTATTGTGGTTATGTAGGAGAAT
Organism: Sturnira hondurensis; assembly: GCF_014824575.4. NCBI lineage: Eukaryota > Metazoa > Chordata > Mammalia > Chiroptera > Phyllostomidae > Sturnira > Sturnira hondurensis. The sequence goes on along the minus strand of NW_028081271.1, from coordinate 13,784,022 downwards.
GTCTTTGTTCTTTGGAGCACATGCTGAAGTATTTAAGGATGAAGGAATCTTGATATCTGCAACTTTCAAGGGGTTCGGTAAAGGGAAAGAGAAACTGAAAGAAAGCAAGTGTGGCAAAATTTTAACAATTTGTGGATCAGGGCCAAGGGTCTATGAGGGTTCATTGTACTATCTTTCAGTTTTCTGCAGCTTGAAATTTTAAAAACGAGTGCAAGGGATAGCCAATTACTGGTGCATGACAACTAAAAAAGAAACTAAACACAAAAGAGCGTAGTTCCATTTATTTGAAACTCTAGAACACACATCTCTGTAGTGGAAGGGTGTCACAGCAGATTGCCTGAGAGTGTCTGTGTGTGGGATAGGGGTGTGGGGGGGTTGACTGGGGAGAAACGTGAGGGAACTGTCTATATTTCTGTAGGGGTTTGTATTATGAAGGTATGAGGAGCAAATGTACACCTAAGATTTACGCAGTTAATGAGGTGTAAGATTCACATGAAAAATGGCTAAGTAAGAGTTGGGGGAAATGATGAGTGAGAGCAGAGTGAGGTTCGTCTTGGAATTCGGACCTCTTTGGGATAATCCTCAGGCTTTTTTCCAGGTTCCCAGTGTGGCTGGGCATATTTCGAATGCTTTGCTTTGAGGGTTGAGAAAGTATCCAGTTTTTGCCCAGGTTTTGGAAGCCCTAGCCCCAGAGTCAGTTTTCCAGGCACTGAGCCAGCCATGGACCGGACGATGCAGCTACATGCATGGCCTAGCTCTGCGGAGGGTGGCAACCAGCCCCCACCACGGCAGCCAAGGATCCCCACCTCCTGGTTTCATGGCCCCTCCCACACCGAATAGGGCCAACCTGTGCAACCAATAGGACACTGTAGAAATGGTACAACGTGTGACCTCTGAGATTAAGTCATGAAAGCCATTGCAGCATCTTCTGAATCTCTCTTGATCCCTCTGGCTCTGGGGGAAGCCACCCCTACGGAGGAGTCCACTTGGCGAGAACTGAGGCCGCCTGCCAACAGCCAGCACCAGTGTGTCCGATGAGTGAGCCAGCCTGCTGGGAGCGATCCACCAGGCCCAGGCGGTCCTTCTTTACACGACTGCAACTCTGGCTGACCTCTTCGCTGCAGCCTCAGAGCGATCCAGAGCCAGAATTATCCTCCTAACCCACCCCCGAATTCCTTACCTACAAAAACCATGAGCCAATAAATATTTATTCTCGTGTTAAGCCGCTAGGTTGTGAGCTTCCGCTGCAGGGGATACCAAACACCGAGAGTGATGCCGGGACTTTCAGAGCACACGAGGCGCGTCTCCGCAGGTGTGACCTGCCTTCCTGTGGTTCACCACAGGGGCTTGCTTTTCTGCCCGCAAACCTCACCCTCTTTCCTCAGGTTTCATGCACAACAGCCCAGGGTGAGATGGAGAAGTGATGTTTCTTGCCATTCTGACCCCATAGTTGTACTGAAAGTCATTAAACTCCTTCAAGACTCTACGGGCTAGCACAACGCCCAGAAGGCCAGTCGATCCCTCACCACACACTGGCCTCAGGACCTCATGGTCCCTCACAGCTCCACAAGGACAATTAATCCTCGGACCCCAGTGGTTCATTCCCAGGTCTCATACACTGAAGAGTTATTGCCACCATCCCATTTACATTTTTCTCATCAACCTTAAGGCTCTCCTCTAAGGAGAATCTCTATCCAAAATTAGTTTTTGTGGCAGATGCAACACCCCTCTTTTTTTAAAAAAAAAAGTATTTCATTTATTTATTTTTAGAGAGAGGAAGGGAAGGAGAAAGAGAGGTAGAGAAACATCAATTGGTTACCTCTAATACGTGCCCCACCCTACCGGTCCTGACCGGGGACCTGGCCCGCAGCCCAGGCATGTGCCCTGACTGGGAATTGAACCAGTGACCCTTTGGTTTCCAGGCCAGCACTCAATTCACTGAGTCATACCAGTCAGGCAAAGCTTTTAAAATTAACGCATTTGCAACGTGGGTGCTTTGTATATTAAGAGCATATTCTGACAAATGACAGCTTAAATCTTCTAGAAATACCATAGATGCAGATAAAAGAGAGGAAGTGATCTTTGTGGTCTTTCTGACCAGGAAGAAGTGGCCACCAGGTGGGAACGACTGAAGAGAACGGAATGACACAAAACACCTGGACTCTGGTTGGACTTTTTACTCAAAGCCTGGCACCTGTGACTTCTGTTGATGCCCCCAGACACCTCCCTGGCCCTCACAGTGAGAACTGGTGCTCCTGTCCCCATGCAAATGTCAGAGTTCTGCTCAGACCCAGATCCTTTTGAAGCCACAGCCCACTGTATGCAAAATACTTCAGTCCCCGTTGTCCATGGGGGAACCGTTTCAAGACCCTCAGTGAATGCCCAGAACCACAGATAGTACCGAACCCTCTACATAATGCCTCTAACTAAGTTTAATTTATAAAGCAGACACGATAAGAGATTAATAACAGTAAGTAATAAACTAGAACAATCACAGTAATATACTGTAATAAAAGTTACAGGAATAAGGTGTCTCTGTCTTTCAGAATCCCTTCGTGTACTGTACTCACCGTTCTTGTGATGACGTGAGGTGATAAAACATCTTTGTAATTTCACCTTTTTACTTCGAGGCAGCATTTTATGCTTCTCTTTGGCGTATCCGACTGAGTAGCATCACTGCTCTTGCACTTTGGGGACATTATTAAATAAAATAACGGGGACTTGAAGATAAGCACTGTGACAGCGAGATACTAGACTGGACAACAGCAACCGCTGTGACATGTCTAACGCAGGACGAGCGTCCACGGTGCGGAGACCGGGACACGGTGACGCATCACGTTGCGGGCGGGGTGGGGTCCCGTGAGGTTTCATCACCCTACTCAGAATCGCACCCCATTTAAGACTCAGGAATTGTGTCTTTCTGGAATTTTTTAATTTCATGCCAAACGCGGTTACCACCTTCATCGGGGGGGTAACAAACTGCGGGAAGCAAAACAGCAGGTGAGGGGGCACAATGCACCGCGACTTGGGCGGCTCAGAACAACAGAAACTTATTCTGTCACAGTTCTAGAGGCCAGAAGCCAAACTCAAGGTGCTGGCAGAGTTGGCTTCTTTTTGGGGGCTTTCAAGGAGAATCTGCTCTTAGCTTCTGGTGGCTGCCAGCCATCCTTGGCTTGTAGGCATTTGTTTCTGTATAATCTCATCCTACAGAATTGTATCTGTAAAGACCCTATTTTTTCAAAGATTGTATTTATTTATTTTTAGAGAGGGAGAGAAACGTTAATGTGTGGTTGCCTCTTGCGTGCCCCTTGCCAAGGGACCTGGCCCACAGCCCGGGGCCATGTGCTGGGACCCAGAATCAAACCAGCAACCCTTTGCTTCACAGGCTGGTGTGCAATCCACTGAGCCACACCAGCCAGGGCTGAAGGCCCTATTTTGAAATAAGGACTCATTCTGAGGTTCTGAGTGAGTATGAATTTTTGCGGGGACACCATTCAATCCAGTACATCACAGTTCAAACATTCCACATTTGAGCCATCAGCAATAACAACACCAAAGTTATCAAAATGGATCCTCACATCATGAGAAATAAAGATGAGGGAAGAGATCAAGAAAGCCAGGGCTGTGGCACAGAACACGACCAAAACACACTGGATAAAACCTGCTTCCTGGGGGCCCCAGGAGAACATGGGTGGGGGTTTTGCTCTTGTCCTTGCTGCTTGGAGAAAGCAGAAGAGTAGGTCTTTGCTGAAGGAATCACCCTAAGATAGGTGATGAAAGCTAATTCCACCAGAACATTAAGAGCTGGATCACAGCTCATTTAGGCAAGAAAACAGTGCGATGAACATTATCCAACCTATAAAATGGTCTTCAAGGAGTTCTTAAGGACATGAGAAAATGCTCATGCTGTAAGGCTAAACAAACAAAGCAACAAAAAGCCAGGACGCAAAACTGCATTTGTAGCCTGAGCTCAACTATGCAACAGAGGGGAAACATTTCCAGAAAACAAGGCTGGTGCCGACCCTGAGGAGGGGAGGCAGGAGCAAACGGCTATTGTCTTTGGTTTTCTATACTTACATATTGTCTGAATTCCACCCCCAGGGATCACGCAGCCCATTTGAAAAATAAACTTTAAATCTGAAAATAGTTTTAGATCTACAGGAAGGTTGCGAAGATAATACCGAGAGTTCCCCTGGAGTATCCAGTTTCCCCTATTGTTAACATCTTACCCTGGTATATTTGTCACAGCCACTGAACCAATACTGATACATTATTATACACTAAGGTCCAATTCTTTAACAGGACTTTTTAAGTTTTTAATGTCCTTTTTCTTCCCTGAGATCCCATCACACCACGGATACTGATTATGTCTCCTTAGGGGCCTCTAGACTATGACATTTCCTCAGATTTAGCTCATTTTTCATGACCTTGATAGTTTTGAGGAGTCGGGTCAGATGTCTTGTAGAAGGTCCCTCGATTTGGGTTTGTTTGATGTTATTTCATGATTAGACTGGAGTTACAAGTTTTGGGGGAAGAAGGTAAGTGACATTCTTATCATATAATATCAAGAGATGCATTCCTTTTTAAATGAAACATACAATGAAATAAGGACTATGCTAGAAAAGTAAAATAGTGTTTAATTTTGGATCAGGGGGCTTTCTCAGTATTTTTCTTTGTAGTCTTCTATAAAAAGCATAAAATATATTTAGAAAAGAAGAGTTTAAAGAAGTGCCTACTGTAGAGGCCTCAGTGGCCCAGGCTGTTGGGGGGGCGGTGGGGGGAGGCACGGAGTCTGAGCCTCGGTCTGGGTCTGGCACGGGAACTGAGAGTGTCAGCGTGATGGGGAACACACCAGGGCCTGGCTGCCTGCTGGGAGCAGTCAAGATTACTAATGGCAGGACAGAAAGTAACAGCAACAAAAGGAGAGAGAGGGCCTGGGCCAGGAAGACAGCGCTAATGAGAACACTGAGATGCATTCCAGGCGACAGGGAAACCCAAAAATGTAAGCAAGCCTGGAGCCGAGATTAGTTATAGCCAAATAAGTCATGCAGAATTCAGAGGGCGCAGGCAGGCACGTGGAAGCTCGGGCACCGCTGCGTCTCTGAACCCGGCAACATGATGCTTTGTATAAATACTGACTTTTTAGGGAAGACAGAGAGGAGCCTGTCTCTTTTTCCACTGCAGGGATTAGGGAAAGTTTATTGATTTTTAAACAGACTGTTTCTATTCAGGGCTTCTTTTAGATCTAATAAGGTTGTTATTATTATACTTTTAATTGGGTGCAGAGAAAGGAGTTCAGTGTCAATCTGTGAGTAAAGCGTTCTTAATTGCTTTGGAAGATGTGACACGGAAACTAAGATTGTAGGTCACACGCGAGGCCCAGGGCACTGGCCCCACGGGGCTGTTCTACTGGAACCTGCGTGTTGCCTCAGCTCTCGGTCCAGCGTTAAAATGTCTGGGCAGATGGATTGGCATCCATCAAATGGGGTGAATGGCTATAATTTCCAGAAAAAGCAATCTTTTAGTTGTGATTGGCAGACTTCTACTCATCCTTCAACACCCAAGTCGTGTGTTCTGATGGAATAAATTGACCAAATGGAGGAAAGGAGGAAGCATGCTTCAGACCTTAAGAGCACTCACTAAAGACGGACAGAGCAGGGGGCAGGCATGGGGGACACCGGCCTGGAATTCCCCATTGGGTTTCAGAGTCCTTGGGGTGACGGCCTGGGGTGAGATCGTGGGCTACTCCCGACTGACCGAGAGGACAACCGCTGAAACCAGCAGCTGGGAATGCACCGAGTCAGACCGGGGTAACCTGTGGGCGGGCTGGGGAGGCCTAGACCCCTAACTGCCCCCTACCCTGTTCTGCCAAGGAAATGTCCTGCCCACGTGCCCAATTTAGGTTTTAACAAGTTGCTTTACTAATTTGTGTTTGCTTTGGTCCTACATGTACATTCAAATGTGATTTCTCCCATTATACCTCTTAAATTGTCAAACCCATCAATGTCTTAATACTGTTCTGCGCTAATCGAGTCACTGCTCTCATTTCAAATTTTCTGAGGACCCACAAAACAATCAAAATGACAATAAAGTAGCAACTGTTTCTAGACTTCCGTCTATGTGCCCGGCAGCCAGCTAAGCGGTCAGTGCCCCTGCACTATGAGGTCTGCGCTGTTTTCCTCCTTATAGGTGAGGATGGTGAGGTTCAAGAGGCTGACCCAGGGTGGACACCTGGTGGGGAACAAAACTGGGGTTCTGACCAGAGCGGCCTCTGGCCCCAAAACCTGTGTTCCTCACTACTGTGTGACTCAGGTGAGCGGGCCCCACCGCTAGGAGGGCTGCCGTGGGACGAGCAGAAACATGCTTACCACTTAATACTTCAATCAACGAATAATTAAATAATTAAAATAGGTGTAAATTAAAAGGAAACAAAACTGTTGAAATAAAGAACAAAATTGAAGTAGAACTGATTAATCAAAATGAAAAAGAATAAGTAAATTAACACGATGCTTGAATTGATGCTTAATTACATTAAGTGGATTATATACAAATTATGTAAAATAACGTCATGTACTTTGAAGGGTTTTATTACGTTTCCAAGTTAGATGTGATTTTTTTTCCTTCTGGAAAATCCAAAGGGCCCGTGTCCATCCTCTCCCACCTTCTTCTCCAGTGCTTTGCTGTTTATACCAAAAGTGTTCTGCTAGGAGCTGTGGAAAAAACAAAGGATAATTAGACCTAGCTTCTGCTTTTGGAGGGTTTTCACGTAGGAGGTAAATGGGGCTGAAACAAGGGCTCGGTGAAGCTGTACGCACGTGTCTTTGCTGTGTCCTCTTGGCTGTCTAGAAGTGGCATCGACTCAGTTTGCTCTGCTGAGTATCTCAGGCTAGAGAACGGCCAGCTTGAATTTAACAGCTAACAGCTAAGTTGGGAAAGTACAATTTGTTGTATGTTTTCAGGGGCAAGACGACGATTTGAAATGAAGGGTGGGGTGATGCTGTGACTGTCAGTTGCCACGGAAGGCTGCGATCTGCCCTTGTCCCAGAGTGTGACGAGGCGAATGCATTTTAGGTTTAGTCACTGGGGGAGCCGTCCCTTTTCCCAGCCCTTCTGGCCTGCCTTGGGATCACTGTCGGGTTCAGTTCAGCAAACTTTTATCCATGGTCCCCTGGGAGCTAACTAGATCGGCGATTTTCAACCTTTTTCGTCTCATGGCACACACATACTAATCACTAAGGCTGCGGCACACTAAAAAACATTACATTTTTTGCCGATCTGATAAAAATAGGTGGAGTTTTGATTCATTCACACTGGACGGCTATTGTGTTGGCCGCTGTTGGTTTTTTATTTGACGATCTAAGGGAACGGAGGTCAGTGCCTCTAACCAAATGGGTAGTGCCGATTTTGAGACTTCTTGTGGCAAAACCATTGAAGATCGCTCAGACAGTGTGTGAGGGAAGTCAGGGCATCTAAAGTTGCGAAGGGCATGGTCTCTGACCTTGAAGAATTTATCACTGAGATAGGAGGGCAGGTTTGTCGGTAGAAGCTGGTCAGTTCAGGGGCAGAGGTCCAGATAAGGTGCTGTAAGAGGCCAGAGAAGGGGTTTAGCCCAGCATCGGAGTGCGGTGTAATGTGTGTATGTGTGTGTGTTTATATGTGCATCCGTGTGTGGCTATGAGTGTCTATCTGTGTATATCTGAGTGCGTCTGTGTGTGTGTCAGTGTGTATGTCGTCCTTCCAAGCAAAGAGAAGGCGTCAGCAAGTGCACCAAGGCAGCAGATGACATGCGAAGACCCATGAACTAGGACGTGAGGTGGGGAGGTCAGGAGGCTGGGCTCGAGAAGCAGGCCGGGGCCGGGGTCGGGGCCGGGACCGGAGGCCCATGCATGTTGGCAGAGGAGGCAGTTGGGATAAGAATGGAGCTCTGGGAAGGAGGGGAAACACATGGTCCAATCAGCCTGATGGCGGGCGTGATGGTGGCAGTGGGACTCTGCAGTCAGTCACCAGGGACAGCAATGTGGGAAAGTGGTGATCGGGGCCTGAACTCCAGGATGGAAGAAGATGGTGGGAGGAGGAGGCTCCACTCCATTCTGCTTCCGCAAACCACTGACATCTCCATCCCCTCTTCGCAGCCTTCTTTCCTCCCAGTCCCTTGCTGACCTTTCCTTCCGCAGCTCCGGCCTTCCTTAAACACCTGGGGACAAGGAGCTCTGGGGAGGGGAGGACACCACAGCAGACTGTCCCCAGACATGGAGCTGCCCACCAGGGCCTCCCCACCCCGAGCATCCTTCTCTGATCACCGCGTGGTTTCATTGGCTCTTTGCAGTTTCTTAAGTCCAGTTGCTTCTCAATCAGCTTAACTGAATTGCATGCTTAGACCCCTGTGAGGAGGTGAAATTACGCTGTTAGGGGGATGAGGTCCTAACTCTGGGAGGTCTCACAACACTCTCCTTTTTCCTTTCAATGGAAACAAGTTTGCCTCCTTCTTCCTTCCTCCCTCCTCCTTCTTCCTTCCTCCCTCCTCCTGCCCGCCACCTTGGCCTCCACCCTCCTGGTCCAGGTGAAGAACCCTGGGGGAAGGTGCCCATGACCTCAGGAACAGGCTGCTACTGGGGGACTCTCCTTGTAAGAGTTTGTTCTTTGCTTCTAGACGACATTCAAATAAATAGCTATCATGTTACATTCTCCTAGTTTCTGTTGTGAGGAGAGGAAATAATTAAAATGTAATTAGACTGTTAGGCACCTAATCTGTGAGTTTTCGGCTGTCTTCTTCTGGTGAAATGAATACCAACAGGTGTTTCAACGCATCGCATGAGGGAGTAGGGTTGGTGTGTGGAGGTGAGAGTAGCCCAGTCCTGCCCTCTGGTAGGGAGTGTGCCGCCCTGGGAGAATTCCCTCTGCAATGGTGGGGGGGGGGGGCAGTCAGTAGGCTTGTGTCTGAACTGGGCTTTTAAATGTTAAGTGGCTGTTTGACAGTTAAAGACTAGTGCTTTCCAAGCTGGAGACAGCCTGACCAATGGCTTGGCAGGGAATGGCATACTGGGCGGGAGCAGTTACGTGTGGCTGGAGGCCTGGGTGCTGGGGAAGTGATGGGAGAAGCAGCTGGAAGGCCACCTGAAGGCTGGCTGTAAAAGCCTAGACCAGAGTCGGGCTTCACTCCCAAGCCAGTGCAAGTCGTAAAGTGTATGTAGATGGGGTGCATTTTGTGTTTTGGGAAGATAACGAGATCATCTAGGAAGAGGGTAGCATAAAAATGACTCTGCCTGGCTGGTGTAGCTCAGTGGGTTGAGCGTGAGCTGTGAACCAAAGTGTCACTGGTTCGATTCCCAGTCAGGGCACATGCTTGGGTTGGGTTGCCGGCCAGGTCTCCAGTGGGGGGCATGTGACAGGCAAGCACATATTGACGTTTCTCTCCGTCTCGTTCTACCTCCCTTCCCCTCTCTCTAAAAATAAATAAAAATAAAATCTCAAAAAAAAAGACTCTGGAAGCTGTTGGAGGAAAAAGCTGATGAAGCCAGCTTTAGGCAGTGGGGTGGAGAGAAAGAGACGTGTTGAGAGGTATTCAGGATGGAGAACTGAGCTGAGCTGGCTACTCATGGTACAGGAAAGAGGAAAGTTGATAGAAAGTTTGCTAGTTTGGGAAAATAGGTGCCTGTGCCGTGCACTGTGCTAGAACACCCGAGGAGAGGTTGCGCTTTCATAAACTGCCTTCTGCTATCATCTCGGGTGCGTCTTAGAATGGAATTGCCTACGGGCTGGGTGGCAGGCCAAAAGGAACAGCTGAAGGAGGGCGCATGAAGGGAGACTTGTTCTTTGTGCCCTGATGGAATCTGCTAGCCTCTCTAAGGTCTGCAGTTGCGCCACGCCCTGTCTGCTATGTGCAGTGAGACGCTCACTGCAGCCCTCGCACCTGAGGCATTTTCTGGGAGAGCCACCGGGTGCAAGCACAGGTTGAATGTCATACCAGAAGGACTTCAAGGTCGCGCTCTTTAGAATGCAGCTGGAGCTTTAATCTGGGGAGGTGGTCAGGTTGGAAATCTGAGCTGTAAATAATTTGCGTACATGAGGCAGTTGAAGCTTGGGGCGTGGGTGGAATCCCTGGAGGCGGGCCCAGGACAGAAACCGAGGGAACACTGAAGGGGTAGCAGCGGAATTTGAGGTCAGAAGAGGACAGGGACAGAGCAGAGGCTGGGAATCTGCCTTAGGATGGCCCAGGCTGGTTAAGGGGCAAGTAAAGCCAGTAAGGCTGTGGGGAAAGCAAGCACCATGGGGCAAAAGGACTGGGCAGGGCGGGGAGGAGGTGTGTCAGCCTAAGCAAGCTGGGCACTCTGCCAGTGAGGCGGTCACAGCTGGACCATTGTGCCCCTGGGTACTAACTTCTCTCAACCCAGGCCCAGCTTACATTGCTCTTGGCCCATAATTCATGGCTCTAAGGAAGGCCACCAACCGTCTTGACCTTTTGGGGCTCAGGCCGCCAGGATCAGAGGTAAAGCAAGAGGGCCATACAAGCTCCCTTCACTCATCTCTGGGTTAAGATCTTCCGGAGCACTGGGCCAACGCTGTTCTTTCTTGTTTTGCACTGAGAAAAAAATATCAGCGTTGATATCACGCAGAGATATTTCTGCACATGGCTTTGATCTTGTGTAGGAACATTCCAGGAAGAAAATAAGAAAAAAGCTTCTTAAGAATCTGTTGCTTGTTGGCTGAGAGATTGGGTGTTGGGCTGATTGATGAAGGTCACGACACTCAGCAGTCAGTGGGGAGAGCGCTCTGCTCGCTAGCAGAAGAATGGCATGGCATGTTCCGACCCCGGCAAGCCAGCTGCCGTCGTATGGCGAAGCACCTCTAACAACTACCATGTGTCAGCTGGAAATGTTACGTCACCAAAGCAATAAGCAACGACATGTAATGGGGCCATAAAAAGTTTGTGTACTTACGTTCACATGACAAGCAGAATCACGTCTACTAAAATTCTCTCCCGTGTGGAAAACAAATCGACTTTTTAATACCTGTATGAAGTTTTATCATCATCTCAAGTTTTTCAAAGAGAATGTGAGGGGCAAGGGTTGGAGAATTCAACAACAATGTAAAACCTTCTTAGGTCTAACCGTTCTCTTTTTCTGTTTTCCATAATCACAGCGTAAAGATACATATAGTAGTAATAATGTTATTTCTTTGATAAAGAAAACTTCCAAATGGATGGGAGGTAGATTTTAGAGGTGGTTAACTATGAATGAATGAAACGTGGTAACATAGTGATTAGCCTGAGATAAATCCAATAAAATTACATTCATCTTGGTGGATGACAGCCAAATGTAGATTTTCCTGAAAAAGTAAAGAGGCATTTAACCCACATGTTTTCTGTTTAGAAAATTAGTGTTTTCTATTTGATTAATGATGGGAATCAATCATGCCCACATTCCCTCCTTTCCCTTGTTATCAGCTGAGAAAAGAATATATTCCATCTGCTGTTTCTCCCCTCACCCCAAATCCCCTTAGTCTAAGACAGAATGACTAAATAACAATAGCTGGCAGGAGCTCCCGACGAGGAGAGCTGGGTAATCACGGGGAGATCGAGGGGACATCCGGTGGGTTCCATCGGAAGAAAGAGACTGCATGCGGGGCGGGGGGGCGGGAATCTGTGGGGTCTCATTTTAAGAATTTCGACGCTCATGCCCCTCTTCAAAATTGTTTTCCTTCTGAACTGAACTGGAAGCATCAGGGTCGTTCTTGTTCTGGGCGCTTTTTGGTTCTCATTCCTTTCCTCACAGAGTGCCTGCCCTCACTGTGCTAGGGTACCTGAGGGGAGGTGATGACTTTGGGAACTGCCTTCTGGTATCATCCCGAGTATGAAAATGAAATCACCTGAGGGTTCGGCAGAAGGCAAGCATGAAGAGCTTAAGGAGGGTTATGAACGGGGAGTTGGCCTTCCTGCCCGGAGGTAATCTGCTAGTTTTTCTGCAATTGGTGCCGAGGTCTTTTTTCTAGAGGTCTGCAGTTGTGCCATCATCGGTGCCAAGCCCAGTCTGCTCTAAGCAGGGGGACTCTCACTGCGGACCCCCATCCTTGGGGCATTTGTCGGAGACTCTCAGGGGCTGCCCAGGGCCTTAGGCTCCGCAAGTCATTTCCTGAGGACATGCGTCCATCTCGGATCCAGATGAGGGATAAGAGGAAAACCCTGTTTGGTTGGATTCTCCTGGCTCTCTGCCTGCACTGGAAATACTTTTGAGTCTTCTAGTCGAAACCTTCCATTATTTGTGATGAGAACAATGTTAACTTACCCTTTTTTTCTTATTTGTCATGGCCACCAAGAGTCATGGAGATGTGTTTCAGACCAGAATATGGGGGACTTTATTGCCCTCACATTTTGCAGTCAGAGATGAAAGAGCTAAACATATGGGGAAAGCACTTTGCCAGTTTAATCATTCTTTTTTATCTCCTGAAACACAAGACTCGAACGACCCTGAGGGGCCTCCCACCCGGCCCAGCAGGGCTCAGTGCTGGACTTCACAGGGAGATCCCCATCCGATGGCTTCCGGTTCCAAAATCACTTTAAAAGTCTAAAAGTGGAAGTAGCGGCAACTTCATGTGGTAACATTACGTGGATATGTGAGACGAGACATGTAATAGTGGCTAAGAATTATAATAATACCAGCCGCCATGGAAGTAGCCTGACCGTGTTCTGGGGTTTCTATTAACTGCTTTGTGGACCTGCTCCGGAAGCCAAAGTGGATGCTCAGTGGCGGTGGTTAGCTGGTTCTCAGGGTTAGCACATCTGTGTCTGCTCATTTTCCTGTTTGCTGTGTTCATTTCTGTTTTATTAGTCGATGCATACACATTCTTCACCTCAACCCACTTCAAATTTCTCTTAGCAAGAGGCGGCCTCCTGATTAATGAAATGCATTTTTAGAATGGTTTTATAAAGAGTGGTTAATTAGGAAGGCTTTAGTTTGTATTAAATGATAAAGAATTAGAATAAAGGGAGACAACAGCCTTTCTCGTCAAATTACTCTGCTAATGCTTACTTTGTAAACAGTGGTATTTTCTGCAAAGTTGGTAAAAGACCACATTTTGCATCGAATCAATGGACCACGGGCAAGTACTTAGGTGCTGAGTGATTTGATTTGAACCTTAATAAATATACATATAGTGCTCACTTCAGCAGCACATATACTAAAACTAGAACCGCGCAGGGCAGATTAGCATGGCCCCTGAGCAAGGATGACACGCAAATTAATGAAGTGGTCCATATTTTTGCATATGAAAAGATACTCATCATCACCAGCCACCAGAGAGATGCAAATTAAAACCACAATGAGAGTTGCCTTGGCTGTTGTGGCTCAGCAGATTGAGTGCTCTCCTGCAAACGGAAAGGTCACTGGTTTTTGATTCTCAGTCAGGGCACATGCCTGGGTTGCAGGCCAGGTCCCCAGTTGGGACGTGCAAGAGGCAACCGATCGATGTATCTCTCACATACATCCATGTTTCTCTCCTTCTCTTTCTCTGTCCCTTCAGTAAATAAAAATCTTAAAAAAACTAAATAAAACCACAATAAGATATCACCTCACACCTGTCAGAATGGCCATTATTAATAAATTGACAAACAAGTACCTAAGTGCCCTTCAGTCAAAAAACTGGCACATTTGCGCAATGGAGTACTACACAGTGGAAAGAAAGGAGGAGCTCCTACCCTTTGCGACAGTATGGATGGAAGTGAAGAATATTATGCTCAGTGGAATAAGCCAGTCAGTGAAAGATAAACACCATGTGATCTCACCTATAACAGGAATCTAATGAACAAAACAAGCTAATGAGCAAATTAGAACCAGAGACATGGAAACATGAACAGACTGACAGCAGCCAGAGGGGAGGGGCCAGAGGGATAACGGTGGAAGAAGGCCAAGGAGCTAGTCAAAGATCACGTGTGAATGACCCATGGGCATGGACAACGGTGTGGGGATGGACTGGGAGTGGTGCATGGGCTGGGCGGAGGGGGCGAAGGGAGAAAAACTGAGACGGCTGTAATAAAACAACAATAAAAAAGACAAATAAAGAAATATACATATACACCTGTTATTCTCATTATACTTTTAGATTATAACCTTCTTCCTAAAGGATAAGATCATTGTTTCTTTGTAAATTTACTTTAATTTCTTTACCTGATGGCTCAATTAGTGTTATTCAATGAAGTTATTATCTGATAAATTATGGAATATATATATTATCAAAATATTTCTAAAGTATACTTAAGCCTTAGCTGGTGTGGCTCAGTGGATTGAGTGGGGCCCTGTGAACCAAAGGATCACCTGTTCGATTCCCAGTCAGGGCACATGCCTGGGTTGTAGGCCAGTACCCAGCAGGGGATGCACGAGATGCACCATGCATTGATGTTTTTTTCCCTCTCTCCTTCCCTTGCCCTCTAAAGATAAATAAATAAAATCTTAAAAAATATATATTTAATGTGCCATTTATTTTATTTTAGAAAAATAAAATTAAAAGATTTTATTTATTTATTTTTAGGGAGAGAGAAGGAGAGGGAGAGAAACATCAATGTGTGCTTGCCCCTTGCTCCTCATGTGTCCCCTACTGGGGACCTGGCCTGCAACCCAGACATGTGTCCTGACTGGGAATCAAACCAGGCCCCTTTGGTTCACAGTCCAGCGCTCAGTCCACTAAGCCACACCAGCCAGGGCTACTTTTTATTATTAAAATACTTTTGAAATGCAAATCAAGATCTGTGCCCCAAACATTATAAATGTCCTGTTAAGGTGGATTAAGGATACTGCCCATTGAAACTGAATATCCTCTTCCGACGTTTACTTTTTTGCTACCTCTAATACACTTGTAATTTCTTTTCTTTAATTTTTATTTATTTATTTTAGAGAAAGAGGGAGGGAGGGCAAAAGAGAGGGAGAGAAACACCAATGTGTGGTTGTCTCTCACATGCCCCCAACTGGGGACCTGGCCTGCAAGCCACACATGTACCCTTGACTGGGAATTGAACCAGTGACCCTTTGGTTCACAGGCCAGTGCTCAAACCACTGAGCCACACCACCTAAGGCTAAACTTGTAATTCCTTAGAGGGCCCAAGTAGCTATCAAAGTCAGACTGCCTGTATTTGAATCCAGTCTCTATTACTCAACATATTACCTTGGGCAAGTTATTTAGTCCTTTGAGGAGACTAAATTTCCTCATTGGCAAATGAGGTCAATAATAGCATACTAATCCTAAGGTTTTAATGAGGTTTTAGCAAGATAATCCATTTAAAGCACTTAGCAGTATTTGGCTAAGATTGAGTACAGTATCTGTTTTATCAGTTTAATATCTGATATGTCCTCTATCCCAGGACATTATAAATGAATTTTTGGAACTGGGAAATGGAATTTTTGGAACTGGGAAATGGAATAGGAGCTTATTCCGTCTACTTGCCCATCAACCCAGTATTGCTGTACTTCCTGGAATGGTGCACACACACACAAAAAAACCAACCCCCCAAAAACTAAAACAAAAAATGCTTAGCAAAATGCCTGGCACAGGTAAGTAACTAATAAATATTAATTCATTATCTAAATGAATTGACATAGAAAATTAGTCACAATATATAGTTAAGGTGCTTCTCTTGAAAGGTCTTTTCTCTTGGCTTGTCTTGCATACTTATACTCAGGGATAAGGGCCAGGATTGGGTCAGGGTCAAGGTCCATTTAAGGCTTCCCTCTCCTGTGAACCCTCTCCTTCTCCCATATAAAGTGAGTGGCCTCTTCGGGGTTCCCTGGGTATCCCCTTCACACTGAGTGTGAAATCAAGTGTGTAGTTGGCTCCCTGTCCAGACTGTAGGAACTTGGACAGAAGGGCTGTGTTACTCTCCCCTGCATCCCACAACACAATTTGTCGAGTACCCACATGAACAAAGAAGCACAGAGCAGGCAGTGAAAGGAAATTCTTGCCCTTTCCCTCTAGTTGATCAGATACCCAGGGACAGATTAAGAAGAGGTTATAGAAATGGAAGAGGTTGGTATTAGGATTAAAGAGGATCCTGCAAACTTAGAAAAACACTGTTTGTTCTGTAGGAATGGAAACAAGGGGCCACGGAAACAGAATTTAAGTCCGTTCAGTCTGTTGGTGACAACGAGCTGAAGCAAACACGCTTCTGCAAACCTACCCATCAGTGTTGGCTCTTGCGTGTGAAAATCCGGCAGTAAGCACGGACCCACTCCAACAAAAAGACCTCCGAGTGCCGGCCAATCAATACTTCTCACCCAAGCAACCGCACTGCTGCAGATGATGTCAGCGAAGTTCGAGCCCTGCGAGTCCTCCAGCCCACGAATGCCACACTTCTCCAAAATGCTACATGACGTCACCAGCCTGTTCTGTCCTTGGAGACCATGCCTGGCCAGCAGAGTTCTCCCTTACTAAAGTAAGCAATAAATTCAGCTTTGTCCTTTCATTTCATGTATGGAGGGGGTCTCAGCATTCTTCGATAATTCTAGAAATTTTTGCGTCCTGAGATAAATTTCCTGTAACAAAAATCATTATTTTAAACATTTAGAATGGACGATTCAGCTATTTTTAGTAAATTCACAGTGCAACCATCATTCCGATTTAATTTCAGAATATTCTCTCTACCCCCAAAGGAAACCCTGTACTTCTTTTTTTTTAAATTTTTACAAAGATTTTATTTATTTATTTTTTTTTAGAGAGAGGGGAAGGGAAGGAGAGAGGGAGGGAAACATCAATGTGTGGCTGCCTCTTGAGCTCCCCCTACTGGGGTCCTGCCCTGCAATCCAAGCATGTGCCCTGACTGGGAATCAAACCTCAACCTTTTGGTTCGCAGCCCATGCTCAATCCACTGAGCTACACCAGGGCGAAACCCTGTACTTCTTAATTGCCTCTTCTCTTCATCACCTGTCCACCACTAACCCACTTTCTGTCTTTATAAGTGTATGTTTTATTTTATAAATCCAAGGTGACTTAAGTAAGGACTCTTCTAGAAACCTTTCTTGCTCCTTTGACTTTAACCAACACAGAAGTTTTCAAGCTGTAGAAATATATTAATATAGCACGATACAGAAATTGAGTTTATAATGGAGCACAAAGCCAGAATTCTAATAAATATACTGTGATATACTTATCAAAGACGATGTTAATGCTAATAGACAAGTCCCAGAAACCAGGCTCAGGGGTAGAAAATTTCCCTCCGAGCTCCAGACTCATATATTTTATTGCCTACATCAAAACATAGTTTGGAACAAATGTAGATGAGTCACATTTCTCAATTTCAAATTTCCCTACAAAGCTGCAGTAATCCGAAGCAGTGAAATAAACTCATGCGTCTGTGGTCAATTGACTTTTGACAAAGGTGCCAAGACCTCAGACGGAAATGTAAATCTTCGTGACGTGCGATTAGGCAATGGTTGCTTCGTTATGACATCAAAAGCACAAAGAGCAAAAGAAAAGAAATATACACACTGGACTCCATGAAAATTAAAAGCTTCCGTGTTTCAAAGGACATTGTATTAGTTTGCTCGGGTGGCTGCAACGAAGTCCCGCAAATGGTGTGGCTCAAACGGCAAAAACGTGTTGCTTCCTAGTTCTGGAGACTAAAAGTCTGATGTCAAGGTTTCGGCTGGGTCGATTCCATCCGAAGGATGTGAGGAAAGGGTCTGTTCAGGGTCTCATTCCTTAGCTTGTAGATGGCTGTCTTCTCCCTGGTCCCTGTATATCATGTTCCTTCAATGCATGTCTGTGTTCTAATTTCCCCTTTTTATAAGGACACCAGTCATATCGGACACCAGTCTAATGACCTCAGTTTACCTTTATGGCCTCTGTAAAGACGTTGTCTCCAAATGAGGTCACATTCTGAGATACCAGGGGTTAGGACTCCAACATGTCTTTTTAGGGGACCCAGTTGAACCCATAATCTAACACGTATCAGGAAAATAAAAAGACACCCCCCCAAATGGGAGAAACTGAAAGTCATATGTAAGATCAAGTATCTAGTATCCAGAATATATAAATAACTCTTACAACTAAATAATAAATAGGCAAATAACCCAACAAAACATGGGGAAAGGATTTGAATAGATATTTCTTCAAGGAAGATATACAAGTGACTCATAAGCACATGAAAAGATGCTCAACATAATTAGTCATCAGAGGATTGCAACTCAAAACCGCAGGATACCACTTCACACCCACTAGGATGGCTAATGCAAAAACACATTAACAAGTGTCAGTGAGGATGTGGAAAAACTGGAATCCTCATTCATTGCTGGTGAGTATGTAAAATGGTACAACCACTTTGGAAAATAGTTTGGAAGTTCCTCAAAAAGTTAAACATAGAGTTACCATATGACCCAGTAATTCAGTCCTGGGTATATCATGAATTTTGACAATGGTGCCAAGAACACTCATACATACAACTGGATGCCGACGAGGCTCCGACAGATCTGGAAACCCGTGATCGAAGCCTGCCTGCCCTCCTGCGAGAGACTCCGGTTGAAGTTACCCGTCCGCAGAGAGCCTTGCAATGACAGATGAGAAGCAGACCTGATTGCTGCTGGAAGGACCTGTCGAGATAGACTATGGACTTATCTTGACATCAATTTGTGCGTTTCCTGTGTTCCTTTTACTTTTTTGATAGTCTATTGTATAAAACCCTTCTTTCCTCTGACCTCAGTTTCGTTATGTTGTGTTGGGGTTTTGAGAGGTTTCTTTCTTCTTCTCCCAGACATTTCTTTGAACATGAATGGCCATCTCCCCACCTCTGCCTCCCCTCACCTGTTACGAATGCCCGGACATTCTAACACGTCCTCTGTGCGTCTCTGTATTCCCTGGAAAAGCCCCAGAAATAACCCACCAGTGTTCTTCCCTACTGCCTCTTAGGTCTGTTTAGAAAATCTGGAGTTCAAAAACACTCCCGGCCATGTTGATTATTTTAGTGTAGTAAATTACAAACATTGATCTAGCTACAGGGCCATGTAACAGGTTATACATACGGTAGCCACTCTGATTTGATGAAAGTTGCCACCACGGGCATTGACACATGTGCTGGTTTGGGTGTGTGTATACTTTGTACCCTGGAATAAGGTTTATGAACCTTCCTCTTGGCTTTGCATCACGTCCAAAGGGGTCCTGCTGGGTTGGCTCTGCCGGAGAGGGGAAGGACACTTGGTTAAGGAGATGCTGAAGGAACGGGAGAAATGTGGCAGATTCCTGCTGGGGAGGGTCAGAAGACACCCATTCTGAATGTAATTTTTATGTTTATCCCAAAACAATCTTGGCCTTTTCCATACATTGGCTTCATTTGACCATCTTCTTTTCCTCGAAGGTTTATAAGTTCCACTATGTTCTGTCAACTGTCCCAGTTTTGGTGGATTTTTTTTTTTCTGGCTTATTATAATAAGACATCATTCTCTCAGATCTCCAGCCGCACCTCCCCCCAAAATCAAGCACTTCTAATCCAGAGAGAAGGGACTCTATGTGTACTCTTTTTTTTTAAGATTGTACTTTGTTTACAATCTTAAGGGAAGGGAAGGAAAAAGAGAGGGAATCACTGATGTGTGAGAGATACACCAATCAGTTGCCTCTCACACGCCTCCAACTAAGGACCCGGCCCACAACCCAGGCATTGCTCTGACTGGGGATTGAACCGGTGACTCTTCAGTTCGCAGGCCAGCCCTCAACCCACTGAGCCACACCAGCCAGGGCTCTATGAGTCATCTTTAACATTTGAGGTTATTCATTTGCAAGTGTGCATAAGCAAGGGTTCAGCTCCCGGTCATTCATTCCTCCCACCTCCCTGTGATTGGCAGCTCCTGGAATTCTACTGTAAGAAGCCCTCTTCCCTTCTATAGTCAAACTCTGTAGCTGGTCAGTTAAAGCAGGCAATCTTAAAATTGTAATAAATATCCTTAAAGTTTTATTTTCATTTAAAAACATGCACAAGTCCGCTCATCCATCCTTTCTTTGATATCAGGCTAAAGCCTTTCCTTTGACTGGGGTCTGCTGGTGGGGTCTGCACATGAGACACCGTTAGCACATCAAACAGCACCATTCATTGCAGGTGCAGTCACATGTGGAGCAAACTGGGGGCAGAATTCGGGATTTTGACACCACTTTCCTCCACCCAAACTTCCACATTTGCTTTACTCACTCCTAATTCCACAGCTGTCTTTTTCCCTTGAGAAAGACCGGACACAGACCTGTCTTTATCACACTTTCCCCAAGCATTAATTTTCATAGTGATTACCACTTTCTTCACACTCCTATTTGTATGGTGTTAGTAACATTAAATTAAATCATGTCATTATACTAAGCATGACTTGCATAAACAAGTTTGGGAACAAATGACTGACTTTTGGGAAGCACACAACTCAATTAGGGTGAGAAATGACTGACCCACCAGGGAGTAGCCTCCTTCATGGTTGTAAAGGTTGGGTGGGCCTTGAGCTACAGGCATATTATTCACACAGAACAGCCCTGGCTGGTGTGGCTCAGTGGATTGAGCACTGACCTGTGAACCAAAGGGTCATGGGTTCAATTCCCAGTCAGGGAACAAGTCTGGGTTGTGGGCCAGGTCCCAGTAGGGGATGCATAAGAGGCAACCATGCATTGATGTTTTTCTACTTCTCTTTCTCCCTCCCTTTCCCTCTCTCTAAAAATAAATAAATAAAATCTTAAAAAAAAAAAGAAAAAAGCCTAAATTCAGAGACTTAGCATTCAAATACACACAAAGGTAGGACTGAAATTCTTTTGAGAGAAATGCTAACAAAAAAGATTTGGAGGAACCTCTCTGTGCTAGGTCCATAGGAGGACCAGCCATGCTTCTGTGGGAGGGCATAATGCCAGAGACTCCATGTGGATTTGATTAGCATCAGTGGGTCTACTCCTGGTAAATGCTCTAAAATATTAAAATATATATCCCTTTGAAGGAGGCAGGAAAGGAACTGTTCCTAGTTTGTGTTTAATAAAATATCGAAGCCTAAAGTAGCCTTAATATAAGTCAGATTACTAAGGATAATAAATTTTCCGAAAGAACCCATTTGCTAGCCAACAGGGGAAAGACTACCCTGTGTGCTGGTGCGCTCCCGTGATAAAACAGCTACCCGGGGATTACAAAGCTGGAAGATTAAAGTATCTGAAAGAGACCTCCACTTACCTTCATTAATGGTTGGACTGCACACAAAGAATAAGCCACCAACATGATTAAAAGTGTTGGTGCTTGAGGGTGGGCCATGGAACCAGAAGTACTTTCTTTCTACCCCTAAATTGTCTAATGAGAAATTATATTCCTTTTACAAGTACAAGCAACAAAAACCCACCATAACTTACCACTGCAGTTAATTAGTAATATACCCAGAACCAGTTTGAAGTTTCAGGCAGAATGGCCCACGGCCCCAACAGAGGACCCCTCTGGGTAATTCTTATTGAGTTCAGTGGGAACACCAAACAATTCTTTAATAATTTTCCTATTGTTTTGTTTAAGACCTTTAAGAGAAGCAAAGATGAAGCAATTGCTGTATGAGCGACTGAAAGAAGGTTCAGTTGAGCTTGCAACTGGAGCCACAGAAGTGACCAGCCTCAAGCCACGTTCCCAAACCACAGCAAGTCTTGGTAAACTGAGGTCGCTGAAGTGTGCACCTCTCTGTGCTTTCGTTGTGCACAGAGTGTGACCCCTGCTCGGTGGTAACACTGCATGGACATTGGCATATTTTGGTTCCTCCCGGAACCAAAAATACCAATTTACCATTTGCTTGGTAAATTGACTAATTCTGTTTACATTACTTTTCCTTAAATGAATTATCGATAATATGACTTAAAAACCACAGTGTCCTTGGGAAACAAGAAGGCTCTTCTCACCACATGTTGATTTAATTAGTTTGATTCTCTGGGGGTAGCTTTTAACCCAGTCCTTGGGAGCTACCGACCTCATAGGCACCCTCGCACACTCCCTGGAAGGTGTGGACCAGTCACCTTTATTAGCTCATCGGAGCTTGTCTGGAGGTAATGTTTCAGAACCAGCATAGCATTTCAAAGGCAGCTTTGTAACTTGTGATCTTTTATCTAAGATAGGGGTGTCAAAGTCATTTTCACTGGGGGCCACATCAGCCTCGCAGTTGCCTTCAAAGGGCCGAGTGTAATTTCAACTCCTTAACAGTTAAGAAGTAGTTATATTTATATAGTCCTGAAATTATTTTGGCCCTTTGAAGGCAACCACGAGGCTGATGTGGCCCCCAGTGAAAACGAGTTTGACACCCCTGCTCTAAGCTATACTTCATGATCAACCAAACCCTGAGTTGATCACCAGGCACTGAAAAATGAATAAATACCAGTTATCAAAAACAGGCACTTCTGGGATGTTCTCCTTTTTCAGACACTGTGTACAGTAGTACAGCTTTCTAACTCGAATCACAGGTATTCTTATCAAAAGCAACTCATTCAAATTTGGAACAATTAGGCTAATTAGTACCTGTCAGTTTCAGAAATTCAAAAATAGTTTTTATTATCCACAAGTTAAAAGTTACATTTCAAGAGAAAAATATCTTGGTATTTAATAGTATTAGTCAATATCTAGTAATTCAAAACTTGAAAATTATGTTCTGTTTAAATGTATGCAAATTATTTAAAATACTTGAAATTACAATAAAATCCTCACCATTCTGCCCATTTTTGTAATTAGATAAGTAGAATTATAATGAGCTCAGTAGTTAATAATTAGTAATATGCCAAAATGACTTCATAAATTCATGAATATGTCAAAATCTCTCTCAGTTTCACTGCCCTTAGAGACCCAACTTTGGACACCCATTCACCTAATGGTCGCATGGCACTGTCACCAGACCCTGTTCTCTTTTGGTTTTGTGGTCTGCTGAATATATCTTTCCTGGACCATTTTCGTTTTACTAAAAAGAAAAAAAAAACATTTTTCTTTGAAACAAAATGAATTAATAGCTGATAACATTTCACTTGAAATTTTAAAAAGCCGCAAATCCAGCAAAGGAAAAGGCAGACACATTAGCATCGATGCAGCCGGTTGGCAACTGGAACCAGACAATTATTGTGGGGAAGCTAACGCGAGTAGGAACACTGATCAAAGTACATGCTCGCCGAAAGTCCTGCTCTCAATGTGTTTATTTAGTGTAGTGCATGGCAGAATATAAACACATAACAATATGCCTTTTCTTGTCACAGGTAGTCTTTTGCATAATTAAAATTTTATATAAAAGAAAACTAAATCTGTAAATTATTGGGAAAGGAACAAGGATATGGGAAAATAATATATTTTATATAAATTATAAAGGACAGTCACGATGAAAACCCATCACTCTCCTTTCTAACTCCGTTTACAAAACAAAGCCAGCTGGTACCATGCTGGGACCTGCTGAGAGAAGGAAACCTGGTGGCCCTGTCCCAGGCCAGCGGTCACAGACAAAATGCTGTCAGGGCGTCACGGCTGGTTCTCAGTTCTTAACTGGAGTGGAGCTTCCTTTTGTGGTCTTCTTCAGGTGGTGGTAGTTGGGCAGGATTTTCATCAGGAAGTCCAGCTGCAGCGTCTGGGGCTGAAGTGAGAACACAATGAAGAACTGACCAACAGAAAGCAAAGCTGAGAGTACAGGTAGAAGTGACTGCCGCTAGGTCATGGAGTTACAGGTGATTAGCACTGACTTATTATTGCTTACCCATTTTTAAACAACTTACAAGGAACGCATGTTCAGTTTGGTAACAAGAAAAGCCAAAAGATTTTCAATGTAAAAGTATATATAACGATTCAGTTTTCAACACTGCTTTTATAGATTTCACCCTGACCCCTAAAATGTTAATGTTCCAATTAGAGGGGGCAGGGTGGAGGGGGGCCAAGAGGGAAAACCTGGGACAACTATAATAGCATAAACAAGAAAATATAATTTTTTACGAAAGCTTCAATTACATGAGACAACATGAGTAAAATACCCAGAATGCACTGCTTTCCACAAGACCTACACAACACACATGTGCACACTCATCTGACCTTTGCACTTCATGTACCGGCTTTGCCCAAGCTTTCCTCGCTGGAAAACTTCCTAGGGCACTTGTGAAAAATATAATTTTTTTTAGCTCTTGCCCTAGACAGTCTCTGATTCATTACGTGTGGGGAATCCTTTTTTTTAATGAGGATTTCTACATGATTTTTGTGATCACTGAAATCTGGAAAGCAGCATTGCATACCATTGTGTATTACATTTCAGATATTCTTACTCAATTCTAATCTCCCTTCCCAGCTCTAGCTTCATTTCTCCTCTTTCATCATTTTCGCTGTTCTGTAGAAAGATAGTGAAAAAATGCTGGATTGGTTCTTATTTCCTTTTTAGTCTACTGAATACTTGCTTATAATAATAAAACAGTAATAATAAAAGCCAAACATTACAGAAATAGAATAACCCGAAAGAACTGGAGTTTAAATTTCTGATAAAATATGGCGAGGAATCAGAGGCAAAGTGATAAATGTCTTGAAAAAATATTTTCTTTTGGAGGAGTGGAGCTAAAGAAGCATTTTGCATGAGCCAACCAATGAGGCTCCAGATTTCAATCAGAATGTCTCTGTCCAAAGTCCCAAACGCCGTTCTTATTCATCTACTATGCTATCAAGAGAATCCAAATACAACCCCTTCGTTACTCTAGGTTATTAGAAGATCATTTCATAAGCCAGGAAATTATCCAGACACACTTGCACATTTACAACATGTACTTATTTTCATCCTAATTATGTTAGTAAACAATTAATGGGTCCCAGCTGGCTGTCCACTGTAAATTTGGTTCTCCCAACACTTGAAGGTTGATATTTTCGGAGGAATCAATACATTCTAAGATTTTGTGATAAAGCATCAGTAAAATGCATAAGACCAGGATTATATCTCTGAATTTTCTTCTCTCATAATCAATTTGTCATTGTCAAATGTTACATATTTTTTTACATATGAACTTAAAGACTGAATAATTCCACTGCAAATAAATTCTAGTTTTAGAGATGTTTCTATGATGTTTTATTTCAGCTACTTGCTTTTTAAATAGTGGATGTGCTGCTCCATTAAAACAAACAGGTGGTATTCTAGGGAAATAAGCAGCCAAAGAAAACTCTTTAAAGAGAGGGCCCCGTACCTGTGGCCGCTCAGTCTGCACCCGACGGAGACAGTCCACGCCGTAGATCACTGTGTTCTCAGGGATGACCTCAAATGTATTTAGGTTGCAACAAGCCCCAATGATGCAGCCACTTGTCAAAATTACATTCCTGCCCACGTATGCTGCAGTGAAAACATAGGAGGAATTGCAATTTAAGACATCAAATGACGAGAACGCTATTTTTTCTAAGGTGATTCAAACTGGCTTAGGAAAAAAACTTAAGAAAATACATCATTTCAGCTCTAGTATTCAACACAGAGCTCTGCTACTTTTTGGTTGTGTGGCCTTGGTCAAGTCACTGCGAATTCTCTGAGCAAGTTTATGAATACATGGAAAAACCACTCTACTTCACAGTTTACTGTAAGAAATAAATGGGTGAGTGTTGTATGCTGCTGAGCAAAGGTTTGACACATAGTAAGTATATAATAAATAGAAAATGACAGCGAGGATGGGAATAATAATTGGTAATACAAATTAAAATAAAACCATTAAGCAGGTTCACAAAGAGTCTAATTTTATTATCTGAAAGAGAAGCATGTTCTTTCATGCCAATCACAACCCAGAAAAATAAAACATTATTCTAGAAAGTCTCATTGTTCAGGTTCGTGCTGGACCTTACTGGGACGAGCTCTTGGACCTGCTTCCTAGTAGTGGTGATGACTTTGCATGACCCTGCCCGGCCCCATCTGTGATAAGTAGCTTAAATTTGGTTCTGATTGGCTAGGGTGGTAGACCTGAAATTAAAGAAAACAAATAGCTAGAGAAACTGATTTTTCTTTGATTCTACGATAACATTAATCAACTAAATGTCATCGACATTAGCATTTAGTAGAAATCTTTTTGCCAACTTTCATTTGAACTTTCCACAAAGTTCAGTTCTGATTTAAATTTACACAGCTGAATTTTAAATTAAATGTATTAAACACATTACCGGACTGGGTTCCTTAAAGGCAAGGAATTAATCTCACAGCTATCTCAGTCCTCTTCCAACCACACCTTCCTTCCATGTACACCACTTCGCCAGAGTCTGGACAGGCACACCTTGAAAATACGGCAGGGCTGCTTCCAGACTACCGCAATAAAGCGAATCTTGCAATAAAACGAGTCGCACAAAGTGTTTGGTCTCCTAGTGCATATAAAGGTTATGTTTACACTATACTATCCTCTGTTAAGTGTGTCCCAGCATTGTGTCTAAAAACATGATGTGCACTTAGTTAGAAAATACTTTATTAGGCCCTGGCTGGGGGGCTCAGTTGGTTGGAGCGACGTCAGCACA
Source organism: Sturnira hondurensis (assembly GCF_014824575.4). Classification (NCBI taxonomy): domain Eukaryota; kingdom Metazoa; phylum Chordata; class Mammalia; order Chiroptera; family Phyllostomidae; genus Sturnira; species Sturnira hondurensis. The sequence goes on along the minus strand of NW_028081271.1, from coordinate 13,757,591 downwards.
GCAAGAGGCTGCGGATTCCATTTCCGGGCAGGGCGCACACCTAGGTTGTTGATTCCTCCCTGGCTGGGGTGCGTGCGGGAGGCTGCTGACTGGTGTTTCTCTCTCTTTTTCTCTTTACCCCTTCCTCTCTCTCTGAAATCAGTGAACAAATCCTCGGGAGAGGATTAAAAAAACACAAACAACACCTTAGTGCTACCATTGCTAACCATCATTTGAGTTTTTTCAGCAAATGGTAATCTTTTTGTTGGTGGCGGTTCCTGCCTTGATGTTGAGGAAAATGCAGTGTCTGTAAAGAGCAATACAGCGAGGTATGTCTGTCCTTAGGTTGTATTCTGATGCCACAGAGAGAAAGGAGGTCATCGCTTTGCACAGTAAAGCTCCCAACACAGCTTACCTTTTGATTCAATAACATTATTATCTCCTATTTTCATGGCTTGGGAATCTGTAAGCCAGAGTTAAGTAAACACTGTAAACAGAGTTTCTCATTTTTTCCCTGCTAATTCCCTGGGACCTTGTCCTGCACAGGGACAGAGGACACAAGGGAGGCGAGGGAGGGCTGTGCATGCTCGGTGGCCAAATTCTTTGCCCAGGGAAGTCTGAAAGTAAAGTTTTAATCTTTAAATATAAATATGCCTAAGTATAAATAAATGACTCCTCTGTTCTTTAGAGAAATGAGCATCTTATATGCCAAGGCTAACCTATTTCCACAATTGTTTAAAAAAATTAATACTACCTATCACTCAATAGCTCAATAATAAAACTGTTCATGGTTTGACGCATTTTACATAATTATACATTTCTCTTTACATAACTGGGGATCAAACTGTAAAATCAAATTATACAAAGTTTTGCAGCTTACTTTATTTGGTTTCTTTAAATGTACATATTATATACCATTAAAATTGTTAAAAACATAATTTTAAGTGACTGCTTAGTCTAACAGTCCATTTTATATTTTATTTAAATATTTTGCTACTCTTAAACATTTAGATTTTTTCCTCCAAGTATTTTCTATTACAAAGTAATGTTTTGCTGACATCATAAAAAGACTGGACTATCTTTTTAGAGTACAAAGTCAAGCAAAAGAACTGGTGATACTCTGGGAGAAAAAAAACAAAGAATGAAATATTTTCAGCCCCACCCACCGTTTCCTTGCATCAGACAATGGACTGTCAACCTGCAACGACACAGGAATCAAAGGGACACAGCTGTGGTCCTGGAATCAGGACAGAAGCGAAGATTACTGCTTCTGTTTCTGCCGTCACTTAGTCACTGCTACCTGGCAACAAGCTGTAAGAATAGGAACAGGATGGAGCCTTCAAAATGCTGAGCTCAAGGTCTTTGTGTGCGTACATGTGTGCCGCACATCGGAAGGTGGCGTACGTACTTCCTTCCTCTACTGGGTTATTCTGTGGAAGAGGGGGAATACTTTCCTGATACACTGCAACTCTATCTTCTCAAGGAACTGGATGGCCTAGCCCTAAAAATGTAATTAATTACATATAGTAAAATTATATGTAATTAATTACATATAATTCATGTATATTTGATACATAAATTATGATAATTTCTATGAAGAGTCTTGGTACTAAAAGACAGCAGGGAATGATTTATCCCAAATTACTGTAAAGGATACAACAGCCAACTTCAAACACGTTATTGGTGCCAATGACCATAGGTTTGGGGTCTGGATCTTCGGTGTCAGGGGTGATGTTATCGGGGTGACTAGAAAAACAAGAGACAAATCATCAAAAAGTCAGGAATACAATAAGCAATTTTCCTGTTTTAGAATCTGGCTTTATTCTCTCAATTTCATCCATATCAGTCTTAAAATATGCAACTATGTAATTTCTTAATCCGAGTGAATTACTTACCCCTTGTACTTGATTCAGAGTTAAAAAGGAAGCACTGAGATGTAGAGAAGTCACAGGTACATGTAGGAGAACAGCCTTCCTTTTATTAAGTAACTAATTATTATTACTTTTCATTGATTTTAGAGAGAGGAAAGAGAGAAAGAGGGAGAGACAGAGAGAAACGTCAATTTGTTGTTCCACTTATTTATGTTGATTCTCATATGTGTCCTGCCCAGGACCAAACCTGAGACCTTGGTGTGTCGGGATGATGCTCTGACCCAGGGGTCCCCAGGCACCAGTTTTGTGGAAGATTTTCCCACAGACTGGGGCTGGGCGTGGGGGGGGGGGTGCAAAATGGAGCTCAGGTGGGATGTGAGCGATGGGGATCTACTGGACCCGGGGTGGGGGACCCGGGGTGTGGGACCCGCACTCTGACCAGCTGAGCCACCCTGCCAGGCTATTCCTTTTATTTTTTTAAACTCAAAGCTCAGATGGCCTTCTCCAGGACAAGGCAAAAAAGATACTGGCCATGACTCGTATTTAGATTGTTGAATTGGAATTAAAATCATGCCTAAGTTAAAAGTTTTTCAATCTTAATAATCATTTGTAAACAGATATTTACATAAAATATTTTATGCTGTGAGGTAGTTAGTTGAAGTATTTGGAACATAAAATGTTTCTGGTCTAAGAGGAGGAGGTCATTTTAAGATGGTGATCTGACTGCTGAGTTACTACAGAATATAGTTTTTAATTGACTTACGCTAAAGATGCCAAAATATATTTTAAAAAGAAACTACTTATTATGGTATGAAACTCCCAAATCCTAAGTAAGGTTTAATTTAAAAAATCTCCTTTTTATCAGTTAAATATTTTCCCAAGGTCTTTGGTACAAATTCCACCCACTGTGGCTATAAACTAGGTACAAGCTTGTATTTCCTGCCAAGATTTTATCTAGAAAGCTTTACAAATGCTTATGAAAATTTCACAGGTATTACAGTCTAGTTCACTAAGATCATGTACATGTTCCAACATTTTATTACTTTTTAATCTTTCAAGTTTAAAAACTGCTGGTGGGACCCCAGATTTTTCAAACATAGTTCTGGGCATGACTCTTACAAAGCGTATGAAGATTCCTGTGACGCTCATGCGTCCGAACACGAGAAACAACCCTTCAGCCGAGAAGTCCAACCAGCAGACTTTCTTTAGGGCGATCGGCGCCGCACGGGGATGTTGGAAGTACTCAGGGGAGGTTTGCGTAAGGAACAGCGGAGGCGCCACGCGTAAGGGGAAGGTTATCAGGCTGAGCACTGGAGTCTCGCCAGCCACCAACCTACCAACCAGCGACCAGCCCTGGACAAGTCTCTTCACTCCCCTGGTCTTTCCTTTCCTCCTCTGCTAATGACTGGCGCTGAAAAAGGTCCTCAATGCTTCTCCAGTTCTAGAACAGTGGGGTTCCCAGACGTCAACCGTAAAAGGCCCCTACAATGGGCTGAAATTAATAAAAACGCCACCTGGTGAACCTAGTTCGGAGTCTCCAGAAGAGCCTTACTCACGCGTTTATGATCAGCGCCTGCTCTTCTATCAGGTTTCCTTCGCCGATCACGATGGGTCCGGCCTCCGCAATGATTCGTGCTTTAGGGTGGATCACCGTCCTAGGTCCTGTTAACAGCACGGTGAAAATGAATTATTAGTGGAGCCTACACGTCGAACGGGAGCATGACGAAAGGGCGGGGGAAGCTGTTGGGAGGAACATTTTCTAAAGCGTGTGCCGGGCACCAGACAAGGTACTTTACAAACATTATCTCCTCTGCTGTTATCACTGGTACTTAGCGCCAAACCTCAGACCAAGGCGAGTGGAGCCAGCACAGGCCTTGGAGCCAGACAGCCCCGGCTCGCCCTCTATTTTTGGGCCCCTGGTATCTCAGCAGCAAAACGGAGGTGGTGGCAACACCAGTCTGGCGGGGCTGCTGTAAGGATTAGCTGAGATAATGTTTGTAGACTCAGTATTCTACAGTATGGTTGCAACAAAAATTAACTACCTTCCTTTCCTTCATAAAGGTAATCCACCTAACCCTTTTTTTTTTTTCTTAGAGCAGCCAAGGCATGTGCTCTGACCGGGAATCAAACCGGGGACTTTTCGATGACGCCCAACCAACAGAACTACACCAGTCAGGGCCCACCCAAGGCTTTCTTAGGCCAGAGTGCCGCAGGGCTAGTGTTTTTATTAAACGGTTGAGAGGGAGTAAAGAAAGGGAGTCAGAGGACATGGAAACCAACCTTAGCTTTGTTACTTGTCACTATCCCCATCACGAGTTCAGCCCTGGGGAGGAGGCAGGGCTTCTGTGGTCTGGTTTAGGATGAGGTTTTTCACTCTTAAAGGTTAAAGAGGGACCGTGGAGAGTCCCAAATGTGATTGCTGGAGCCCCGAGGCAATGACTCCAATCCCAAACCGAGGGGGTCAGGGAAGGGGTCTCACTACACCCACTTCCCGATGGGCGTGGCGGAGGCCCTGCCTGGCCGGAGCAGTTTCGGGAATGCCAGCACATGCCCTCTCCTGGCTCTTACTCATCCACAGTCCCAACATGCTGATGATAACGAAACCACTGATGAGAAAACACAACCTCCTTTTAGCCTCTCCCTCCAATGCCCACTCTACCCATCCCCAATTCCAAAGCGATTTTTATTGGTAAACCAGCAGACAGGAAGCAACGGACTCCGAGAGCAGCACAGAGTGGCAGTGTTGATAGAAGGCGGGGAGGGAGCCAGGCAGACGACCCGGACCACGAATTCAATGGTATGAATTGCTAATTTATTCAATAACCATTATCTGCCTGTGACGTGCAAGGTGAAGTGCTGTCTGTCACAGGAAAACAAAAAGACGTACACTCTGTGTTTGCCACTTGGGCCTGTCACCCTAAAAACGGGCACTGCCTCGGGGGCTTGCTCACAAGAGTATTAAAGTAAGTAAGGAGGTGCTCCTGGTACCCAAAGAACTGGAAGGGAACCCCAGCGCAGGTTATGTTTTTTCCTAACAGTGAAGAGCTGGAGATCAGAAAAGAGTAGGCGGAGCTAAAACAGGACACACAGCATCTGCTAAGCAATGCCCCCAGTGTGGCTTTATTATTTCTGTCACCTCTGGTCTCAACCCCTCAGCCGCTAAGTAATATTTCCCTGGCAAGTGCGCCTGTTCGGGACAGGATATTTTGGGGTAGAAGACGGGATCTCTCAAATTCCTGGGAAGCTTCTCAACTTGACCGTGATTATGAACATGTGTGTCTTTTTCTTTGTTAAAACGTACACACAATTTATAAAAGGAATACATGCTCATTACAAAAAAATTACAGCAAAAAACTGCAAAGATCCTCCCATACTAATCCCATTCCCTGGAGGTAAGTAACTATTCTTAAAAGTCTGAAGTATATTATTCCAGAGTTAAGTACTACTTAATATAAGCCTTATCTCATTACACAGTTAAAAAATAAATTCAACTTGAAGGGGAAAAAATACAGATTAAAACCACATACATTTTTTTAAAACCAAGGAATAGTATTTATCATGCTATAGTTTGTTTTTCTTCACCTAATAAGTCATGGTCATTTTCCCTCATAAGTACAGCAAAATAGATATTTTTAAATGGCTGAACAGTATTTCATATCATATTAATATGCCATCATTCATTTCACCTATTCGTTAATAATGGGCATTTAGATGTTTTCATTCTGGTGGGAGAGGTGCTAACCAGCACTGAAACAAACATTGTATTCCTTTGAAATGAGATATTCCTTTTTCAATAGATTTTGTTTTAAAGGGACAGGAAGGAAGCAACACAGAGAGAGAGAGAGAAACATCGATGGGTTGCTTCTCACATGCCCCCAGCTGGGAACCTGCTCCATAACCCAGGTGTGTGCCCTGACTGGGAATAGAGTGAGTGACCTTTCTGTTCACAGGCCAGCGCTCAATCTACTGAGCCACACCAGCAAGGGCCGAAATGAGATATTTCTCCAGATCTCCCAGCTGTGAGAACCAATTTAAATCTGCAGTTTGCACAATCATAGATTTGTGCTTCAAAATGTTCTCCGATAAAGGGACACAATCTACTTAAAATTCTTTGTAATGAAAGTCCCCACCAGCACCCACCCTTATCTAGAAAGTCTAGACTCGGCCTGGATCACTTACAGGTTATGTGCTTAATCTCACAAAAGCTGTTTTCTCACCTGTACAAAGATGAGAAGTATAACCACAGCTTTGGGTGGAAGTGTGAGTTATAGAAAATAATGTTTGAAAGGGAGATCATGGGGTCTGGCTCATAGTTCTTAAAAAAAAAAAAAGGCCCTGGCTGGTGTAGCTCAGTGGATTGAACCACACGATCGCAGTTCGATTCCCAGTCAGGGCACATGCCTGGGTTGCAGGCCAGTTCCCAGCAGGGGACTCACGAGAGGCAACCATACATTGATATTTCTCTCCTTCTCTCCTTCCCTTCCCCTCTACAGATAAATAAATAAAATTAAAAAAAAAAAAGGTTCATCACTATCTGACACTAAGAGCTAAAAAATATCTTTATCATAGTAGACAAAGTAACCCCTGGTCTGAGTCACAGAGGAAAAGGGTATGTTTTACTCCTTTATTCCAGCCATCATGGTAATGCCTCCTTTTAACCAGCAGAGAAACTTCTGCCCCTTACTTTAAGATAATAAAAAATCTGCCCTGGCTGGTGTGGCTCAGTGGATTGAGTGCCAGCCTGTGACTCAAAGGGTCGCTGGTTCAATTCCCAGTCAGGGCACATGCCTGGGTTTTGAGCCAGGTCCCCAGTAGGGGGCATGCGAGAGGCAACCACATATTGATATTTCTTCCTCTCTTTCTCCCTCTGTTCCCCCCTTTCTAAAAATAAATTTTAAAAAGATAGTAAATTCAATAAGGGTATCTCCCACACTAGCACTAAAAATCTTAGGACAAAGAGGCCGTATGGCTGCCACAGAAAGCACATCCTTGGCTACTGCCGGACACGTAGCCAGAGGCACTAGATATTCTGCTGGTCCTCACGGTGTGGCTTCTGACAAGCAGCCTTGCAAGAAAATACCTGAAAATGGACCAACAAGACAAGGTACCACTGGGACCTGTTTGTCTTTAAAAGTTGCTCTTTTTCCTTCCAAGAATGATAATAATAATAATACATGTTAATTATATGAAAAAAAAACAAATGGATAAATACAATTAAAAATTAAACTAATCCCATTTCATGCCTTATACAATATTTAAAAATAACACCTGAGCTATTTTAAGCAGGTGTTTTCTTATTATTATTGTTTTTATCATTATTAAGTTAAAGTTAGTAAATATCTGGAAAATTGGTTTTAAATCTGAGGGTCTTGCCCTGGGAGGAAGAGCATTATTAAGTTAGTTAAGATGTGTGCTTAAGACACTATCTCCACCTTGCGGCAGCACTGCCAAACTACAAGTCCTGGTGCTTCCGGGCTGAATTTTTGTAAAAGGTCAAACTATCAATGTGGAGTTGCGACGTCCCAGCAAATGTCATGGGTGACAAACTGAATACTGCCTCCCCACTTCTTGTAGGTCTCTTTTGGGCAGAGACTAGAGAAGTTAGAATACATGTACACCAGAATTCATGTACTGAAGTAAATGTGACTGCTAACATTTTGGATTGGTGAATTTTTATTTTACTGGCTGAATTATGTATTTATTATTCTGATTGGAAAGAACACTTAAATTGTCTCTCCTGTTAGGAAAAAAGTCCAAATTTGGCACGTATACCATAATCTGCATGGAACACGGCCCTGTCCCACCTCCCCACCCCCACGCACGTTTGCACTAGTGAGCACTCCGTGCGGCTGCACGATGGCATCCGTGCTCCGGGACTGTGTGTCCGTCCCAGCGCGGCAAACCAAGGAGCCGAGCTCTTGCGCCGCTGCAGCGCACCAGGTGGAGGGAAGGACCACAAACCCCAGCATGGGTTTGCGGTTGTCCAGTACCCAAGCTGTGTTTCCTACTCCCTAGTCAAACCCTGGGCTTGTGGGCTGTTTCCATTCCAGCTCTTAAACTGATGCTAAATACGCTATCAGTAACTGCAGTACCTGAGAACAAGGGACTTGATGGACTGGAGAACTTAAAGGAAGGTTCCAACTCAGGTGAGTCTGCGTCCCATTCAACCTTGTCTCCGCCCGGCTTGGTGCTGGAGGCCGGCGCCAGAGCCCTGTTTCAAGACCCGAGCTGCGACAGCACGCTGAAGCGTGGGCGCGGTTCGCTCTCTGCTTTTCCGCATGCCATGCATGCTTTTGCCTAGAATGGGTCTGAATTCAAACCACATTTAAGGATCTTGAGGGTAAAATGCTTTAAAAATAAAAATCTGTCACCATGGAAAGTTTTTGTTTTTTTTTAAAGGCGCTCTCGTGAACCTTCTTGGGGCTCTTTCTGGCTGGGTAGCGTGTATATTTTCTTAACCACATGTGGTGAAACCCTATTTGGCTTATCTCCTTGTTTGGATAAATGTGTCTAGAGCTGGAGCTGCCTTACTGGGTGACGAAATATTTTTTCTAAATGGTTGGCTGGGCTTGATTCAACATGGCCAGAGAGACATTCCATGCATCAAATTTCCATTCCCTTCCTTTGGTAAAGGACATTTTTCCTCTCTCTCTTTGCCACAGAAAGCAAACTTTGAGTTTGTTTTCCTATGTCAATAAATAGTTGAAAAAAAACAAAGCTTTTTCTTTTTCGAAAATTAAAATTACTTTGACCCGTAGGCTGAAGTACCTGTAAGAACTTCATAGTCCATGAATTCCTCAAGTCAAAGCTACTATTCTGCCTTCCTAAAAAAGATTCCCACAATAAAAGGGAAGCTTTTGGTCTACATTAAAAACTCGAATGAAGAGAAAGAATTTAGTGGGACAAGGGGCTTCCATCGAAGAGCTTTTCCACCGTGCCGAGTTCTGCCTTCACACTACGATGTCCCAGCCAAGCCTGGTCCTGATGCCAGGTGACAGCTTTTCACCCTATTACGCATAGGACTGGAGGACTGTGCTTAACGGTACTTTCCTGAGATGTTTCCGCATTTGAAATAAAATTCACAGGAAATAATGCATGGCTCATGAATCAAGGCCGCCTAATTAAAACAGACTTAATAAAATGAAACCTCAAGTGAGGATAAAATAATCATTTAAAAATAATAATATGCCCTGGCTGGTGTGGCTCAGTGGATTGAGTGTCAGCCTGTGAACCAAAGAGTCACCAGTTCGATTCCCAGTCAGGGCACATGCCTAGGGTATAGGCCAGATCTCCAGTAGGGGGCATATGAGAGGCAACTAATTGATGTTTCTTCTCCCTCTCTTTCTCTCTCCCTTTCCTTCTCTCAAAAAATAAATACATAAAATCTTTAAAAAAATTAACATTATTTTAGTTACTTTCCTTTTATAGAACATCTTGTGAAGTAATATCAGATATTATTCCTTGAATCATGATAAAAATACCAGAAAACAAATAATGCAGAAGATAAACATATGGCCTCATAATTTCTCCTCATAAAACATCTGCCAGCGGTTTCAGAGTTAACGAAGCGTTAACAGAGCACTGAAAGTAAACAGGGTTACCTCCTAAACTTTGAAATTCTGCCAATTTAAAATAAAACCAACCTGGAAAATTCCTAATGATATTCCTTAATACTGGCGCAATCTTCACTGGTTTTATCAGACATGATGCCTAAATTGGTTGAATGCTCAGACTTACTAAAATGTATCATTTTTTTCATATTAAGGAAAGACGTTACTACAAGGGAACGAAGCATAACACGCAGCAGTTGGTGAGGATGGGCTTCCGTTAATGAAGCTCAAAGGGAACCATGCCCAGAGAAACGTGTAAAACAACCTGGAGGAACGTAAAGCATGTTCATATAAGTAAGTCACCAGATGTTGAGTTGTTTATTTGTTTTAAATGTTGGATTTGACCTCTAGCGAAGTTACACTAATAAGATTTAACAGTGTGATTAGCTACCTTGTATTGTGTGCTTATTGTGCATTAAATTTTAGGCAACTGTTTGCACAAATATTCTTATTTAATCTTGCAAAAACTTAGGAAGCAGGTACTCCTATTTTGCATGGGATGGTAACTGCTAGTTGCCACTGAATAGCCATTCTTCCCTTTTCCTTGTAACAGAATCTTATTTTATTAAGGGCAGCAAAGGGACGAGTTACGACTACATTTCCCAGCCTTCCCTGCAGTGACATGTGACCGTAAGACTAAGTAAGTCCAAGGCATTAGACAACAAATAAGGGCTATGTGGAACTTTCAGGATGACTATTTAAAGGGAGCCGACCCAGCTGAAAGACACGACACTGTCTTAATCATTGTTACACTTAACTGCTTTAGCCTGCAAGGCTGGAACTGCTGGACAGTCAACCGACCAGCCCTGAATTGCCAATCTCTAGGCTTTCCATGTAAGAGAACAAACCTTTGCAGGGGTAAGCCACCCCTACATGTAGGTGAACCTGTTCCTAAGACCCACATTTACACAGATGGGGAAACTAAGGTTAGTTCAAGAAATACGGCAACCCAGCAAGTAAGGTGCAAGGATCCTAACCCAATCTGTCACACTTCATGATTCGCACTCTTAACAATTACCCAGGAGAATGTAAGCTCGACAAAGGCAGTACGTTTTTCTGCTGTAGTCATTGCTGTGTCCCTGTGCTTAGCACAGTGCCTGGCACATAGTAGGTACACAATAGATGTCCCTCAAATAAATGAATGACTTATTATGTTCATCCAATAGAAGTTTAAACAGAGACTTCATCACATTACATTCTTTTAGAAATATAAAACATGCCTGGGAGGAAAATACATCGTTTTGTCAATATAATTAGGACATCAGTGAAACAGACACATGTAATACTCAAATACTGTAAAGCACTGAAATGAAATCACATCAATTGTTGGGAAACAACACTAGTAAAACATTTTCTTACCTATAGTTACATCCCCCCTGATTTCACTCTCCACACACACAACCGCTCCAGGGGCAATCTTCACACTGTAGGAAGGAGAAAAGGTGGCATTTATCACAGGTGAGGCTTCGAAACATTGTTATAGAAGCTATCCAGACACTGTGGCAAAAAAGGCTAAGAAAAAAAAATGGATGGAGAGGTGCAAAGTCAGTTGTAAGAAGGTAAGATTTAATATATTATAAACTTCTCAGCTGGCACACTATCCATTAGGTTAAAATCATATATGATGCCTTATTATTACAACACTTGAGAAAAAAGAGTCTTTAGATCCTTTTCTTTTAACACTGGTACTGTTTCTAAATACTAAAAAGCTGAAGACACAGCTATCCATTTGCAGGGGAGTAGTTAATAAATTGTAGGATACTATGAACCAATACACAGTCATAAAAAAATGAATCTCCCTGCCTGGGGTGGCTCAGTGGATTGAGCGCCAGACTGTGAACCAAAAGGTCACCAGTTCAATTCCCAGTCAGGGCACATGCCTGGGTTGCACGCCAGGTCCCCAGTAGGAGGTGCACAAGAGGCAACCACACATTGATGTTTCTCTCTCTCCCTTTCTCCCTCCCTTCTCTCTAAAAATAAATAAATAGAATCTTAAAAAATCATTCTTTATGTGAAGGTTTGACATGATCTCTAAACTAAATGAAGTCATAAAAGCAAAGCCTCAAAATGGACAGTTTATATAACACGTCACCCTTGTTTTGTAAATAGGGGGAAAAGAATGTACATTCGAATTATTTAAACAGCAAAGTAATGTTAATATAGATATCAGAGCAATGCACAATGTTCCTATGTATTTTCTAACTATATATAAAACTCCTTATCAAATGATATAAATTATAGTGCAAATTGTTCAAAACAAGTAATTGCTCAATAATTTATTGATACTTTCTGATATTCTGCTGTGATCTTCCTTTTAGCACCGCTGATTCCAGCTAAATGCTGCCCTAGCTGGGCCTCGTGCTGACATGAACTACACCAAACGACCGTCCCAGTAAACTGACAGTTGGTAGGTAACTTGTTCTCATTAAGAATTTTTCTTAGCGGTAATTGTTCAAGGTGTTAAATCTTCTCTCAAACTCTATGAAATAACAGTGCCAATTTAGATATTTTGACTTCACCATTCTATTTGGGTTTTTCAAAATTCTGATCTCCAGGCATTCACTACTTGTGTACAGAAACACAGTAATTTTGTCCATCGGCCTTGCATCCTGTGACCTTGCTAAAGCCACTCAGTACAAGTAGGTTTTTTTGGATTATCTGGGATTTTCCATGTAAAAAAATCTGTGTCTGCGAATAGGAACAGTTTTATTTCTTCTTTTCCAATCTGTGTGTTTAGTATTTTTTTCTTGCCATGCTGCCCTGTCTAGGACTTGCAGGACAATACTCAGTAGGAGTGAGGAGACCAGAGGGCATGGCCTTGTCCTAACTTCCTAAGACCAACCAAGCTATCAAATTATCTTCTAAGCCATGAATTTGGCATTGTAAGTACATTATTAAAAACCCGGTATGTGATACAATAGAAGTTTTGTTGACCAAAATGTTACTGCCTTGATTTATAAATTTTTCAAAAAGTTCTTTTCTCATTTCAGCAAATGTTTTACAGCCAGTAATGATTGGAAATGTAGATTGCAATGAATCATTCATATCACCATGATTTTTTAGGTTCTATAACTGTTCATGGATCAAAATGCTTATTTTTAACTTACAGCAGATAGTGTAACACAGATGTCTTTTTGACACTTCTTTGATTGAAAAGTTGTTATTGCAAGTTTCTCCAAATGCTTTACTGTGAAATAGATTCATATTTTAAAAAAATAAAATGTGTCTTTAAGTTTTTTCTTTTTTCATTGTGTACCTTTTTATTTTATCTGCATCTTCGCTACCTCCTCCCTCCCCCACCAGTCTCTGTGAGAGGGCGGAAGCCCCTTTAAGTTTTTTCTAACGCAGGGGAATCCCTTCAGAGGCCAGGCAGGTAACTGGAGGTAAAGAAGAGCAGGCAGTGAGAGAAACTGGACGTAGCTGGCTCAGTCCAAGGCTCCCTTAAGAACACTCAGATTAAAATAAAAGCACACTGTTCCGACCAAATGAAACCAGTGTACAGGCGCGCACATTTCACCCCCCTTACAGCAGGCACTTGGAAAAGATCCCGATTTTTGCCATTGCTGGAACAGCTCTTACTTCTTTCATATCCTTCCCTCCTGCTGCCTCCAGTGATATTTTTAAAAATTCAGCAGTATGTTTACTCAGTTACTTACAGTGGTCCCCTGGGTTCTGCACTGTGGGTATTTTGGCTGGATTCCTTCTGTCTAGGTCATTGCAATAGTTAACGTGCTCCATCTGAACTTCCTCATATCATGTCTCTCCATATTCCATCTGCTTTTTAATCAAACATTGCAAACTCTCATTTCCTTTTTTTTCACTTTTTATTGACATTACTGGGTTGACATTGTTAGTCAAATTACATAGGGTTCATGTGTGTAATTCTTTAATACATCATATGTACATTGTATTGTGTGTTCACCACCCCAACAGAGTCATAGGTTTTGCATTTGTCCTGCTTGATGATTGCAAATTTTCATTGTACCTAACACGAACTTACATAGGACACACTTGCCATTCTAATAAAATATTTGTGTTTATTTAGCATGTTGAAATTTTCTAATTTTTGACCAGCATTTACCTGTTGAACATCAGTATTTATTTGAATATTTTAAAATTTTCTCAGGAAGAACAGATAAGAAACTATTATTATTCACTGAGATCAGACAGAGGAGCTGGACGGCAGAGACACAGGGTGGATGCAAGACTTTTTTCATTAAATACCATTTTCCAATCATTTTCATTTTGAATCACATAACTACATTTCGTAGTCAGTAACTTAACCATAAAAATTGATAACATTTTCTCTGTTAGAAGACTTATTTATTGATTTTTAGAGAGAGGGAGAGAAACATCAATGTGTGAGAGATACACCGCTCAATTGCCTTTCACACGCCCCCCAGCTGGGAACCGAACCCGAAACCCAGGCGTGTGCCTGGACCAGGAATTGAACCGGCCACCCTTTGGCGTGGGGGCTGGAGCTCAATCCACTGAACCACACCAACCAGTGTAATAACATTTCCTTTCTTTCTTTCTTTTGAACACACCCGACTGGGGATGGCACCCCCCTGACCAGGAATCCAACCGCAACCTTCTGGTTCATGTGGAGACGCCCAACCAGCTGAGCCACACTGGCCAGGCCGATAACACTTTCTTAGGACTGGGTGTTGAAGAGGTCCTGGATATACTTCTATACTCAAGGTGAACTTTCATACTCCTTTCCTTAAAATGTCCCCCTCAAATCTTTATCCCGACAAACATCTTCCCCTTTCAATATTATTTTATCTAAAAATACTTTCCTGGGCTTCTGGTCAATATGGCAGTGTCAGTAAGTGTGGTACTCGCTTCCTCCCACAACCACATCAAAATTACAATTAAACTACAGATCAGCCGTTGTTCAGAACTGCCTGGAATCTAGCTTGAATGGATGCCTACAACTAAGGATTTAAAAAAGAAGCCACTTTGTGACAGGTGGGTGGGGCAAAACCAATGAATGGGCTGGTCCAGCACCCACCTGTGGCAGTTTAAAATCACGAGGAACATCCTGGCTGCAGAGGTTCTCCATGGGGAGCGTGGGGTCCCAGCCCCACACCACGGCTCCCCAGCCAGGGTTCCAGAGTCAGGAAAGAAAGTCCCCATAACTTCTGGCTCTAAAAACCAGCAAAGATCATGGCTGAGTGAGAGAGACCTTCTGGCGTCCCAGGCAGTTTCTCTCAAAGGACCTGCACCTAGGAGGCTCACTAGGACTCACTGCTTCTGAGCTCCAACGCTGGGGCAGCAGCATGAAAGGAAACAGGTACCCACAGGGAGGAAATGAACTGTCTGGCATCAGGGTGAGAGCAGGAGGGGCTGCTTTCTGTCAGGCAGAAGTGCTGGCAGAGGCCACTGTTCCTTTTCTGAGACCTCCCCACCACCTGCAGAGCTGGCAGGTGGGTGCCATATCTGAGTCTCACACTGCTCACCCTGCCCCGGTGATTCCCTGAGACCCTTGTCCTACCCAATTTGCGGCTCCACCCAAGCTGTTTCCAGTGGGTTTTCTGTATGAATGGCCTCACTTGCCTCATGCTTCAGACTTTCTTGTGATCTCTCAAATAAGCAGCATCTAGCCTCTGTATACCCTGTACCCCTTGCTAAGTGGCCCCAGGCCTGGCACTAGAGGCA
The DNA here is from genome assembly GCF_014824575.4 of Sturnira hondurensis. Lineage (NCBI taxonomy): Eukaryota > Metazoa > Chordata > Mammalia > Chiroptera > Phyllostomidae > Sturnira > Sturnira hondurensis. The sequence goes on along the minus strand of NW_028081271.1, from coordinate 13,742,470 downwards.
ATCAGCCTTGGTTCACAGCTTGGCCTATTCTGGGCACCTCCAAGGCCAGCACAAGTAGCAGCCATTTGCAGATTGCTCTGTAGCTCATTCCAGATGGCCCCAGGCAGAGGCTGACCCTGCACCTCCTGGGAGGCCCCAGCCCCCAGTGGACAGCTTCAAACCGGGCTGGATTATAACCCAACCACCTCTGTGAGTGACACACTCAAAGGGTGGACTAGGTGAGCACCAAAGCCCCACTGAAGCAAGTCGTGCTCTGTGGGGTTGACTCCTGCACAGCAGTTCCTCTCCTGTAGTCACAACTGGTCCTCACAGCCTACTGGTCAGGGTGTCAATCCCTCCCATCGATGCCAACAGCAATCAAGGCTCCACTACAGTAGGGGTGTGTATACAGCCCAGGCAGGGGTGCACCTGGAGCGCCTGGCTCTGGTGACTGGGGAGGCTGTGCAGCTGGGTCCTACAGGACACTGACTATAAAAGGCCACTCAACCAAGTCTGGGAGATATAGCAACTTTACCTAATACATAGAAACAAACATAGGGAAGTAGCCAAAATGCAAAGGCAAAGAAACACATCCCAAATGAAAGAACAGGAGAGTCTCCAGAAAAAGAACTACATGAAATGGTGGCAAGCAAATCACCAGATACAGAATTCAAAACACTGGTTGTAAGGATGCTCAAGGAACTCAAGAGAGAACTTCGACAGCATGAAAAGGACACGGAAACCATAAAAAAGAACCAGTCAGAAATGAAGAATACACTGAAATCAAGAATAATTTACAGGGAATCAGTAGTACAGTAGATGAAGCTGAGAATCAAATCAGCAATTTGGAGTATAAGGCAGCAAAAAACACCCAATCAGAACAGCAAAAATAAAAAAATATCTAAATAAAAATAAATGAAGCTAGTGTAAGGAGCCTCTGGGACGACACCAAGCATACCAACATCTGCATCAAGGGGGTGCTGGAAGGAGAAGAGAGAGAGAGCAAGAAATCGAAAACCTGCCCTGGCTGGCGTGGCTCCGTGTATGGAGCACCACTCTGCAAACCAAAGGTCGAAGGTTGGCTTCCCAGTCAGGGCACATGCCTGGGTTGCAGACCGGGTCCCCAGTTGGCATGCGAGGAGCAACTCACCAATGTTTCACACATCAATGTTTCTTTCCCTCTCTTTCTCCCTCCCTTCCAATCTTTCTAAAAATAAAAAATATTTTTTAAAGAAGTTGAAAACCTATTTGAAAAAATTACACAAAACTTCCCTCACTTGGTGAAGGAAACAGACATCAAACCTAGGAAGTGCAGAGTGCCAAACAAGATGAACCAAAAGAGGCCAACACCAAGACACATCGTAACTAAAATTGCAAAGGTTAAAGATAAAGAGAGAATCTTAAAAGCAGCAAGAGAAAAGCAGTTAGTTGCCTACAAGGGAGCTCCCATAAGACTGTCAGCCGATTTCTCAATAGAAACTCTTCAGGCCCCAAGGGAGTGGCAAAAATATGCAAAGAGAGAAAAGCAAGGACCTATGACCAAGATTATTCTTCCCTCCAAAGCTATCATTTAGAATTGAAGGACAGATAAAAAGCTACCCAGATAACAAAATGCTAAAGTAGTTCACCATCACCAAACCAATAGTACATGGAATGTTAAAGGGTCTTCTTTAAGAACAGCCCTCCTTGACCCATGTGGCTCAGCATATTGGGTATTGTCCTGCAAACTGGATGGTTCCTAGTTCAATTCCCAGTCAGGTTACATGCCTGGGTTTTGGGTCAGGTACCTGGTTGGGGGCATGTGAGAAGCAACCAACTGATATTTCTCTCCTTTTCTTTCTCTCTCCCTTCCCATCTCTCTAAAAATAAATAAAATCTTTTAAAAAAAAGAAGAAAAGATAAAATATGAATAATGAAATGGCAACAGATAGTATATGTATCTACCAACAACTGAATCTAAAAAAACAAAATAAATGAACAAGCAGAACAGAAAGACTCACAGACAGAGAACATCTTGACGGTTGCCAGATGGGAGGGGAGGGGTTGAGAGGATGAGTGGAAAAAGTGAAGAGATTAAGAAGTACAAATTGGCCCTGGCTGGTGTAGCTCAGTAGATTGAGCGTGGGCCTGCGAACCACATGATCGGGGTTCGATTCCCAGTCAGGGCACATGCCTGTGTTGCAGGCCAGTTCCCAGCAGGGGACTCATGAGAGGCAACCATACATTGATATTTCTCTCCTTCTCTCCTTCCTTTCCCCTCTAAAGATAAATAAATAAATCTTTAAAAAAAAAGAAGTACAAATTGCTAGTTACAGAACAGTCATGGCAAAGTAAAGTACAGCATATAGGATATAGTCAATAATATTGTAATAACTGTGTATGGTGTCAGATTCGTATGGGATTTATCAGGATGATCACTTAGTAAGTTATATAATGTCTAATCACTGGGGTGCACACCTGGAACTAATATATTATTGTATGTGGACTGTAAAGGAAAAATGATTAAAAACTATAAAAATACTTTCTCGTAACTCTTAAGCATCATTTAATGAATTTTCGACTCCTCTGTTTCCCATTAAGACCAGTTTTCTGTTCTTTTCAATCATTTCTGCCATTGCTTCAGCAACAATCCTCTTTAACCAAGGACGGTATTGTTTTTCATTAGTATCACTCCTCATTAATTTCAATCTTTAAATAAATGACCTATCATAAATATAGCCCCACCATGCCATGTTGAAAGTTTTCTGGAAACAACCTGTCATTTTGGATACTTTTCCTGTAAGAGGTGAAGGATGTGGTGAGTGTGTCACCATTTGTAAATGGTAATTCTCTAATACCTTTCATTTAGAGTAGGTTTGTATGTTAAAATATGTATTTGATTAAGCCTTGGACAAACAAATTACACTTTATAAATGCCTCTTGTTTAAGGCCTTATTTCCCATTCCAACTTTCCATTCCTTCAGCCTCCCTCTCATTATGATTTTTAGTGAAAAGAGCATTATCTAACTTTTAACTTGTCCTGGACAAGTGAGGATGGGAGCGATTCCTAAGTGTCCCACTCTCTTCAGTGTTATGCCGAAGGAAGAGGCCCTGGGTAGGGGCTGTGTCACAATCAGCATACTTCTCTGTGCAGCAGGAAATACTTAAATTCACCATTATATCACCTAGACCCACTGCACCTCTGAGTGGTGGGGCAGAGCAGAGAGCAGGCAGCTGGGAGGAGGCTTAGTTAGTCAAGATCTATTAAAGTGAGCCTGCAATAAATACGTTCATCACCACCGTACATACTGTATAATGCACATAATATTCATAGTAGATCTGTTCCTCTGTAGCTTATGAAAAAATATTAGTTAACCCGCCTAAGTAGAAGAACAACCTAAAATTTAATTTATGGCACCAGAAACAACGTATGTCAGTTTTCTTTTTCAGAGAGTCAGCAAGGGTGTTTAATACTGCTGTTTTTGAAAAGTCTGACTTAAGCATTTCTCTCATCCTAGCTGTTTCTTTCCACCACCAACAGTTCCTAGCAATGGGGACTGCTGGAGAAGAAGCCACAGTTCTGTCCTCACAGGTTTACAGCGTAGCTTGTCCGCGCCCAGCAGAATGAATTCTCAGTTTTAGCCCAGGCGCGGTCCCCTTTTTGACAGACGACAGCGAATCAGTTTACACAAACACACACCGCCCGCGACAGGTAGGAAGGAGGGATGGGGCTGCGGCCAGCACCAATGTGGGTGCCTGGAAATACATATCGGAGAATGAATGCAGTCACTAGCCGTCGGAGAACAGCTGTACCAGGGACAGTGCAATGGAGCCAGCGACGCCAATCTCCCTTCGCAGCCCTCGCCCCAACCCCCGCACCCAGACCCCCGTCAGTGCAGGCGCGTCGCGGAGGGACGGCAAGGAGGGCCCGAGATGAAAGAACAAAAACTTTTCCAAGCAACGTTTCCGCGATCCTTTCTAGGCCTCCAGATCCCATTCGGTAGCCTCTTCCCTCAGCGGAAGCCAGGCCTGGGCTTTAGGAGCCATCCTGGCCGAGGTCCAGGGATAAGACACCATCTCAGTCCCCACCAATGGCGACCACGAACGGGTTCCACCTTTGCAGAGGGCTGAGAACAGGCTTTTCTCAAACAGCACACCCACCTCTTTTGAGTCTTCTCCGCCATGGTTTGGCTCGGGTCTGCAATTGGAACGGAGATCGACTCGAGCGGCTGGGTAAAGCGATGATCTCTACCAGCGATTGCATAGCCTGGCAGGATTGGAAGGGGGCGGAGCAAGGGTGGGGTAGGGGGCCTGCCGTCCCGGCCTGGCCGGCTAGGGCTCTGGGCACTGGGCTCTGGCTCCGCCTCCGCCTGGGTGAGCCCAATTGTGCGGGGCGGAGGTAGGTGTGTGTTCATCTGCTGCTTTTAACGCAGCTCCGGGAGCGGTAGACCCAGATGTAAAACAGTCGTTTAGCCCTCGCGGACGCACATCATTATGACCTCGCAATACTCCACTGTTCATTTTCAACCTTCTTAAGGATCTCTATTCCTTAAGGATCCTACCCTTTTCCTGTTCAGTAAGTTGATCTCTTCCTGGATGAGTTTATCAGTCCCGTAAATTAAGTACCTGCAACCTGCTGGCTTTCTTGGGCTGATATCTCAAGTTCTGTCTTCTTTGCCTCTCATCTGCTTATTCAATTGCCTACTGCCTCAAAGTCTCATCAAATGTAAAAAATCAAGAACAGAGCTTTCGATTTACCCCTGGCCCTCTCTGCAACCGGAGAGGTCCTTTGATCTCTATCCTAGGAAAGGAATCCACCATTCATCGAGCCGCTCAAGCCAGAAACTAGAGTCATTCTAGGCACTCTTCACCTCTCCATTTGTAATTCACGAGCAAGTTCTGCTGGTCCTTCATCTGATGTCTATCATTCTTCCACTTTGCATCATTTACTCTACCTTCTCTCTGATCACCATCCCCACCCCCGCTCCACCCAAGTTTGTAGTTAAAATCATGCTTTAAAAACCAAATCCAACCCTGGCTGGTGTAGCTCAGTGGGATTGAACGTGGGCTGTGAACCAAGGGGTCTCCGGTTTGATTCCCAGTCAGGGCACGTGCCTCCATTGCAGGCCGGGTGAAAGGCAACCATATGTTGACGTTTCTCTCTCTCTCTTTCTCTCTCCCTTCCTTCTCTCTAAAAATAAACAAATAAAATCTTTATTAAAAAAAGAACACCAAATCCAGTTTGGTTTTTACTTCTTATTCCTTTTAAAACCCAAATTTCTTTCCATACCCTATCCCTGGGGTCTGTCAACCCTTGCCTACTTCTCTCTTCTTTAATTTCATGTTCCTCTTCCAATTTCTCTAATCAGACTTTCATTTTTCAGGAAGCCAAATTAACTCTCTGCCCCAGACAGCTTCCACCTACCCTTTGTCCAAGCCTCTTTGACCCTGTAAGTCTCAGATGTCACGTACCCAGTGTATCAGCTTTTTCATTACCGTTGGCCACAGTGAAAGTGGGATTTGCTGGAATGGCCCCGGCTCATGGAAATATGTGGTTTGGGAAGAGAAAGTATAAAAGGTTAGGAGATGAAGAACCTTTGATCCCATGGCTGCTGTCAACCGATGGTAATTGGCGCCAATTCAAGGGTAATATAGCATGGCTGTAAAAACAGTACAGCTATGTAACAGCTCAGAACCCAGGCCCCTCTTCAGCTAGGGATCTGTGCCCTGCAATGACCTGCTTGGTGATGGGCTGCACTGCTCTGCCCCTTGCCAGTCCACACCTGGCTGCTGCAGCTGGGCATAGGAAAGCAGCCTTCACTGGAATGCAGGCTCTTGAAGCCAGAGGGAAGCTGGCTTATATAGATAGTCCAGTCCCTGGTCGCTGATTGGCCAGAATAGAGCCTCTCTGATTAGTCAGAGCTGTGGAGCTGTGGTTGGATGGTGAAAGTCTCAGTCCAAATGGTTGAACTAGGACTCCAGGAACTGCTTTGTAAGGGGTGTGGCTCAGGCAGCAGAAACACAGACAGGCAGGCAGTTTAGCACAGGTTGCACGAAAGGTTCCTGTGCAGAAATGACTGCTAGGCTATGTTTCTCTCCCCACCCCCTTTCCCAGTTAGCAACCAAGAGCTGTTCTTAGTCCTCAGGGTTCGTATTACCTAGTCATCCATGGTATGAACCTGCATCTGTGCTGTGATCAGTTACTAAAGGTGTAAGTTACCAAAGGAATTTAGAGATGGGATAAACACAACTCGAGAGGTGTTAGCTAATTGAATACATGAGGATGTGCGAATAATAAGAAGCATGTGATACGTACAGTCCCTTGGTTATTGCTATTTGTAATAGCTAAAATGAAAGAAAGCACTGGGTGAGATCTTGATGTTAGACCAAGTTCAGATTTGGGTCAATCTGAGCATCAGCTACTAGCCTCAAAGCTGCTCACAAAGGGAAAAAATGATGCCAGACCCACAGACAGTAACTACTTCTAAGGCCTCTGGTTACCAACAAGTTGGTCAACTCGAGGGGCAGGGCTGAAAGGTCCATGGCTTGGACTTTCTGGTGCTCAGCCCCCATCCAGGAGCCCTCCAGGAGCCTGTTCATAGTTGCCTCTTTAGAACAGAAGATGTTCCTGGTGCTCTTACGTTTAGGAATTTATAAAGGTTTTAGGAACTCTGTGTGAGGAACTGGGGGGAGAAATATGTATTTTTTCTATTATCTCATAGGATGAATTTAGAACATTCTGTTATCCCCAACTGTATAAACACACTCATGTTCAAGAGACATCTGTTTAATTAATAATGAAATAATAATAATGAAATAATCTGTTTAATAATAATGAAATACTTCCATGGTACGTGTATTAGTGTTCTCCAGAGAAAGAGAACCAATGGTGATACAGAGAGAGATAGAGCAATGGATAAATAGATAGATATGGATACAGACATACATATTGGGGCTGGCAAGTCTGAAATTTGTAGAATTAGACCCACCAGTGAGAAATTCAGGGAAGAAGAGTTGATGTTGCAGTCTTAAGTCCAATGTCTGCAGGCAGGAAACTCAGACAGGGTTTCTATGTTACGATCTTGAGGCAGAATTGCTTCTTCTTTGGGAAACCTCTTTGCTCTTATGGCCTTCAACTGATCTGATGAGGCCCACCCACTGTTTCACGCGATCTTCTGGTTTAAATGTTAATCTTAACATGTTTTCCCAAACAACTGGGCAGCAGAGCTTAACTGAGCTGACACAAAATTAACCACCACAGCATGTTTATATAAAGAACCATTTTATCAACACTGGGTACAGTTTCTAGGGCTTAGAAAATTTTCAGAGACCTAAAAAATGATTGAGACCCCAAAATAAAATGTACCAATTTCAACACCCAAAAAGAAAAGTACAAGTGGGAATTAATGAACATTTATTTTAGTGACAAAAAAAGCATAACCTTTTCCCTAACAAATCAACTCCAACTCAGTTCTTCTGTTCCAAGCCATTATATTTAATGGGGAAGGTGGTTGCATTTTAATATGTTTGAAATGATGTGAGCTTACTGATTGCTTAGGGAGTCCTCTATTCCCCCTTAATTTTCTACTGTTTGTCTAGGTCTTTACGCCATCTGTGACCTGGAATAAACTACCCATCTGTTTGGAAACATCCTTCCAGAGACAACTGAAAAGCATTCCCACTTCTCTCGCTTCTGAAAAATTCCCTATCTCTACTGACAATTGCTTCTTTATTTATCTGCAACAGCAGACTCATGATATCTCTAGTTCTTTCATGCAAGCATTTGTTGCCATTTCTGTCTCCCTGGAAGACTGAGAGCTCCTTGAGGGCAGGGGCCATGTCTTATTCATCCCCCCCCATTTCTACTGTTCAGCACAGGTCTCACACAAAGACGTCTCACACATCAAAGGTCCTTGCCCTTAAGATGCTTTTGTACCAGATTGCACTCCCCCCGTCCTTTATTTGAGGCCGTGTGCTCTTGCACGGGTCCTTGGAGATGAAAAATGGCCAGTCACGGACAGTGCTCTAAGGTGCTGGGCTCAGAAATGGACTCCATTGGCCAAGATATGGGCCCCTGTTATTGTCTTGCCTCTGGCATGTCTCCTGTATGTCTTCCTTGCCCCAAAGAGAAGCTTCTGTATAAGTATTTCCTCTCCACACTTTTACTTCCTTAAAACCTTTTTAACTTCAACAAGTACTTACTGGGCACATAGTATGTGCCTGGCACTGTTCATGCAACAATGAAGTTGTATCCTCACAGAGCTCACATTTGTAGCAGGGGACAGGCAATGAGCTAATCGAGAAATAGGTTTATAAAAACTGGTGACAGATACTATGGGGGAAAGAGTAGCATAAGGAGGACAGATACTATGAGGGTTGGGAGGAGGGATCTTCCTGTCTTTGAAAACCCACCTCCCTTCCTCATTCATGGTTATGTCCTCGTCTCCCCCCACCCGCCACCCCCTCCTCCAACCTGGTACACAACTGGGAAGTAAGATTTTTCTTTGACTTAGAGAAGAAAATATGACAGTCAGGTGGCTGGAAAGACAAATATTGTGGTATGTAAACTAAAAACCAGAACTTCTGAAAGCCGTGTTTTTAGTACAGGTCATTATGAAGTAATATCTCCCCGAATGTATTTTGGTTTCTATAGTGCATTCGCTTTATCAGAAAGCTAACTTTTGTGCTACTATCGCCAGTGCTTTTGTTTGCCTTTTGCTTGCCTAGGGCTTGCTGACCCTTATAAAAAGATCACAGACAGCCTGTCTGAGGATTCTGCTACAGGAAGGCACCAGCTAAGGACTCTGGAAAGGACAGTATCTTTTGTTCCAGTTCATAATGGCTTGGCCTCAGCTGTTTTTCCTCCATCCTGTCTCCTTTTATCAAGGGGCTGCCTTTCCTTTTGCACTTCTGTTTAATTATCTCTGCAACATGGATTCATTTCCCATTCCTGCCAGGTAGGTTTGATAGCTAATTTTGTTCCTACATCTCTGAATGCTAGCAGGTCAGAAAGCACAGACTGGGGTGCAGATGTGGAGATTAAATGCACTGGTTGCTTTTAAGTTATCATTGCCACTGACTGATTACTTGATCATAGAAATTGGCATTGTGTCTGTACTGACTAAGCCAAAGTTTGATAGGTTCACATTAGATGGGAAAGTATGAAAAGAAATGGGGAGAGCTGGATGCTGAGGTGGTACAAGAATGCCCCAGATGGACGCATCTATACACCAACCCTATGCAAAATATATTCTTGAACAATCCTAATTTCATGGAACACTATCATTTTCAGTAAAATTGTTATTAAATATATAGAACTATGATTTTTAAAATGCCTAAGATTTTTTTAGAGAAATGAAATAAGTCAAAGCAAATTTTGTTAGATTAGCTATATCTCAGTCTGGGGTTCAAAAATTATTGTCACTAGGGAATTTATAACTCAATTAAAATGATTTCCTTATAGCTAATAAACTCAATACAGTAGAGTCAGTTTCTTTCTCTTTTTCTAAGATTTTATTTTTTAGAAAGAGCAGAAGGGAGGGAGAAAGAGAGGGAGAGAGACATTGATGTGTGAGAGAAACTGGGGATCTTGCCCACAACTCAGGCATATGCCCTGACTGGGACTCGAACCAGAAACTTTTTGGCTGGCACTCCAAACACTAAGCCATAGCAGCCAGGGTATACAGTTTCTACTTTAAAAAAATGTAGTGGAATATCCTTCTTCAAAGTGAAAATCCATCGCTAAAGGGCTACCTCTCAACCACTTATTTTGGAAATCAGGATTTCGCATATGGGGGTGTTTCTAAGTAAGATCTAGCTGTATCATAACTGGTTAATGGTCCCTGTCTTCATTCAGGAAATGGGGAGGCAGTTGTAAAAAAGCTTTCTTCTGAGGAAGAATCACAAACAATAAAGCAAAACAAGTGCAAGATCAGGGTAAATTCCCATAGGATTCAGACTGCTGGCTGTGGAGTCAGCCTGGTGGGTCCTGCTCTCTCACTATGTGAGTGTACTTGTTTGTGTGAATAAACTCTCTCAAGTTTGTCTGTAAAATGGAAATAATAATACCTATCTTAAGGGGTTATTATAAGGACTCAATAAAAATATTTCCTATAAAGGGATTATTAGCACATTGCCTAGAGTGAAATAAACATTGAAAAAATCATGCATCTCGCATCGTGCGGGTATAGACAGTTCACTGTTTACAAATCCCCAGGGCTGTGGGTAGAGCATTGTCCGGCTTCCATGTCTGCTGCGTAAGGAGCAGCTGTTCCCCTTGTTTTCCAGTGTCAGGAAAGTGAGGGCTTGGACGAGTGTTAACAGGGGTGGCTGAGCCCAACATAGGCTCAGAGGAGCACAGGAATAGCCCAGGGCCCGTGTAATAGACTTCACACTGAAGCGACTGCCAGTCTCCTTCAGGAGAGGAATTCTCCCAGGGCATGCACATCACTGTGCCACACTGCCACGTGACGTGGAGAAAACGCGGTCCTCTTCCACTCTGTTTTCCTGTCCCTGACTAGCCAGTCGATGTTTCGCACCTTTTCTGAACTTTTCATTCAGACTTATTAATCTGGCATGAATTAAAAACAAATGAGCCTCTTTATACTGTGAAATCTCCCAGGCCTCTGCGGATGCTCCAGGCAACTCCTGGCTTCAGAGGGAGGCCTGCTCCACAAACCACTTCATTCATGTGGGTATTTACAACATCAAAAGCCATGAGCTCGTGATATCTTTAAGTTGCTGCAGAGAGGATTAGGACAGATATAAAGATTTTCTAATTGAGTTTGCAGACACTTATCAAAGGAAGGCATTGAGTCTTTTTTTCCCTCTCAGAAACAGCCCAAGGCAACGCAACCCTGTGAAAGGGCAGAGATTCATCTTTTATTTTTTGGACTTTAAATAATTTTTATTTTTCAATTACAGTTGACATACAATATTATATTAGTTTTGGGTGCACAATCCAGTGATTAGACATTAATATCACTCACTGAGTTAGAACCCTGATAAATCTAGTACCATCGGACTGATGCCATCCATAGTTACCACAAAATCATGGACCGTATTCCCTGTGCTGTACTTTACCTCCCTGTGACTGTTCTGTGACTACCAATTGGTACTTCTCGATGAGATGATGTCTAGAGAGATTTCCTAGATCCTCAATGCCACACCACTAGATGTGAAGAGGTTCCTACTGGGAAACCTTCCGGGCCTTGTCACCCATGGGATTGTTAGGGGCAGGGGTCCTTCCTACTTGAATGCTGAACATCAAAAAGAGGTTCCCAGAGACACTAAGGCAGGAATCAAGCTTTGTCTCTTGAGGTAATTGTTCACGAATGGACTCTGGCTCTCTCTCCCCTGGTTCTTCCCTTCGGAAGAACAAAAGGAAGATTTGGGAGTGATAACATAAGATTCATTAGGTGTTCTGTGAAGCCTGCTTCAATTGGGTTACCCAGAGTGACATCTGAAGCGACTCCGGTGTCGCATGGCTCTAAGTCAGCCTCACGGGCCCTGCTTTTTCTTCCAGGCACCTCTTCCTCGTGGCTGGAGGAGGCCTCCTGGCCTGGGCTGCCATGGGTTCCTTTGCCGTGCTGGTCTTCATCCCCGCTCTGTGCGCCGGGGCACTGATCTGCTCCCTCGGCCCGCGGGACGTCCACAGGTGCACTTTCTCCTTTCAGATGATCTGGCAGACGCTGTGTCACCTGGGTCTGCACTACACTGAGTATTACCTGCAGGAACCTCCTTCTGCGAGGTAAAGCAGTCCTTCCCTTTGGTTGTACTGAGCTGATCAAAGGTTTGTTTGCCCTGGTGAGAACTGGGGATTGAGTCTGAATCTGAATTCTTCCACATTTGAGCAGTGTGACCTAGAGCAAGTCACTTAACCGCTCCTGGCCTCAGTTTCTTTTTCTGAATAAAGGTCTGTGTGCTCATGGGGGTGGCGGAACAATACCTATCTTGCAAGACTCTGATGTTAGAGATAGTGAATTAAATGTAATTATATGACTGCTAACTACCACGTGTTACCAACAAAGCACAGTCTGGCACTTAGCTGTAATTACCATTGTGCCAGAGAAGGAGGTTGACCCAGGAGTCGCAGAGCCCACAGATGAGAGTCTTGCGTGGCAGTGATGAAGCACAGTTTATGAACCTCGTGTGGGTGGTTTAAACACACAGCCAGCAGCCTGCCCTCTCCTTTATCAGGACAGGGAAGATACAGACGCAGCGTAAACCTCTGCTGCCTTCCCATGGCACCTGCTGTGCAAGAAAGAGTTGTGCTGTCATTGAGACTCGGCTGTTCTCCTCGCAGAAGGAAGAATGTCACCCAGTCTAGGAAAGAAAAATCGGGCACTAGTGACAGCCTAGAGAAGTGTTTTCATGAATCAGTGGCATCACCAAGATTGGGGGAAATGCTCTCTGCGATCTCGAGGCCCATGTTTCAGGCTCCCTCTGTCATCACAATCGATTTGGGTCCACGGTCACTCAGAAAAGTGGGGCTTTGACCTGCCGAGGTGGGTCACCTCTCTGACCCCAGCCCGCCATTGATTCACTCACTTTCCCATCCCTACCCAACCTAGAATCCTTTGCTTCTATTTCACCGCAGCTTCAGGGTTTGCTCTTTTCAAGAAAAGGCAAGATGGCAGGTAGGGCAGGGAGGGGAGAACTGATGGGGATGTGACGGGTTGGGGTTTCAGGAGGAGGAATAGGTCGAGCAGGATCTGGCTGCATAGGAGGAAGGCTGGGCCAGAGCTGGAAGGGGAAGATGTACTAGTTTGCTCTGCCATCACAAAGCACCACAGACCAGGGGGCTTAACCGACAGGTTTATTTCCTCTGGAGGCTGGAAGGCCACGGCCAAGGTGTCGGTAGGTTCAGCTTCTTCTGAGGCGTCTTGGCTTGTAGACGGCCACCTTCTCCCTTTGTCTTCACATGGTCTTCCTACAATGTGTGTCTGTGTCCTAATCTCCTCTTCTATAAAGACACCACTTGTGTTAGATTAGGGCCCATTCTAGTGACTTCATTTGAATTTACTTTCCTCTTTAACACCCTATCTCCAAACAGTCACATTCTAAAGTACTGGCAGTTAGGACTTCAACATATGAATCTGTAGGGGATACATTCAGCCTTTAACAGAAGGTGAGTGAGCAGGGGCTGGTGGCATTTGGAGGCAACTTTGCTTACTGTTAGGATACGTCAAATGAGAAGGTCAGTTGTCCTTGAATCCCCAGACGCACAGTTAGAAACAGCCATGGTTGGGCAACATGCTATTTTCTCTCCAGAGGAGAGCATTCCTAATTGTAGAGTATGTCACTGTGATTTTCGTTTTCTCCACAATGATTTTGCCAGCGGGATCTTCTCTGCTTTGTGATGGTGAATCGAGGACAGCCAGGTGATTGGTTAAGAACACATCTCACATTGCTAAGGACTCAGTGCACACCCTGACCCTCTGGCCTGATTCACGGTCCCCCAGCATGAATCCCTGACAAAAGTCAGGGACTGGTTTGTTTTTAGAATCTTCAACTTTCTGTAATCTCGTCACTACTAAGCTTTTGTTTCTTCCATGGCAAATTTCTTCCAGGTCCCTGACCCTAATCTTTATAAGCTAAGCCCACTAGAAATATTATTATTATTTCCCCACAATATTCCGTGTCATCCTTCTGTTCGCCTCTCTGGCTAATGATTAATTTTCCCGTTTATCTTTTGATCCTGCCTGGGGTAGCCTGTGGTTCCGAATTAACCCAGGAGTCTTGGTGGGGGCATTCCAGGCGGTGAGGTTGGTCTTAGTTGTTCAGAACCTTCCATTTGCTGTGAGGGCATGGGTGAGGGGCTGGAGTGGGATAATATAAACATGGAGTGTTTTTTATATTAAAAAACATCTCTTCCAGGTTCTGCATTACTCTGTCTTCCCTCATGCTCTTGACCCAGAGGGTCACGTCCCTGTCTCTGGACATTCGTGAGGGGAAAGTGAAAGCAGCGTCAGGAGGCCTCGGGAGCAGGAGCTCTTGGTCTGAGCATCTGCGTGAGGCGCTGCCCTATTTCAGCTACTTGCTCTTTTTTCCTGCGCTCCTAGGAGGTCCCCTGTGTTCTTTCCAGACATTTCAGACTCGTGTCCAGGGGTCCAGCTCTTTGTGTCCCAGGCACTCTTTCGGGGCTCTGACCTGGAGGGGTCTGCAGATTCTGGGACTAGAGTGCCTAACAGTGGTCATGAGGGGCGTGGTCAGTGCAGGAGCAGGACTGGCCGACTGCCATCAGCTGCAGTGCGTCCATGTCATGTGGGCCACAGTGGGGTTCTTCAAACTCACCTACTACTCACACTGGCTGCTGGATGACTCCCTCCTCCGTGCAGCGGGCTTTGCACCTGCGTTTGGCGAGAGCCCTGGCGCGGAGGGATACATCCCTGATGCGGACATTTGGACACTGGAAACAACCCACAGGATATCCCTGTTCACGAGGAAGTGGAACCAAAGCACAGCTCGGTGGCTCAGACGCCTCATATTCCAGCAAAGCAGGGCCTGGCCACTGCTGCAGACATTCGCCTTCTCTGCCTGGTGGCATGGCCTCCACCCGGGGCAGGTGTTTGGTTTCCTTTGCTGGGCGGTGATGGTGGAAGCTGACTACCTGATTCACACCTTCGCCAGTGTGTTTGTTAGGGCCTGGCCGACGCGTCTGCTCTACAAAACTCTGACCTGGGTCCACACCCAGCTCATCATTGCATACATAATGCTGGCCGTGGAGGTCAGGAGCCTCTCCTCGCTCTGGTTGCTGTGTTATTCTTACAACAGCATCTTTCCCATGGTCTACTGCGTTTTGCTCTTTTTACTGGCAAAGAGAAAGCATAAATTTGACTGACTTTTTCCCCCAGCCTTCACCTTATACGCCCATGAAACAGAATTTAGACAGTGCTAGATGGTGTGTTGGTGATGCAGATATTTGAACTTTTCCTTAATAAATTTTTTCAAAACTGGATGAAGGTACCAGATGTCTTGCTATAGAAATTTGTGTGTCTACTTTGACAAGCTATGATCCTGGTACTGAGGGTCCACAAAAGAAAAAGATGGGATTTTTTTCCCTTAGGGTTTACCGTGTTGGTGGGAAGCAAAGTTAAAGTACAGCAATACCTACAAACCTAAGGGGCTGTGAACACACGGGCACCCACAAACCGAGTGCCCAACTGGCCCATCTGATCCTGGAATGTGAGTTTAGGAAGACAACAAGACAATTCCTAAATCGCATTATATTGGTTTGTGGCGTGAACTAGAGCTCTTGTTCTGGTCCACATCTTGGCCCAGGCAGGTTAGTATTTTGAACAAATCACGCCTGCCTTCTACACATGCAAGGAAGGGGTCGGCAGCCTCTGTCCTATAGGGAGCAGGCTCGGACAAGCGAATTCGATTCTGTGGGCCAAGTAAGCATTAGAGCCAAGCAACCCATGGAAACAGCCCCCAGTGCGCATCTACCTCCTGACCCCTGGCCTCCCACCTTTCATCAGCCAAATTACTCTGAAGGAATTCTTATAGACCCTCCGCAGACCTGAACCAGTTGTTTGGAAGTATTGTGTGAGATTCTGGTGATTAAGAAATCCCTGAAAACGGGGCAAGCCATGATAACCGAAAAGCTCAGAATGCTGGCAAAGCCTCATTAGAAAATATTAAAGAGAAAGCCACATACTTTGCCCTCCTAAGAGGACTAAGGAACTGTAGATACCATTCGTGTCCTGATCTGGCATTCCCTAGTAAACGCTCCATGAAGTCCTCAGGTCATCTCTTGACCTATCACTTGGGAGAGGCCAGGGTCACAGGGCAGCCCTGTCCCCCTGCTGCACAGGCAGCCACTCACCTGTGCTGGCCGTCCTCTGCTGGCAGCAGCCGGGACCAAGAGGCAGCCATGGCTCTAAACAGATAACCCGGGCTTAGCAATCCATCTAACGGAGACAGTCCATTACGGTGTTTTGTTCCTACCCATGTTGTTTTTATAAAGCAGGCACTGGGAGAGCTCACTGATACACATCCAACCTGTTGACTCACCAATCCTTGTGCAATTCCATGAGAACATGGAAAAGGAGGCCCAGATGGAGAGTTTGGAGGAGTTTGTCCTGGCAGGTATTAGGTCTTTCCAACTAGGAAGGTGACAAGAAAGCCTGCATTAACATCTGCCCAGAGAACGCTACTCAGCCCGTGCGCCTGCCCTGCTGGAAGCAATGAGCTGTCTGTCGTCCCTCGGGTCACCTCAGAGGGGCTGGCAGCCAGCCTGTCACGCCTGGGCAAGGGGACCAGGCTGATGGGGAGGCAGCTTCCGTGGGGGCGAAAAAGCAGAGTCGGGGCACTCTACAGTGACCAATGCATTCTGGGCTTTGCCACGGCCAATTGCTATACAAGTATAAATGGCAATCATTAGTAATTATCCTGATTAACATGCTGAGCACTAGACTGCAGATGGAAGTCACTTCCAACAGACTCAGTATGTTTGTAACATAGCAGATGGTGCGAAAACTTGGTTCTCTATCATTTCAGGGTTTGACAATGAGAGGGGATGGGGTAGTGATTACATTCTGTGAGGCCTTTCTCAATTGTGCCCATTTCCAAAGCGTCTCAAAAGAAATGGTCTAGTCCAATGGGTATTACTACATTAGTATTTGATTCCTAACCACTGTTGATTCTGAGGTCAGCAAAGCCGCCCTGTGGTGAAGTGGCCGGAACACTAGTCCTGGAAGCAGAGGGTCTGCATTAGTAGGGCTGACCAGCTGTGACCCCCCACCATTCCCTCTTTAGGCCCAAGTTCGCTAGTGTGCCCAAACAAGAGATGGGTAAAATGTCCTTTACTTTTAAACCTGATGGCATCATGACTGTGTCAAGTGCTCTGTCAATTTTTTCAACACAGGAAAAGGTAAAGCATCTTTCTCCCAGCCTGCATCCGTTTATTCAGCAAGAAATAAATCTGCTTGACTGCCTAAGGTTCTTTATAAAGAACTAGTATATTCCAATACTTACACTATTTCCCACCATAGAAAAAGAACAAAGGGATATTTCTGTGGCTCATTAAAAAAGCCAAGAGCCCTGGCTGGTGTCGCTCAGTGGATTGAGTGCGGGCCTGCGAACCAAAGTATCGCGGTTCGATCCCCGGTCAGGGCACATGCCTGGGTTGCAGGCCAGTTCCCAGCAGGGGACATATGAGAAGCAACCATACATTGATGTTTCTCTCCCTCTCTCCTTCCCTTCCCCTTTAAAGATAAATAAATAAAATATTTTTAAAAAACGAGAGAAAATGTACTTCTCTAGCCCTAATAAAACACCTTTAACTACCCTCTCTTCTGATTAATAGTTTTAACCTCAGTCTATATTTGGCAGCTAATGATTATTGAATACTAATATTAATCTGCTTTGGGCCTCATGTCCTGGAACCATTGGAACAAAAGAATAGCTAGAGATGCCAGATTATCTCTAAGAAAGTATCTTCCTCTCACTTGGTTGCTGCATGTTTTTGAGAAACACCTGTTAAGCTACATCAGTTGAGTCACACAGTTCCGTATTTCTTCCTTGCAGGAAATCTGTACACTTCATGTGACACAGGTGTTCTCTTGGTTTAGTTGCATGGCTAACCTGAGGGTGTTAAATCAAGTGACTGAGATGAATTTACTACTGTGTTGACATATGGGTGGCATTTCCTGGTATCCTCAACTTACTGATGAGATATATTTTTTAAATATTTTATTTATTTATCTTTAGAGGGGAAGGGAAAGAGAGAGGAAGAGAAACATCAATGTATGGTTGCTTCTTGTGCATCCCCTGCTGGGAACTGGCCTGCAACCCAGGAATGTGCCCTGACTGGGAATCGAACCGCGATCGTCTGGTTCACAGGCCCATGCTCAATCCACTGAGCTACACCAGCCAGGGCCTGACGAGATATTTTCTACAACTTTGTTTCTAGGCTGTTTGAAACTTAAATTGCATTTTCCTAGAGAAAGAACATCTGACTCGTAGCATTACTCCTACTGGGTAACACTCATTATAATGATCTGAAGTCAAGGTCATGTTTAGGATAGGAGGAAAGAACAAAGATAATTTCCTTCCCATTTCTTAAACGGTAACTGAACCTAAGCACATTTGATTTAAACAATTTTTCCTATTTATATAGCTATGTAAATGTGTGGATTTTGTTTAGATCTTGATTCAAATAACCCAACCCTAAAAGGACCATTTGTAGGGGAACTTGAACATTAACTGGATATTGTAGCATTATTTTTTAATTTTTCAGGTGTAATAATATTGTGTTTGTTTAAAAGAGTCACATTTTAGAGATACCCAAAGATGAAATGTCTTAGATTTGCATTAGGTAACCCGGAGTATGGCAAATAGGGGCACGCAGATGAGACAGGCAGGACACACGTTTAAAGTCACTGAAGCTGAATGATGGCACGTGGGAGTTCAATACATTCTGCTTTTGTGTTAACTTTTGAAAATCTACGTGAAAACCAGTTTGCAAGAGTACTGGGTACATGTGGCAGAGTGAAGCCGAATTAAGGAAATGCCTTTCCCCAATTATCTTATGAAAAGAATAAAAACTGTAAAAATCACTAAGTATCCTCCAAGGTAACCCCCAATGATCCCTTTTCTCTCCTTGGTATTCACGTTCTCCCACATTCATGCAAGGTTGGTTTGTGTGACAAATAATTACATGACAGAGGTGATGGTGTGCTGCTTCCAAGATTACTGTATTTTGCTGTGTATACCGTGCTCCTGTGTACAATGCGCACTCGTATTTTTGTGCATATTATACACGGGATTGTTTTACCCATGAATAACATGTATCCTTATTTTTCCCTCAAAAACTTGGGCAAAAATGTGCACATTATACACAGCAAAACACGGTAGTTTACAAAAGACAGTGCAGTTTACCTGCTAATCTTTGCAACTTCACCTTTTGTCGTCTTCTTCACTGAAGTCTATGCACCGCTGACCTAGTTTCTATCTCCCTAAGACAGCTCGGTTTCTGAGCTTTTGAAATTGCGGTTTCCTCTATCTAGAATGTTCCCGCTCAGATCTAGTATGGCTGCTCCTTCCCGCCACTCACGTCTCTGCCCAAATGACACCTTCCCAGGAACCACCTTGTCTAAGTTAAACCCCGTCTCCACCTCGCCATTCCCTTCTCCTCACTCTGCTTTGTTTGCTTCATATTACTTTTCACAAATTGACATCACAATTTTTAACTAATGTTAAATCAACGGAAGGCCTGGATAGAGTTTCCTAAACAGGAACAAGACATGGAAACCATAAAAACACGCTTTGTCCTTCAGGTTTGAGAGAATATGCTTGTATATGACACTGGAAAACCTGAGATACCTAGGGACATAGTAAAATGAGTCCGAGACCTGTACAGTGAAAACTACAAAACATTTGCTGAGAAAAATTAAAAACCAAAATACAGATATCATGTGCTCAGTTGAAACACTCAGTATTTACTAAAGATGGACACCACAATACATTCCTTTCCACATGCTTTTTTACTAAATATTGACACTTTTCCCACTGAGTGGTCTATGGTCGTCTCCCTTGAACCCGGGTGAGGGGTACTTTTTGATGAGCTTGACCAGTAGACTAGAGTACATAGACGTGATGCTATGTCACTTCCAATGTACGTGTTATAAAATTGCCACATGCTTGTGACTAATTTTCTCAGGACATTTGCTCTTAGGAGTCCGGCAATCTGTTGTGAGGAAGCCAAATTTCCATGGCAAGTCAGAGGGTCAGGGAGGGAAGAGGATCAGGGGCCCTGACCCCCATCCTGGCTGAGCTCCCAGTCAACTAGCAACACCGGTTTGCCAGCCACGCAAGGAACCCATCTTGGGAGACGACCCACCAGTCCCCAGTGCAGCCACCTCAGCGGACATGACAGGGAGCAGAAATGCACCTTCGCTGTTAAGCCCCGCCCAGACCGTGGATTTGTGAGCTAAACAAATGATCATAGGTTTAAGCCAACAGGTTTTGGGTGGCCTGTCATGCTGCAATGGATAACTTGTTAAGATTTCAATTCTCCTCCAAACTGGTCTACAGATTCAGTACTATCCCAATAAAAATCTAAGAGGCTTTTTAAACACAGAAGGTGATAAGCTAATTCTAAAGTTTTTATAAATGTACCAAGAACTGAGCATAGACAATTTTGGGGGGGAAAAAAAGAGTAGGAAGGCTTACTATAAATCTATAGCAGAGTCACACTTACATGGTCAATTAATTTTTTTACAAAAGTGCCAGAGTATTTGAAAGGGGAAAGGTCAGTCTCAACAATACACAGTGACAGGAGTGAATATTCACCTGGGAATAAAAATGAACCTGAACTATTATTTTACACTACCTACAAACATGCCGGCCTTAGTGAATCACAGGCCTTAACATAAGAGGCAAGACTACAAAACTTCTAGGACACAGAGGAAAAATCTTCATGACCTTAGACGTACTCAAGAAATGCTTAAAACTCGTAAAAAGTGGGAATCGCTATTAAAAGAAAAAATTGATAACTGTTTTATCAAAATAAAAAAATCTGCTGTCTCAAAACACATTACAAAAGCAAAACACAAATCTCAGAGTGGGAGTAAACATAATATATACATACATATATATATATACATATATATACATATCCAACACAGGACTTTACAACTCAATAGGAAGAGCCCATATAATAAAAATGTGCAAAAAATTTGAACACATACTTCACAGAAGAACACACTGCACTTTTTAGCTATTATAAATCTTCATGTACAAGTTTCTGTGTAGGTATTTTCAATTCTCTTGGGTATATATCTATGATTAGAATGGCTGGGTCATACGGTAACTGTTTAACTTTTTGAGAAACTGGGAAATGTGTTCCCCAACAGCTGCACCATTTTAAATCCCCACTAGTAATGTAGGAAAGATTCCAATTTTTCTGCATCCTCGCCAACTAATTAGCTTTTTTATTCTAGCCATGGCAGGGGGTGTGAAGTGGCATCTCACGGTGGTTTGCATTTGGATTTCCCTAGTGACTAATAACACTGATCATCTTTTCATGTGCTGACTGGCATTGTATCTTCTCTGAAGAAATGGCTACTGGGATGCTTTGCCCATTTTCTTAATTGGGTTGTTTTTCCACTGTTGACTTATGAGTCATTCATATACTTTGGATACTTAATCCTTATCAGATATGTAACTTGCCAATATCTTCTATTCTGTAGTTTGTCTTCTCACTTTCCTGATAGTGTCCTTTGAAGCACAAAAGGTTTACTTTTTTGATGAAGCATAGTCTAAGAAACCGTTGCCAATCCAAGGTTTACACTTTCATAGTGTAGCTCTTACAATGTAAGCCCATGATCCATTTTGAGTTAATTTTTTAATATTGTGCGAGGTAAGGGTCCAACTTCATCCTTTTGCCATGTGGATATCCAGTTGTCTCAGCAACATTGGTCGATTACACTCTTCTTTCCCCACTGAGTTGTCCTGGCACCTAAAGTTGACTGCTTTAAAAAAGAATGAACAACAAAAGCACTGGGATGCTTGGGGGAGCAAAAGTTAAGGAGATCTCCATGGGAAGTGCCCCCCCATACTTGTAGCCCACAGGTGAGGGAACCACTGCCAAGGTCACACATCTCCTGCATCCGGTTAAAAGCAGGGGAATGAAAGTCTCATCTGCCCTAGAAAACCTCCCATCTGCACAAGCCTCACACCACCGCTGGCAGACAGTAAATATCTTCTGCTTCCATTCAGGTTTCCAATTAGCAAATGTTAGTTATGTTAGTTCCTTTACAGTTCAGCTTTAGTTACCTGGAATATTTATTTTAAGGATATGTTCGATCCCCTGGGAATGACAGAAAATTAGGAGGCTTGCAATACACTAAGAGCTTCCTAACCTTCCCCAAGAGAAACAATACAGGTTTATATGGGAGGTATATGAATTTGCATCTCCTACCAATTTTACACATTATAAGGCTTCCTGAGATTTGAAACATACATATTACTTAACAGTAATGCTGCATGGCTGCTTGTTATAGTTGTTATGTTGGTTGAAAGTTATCTGAAACTTATGAAATCTAGTCACATTTTATATAAATGTTCCAGAGTTACTCTAGAAACCTGGACTATTCTGACAATGTCCCCCAAATCATATTAGACACTAAGAACCCATAATCTGAACTTTATATAGTATATAATGAGATTAGAATTAGAATAATTTGGGACAAGATTCATGTCTGGTAAAAGACAGTTGTACTTTTCTCTGTTCACATTGAAATGCACAGATTTTTTACTTTTAACTGCTTGCAATGTTTGCAAAAACCAAATTACTCCAATAATACATGGTGATAAAGATAGTAAAACATGTCAGTCATAAAAAAGTTCTGAAAATTTAAGAACAAGTACAACCCTGACTTTAGATGATCAGTAATCTGTTTATGTCAATAAAACCTTCTATGGCTGTTTTTTTTAAAGTTGGGTAAAAATTCTATTTTCCCAGATTAGCAACCTTTTTACTATAGCTCAACATTGCAGGGCTTCCTTGTAATATTTATTACTATGGTGCCCATTTCATGTTGGAAGTGAAACTTCTGCAAATCTATCATTATAGCTAATGTCACATTTGCTTTATATTACACTATTAACATGGATAACGTACTTTGGAAACTGAAGTGTAGTACATTTTCATTTCAAAAACACACACAAACTAAAAATAGATATTTAAAATCTTTATTGTTTCATCACCAAAAGTTCTGTTTCCATAGAAGAATGGCAATGAAGTATCAGTGCATGTTCTATGGAAAATTCATACCTCAAGTAACTAGCCTAGAAATCAAAGACAGCACTATGTCAGGCCAGTGTGCAAGATCAAAACCACAATGCTGCCAATGAAATTAGTATACAGAAAGACTATGCAGCTGTTAGAAAAAGAGGGTGTGGCTACGTGACTAAAACAGTTGCAGTGTCCTGCACTGACATTCTAGAACAGAAAATGGGGAAGGACCAGAAAATGCACTTTCTGCCAAAAAAACAAACCAAAACAAAACAAAAAAAAGAAAACCTCACAAAAACAAAAACCCAAAACGGAGTCCATCACAGGCCCTGAGCTCCCAGTGGTTTTACCAGCTAACTCGCGTGGTCCTGAACCTTCCTCTGTAAGTCTACAGCATCGTGACGCTGCAGGCCGTTTGCAGTCTCAGCTGTAAATGGGACAACTGCGTGCAGACACTTCACTCTGCCTCCAATCTCATGGCTACAAGCAACAACTTGGGTTCGGCTACAAAACCTGTGGCCTTTAGGCACCTTCAGTAAAAATATGAACAAGCCCAGAGTTTGCTCCCATTTTCTTGAGAAAGA
Organism: Sturnira hondurensis; assembly: GCF_014824575.4. Taxonomy (NCBI): domain Eukaryota; kingdom Metazoa; phylum Chordata; class Mammalia; order Chiroptera; family Phyllostomidae; genus Sturnira; species Sturnira hondurensis. Next base: position 13,719,184 of record NW_028081271.1, on the reverse strand, counting down.
AACTTTATAAAATAACTAAAGATGGCTGTCATGATTACTGAGCTTTGTCCGAAGGCAAAACAATGTTTTATGTAAGTATACTGAATAAACACACAAATCTATGTCCTTAACAAAATACTGTCAGGCCAATTTGAACATTTTCATAACTAGCTCCTGGAAAAAGTACTGACAATTGTGAGCTGCAAATAATCACTACAATTGATCATGCCTGGCTATTGGGAATTTTGGGGGTCAGGTTTGTGTCTGAAGCTGCTGTACAGCTGGATTTGGCTGCTTTGCATTAATTCACACAATAAATGCCATTAAAGAGGAAACGGCAGCTCTATCGCGATGAAATAAAAATGAAAACAACTGAGAGGTATACAGGAAACTTGTCTTAAATAGTTTTAAATAACATATGATGAAACCTTAGAGAGTAAGAACTACAATTACCACAGTCTAAATCTTAAATTGTTAATGCAGGAATCACCTGCAGGACCAGCAAGTCGCTTGTCAATCACGTCAAGGCCTGGTGGGGGCAGAGGGCACTGCGCGAGCCCGGCACAGCAATTTCTCTCCAGGTGGGTTAAACACCTCTAATTTAAAGTGTTATTAAATGACATTGGAACGTTATTTTACTTAACACAGACACTGTATAAAATAAATTAAAAGCAGGGAGCAGGGAAAGGTTTCCTGGTAAATATGATGCAAACACAAAACTTTCCCTTATCAGTAGTAGTTCCATGAATGACCACTTTACCCACGGTAGAACATGAAAGGCTGACAGAGGGTCAGAAATTTCCCTTATAAATAGAAACAGGATTCAAAAAATGAGATTTCAACATTGTTTCTTCCCACAATACAACTCTTTAACTATCTGCAACTCTTTATCATAAATGTAAATAAAAATCGCATCTTAAAAATCTGGTTTTACACCCTTACGTTAAAGTTCAACAAAAAATTCCTCAAATAATTGAGAAGAAAAGCACTCTTTTGTAGCAATTCCATAAAATAATGTTCAATTCACAAACACCTGCTTACTGGCAAAACCAGCAACCCCATGGAGGGCGTGGCATGAACACCCTGCCCTTGTGAGGTACAAACGCAGCCCGATTCGTGCCGGGTACACAGTCTGTAAGGTCTGCCAACGGTCGAAATGTCTGCACAAAGTTGGGAGTGACGACATCCTGACTGATAGGAAACTTACTCTTGTAACTTTCTGTCATAATGAAGGTTAAATGCTTTTAAGAGAAAAGACATACTTTAGCCCAGTAAAGCCAGAAGAAATCTAATTTCTAACCAATGTGAACAGTCATTACATTTAAAAAATGTTTAACATTGCATATTGATTTAAAACAAAAAGTGAACAAGGAAAACACATACAAATTTAAATTCAGCAGGACACCACAAAAGCATACTATAGGTAAGTGTGAAATCAAACTTTCCAAAAGAGAGAATCCTTTGAATCCCTTAGCAAGTCTCTGTGAAAATAGTACGCCTACAATACGAGTGAGAGGGGAGCACCTAGAACACCCCCGAGGCTTGCTACACCGTTCAGCGGTGCCGCCCCACCTCCGTGCGCGCGGATGGCTAACGGACGACAAGAGTCCACCTGACAGCAGCTCCGCCCGTTTCTCACCACTGCTGCCAGCTGAAGTCGTCACTGCTTCCGAAGACCAAGAAAAAGCCCAGTATAGTCGCAAAGATGACTGTGTTTCCGGTCAGAACAAGTGCACACGCTCCCCACTCAATCTACGGAAACAAGACACAAATACTCAGTTAACAGACACAGGAAAACCAAAGAAAATAAAAGACAAATCAAGGCTCTAGTCGCATGCCAATCATAATCTAAAACAAGTAAGAGTTACAATAGTAACTTTCACATTATCGAGGGAAGTGAATCTAAAATTTTACTTAAAGTATCACAGGTTAAAACACAGTCATGTACGTTCTTTTAAAGGGGCAAGAGGAGTGATCACCCTCTCCTTGGGCAAGGGTGGCCAGCCCCGCTCTGTGCTTCCCTGGAGATGGAAGAGTGAGTCTGGTTGGGGGGTTTGAGAGGAAGAACCGAGCGTAAGTAACCCGCCTTCTCTTCTGTGCTCCCCCACCTGCCAAGAACCCACGATCTCCCTGCATCTTCACCTTTCGAGCTGTCCTAGGCAGGCCCACGGGTGTTCAGCACCAGGCTGATGAGCTGTCACGCCCTATTCTGACAGCAAAGTATCGGTGAGCCAACGGTGCTGCAGACCCGAGCCATGCTCTCCAGTGTAATTTTTACCAGTTAAAAACAACAAAAGTTTTTTTAAAAATCTCTATCCTCGAGGCTCCCATGTCTTTTATCTCTTTTTTTATGTCATTTTAACAAAAACTTTCCATTAGTGAAGAATGTATTCACTTACCAGGTGTGCTCTGGCAAATACAATAGGGAGTCCAAAAGCTGAGACAACAATGCCTGTTGTAAGAAATATGGCAAGTTCCTTACAAGCATTACTCATAGCATCTGTATCATCCACTAGTCTTCTCGCTATGCAGTATGGGATAGGTGAAAGGATGTAAAAAAACAGAACAAAGAGGGGCCAGTATTGGCTGGAAAAAGAAAAATAAGTTAATGTAGTTTTTGCTATGCCATTTCCCTACACATAAAATATGCTTTAAAAAAATAAGGACCACACAAGGAGTATTTCAATGTACAGAACATGATCTAGCTTAAAAATAAGCTATAACCTGAACACTACAATGAGGAACATTGAGAATCATAGCATTGCTAATGTCAATTATGATACAATTAGTGAAATATTTCTTATATTAAAAGAAAATGCTTTAAAAATTACAAGAGTTGGAACCAAGGCCCTAAATTAAAAACGTTTTTTAGGTTATAAATAAAAAGGCATATGGAAAATAGGGATATCACAGTGAGTTTTAAAATTCATAATTCATGCCCTTAACTTCAATGATATTCTGCCTTAGCACAGAGCTGGAATGCCTCGGAGCTCTACGTGGGTCACTAGGGACTCCCAAAGCACTGAAATCCAGAGAGGGAAACTGAACTGAAAGTAATACTGCAAAGTTCCAGCCAGAATACAGAATCTGTCACAACAGAAGTAGATGGCTTTTAGTTTACAGTCTAGCTATTGGAACGCCATTTCCTCCTTATGCTAATATAACTCTAGGTAAGGTAAGACGGTACCGCTGAGGGGCACTGTGGAGGGTACAGGGGGCTGCCTGTGCTGTTTTGGCAAATCCTGTACAGTCCACAATTATCTCACAATAAGAAGTTAAAAAAGAAGAGACAGACTTTAAAATTACCATAAATAAAACGCACATCAGAGTGGAGATCTGCTTACACTTACAGGCTTTTGACAAAGATTTATCTCTGTTTTCACTAAAAAGGCTTTCTTAAATACTTTGGGAACAGAAAAAATGACAAGTGAACATATGCTTAAGAAAAATAATTTAAACAGCAGAAAAGCACAAAAAGCAAAAAGTCGAAGTTGCCCACATCACCCGTTTTTTCCTAACTCTCCTTTTGAGCTTTTTGGGGATCCTTCTGTACTCGCACACAGAAAAACGCGAAACCCAGACCGCATTTTCAGACCTTAAGACAACCCCCCTTTGGGAGGAAAAGGGGGGGTATGTCTTATACTCCAAATGTAGCTTACCTGGCTCACTGTGGGGGGTGGGGGATGTGGCAGTCTATGTTATTAAATATTTTGCCACATTTTTTGCTTCAAAATTTTCCCCCACATTTCCCCCCTCTGAAACCTGGGTGTGTCTTACAGTCCAAAAAATTCGGTAAATGAATCACTGCGCTTTTTCATTCAACGATACAGCTTGAACTTTACATATTAGCAATTATAGCTCTTTCTCATCCTTTTTAAGACCGCCTCATGTTTCCATGGATGGATGTACCATAATTTCACCATTTCTTTTTGCTAGACCTTTAGGATACTTCCAGCTTTGTCTGTTCCTGTAAACAAGGCTGCCACGAATACCCACACTCTCCCCCAACTACGCATCTCTGCAAACACCTGCAAGTAGATTTGTGGGAGAAATTCTAGTAAGTGGAAAGGTGAGTTTATAGGAAAAGAATTTACATTTTGAGAGCTGTGAGCAAACTGGTCTCCAAGAGACTGCTCTTCGTTTATCCTCCTACTCTCAGCGCAGGACACTGCCTGTTTGCCTACATCTTTTTTATTTTTGCCAATGAATTTAATTTTGAGTGAGGCGGAGCATATTTTCATGGACTTATAAGCAACTTGCAGTTCTTTTACCTACTTGTTGAAAAATATATTTTCATTTTCTGCTTTATTTTTCTATTGAGCTGTCCACATTTTCCTTATTAATTTATCCTATTAACTTTTAAAATTCCTTGCTACCCTAGGAAAGTAACTGCTTACATAATTTATTTTCTTAGTTTAACTTCTCTCGACTCTGCCTGTGGTATTTTTTGCTGAAAGGACTTTTTGACTTTCTTGCGTTTAATTTTGTCAGCAGATACTAGTGGGTCTGGGCCACTGTGCGGTCACAGGCTCAGCAGTCCTCTAGGAGCAATAGTCCAAAGTCTCTTGCATCTTGGTGTCCTAAAATATTCACAAATTTTAAGTCAAGACTTTTTAAAAAAGTGTTGACCTTGGTAAATTAACATTTCTCAGGATTGCTCTTACAGGCATAAACATTTTTTAAGCTTCAAAAGTAGGAAAATCTTATCTTATTTATGCAACATGATAAAAATTTTACATACTTGTATATTGGAAGGGCACATCCAAGCATCAAAAACATCAGCCCAATTGCTCCTCCGAAGGACAAACTAATCAAAGCTGCAAAATAAAAAGTCAAGTAGAAATACTAATTAAGGTATTATTACTATTAGCAGTCTGAACATTACTTATAATTCCAGAAGCAAAAAGCAGAACAATGCACAAAAATACAAATGTATTGAAAGTTAAGTTATCGTTCAAAGTCCGAGTTACCTAGTCTCCGAATAGGTCTTCTGGAGCATCTCCAAGGCAAAATGAAGCAATAACGACTTTCAAAGCCCTGACCTATTGCTAGCACACCACCCAATTCCCTTTACTGGCTCCACTTCTAATGAGTGCCTCAATCTGCAAGAGCAAGGCTCCTCCAGACATTAGTACTGCAGTTACTCCACAGACTATTACAGTTTTGAAAAGCAGTACACGGAGAAACTCTGCACTGTCGGCTTTACTGGACTTTAGAAGCCCCATCCTCTGGGAATCTCTCCCGCTCAGCTTTTGCTGCTTCTTCTTTTTTTAGATTTAATTTATTTACTTTTAGAGAGAGGGGAAAGGAGGGAGAAAGAAGGGGAGAAACCTTTATGTACAAGAGATATGCCTCTCACATGTCCCCTACTGGGGACCTGGTCTGCAACCCTGGCATGTGCCCTGACTGGGAATTGAACCCGCAACCTTTTGGTTCATAGGTAGGCACCCAATCCACTGAGCCACACCAACCAGGGTAGCTTTTGCTTCTTACATATATGTATACCCCCAATATGTACAAAACTGACATGAAAAATGTATCCAAAATGTACAGGATATTGTGTATATCCTTTTGTGGTATCATTATCTTAAGACATTATCACAAGCAACAGATCCATTCTAAGTTGAAATATACTGTATTTTTTGGACTGTAATACACACCCCCTAAGACATTTGGGGGGGAATCATAGTTGTTAATGTTGTTGTTGAGTTCTGTTTACATTTACATTGATGAAATATTATGTTATTTATATTATTAAATATTTTACCACATTTTTTTTTAAAGATTTTATTTATTTATTTATTTTTAGAGGGGAAGGAGAGAGGGAGAGAAACATCAATGTATGGTTGCCTTTTTGTGCATCCCCTGCTGGTAGTTAGCCTGCAAGGAACTGGTTTGCAACCCAGGCATGTGCCCTGACTGGGAATCGAACCGCGATCGTGTGGTTCGCAGGCCCGCGCTCAATCCACTGAGCTATGCCAGCCAGGGCATTTTACCACATTTTTTGCTTCAAAAATTTTTTCCCTATTTTCCTCCTCTAAAACCTAGGTGTGTCTTATGGTCCGAAAATATGGTAGTTTCTCAATTTACACACCCACACCCACACACAGTATTATATTTTACAAAGTATTTTCACATATACCAGTGAATAGGAACAACTTTCTTGAATAGGCATAGTTAATCAATGGCCTAGAATTAAGCAAAGAAATAAGTGATCAATGTATTTCTAATTCTGCGAACCATGGGGTTGCTGGTTCAATTCCCAGTCAGGGCACATGCCTGGGTTGCAGGCCAGGTTCCTGGTAGGGGGAACACCAGAGGCAACCACACAATGATGTTTCTCTCCCTCTCTTTCTCCTTCCTGTCCCCTCTGTCTAAAAATATATAAATAAAATCTTTAAAAATAACAACAAACAAAAACCCGGCAGGATAAGAGGGAGGGAATGCTATTCTAGATACAATAGCCTGGGAAGGCACCTCTGATGAGGTGACATCTGAGCAGGGCTCTACACGAAATGAGAAACTGGACCATGTGGGTGCCTGGGGGAGCATTCCAGGAAGAGGGACCTGCAAACGCAGAGGCTCTCCTTACACTATACACCCCCCCCCCGCCCTTTGTTCAGCTACCACAGCTGTCACTTACATTGATTTGTATTTGTCTTTCCTTTTAAACTGTTCATTTCACAGGAGAAAAGTTTTTCCGTTGTTGATGCTCATACCCCACTCCTAACACTCAATATTAAATACCTATAGAATTAATGAAAGGAGCCAAAGGGGTGGGGGAAGAAGGGAAGAGGAGAGGGCGTGGAGGGCAAGATAGTGTGCCTGAGGCAGCAAAGAAGACACCGCCCTCAACTGAAAGTCAGGAGATGCTGGGTCCTATCCCCTATCAGCCTCCTACTAGCTGTCTAAATAACTACAGTTGAGTGTCAGTTCTTTCTTATACGAGAGTTGGACTAGATCTGAAATGCAAATATTCTCTGAATATTAAAGATATTTGTTATAAGACATGCTGAAGAAGTAAAAAACCATCTCTACTTTTTAAATGTAGTTGACAAACAGCTAAGTTCACCACTATGGATACTATATAATAATACCTTATTTATTCAGAAGCCATTTACCCAGAATATAGCTTAGAATCCTGGAGGAAATGAAGGTCATTAAAGAGACAAAAATGCATGTCACAGAGCCCGTACACTAAAGCCAACATTCTTTATACACAGACCCTTCGGCTCTTATTCAGAGGTTATCTGTTCATGTTTTGTAATACAATTAGTGTGTGAATTTCAGCATAATAAAAAATTATTTTAAAGAATCATGATTGCTCATTTATAAATATATTTTCAGTAGAAAGGCATATACCCTGAACAAAATTAAGTAAAAAGTAACATTTCCTCCCAGAAAAGATGTTACCTATAATTTATGACATAAAATTTTCTAAGTTTCATGATCTTGTTCCCCACATTGAAACAAATGAAAAAAAGATGAGATGAACTTCATATAAGCAAGATGTGTCCTCTGACAGACAGCCTGACAGGGAGGAGACTGAAAAATTTTTTAAACCAGGCAGAAAAATTCTCAAAAAGCATACCAGTGTTTGGTAATCTTGGCCAAGAGGCCAGTAGCTTTAGGACTCAGTCTCTGAGGGTAACTGTTCTGTGACAGAGAACAACTATTTCGTTCTTACCATCAGAAAAGAAAGTCTAAATTCTTTGAGTATGCTCTTAAACAGGTAATGAAAGACAATTTCTTTAATAAACACAAGAAATTAAAATGAGCTAAGATTCAGGTGTCAAAATTATGTGACATCTCACTTCCCAGTCACATGGGACCAAAGCTAATGGGGTTAAGTCAATTGATCAAAAGTGCTTTCCCAAGTCTTGTCAAGTGTCTCCAGTCTTATGAAATTAGCAACTAGGTTCACTTATATACAAATTTCATCCTTTGCGTACAAGCGCTTGTCCTAGATGACACATCAGCAAGACAAAAATTTATACTGTAATTGAGTGATGCAACATTTGGAAACGAAACTTAGATGAGTCTGGTTTCTCTTCCCAAAGCCTCTACCCTAGGGACAGAACAGCCCAATTACCTACACTCTCAAGAGACAGGGTGCTGGTTCAGCGATTACAGAGAAATTACAGCAGCAGAGGGGACCAATTTCTTAACCTAGGCATTATCAGAAAAACCCATTATATAGCAAAGCAATAGGCAAGCGTCTCGATAATAAGTAATGAACTCCAACTGTAGCAACACTCCTTAATATAAACAGGCCAACAGGAAGAAACTATCCTGATAAACAATCCTAATCATAATAGCTATTACTGAAACCAAAATTGTTAAGTACAATTCCATCTGAGACACTTCCGCCCAGTAAATATTTATCCATGTTTACAGGAAGAAATTACAGTTATTTTAAGAGACTCCTGCATTAACGATACCGAAGAAATGGGAACCTGGCAACATCCTAAAAACCACAACGTCTACCATGACTGCCTTTCACACAAGAACTTTAAAAGGTCTGTTATGGTTCAAAAGGAGATTATTAAGTGCTTCAGCTGCACAGATGACCACGTTTTACACGGGGAACAAAATGTTTTCAGAAATTAAACACGAAATAGTAAAAGAAAAACGTGGTTCTGGGAAAAATGCTCAAAAGTTCTCCGTAGAGGATATAAAATACACAGAAAAAAACACTGCTATCAAAGTTTTTCACTTCCTGCTTCGCTGCCCCTTTTACAAAGCCGCAGGTCAGGAAATCAGTGAAGTTTATCGTCAAACTGAAAACGCTACTCACTGGTATCGGTTTCTAATCACAACAACAGAACAGTTGAAAAGAACGCAACATTACTATATTCCTATTTCTAAAGAAAATAATACACCCAAACGACGAATTGTTCATTAAGTTTCAACACTATTTGATCTTGAAAAAACTCAACTAAATAAAAACTTTCAAATGTGAAAAAGCCTCAATGTGCAAGGGCGGGAGAGGGCAGAAAACAGGAACACTTTGGAGTCGCTTAGAGGGTCTTAGTCTACTGCACAAACACCACAAATCAAAATACATGTTTTAGGAGCGCTGAAAGCCTCGAGCGCGGCTCCTGAGACCGCACGTGGTCGCCGAGATTTCGGGAAGAACCGACCTTAACCCTTCCAGGGCTAATCCTTCCTGAGCGACTCGATTCGGCTCAGCACCCGAAGATTGCACTTGTGCCTTTAAGTGGGAAATGACACTGATTTTCCGTAACTGGCATCTCTAGTCGTCTCAACCCCCTCAAACTCCACACTCTGCCCCCGTCTTTCTCGGATGCAAACTCCTGCAAAAGGAGTTGCTGCGGGACTTGAAACGGACCACAGACCACTTCATTCTTTGCACGGGGGGCGATGGGTGGAGAGAGAGAGGCTGCCGAGATCAGCTGAAAGTGGGGGCTGACGCAGCAGCCGCGGTCTTCTCGGTCCTTTCACCGGGAGTGCCGCGCCCACCGCGAACCCCGGAGCGGAGGCGGGGGGTCAGGGGCCGGCCTCGGGCGCAGGACCCCGGGGAGCGCGCTCCGGCCCGGGCGGCAGCGTGCGGGGGCCGCGTGGGACCCTCCGCCCCCGCGCCGGGCGGCCACTCGGCCCTCCCGCGCCCTGTATCCCAGGCCCACCTTTGATGCCGGCCATGGCGGTACCGTCCTTCCTGGCTCCAGGACCCGAGGCGGCGGCGGCGGCGGCCCGGAGACCAGAGACGCGCGGCCGTAGCAGCTACTAGACAACACCCGGAAGTGCGCGACGCAGCACTTCCGCCGGCGGCTCGCACTCGCGCAGGGGTGCGGGGGGCGCGGGGAACGCGGGGGACGCGCGGGACGCGCGGGCTTGGGGCTGGGAGGCCGACCCCTTCCTTCGCTTGTCAGCTACCCGGCAGATCGCCGCCCTCGAAGGCTGTCCTCCCCGGCCCCGCTTCCGGGGCGTGCCGGCGCCATCCCCTAGATGCTTCTCAGGGTTGGCGGAAGCGCAATTCTGAAGCTACTCCGGCATCCCGATGTGTCACAGAGTCTTTGATGAGCAGGGATCGCCAGTAGCCGCCGACCTTCGGAAGGCACGGTGTGATGTCTTTGGGGGAGAATTTTGCGGTTCTCGAGGCGCATCCATTTCTCTCTCTTCCCAGCCTTGTAATAAAGGCGAAGTAAGGCTAGTTGACTGGTCTGCACGTGGCTCCCCGGTTTCCGACTCAGAACTAGGGCTCTGGTGAAACCCACCTCCGGAGAAAGCAGTGGGACCCAGTAAAGGGTGGATTTGGTACAAACCCAGTCTCTGGGGAGTCTGAGGATCGCCGGGTTTTTCGGGTGGTGAGAGGGCTAGAAATATAAGAAAAAAGCAGAGGTACAAATACACTTATTTTAACTCATTGTAGAAATTTATTGAACATTTACTATGTGTTGGCAACAGGGCAAGTCACTGAGGTCACCGAACTGGGTTCGGTTTGTCCTATTCAGGAGCTTCTAATTCAGTGAGATAGACACACAAAAATGCGGGAAATACAACAGTGATAATTGCTAGGGTAATGGGTGAATAGTTCTATGAAAGCCTTCGATTTAGATCAGTAAAAAAAAAAAAGTTCTCGGAGGGAGGAATAACAATGGGACGTACAGATATGTAACTAGAGAGGAGGGAAAAGCGATCCCGGGGATGGGATTGTGTGTTTGTGAACCAGGTTGGGATGATGAGTTTGGGCGGCAGACTGTGGGAGCGTAGGACCTGGTCCGCTGGAGAGAAGGTCAGTTGGCTTGCTGGGGTTTGGGGTGGGCAGTGGGGTTATACAGCAAAGTCCTATAGAATGAGGACGCCCTCCCCCCCATTCTGAGCAGAAAGAATCTTTTGAAGGGTTTTTAAAAGATACAAGTGGAGGTGGGTAATGTAAGATTTGAATTTAAATCTTTTCCATCACTGGACTAAGATGGCATGTAAAACCTTGTTGAGTGAATGGTGAGAAGACATGTTTCCAGCATGCTTTAAAATGAAAGATACCGGGGAGCTAAAGGTATTGTTCACCCTGCTCCCTTTCACCATTTCCAAGCTTGAATTAAAACGAAAACAAAACATTTTAAAACAGGTCTCTTCTGAAGGCTTAATGCCCCAAGGAAGTCTATAGGTAGGTGCCTTGTGGCGAAGAATTTTTTTTCAGTTCAGAATTCAAAAAATTCTGCCACCTTCTGTACCACGAAGAAAGAGTTTCCATTTAAGGACTGTGGTAGCAAAACCACAGGCACACTTGAACATATGTTGTGGAAATGTTGCTATTTAGACAGCCTGTGAATCACTAGCCCTCTTTTTGAAACTGAAGTACACTTACATGTCCTGCTGCCCAACCATCTTGAAGGGGATAGGTGGAATTCCTGGAGAAGTAAATGATTCCATCCCAAATAGTCACTTCTAACATTTTGTTTCACAGGCATCCTTAAAAACAGGGATGTTTGAGGGAACATAGCAGAGACATAGCTGATCAGTGGTGGTGTATCGGGAAGTGATAGCTTCTTATCTCATAGGCTCATGGCTTGGCTCCGGGGGAAAGTTCACATTTTAGTAAGCCTTTTGGAGCTTCTAAAACCCCCCAGTGGCAGAGTTAAATGCTAGTCCCCTAGTTTCCTCCTGTAAATATAATGGGTTGGGCATTGTAGACATTCATCCTTGATAACATTTATGGGCAACTAGGAATGTTCTTTAGGTTGGAGGGGACTTTTGCTTCTGTGGTCACTGAATCCTAAGAGTTTGTCCTCCTTTGACTTTTCATGACATCCACAATGTTTCTTGGAAGAAAACACTCGCTACACTAAGGATTATTTTCAGTTTACAGATATCTGGAGTTACTTGAGACCTTAAAAACAGCATGTCCAAATGTTGTATATCAAGGACCACTCTAGATATTCCAGAATTTTTGTGGGCAGAGCCCAGGAATCTGAAATGTTAACAAGAACCCTAAAGATTTCCTATGCAAACTGAAGCTTGAATGTAATTGTGTTAAAGGGGCAGAATGTCCGGAGTTTTTTATAAAATATATTGATTGATTGATTTTAGAGAGAGAGAAAGGGGGAGAGAAAGAGAGAGAAACATCGATTTGTTCCACTTATTGATGTGCCCAGTGGTGGCTTGTATGTGTCCTGACCAGGGATTGAACCTGCAACCTTGGTGTATCTGGATGATGCTGTACCTCTGTGGACCCTAACCTTTTTGGCACCAGGGACCAGATTCATGGAAGACAACTTTTCCACTCACCAGGGCAGGGGGATAGTTTCAAGATGATTTGTAGGCATAACATTCAAACTCACTTGGTCCACTCCATGGCCTGGAAGTTGGGGACCCCGGCTCTAACCAACTGAGCTACCCAGCCAGGGCAGTTTTCTTTATCTGTTTGCCAAGTGAATCCTAAACATTAGTAATATTACATCCTTTAAATGTTCTCTAACTATTCTTATATAATAGTTGATCTTTCATAGTTTCAGAACTTTTCATTCAGATGGCTTGCTTTCCTCCAAAGTTCATTCATAAAGATGGGAATGGGGCTGAGAGAAAACTGTTATTTACGGAGCAGCTGCTGTGTGTCTAGTGCTTTAAATATTTATCTGATTTAATCCTCCTTACAATTTTGTTAATTTAGAATTGCTATCTCTTATAGATCAAGCCAGAGAACTCCCAGAGAAGATTTTAATTTTAGTTTTAAAAAGCTTTATTTTGGAAAATTTTAAATATATAAACTTTTCCAAACAGTATGGTGAACTTCTATGAACCGTCAGCTACCCTTAACAGTTAGCACATGGTCAATGTTTGATCTCCCCTCAACTTCCTCCTACCTCCCATATTATTTTGAGGGAAATTCCAGATATAATTTTCTATCTTTAATATTTCAGTGTTTCTAAAATGATCTTAAAAATAACATAGTACATATATCACACCTGAAAATGATTCTTTAATATCTTATGTATTGATATTAAATAATCATGTCCAATTTCCAATTGTCATATCTTTTATCGTTTGTTTAAACCAGGATCCGAATCAGTTTCCCACATTGCTACTGCCACATCTAAATTCTCTCCTTAGACGTTATAGTTCTTACTGTAGCATTAAATGGTGTCTTCATTTTGGTAACTGCCCAATTTACCTTAGCTTTGAAATTTAGACTTGTATATCCAAGTGTCTATTTGTCATGTGAACCTGGATGCCTACTTCAAACTCAACATGTTGAGGATAAAATCTCTATTCTCTTTATTCTATTGATGCTTGATCCCTCTCTAAGACACCACTGATCTGCCTCCTCTTGTTCCACTCTTCCCCTATCTAACTTTGCTTTAGTTGTCCTGGCTTTGCTTGCCTCTCCCACCCAACAAATTTTGTTTTATTCACTGCTGATCCCCTGTGCCTGGAACAGTGTCTGGCAGGTACTATTATTTACTGGTAGGTGCTCAATATATAAATGTATGGTCAAATTAGTGAATGAGTTGCTCAGAACACAAAGCCCGGCTTTTGCATCCACTGTTCACTAGGTGGGCGTGAAGGCTCTTCCTGTAATCTTTGTATGGCTGATTCTCATCATTCAGGTCTCAAAGCCTCGAAGTCACTTGCTAAGGAAGGTCTTCCCCTTCTTGAACAAGTCGCCTCCCAGTCTCCATCACCCTGTTTTATTTTCATCCATGCACTTATCATCACCAGCTATCTTAATTTATCAATTTATTACTTAGTTTTGTGTGTCCTATCCCACTTCAATGTAAGATGCCTGAGTACAGGGACCTTGGCTGTATCCTCCATGCCTAAAACAGTACCTGACACACATTGGCAGGCATTTAGTCTATATAAGTTGAATGAGAGCCTCCTAGAATTGTTTCCTCTGGCTGATTCTTTATTTAGGCAGTAGTTTCTCCTCCTGGTATTTTCTAAGCTCTTACTGTCACCACGCACAAGGAATATGTGAAGGCTCTGAGCTTCTAAAACGAGACAGTGTATTTACATGTTATCTTTTGGTCGAATTCTCTGTGTAGAGAACTAGGTGCTGAAAACAAAGTTGAGCAAGGCACACCAACTTCCCAGGTAAGGTTACTGAGGTTTTGGAGACGCCTGATTGGCTGACTACATACATCTTAGATTTTGCATTGCGACGGTTTCACTCTCCCCCAACATCAACACCTACACAAACAATCTTCGGGACAGCAGCTCTTGGCCCCGCCCGGAGATTGCGTGACTCCTTTCGCCCCGCCCTCAACCTCTGCGTCCAGTCCCGGGCCGCCTTAGGGGCGGGGCCGGCGGCGTCCACTCAAGATCCCAAAAGCGCCGCAGCTGCAGTGACGTGAGGCAGGCGCACGGGCGTCCATTGCTGTTGTGACTCCGTTGACCGACTGTCTCTTCCTCGAGGCCGGAATTCCTGGCGTCCCTGTGCAGCTGCGCGCGGATTTCCACAGGTCTGATTCCCGTCCACGAGTGACTGGCAGCCGCGCACCATCTTCGCCTAGTGCCATGGCCGCGGCCGGTGGGCCCGGCGCGGATAGACGCTGCCCTTTCCTCGGTCTCCTTTTGCTTCTGATCGCGGGCCCTGCTCATGGCTGGAAAGACCCAGGTGAGTGCCATCTTCACTCGCCCCTTCCTGTCTGTCGCCTTTTAGCTTTGAGAGGCCCCGTGGGCGTCGATTTTCGTTCGCCGCCCCTTGAACTTTTCCGCCCTAATTCCTCTTTTTCAGCCCCTTTGCTATTCATCTGTGCCCTTCTGGCGCCTTCTCGCTTCCCAGGTGTCAGACGGGAGAGTGGGGACTCTTGGGGAGTTGATGCAGCGGGGCAACTCAGTTTTCCTAACGTCCCCGCTCTTCCCTGGACTCCTAAAATTTGCCCACTTCCACCTTCCTCGGGCTACGGCCCTGATCCTGGCAGTCTGGCTGGAAAGCTCGGCACTCACCTGCGCATCTCACTTTGTTGTCCTGTCTGATGTCTTCGACTCTGGCTGTTGTCATGGCTGCCTGTTGCTATGGCTGGCAGTTGCTTTGACACCGGCAGCGTCTGAGTCACACTTACGGGACAGGGACAGGGCCGCAAGCCGGTAGGTAGGTTAGCAGAATCATGCTTTTTCTGACCGTTACAGTGAAGTACATCGAGTTATGCCAGCTTTTCTCATTGGTTTTCACGGTACCCTAGAACTTAAGAAATATTTTCTTCTTCTTATTATTTTTATTGTGATGGGACATGATAAATGATTTTTAGGGAAAAGTTTCTTTTATATTACTATTATTCGAATTATCTAAATAATTTTTTTTAAAAAAAATTTATTTTTAGAGAGAGGGAGCCAGACATCAATATATGGTTGTGTCTCGCACACCCCCTACTGGTGACCTGGCCCACAACCCAGTCATGTGCCCTGACTGGGAATCGAACCAGCAATCCTTTGGTTCCCAAGCCTGTGCTCAATCTACTGAGCTACACCAGCCCCGGCTATCTGAAGAATTTTTTATGGGGTCAATAATATTACTTGTAGTTAGTATATATACATCTGTATACATCACGAATATACTGACTTCCTTTTAATAAGTGACGTGTGCTATTAAATTAGAATTAAATATGATTTTGAAACATTTAAAATTTTTTTGTTCTGAGGAGTAAAGATGGTAAGGCCTGGTGGAAAGTGTACCAGCATTGCATATGTGATTTGGTGATAAGAAATGCCTATGTTTTTGAACTTAAGCAACAGGTTTATTTCTGTAGTTTCTCATTTTATTCTTAAATGCCGAAATGAGAGAGAAGGTATATTTGCAAGTACTTGACTTTGAGTAATCCATTTGATGTGGATGTTTTATTACTGCTAAATAAAATGCCAAGTTGAATTTAAATGTATGTACATTTTCCTTATGTGGTCCTAGAAAGTTGTATATAAATAGACTTTGATTAGTTGTATATAAATAGAGTTATAATTTAAAAACTGGAATGAAAAATGAATTAGTTGAGCCCTAAGGAATTCTTAAATATAAAAAGGAAGTTTACATATGGAGAGTGAGGGGAATAAAAAAACAAATTTATTTATTACTTAAATAAGATTCATGTACACATTTCTCTGATACATGATAGAAATGTACAGTTCTCGTTTTTACTTATTTCTATGGTACGTGATCTGTGTATTGCATTATGTGCCTACTACCCGAAGTCAAATCATCTTCTGTCACCATATATTGGCTCCTTTTATCCTTTGCTATTCTCCCACTCTCTTCTCTCTTGGTAACCACCATGCTGTTGTCTGTCTGTGTCTGAATTTCAGTTTTATATTCTACATATGAGTGAAATTATATGGTTCTTAGCTTTTTCTGGCTGGCTTGTTTCACTTAGCATAATATTCTCAAGGTCCATCCATGTTGTCGCAAAAAGCAGAATTTCTTCTTCTTTTTAAGATTTTATTTATTTTTTTAGAGACGGGGGAGGGAGGTGTGGTTGTTTCTTGTGTGCCCCCTACTGGGGAACCTGTCCCACAACCCAGGCATGTGCCCTGACTGGGAACTGAACCAGGCCCCTTTGGTTTCCAGGCTGGTGCTCAATCCATTGAGCTGCACCAGCCAGGGTGGAATTGGCAGTATGTCATCTTTCCTTATGGCTGAGTAGTGTTCCAAATAATACAAACCACATCTTTATCTATTCCTCTGTCAAAGGGCACTTTGATCGTCTCTGTGTCTTGGCCACTGTGAGTAATGCTGCAGGGAACAGAGGGGTGCAGAAATCTTTGTGAGTAATTGTTGTTGAGTTTTTCGGGTAGATAGCAGAAGAAGGATGGCTGGGTCATATGGTAACTCTAATTTTAGTTTTTTGAGGACTTG
This sequence comes from Sturnira hondurensis, assembly GCF_014824575.4. Classification (NCBI taxonomy): domain Eukaryota; kingdom Metazoa; phylum Chordata; class Mammalia; order Chiroptera; family Phyllostomidae; genus Sturnira; species Sturnira hondurensis. The sequence goes on along the minus strand of NW_028081271.1, from coordinate 13,702,395 downwards.
CCATGCTGTTTTCCATAGTGTCTGTACCAGTTTACATTCCCACCAGCAGTGAGTGAGGTTTTTTTTCTGTCCACAGCACTTACTATTCACTTGTTTTGTTGATAATGGCCATTCTGACAGCTGTGAGGTGGTAGAGGTGGTATTGCGTTGTAGTTTTGATTTGCATTTCCCCAAAAGCTAGTGAAGTTCAACATCTTTTCATAGATCTGATGGCCGTTTGTATGGCTTCATGGGAGAGGTGTCTGTTCAGCACATTTTTCTAATTGGATTGTTTGTTTGGTGTTGAGTTGTCAGAGCTTCCGCATTTTTAAAGACATTTCTTCATTTTCTTTGTCTAGCCTATTGAGATGTTGGAAGCTTTTCTAATTCTTTATCTTTTGTATGTGACCTGTTTTCCCCTTTTCTTCTGGCAGTTACTGTGTACAGTGCTCTAAGATTTCCCAGTGAGATGCCTTTGTGTGGTTCTGCTTTGAGGGCGTTTTCTTTTCCCATGACAGCTCTCATCTTTCAGTTGCGGGAGCTTTTCTTGAAGTGTATCGCTGAAGCTGTTCCATCTGATTTCTCCACCCCTTCTTTCTGGAACCCTGTTGGCTTTTTGGAGTTCCTGAATCGGTCCTGTAATCCACCTCCTTCCCTGCTTTCTATCTTTTTGCTCTGCCTTCTAGGAGATTTTCTTACTCTTAACTTCCAATGGTTCTATTGAATTTTTCATCTCAAGCCGCCATGATTTTAATTCCCAAAAGCTCTTGTTTTGTTCTCTGAGTATTTCCTTTAAAAATGATTATTTTATATCTTTGAGGATATCATAGGTTTAAAAATATATTCAAAAATTTTCTTGTCCCTATATAGTTTCTCTTTTCTCCAGTTTGCTTTTGTGGTTTGTTTTGGCCTGGTTATAGTATTCCATGTTAGGGACTTTCCTTATGTTTTTAGTAATTTCTTGGCTCTTTGCTCAAAATTAAGGGTGTGAACCCAAAAGCTAGTTGGAAGCTATCATTCTATAGTTGGTGCTTTTGGACTTTGAATTTTACTGTGGGATGATCTGGTGACTGTAGGTTTACTTGGGTGGTTGTTTTTTGGGAAAACTTCTGATGTTGATATATTTAAGTATTTTTTAAAGAATTTACTTATTTTTAGAGAGGGGAAGGGAGGGAGAAAGAGAGGGAGAGAAACCGATGTGAGAGAGAAACATGCATCGGTTGCCTCTTGCATGTGCTGTGACTGCACCCTGAGCAGGACCAAACCCACAATCCAGGCTCAGGCCCTGACCAGCGACCTTTTGCTTTGGAGGAGGACACCCAACCTACTGAGCCACATTGGTCAGGGCAAAAGCTTTAATTAATCCATTCATCTGCTGACAGACATTTAAGTCATTAAATGTGCTTCAGAAACATTGATGTGTATTTTCTGCCATTTTAATTAACCACTAATGTTGTTACACATGAACTTTTGGGTCCTATTTTGCAAAGTTTATATAGAACTTGTGATATAGAAGCAGTTTGGGGGGCGGGCATCTAGCCTGAAATGAAGGGAGGCCTTTACAGTGTGACCACTTGAAATTTGTGCGAGAGATTGAATGTAGTTGGTACAGCTTTGGGGTGCTGTTTCATCTTCACTTAGTCATCCTCAAAAGGGGAGAATGACCATGTATAGAATGACAAGAGTTTTTATTAGGGTGACTTTCTGTGTTTGCCAAGATGTTTACTCTGCTCTGTTCTTCCTGTTTCAGACAGAGTATTGTTGCGGGACGTGAAAGCTCTTACCCTCCACCATGACCGCTATACCACCTCCCGGAGGCTGGATCCCATCCCGCAGTTGAGATGTGTTGGGGGCACAGCTGGATGTGATGCTTATACACCCAAAGTCGTTCAGTGCCAGAACAACGGCTGGGATGGTTACGATGTGCAGGTAACATTCATTATGTTGATGGCAGTCTAAATGGAATTTTTGTTCAATAAAGTATTTATTGGGCCATTATCAGTAATTTTGGGAGGCACATATGGAAAATCTCAGGTGAACCTAAACTATGTAAATATCAGAAGAAACATTCTCCAGAAGAAATGAACTGATTTTAAAGCCTGGAAGTATTCATTGTAATTTTCATTCCGTAACTTCTTTCTAAGACATTAGTAAATTTTCAAAACTCTTTTTATACTCTGGGAGAATATAGGATTTCTGCTGGTTGTCATTTTTTGGTCACTTCCTCAAAGAATACCAACCTACCCGTAAGAAATAAAGTTGAGATGTAAGGAGTTGTAGTCTGTGAACAGTGGGTATACGCGTGTCCCTTTTGTGCTTCAAACACTTGATTTTAAAGTTGTTTTAAAACTGAGGGCAGCTACTTCTGAAAAAAACATTTCAGAACATTTATTTGTTTTGTCTTTGGGACTCTGGCATTTTGTACTTAGGGTGGACCATCCTCTTGAAGTTCCAGAATTTGTTATTTAGAAATGGAATCAATTTTATTAAATGAATTCAGTTAAAATTAATACTGGAATATTTCTAATTTGTACTCTGCTTTCAAAAAGGACAACTAGTTATTTACAAGACAACTAGTTATTTACAAGAAACCTCTATTGATGGTTCCCCTTCCATCAACATGGTCACCTGTGTGCATGGTCTGTGCAATTCAGAGAGAGGGTGCATGTTTACTGTGTGATGTTAGTTCACGCCATTCTCCCCCAGTGTTGCTAACTGAATCACAGAATCTCCAGGTTAAAGCAGAATCCCAATCATTTTACTTTTATAGTCTTTTTTTAAAAAAAGATTTCATTTATTTATTTTTAAAGGGAAGGGAGAGGGAGAAAGAGAGAAACATCAGTGTGTGGTTGCCTTTTGTATACCTCTCAACTTGGGACCTGGCCTGCAACCGAGGCATGTGCCCTGACTGGGAATTGAACCAGTGACCTTTCCGTTCACAGGCCGATGCTCAATCTATTGGCCACACCAGTCAGGGCAACTTTTTTTTCTCAATGGAAAAAAAAGATGCTAATGGTAAAGGCATTCATTAAACACATGAAATTGTACACAAAAATGGATTACTAAAGAAACTTCCTAGTAGAAGAGCTAAGATATGCATTCAAATTACATGTAGGTGCCAACAAAGTATTATAAAGTCCTGTCATTTATAACATTGGAGGGACTGGGGAAGACTTAGAGAAGGTATGTGCTGTGTTAGAAAGGAAGGGCAAGATTTTTAGAGCTGAAGCGGTAGAGAAGGGAATAGCACGAGCAGAGACCCGTGGGGGATATCATACACTGACTTACGTTTAGTAGCAGGAGAGAGCCTGGTCTGATTCCAAAAATTTAATTTGGCCACTTTTAGTATACACTATTAAGGAAGTGAAAACTAACATGAAATACCAATTGAGATTTAGCTTTCTTTTTAAAAATATTTTATTTATTTATCTTTAGAGAGGAAGGGAAGGAGAGAGGGAGAGAAACATCAATGTATGGTTGCCTCTCGTGTGTCCCCTGCTGGGAACTGGCCTGCAACCCAGGCATGTGCCCTGACTGGGAATTGAACTGCGATTGTGTGGTTTGGAGGCCTGCGCCCAATCCACTGAGCTACGCCAGCCAGGGCTCTAGCTTTCTTTATTTACCTAACTCAGCAAGCTTATAAATCTTCCTCCAAATAAAAAATAAAATGATATAGCAAGAACAACAAGGACATCAAAATAGAAAAATTGCATTATCCAAATGTAACACTTTTGGGCTTCAAAGGACACCATCAAAAAAGTGAAAAGACAGCTACACAGTGGGTGAAAGCTTTTCAAATCATGCATCTGATAGGAGACTTGTATCTAGAGTATAGAAAGAATTATTACAACTCACTAGGAAGACAGCTAACTTTGAAAGTGGGCAAAATGTCTGACTGGACATTTCTTCAAAGAAGGTAGGCGGATGACCAACAAATGCATGAAAAAGTGTTCAGCATCATTAGTCACCAGGGAAAAACAAGTCAAAACCACTGTAAGGTACCATTTAACACCCAATAGGAAGCTATAATCTAAAAGACATAATAACAAATGTTGGTGAGGATGTGTAGAAACTCTCCTTACATTGCTGTTAGGGAGTAAAATGACGCAGCCAATTTGGAAAACTATCTGGCAGTTCTTCTAAAGGTTAAACATAGAGTTACCATATACCCCAACCATTACAGTCCTAGGAATATGCCCAAGAGAATTGAAAACATATTCACATAAAAATTTATACATAAATGTTTGTAGCAGCATCATTGATAATAGCTGAAAAGTAGAAACAACTCAAATGTCCATCATGGTGAATGAATAAAGAAAATATGGCACATCCACACAGTGGAATGTTATTGGGCCATAGAAAAGAATGAAGTACTGAAATGCTGCAACAGGGGGTTAACCTTGGAAATATTATGCTAAGTGAAAGAAACCAGTCATTTAGGACCACATGAAATGTCCAGAATAGGGAAATCCATACAGACTGATTGGTGGCTGCTTCGGACTGGGAGATTTAGGGGGCAATGGGGAGTGACTGCTGATGGATATGAGATTTCTTTTGGGGAGCAATAAAAATATTCCCAAATTGATTGTGGTGATAGTTTTAGTATATTCAACTCTGGGAATGTACTAAAACCACTTAAATGGGTAAATGTATTATATGTGAATCATGTCTCAGTCAAGCTATTATAAAAATGAAAATGGTATATCTGAAGTTTGAGAGAAGATAATTTGTTTTCCTCTTATAGAAAAACTTACAGAAAGACAGTAGAACCAATCAAATCTGTTTTAGCTTGTGTCTCTTTAAATGTTGTTTAAGAGGCATATTACCTATTCAGCTCAAAATGTAGTTATAGAATTTAAACTAAACCTGGGCTTCTTTTTTTAAGTTGGAAATTTTAGAGACCAGTGTGGATTCTTTTTGCACTTTTTGGAAATATCTTTAAAAACCTTAAGAGAATTACTTCAGTATTGGATCCTGGAAAGTTAGTCCATGGTTTTTAAAAATTTATGTAGGAAATTTTTTCTCAGAAGGTTATATACTATCTCTGATACTATATGTAGCTACCAGATCTTCACATATGATGCTGATTTTTGAGACTCAACATTGAAAATGCCCATTTTAAAAGAAAGCATCTTGAACTTGGTGGTAAAAAGTTGACATTTGGAATATTTGCTGAAACGTGTAAATTAGGGGATACTTAATATGTACAAAGTGATTCCTACATTTATGTGTAAAGAATAAGGAATAGTGATAAAACGAGCAGTCACGTACCCACCACCTAGCGTAAGAAGTAGAACATTAACATCATTGGTATGTTGGGGGCTGCTAGCTTCCCTTCCTCCATTGTCCTGAGTTTAATTTATCATTCCCTTGCCTCATTTTGTACTTTTATGACAGCTAGATAGCACAAGTGATACATATGAAGTGAAAACAGATCTTTGGCTCTAATAACCTACTTCTGTTCTTCTTCACAGTGGGAATGTAAGACTGATTTAGATGTTGCGTACAAATTTGGAAAAACGGTGGTGAGCTGTGAAGGCTATGAGTCCTCTGAAGACCAGTATGTACTAAGGGGTTCCTGTGGCTTGGAGTACCACTTGGATTACACGGACCACGGCCTGAAGAAACAGAGAGAGTCTGGACGGGGCCATGGCTCTAACGCTTTCTCCGATTATTATAAAAAGCTGTACACCTCAGACTCCGGTGGCGTCAGTGGATTGATTACCATCGTGGTGTTACTTGCTGTTGCCTTTGGAGTTTATAAGTTGTTCCTCAGTGATGGTCAAGATTCTCCTCCACCATATTCTGAGCATCCTCCAAATTCACACCATTATCAGGGATTCACCAGCGCAGCAGGACCCCCTCCCCCAGGCTTCAAGCCAGGGTTCACAGGTATGCTCTGCCTAGGCGGTGGCAGGAAGGGGGGTAGATGTGAGGTGTGGATCCTGTGCAGTTTCTGAAGTAGAACATGGTGGCATAGGGAAACGGGGGCAGATTTGTCTTCTCGATTTATTTTTCACTTTTAACTTCTTTTGCCTCTTCTGATCTTTTCTCTTTACAAATATTTGTGATTACAATTTTAAGGATGCATGATTAATGAATTGTAAATCATCTTAATCAGAAAAACTTGATCAGATTTTGGTAATAAGCATTTACCTTAAGCTCTGTCTCACAGCACACACAAACATTTATTCAAGTATTATAGACGTTGACATAAAAGATAAAAAATTAAGCTTCTAGATAAAAATGTAGGAAAATATTTGTCATGACCTTGGGATAGGCAAAAATTTCTTAGAATACAATAAATACCAGCCATGAAATAAAAGGTGGATAAATTAGCCTTTATTTAAATTAAGAATGTCTAGTAATTGAAAGAAAACATTAAGAGCGTGAAAAGGCAAGCTATACCCTTGGAGAACATATCTATAAGACCACTGTCCAACAAAGGACATGTATCTAGAGTGTATAGAGAACTCTCACAGACCTAAGAAAAGACAAGACAATCTGATTTTAAAAATGGTCAGAGGACTTCAATAGCCATTTTATAATAAAAGATGATATCCAGATGTCCAATAAAAATCTGAAAAGGTGCTTAGCATGCTTAGTCTTCTGGAAAATGCAGATTAAAACCGTAGGGAAGTCATATTAACCACTATAATGTTTAGTTACAATGTTTAGATGAAGTACTGAGTAGTCGACTGGAACTTGCTGGTAGGAGCTAGAATAGTGAAATACTTTGGAAAACTGTTGGTATCTCCTAAACACATGCCTACGCCATGACACAGTAATTCTAGTCCTGGATATATAGCTAAGAGAAAGTCATGTATGTGCACACAAAAATCATGCACAAGAGTGTTCATAGCAGTTTTATGCCCAGTAGCCAAAAACTACAGATAGATTGTCCATTGGCATTAGAATAAGACATTGTGCTTTCTTTTAACACCATGGATTACCACACATCAGTTTTAAAAACCCCAAAACCTGATAGGTACAATAGTAGGATTGACTCTCATGGATAAGATGTACCAGACACAAAAGAATACCTGCCATATGACTCTATTTTTAAAGAGTTCAAGCCCTGGCTGGTGTAGCTCAGTGGATTGAGCTCGGGCCTGCAAACCAGATGGGTTCCCAGACAGGGTACATGCCTGGGTTGCAGGCCAGTTCCCAGCAGGGGATGCATGAGAAGCAACCATACATTGATATTTCTTTCCCTCCTTCCCTTCCCCTCTAAAGATAAATAAGATCTTAAAAAAAAAGAGTTCAAGTATGGACAGGACTATAAAGTATGGTGAGAGAAGTCAGAAACACTTACCTCTGCTCTGATGTGGGCGGTTTTCTGGTGGGAACTGTTAATCCTTTCTAGCCTTCTGGGCGCTAGAAATGTTCAGTTGATGTGGGTAGAAGTTAACATGCATGGGTGCGTGTGTGCTAATTGTTATGCTTCCCCTGTTTGATCAGCACACTTCATGTATATTATTCATCAGTTAAAAAAAGAACTTCCGCTGAGCAGGAGATACTTTTTTGGTCCCATAAAACCGGTCTTTTCACCAGATCCAAGTATCTGGCTGCCTCCACTTGGATTTCTCCATTACGTAGCCTATATCACTTGGAGTGTTCAGAGATGTTTACCATGCAGGAAGGAAGTAATTTGACAAGTGAGCGTCGTCATCTAGTAGCTCATCTTAAGCAGGGCAAATGTGACCCTATAGGAAGTCCCCTTCATCCCAAAATATATCCTTAGTTATAAACTCGTATTTTACAGATACACTTTTTGAATACAACTTGTTTGTAAGTTGAGACCTGAATACTGTTAAAAAGAGTACAGATGAAATAATAGAAATTTTCCTATTATCTTTGGTTCTGTATGCTGTGGTTTGTTTAGATGAGGATACGTAATAAATCATCTTTATCTCTAGGACCCTACGGTGCAGCTTCCAGTTTTGGTGGAGCTTTCACTGGACAAGGACGTGGAGATTCAGGACCAGGTTTCTGGACCGGCTTGGGAACAGGGGGAATCTTGGGATACTTGTTCGGCAGCAATAGGTAGGCTTTGCGTTTGTCTCACTTGGTCTTGTCTTTAATTAGTTCTTTGTTTTGCTTAAAATTTGACTAGATTTGGTTTTGTTAAAGAAAATAAGTTAGGGTGACATTGCCCTTTTAAATCAGATTCTTTGGGGATGAGGAAAGAATATATGCTTTTATCGATATTGTGTATGTTATTTTCTTTCATTGTGTTTTTTCTTCTTGTGTTGTCCTTATAGATAATATAAGACAGGAAAGAGTCTGTTTACTTGATATTTGAGAAAAAGATTAGGAAGAAATAGCACAGTGTTTGGGGAACAATTAGCAGTTTGGTTTGGTAGGTGAATGGTAGAAGCAAGACTGGACCAAACTTGGAGCCAGATTTTGGAATGTCTTCAATATTATTGGTAGTTTAAGTTTAGATTTTACTCAAGTGCAAATTCAGAAGGAAAGAGCCATTTCTCCATTTCATTTCCTTCCCCTATGGCAATGACTGTAACAATATCAGAAATATAGAACAGTATTTGTTTCATATTGATCCTAATGTATCAGAACACTGAAGAAAAATTACTTGATAAAGACTTTTTTCCAATAGCTTAGGAATTGGAAAATATTTAAAAATGAAAGGCACAAGAAGAATGCCTGACACACTTTTCTGTCTTTATAGAGCAGCGACACCCTTTTCAGACTCCTGGTCCCATTCATCTTATCGTCCCTCGTACTCCAGCACATGGGGTAGCCAGGCTTACTCACCGTTTCGTGGAGGCTCAGGTGGCTCTTCAGCATGTTCAAGTTCAGAGACAAAAACCAGAACAGCATCAGGTAAGAGCAAAAACGTAGAAGTTCCTATCACATGGCAGTACAATATAGAAATAGTTTTGGAACTTAGGAAGATGATTACCTATATATTCAGCAATTGTGGTTTTATTTAGTATATCCACCAGAAATATTAACAGCGTGATTAACTGAGATAAAATATAATTTAGACCCATTCTTTCCTGTCACTTCTAAACATTCTTTGAGAATCAAACAAGGATTTGGTTTAGACTGTTACCATTAACCACGGTTTTATCTAAAACCTTCCTGGATGTTGGTTTCCATATCTGTTTAATTCTGTAACCTGGGGGTCCTTTAAGCTCTAAAATGGAATTTCCTAGGTAGAAGTTTGAACTTTTTAAATTCAGTAAAACTCAATAAAAATGTATTGAGCCATACTTTAAATAATTATCAAAAATTTAATTATAACAGTTATTGCAGTTTTTTAAAGGATGTTTTGCAAAAAGCAAAGATACTAAAAAACAGAAACCGCTGGGAGTTAAACACCCAGGTAATTAGCAGAGAATGGGAGGTGGTGGGTAACCCTAATGGGGTGCCATGGGTTGAGTTTTTCTTCAGCAGGGGAAGTTACAGAACAAAGATTAAGTCTTGAAATTGGTACACTGTATCTAAATATGTTTTGAAATGTAGGAACGAAATTCTCATAGTGCTGCAGTGAATGTAAATTTACAGAATCATTTCGAAAAACTGTTTGCCATTCCCTAGTTGAGCATAAGCATACCCAAGACTCGCAGTTTCACTCTCAGATACATAGCCACAGAGGTGCCTGTGCTTGTGCACTGAACAGTAAGCACAGGAGTGCTCACAGCATCCCTGCTCATCATAGTCTCCACCTGGACTGTCGTAAAGTGGACGAATAAACTGAGTTATGTGTATAAGATGGAATACTGTGTAAAAGCGAGAATGAATAAACAGTTGTATTTAATAATGTGGGTAGTTCTGCCAAATAAAAAAAACTAGACACAAAAGTATGTACAATAATGATTACAACATTTGTGTTTAAAAACAAGCAAATCTAACCTATGGTGTTAGATCGTATGACAGTGATTACTTTGGGGAGAGAAGGAGAGGTGGTAATTGGGAGGATATAAAAGTATAAAAATACAACTACATAGGACATAAGACAAAAGAGAACATCAGAAAACATTACCAAATAACCTAAAGGAAAACTGAAAAAAAAAACGGAGACACTTTTCAGGTGGGAACACTGTCATTCTGTCATCTGTTGGCGGGTGCGCGTGTGGGTCCACTGGGAAGTCAGAAACTCCCCCCATGTTTCTGTATTTACTGCTGGAGTTGAGAGATGGAGCAGGAAACGGCTGGAGCTCCGTTGACCTCCCGTTTTTGGCTTAGACTTTGAGTGTTGCTGGTGCCACACTGGCGCCACCATAGAACACATCTCCTTCGGTTTGCAGGACTAAAAGTTCTCTCGGCAAGCAGGTTCAGTAGACTTGATGATTGCATGGTGGGGAGGGCTGTTTGGGGGAGGCGCTGCGCTGTGTCCTGCATGGCCCTGTTCCACCAGTGCACTCGTCCTCCTCCCTTCTCTCTCATTCATTTGTTAACAATAATGTGTATTGTTGTTGTAACTTTATAAGCAATTCCAGGGCATTTTAAAAATTAATATAAATTTTACTCTTCTCATTTAGGATATGGTGGTACCAGAAGACGATAAGAAAGTCAAAAGTTGAAGTCAACACTGGATGCAAAATTTCTGATATTTCATCACTTTCTTTTAAAAAACAAAGTGCTACCAGCTAACAACTGGGGAAGGGGAATATTAAAAAATTCAGTGGTGTTTTGTCTCATATAGCTTTTTGTGTTTTATCACTTCATGAGATTAAGAGTTGATAATACGACAAAATCTTTGTGTAGAAAATTGTGTTAGTGTAACATGCTGATGTTTATTACAACTTTTGAAAATGGTGATTACTGCGGAATGCTGAAAATGAATTGTTGAATTTCTAATACCTGGGATGTCATGGGTAGCATTAAAATGAAGGCTTCATAGACACCGAGTAAAGAAAATTTAAATCTGGTTTTTGTTCATGAATTATAACTTCATAGAAACAATAATATATTTGGTGTTCAGTATTTGGTGCTTGCTGGTCTTCAAACATTTAAGCCAAGCTTTGGACTGCTAATTACACTAACGTGGTGAGTTTTGATCACTTTGAGCTCAGGAGCTTTGAATCCTTCAGTGGTGGGTGGGGTACTGGTGGCAATTACCTAGAAAGTATCTAGAAGGTTGCTGTGAATGATCGTGTGCTGACAAAAATTCTTGTAATCTTCCTTACTCATTTCTTATGAGTAAAGTTCAGATGCTTCTCTAGTGGTCTTTAACACATACGCATGTGGTTCTCTGTGGAATCTGAAATATTGTTGTAGCAGTATGTCTCAATTCTATTAAAATTATAGAAAAAATAAAAACGAGGTTTTATTCTTACTCTTTTTATCTTCTTTGGACATAAATTGATGTTACTTTTTAAAAACCATTTTTCTCAAAGGGGATGGTGTTTGTGCAGAAGTTCTGTCTCCCTAAACAATAATTTCCCATGGGAGTATTGCCTTAGTTACCAACCGTTTGGTAAATGTCTTCTTTTCTTTTTTTTCAAGATTATATTTATTCATTTCTAGACAGAGGGGAAGAGAAGGAGAAAGAGGGGGAGAGATATCAGTGTGTGGTTGCCTCTTGAGCGCCCTGTACTGGGAACTGGCCTGCAACCCAGGCATGCGCCCTGACTGGGAATCGAACTGGTGACCCTTTGGTTCACAGCCTGCATTCAATCCACTGAGCTACACCAGTCAGGGCTTGGTAAATGTTTTTGAAAAAGTAATTCAGAAATGGTGTGGAAGGAAGCCTCTGCTAAAAATTGCTTTTCAAAAAAAATTTAAGTATTCAAGGTTCCAAAATTGCACAATCTGTCTATGTAACCTGAAAGTCTCATTTTTACCATTTAGGGAACATTCAGACTCGATCTCACTTATAAAGGAATCTAATGAACAAAATGAACTAACGAGCAGCATGGAACCAGAGGCGTGGAATCGAGGAACAGACTGACAGGTGTAAGAGGAGAGCGGGGGGTGGGGACTGCCGGGAAGAAGTGTAGCTGTGCTGCTCCCTGTGGCCGTTCCTCTGGGTGCTACAGAGTGCGGCCTCTCCACCTAGCGGTACTCAGTTAGCTGCTCTGGTTATCCCAGAAATAATACATCATATCCAGATTTTGTCCACAAAGAATAGATGTGCTTTACCCTTAACAGCTGCATGGTACTCATCATAGGGATATAGCATAATTTAAGCTGCCCATTCCTTTATTGATAAATGCTCTGCTTTCAAAATTTTTCCCATTTTCAACAAAGCAATGATGAACATCCAAAGATGCCTTCGGTACATGTGTTTGTGTCACTCTACAGAGACGGGATGGACCTCATCCCGAACAAGAGAGTCATTTTTGTAGCTGAGACCTTGAATACACATATTTGGATTTGTAGGCTGTATTTCTAGAGGGATAGGATCTGTGCTTAAACATAGCGCCCAGACTGATCTCTGGGTGTGGATTTAAGAGGAGCTTACGTTTGCCAACATGGCCTCCCGTCTTTTTGCCTGGGTGGGCACAGTCACTCTGCAGAGTTTTGTGCAGGGAACACCCTTTGTGGTTCTCAGGTAAGTTAGCACACAGGGAGTAGCCGTCCACTGCTCTTGGGGAATTGTATAATGGGACTTGAAAAAGTGGCTTGATGAAGGCCAATTCTTTTAATACCTTTCATATGTAGAGATCAAAGTTTGCTTAAGAGGAAGTAATTCATTCCATGGAGACCAAGGTGGCTATTGGAAGATAATGTATAAATATCTTTCACTCCTTAAGAGTACCTCATGACTACTACGTTCTGGATGGTCAGAGACAGCTTTCATTGAGGGAGGGCGGCATGAGTTTAGACTGCGGAATCTCGCTTGTTACCAGATGGTCTTCGGGGAAATCCGGTTTTGGGCTAATCTGTGGCTGTCTGGATCTGGAATTGCCCCAGATCTTACAACAGGGCACAAGGGGTGTGCTTTGGAAAGACTGCTGAGCATTGAGGTCTCACCCCAGAGAGCTGTAATCTGGTGGGGCTCCACTGTGGTCTGTACCTGGATAGTGATTGAAAGGAACAGTGAGAAGGATATATCAAGAACAGTTTTCAGAATGTGGCAACAAATAATGGTAACTGAAAGTTTGGTCTGTAGGCGGAAGGGTCAGATCTTCAGACTGCTGTCCAGAAGGCATTTAAGAAATATGTCCAGGTATTCTCGGCAGTGTCCTTGGAGTTCTTGAGTAAGTGACAGTAAGAAGAGAGGTCCTTAGAGGGGTGCCTCCAGCTAATCTGAAGTATTGGGGTTCTGGCACAGTTTAGAAGAAACAGATGCAACCGTATTTGTTCCTCAAGATGATCGAATAAACATACTGGCTATGCCAATACAAAGTTCAGTGGGCATATTACTTCATGTGGATAAACTTTTTATTTCTACAGTCATTTTGATAGCCATGTCTTTCTACTACTTCATATTGAGCTTCGAAAGATGAATAAAAAAAAAGCCACTGTTTCTAGCCAGGAAGTTTGCCACCATTCTGCATTTGTACAATGGACTAAAATGACGACGGCAACAAAAATCCCAAAATCTAAATTCAGGGATTCCCAGTTATACTCACTAACAATCATTTTTCTTTTATCGGTGACAAAATATTTGAGTTGTTGATATCACTACAAATACTGCTAAGTCTTATACCTATAATAGTCACAGTGTGTTAACCAATGGGTTTCAGGATTCCTGCTTTCTGGGAAATTATGGATAACTGAAGAAGTTATCCAATAATGGATTTTATTTTCCCTGACATAGAACTTCTAATGATATCTCCTGATCAAAAATTTTGTAAAATATCCTGTCACAGAACAAAGAGACCCAAAATTTCAAAATACACGTTTCTGTGCAACATTGGTTGCCACTTTCTAGATTTTTCTAAATTCATTTTCTCTTTCATCACTAGAGGGCAATATTGCTTCAGAAGTCAAAGTTAGTGGGCAGCTCTTTTTTTTTTTTTTTTTACTTTTAATACTTAATGGGCTGTTTATGTTGTTGTAGGCCTACTAGGTAGGTTATTTTCTCCCAGAGTGTTGCCAGAATAGAAAGTTTGCTCATATTAGAGTCGTCACTCACACAAGATGTTGCTGACACATTGTTAGAACCAGTGTGGTCTGCTGTCACTGTTCTCAGCTTTTCTGTCATGTAGGACTTAATTCTTTTCTCTACATAAGGGTATATCCAGATTCTGATGACTTTTCATTTTTTCCACTATGGCCATTCAGGTTCAAGCCACCATACCATCATCTGTCACCTTACTGAGGTCTACTCTGACTACTTGCATTAGTTAGGATAACCCAGGTTATTCTGCATAACGAATAGTCCCCCAGATCTCACTAGCTTAATCATCTCACAGCTCACACCCAATGTCTTAAGTTTGCATGGGCTTCAGCTCATCGCAGTTAGTCAGGGATTCTGGCTGATCGAAGCTTCCTTGTGGCGTGTTTGCAGTGGCTGCAGCAGAGAAGGGCATGTGGGGAATCACACACTCTTTTTTAAGATCATCTTTTATTTTTTTAAGGTCATCTTTTTTTTTTTAAGATTTTATTTATTTTTAGAGGGAAAGGGAGGGAGAAAGGGAGAGAAACATCAATGTGTTGTTGCCTCTCATGTGCCTCCTACCAGGGACCTGGCCCTGCAGCCCAAGCATGTGCCCTGACTGGGAATTGAATTAGTGACCCCTTGCTTCACAGGCTGGCACTCGACCCACTGAGCCACAGCAGCCAGGGCTCATGCACTATTCTTAAACCTTCTGAAATGACATGTCACTTCTGCTCTTCATTGTCCAAAGCAAGTTAGATGGTTATTTCTCACTTTAATATAGTAGGGAAGTACAATCCTAGCATGGGCCTGGGAAGTGGGAATCTAAAATACTTGGTGATCAACAGGAATGAAACCAAACTACTTAAAATTTCCAACTCCCCACCTCTGCCTTAGGACTTTGTACATTTCTTGCTCTGTTGCATCCCCACCATAGCACTTATTATCTTCTAATTTATATAAATTATTATTATTTTTCTACCCCATCTCCCTAGAAATAAACCCCACAAGGGCAGGGGTTTATTTATGCTGTGCCCGCATCGCTCAGAGCAGGGTCTGTCTTACAGTGGGCATTCAGTAAGCACCCGGTGAGTGAGTGAGTGAGCCCTGAGTCACATACCAGTTTGTTCTTACATCATAGTCCACCAAATACACTTTGGCCAACATGAGAGGAATGGTGATACACACGAGAAAAATTAGTTTCTATGATTCTTCAAAACCATTATACTTTGGAAAGTCTTTGTAAGTAGGATGTCTTACCAGGAGGATGAATTCTTTTGAAACTGGGCACTCCTAAAGCATGGTAACAATACATAGATAGACAGTAGTGTCTATTATCTTTACAGTCGGGTTCACACATGCAGTGGTAAACAAATAATCACTTATTTTCAGTATGTGGTCCCTCTGCTGGTATGGTCCCTGCAGAGGCAGATGGGTCCCCACCCAAAGTGAGGTTTAGATGTCCAGATTGATGATGCCTCGCATGTACAAAAGAGTAAGAAGGTTTGTTACTTACGTAATCGAAGAGTCGCAGGAGAGGAGGGGAGATCTCTGAGTCAGGTTTGCAATGGGTTTAACTGTGATTAGGACCTGGGCCTGGGTGGGAGCTCCCGCCAGAGCTGGAGGAGGGGGCACACAGACTGTCCCACGGCTTGTCCAGGTGTGGTGGGGGCACAAGGGAAAGAGGGAGGGGTGAGGCTTAAAAGTTGTTCCTCCTCGGTGGCCTTAGAATTGAAACATCAGCTCTCCCATGGGCCTGGAATTATACCACTGAATTTCCTGGGTTTGCAGCTTGCTAATTCACTTTGCAGACCTTGGGACTGGCCAGTCTTCATCTCAACACTACCTCCAGAAATAAGGTGAAACTTGAAAAAGCAATTGTTTTTTAAAATTATTTTTAGAGAGAGGGGAAGGAAGGGAGAAAGAGAAGTAGAGAAACATCGATCAGTTCCATCTCTTGTGCCCCGACCTGGGACGAACCCACAGCCCAGGTCTGTGCCCTGACTGGGAATTGAACTGGTAACCTGTTGCTTAGGGAGATAACACACAGCCAGCAGAGCCACACCAGTTAGGGCAGGAGACTATTTTATCTCCTTGCTTTCCTTTCCTGCTTCACCCTGTAAGCTTGGGCATAGGGGGGAAGAACAGTGGAGAAATGGAGAGGTCTGAAGGTTACCTTGATTTCAAAGAGTCCATGTAAACTTTTTTTTCCTGCTTAGGGGGAGAGGATACAGTGTGTGTGTATGTGTTTTCAAATTAAGTTAAGCGTCCATTGGAAAAGGTGTTAAGATCTTAAGAGGCCAGATTTCCTCCAATTAATGTATATATATATATATCTTCAAGAGCATCAGAAACAGCCAGGGGGTAAAATTTTGAATTCCAATAGGACCAGTTCTTTAGAACAGGGTACCTCTTTTGCCTTCACTTAAGAACTCCCTGAGCATGGTGAGGTATGAATTCCAATCTCCGTTTGTAACAGTGGCTTTCATGAGTATTCTGAAAAAATAACCCTGCAAATTCCCCATCCTGTACTCTTTTGGGCCATCCGATAGTCCCCTACCTGCACTGGCCCAGCGCTCCACCTTCCCTACACAGGTTCAGCCTCTTGGGAATGGTTCGCAGTCAGGGGACCTCCTCTCCTGTCTCTACTACCTTCTGTTCCTGTTCCCCTCACTTCGTTCTTTCTGCCTGGGCCATGTTCCCTTCTCCTTTCAAGCCGTTATTGGTAGGCCCTGGGAGAGTTTAGATGATGGGTTGGTAGTGGAGCACCGAGGGCGGCCAGAGGGAGAGGAGAGATGGGAGAGTAAACTCTTCTTGCTGCACCCGTGCTTCCCCACGTCCAGCCACGCTCCAGCCGTGGGGGTGGAGTCCTTTTTCCCTCTCTCCCTCTTTTCTCAGAGTCCCCAATCTGCTCCTCTCCCCTGCTGCTCTTTGTGATAAATTACTTGCTCTCAAAAGTAGAGAGCTGCGCCCTGGCTGCCATGGGTCAGTGGATTGAGTGCTGGCCTGTGAAGCAAAGGGTCGCCGGTGTGATTCCCAGTCAGGGCACCTGCCTGGGTTGCGGGCCAGGTCCCTGGTGGGCGGCACATGAGAGGCAACCATACATTGATGTTTCTCTCCCTCTCTTTGTCCCTTTCCCTCTCTAAAATGAAATAAATATTAAAAACAAACAAACAAACAAACAAACTGGGAGGGGATGAGAGAGGAAGTAGTAAGGAAACAGCAGGGGCTAACCGGAAGGCATCACCAGGACAAAGCCTGCTCCAGGCCAGACTCGGGACTGGTTCCCCAGTTGTGTCTGGTCAGAAGGTGAGATGCCCCAAATCCCTCTTTTGCTGTGCTCTGCTGGGGGCCAGGGAGGGGAGGCAGGTGGGGCCCGGGTTCAACTCCCTGCTTGGCACAGTCCCAGGCGTTTTTCTTTATCCACATGTGCACATTAATACCCAATTCTCTAGATCAGTCTCTTTTTAATATACTTAACATGGATGAATCGGAGGGACATCACTGTAGGTCCTATGGACATTGGGAAGAATAATAAAAGCATATTGTGATTAATGATATGCCCACAAATTAAAAAAAAAAGAAGCAGCCCAATTTCCTAGATTGGCGAAGTGCAAATATGCCCACCAATCCTGGTCAGCTGCCCCAGCAGCACACTCATGTAATGCTCCGGCTTTCGGTAACCTCTTCTGGTCTTTGGGAATTTCTGTTACTTTCTTGTGCGCTTAGTTACACATTCAAAAAGATTTTTTTGTTTGTTTCCTGGCATTCCTCTGTTTTAGTGGTGGGAGGTGTTTTCAGAATCTTGAGTTCTATCAATAAAACCGGAAATCTTCAGTGTTCTATTTAATCTAACAAGGGCCTTTGTCTATACCACATCGTCCCAGCCTAATTTACATGCCTATCACACACTTACACAGATGTACGGTGTATAAGCACACATGTACATATGCATGTATTCTCCCCCTCTGTCTTCTAGTTTCTAGTCTCTTAACTAGTCTCTAAACTGTGGAAAGTTTAGTAGATTCTTAATTATAAAAATCTACTAAATTCTTATAATTGATGCCGTGTAACGCATTGAGCTTATCAAAAGCTGTAAGTCCTGAACGTCAATCTGTTGCCTACAATAGACTCCCTATTAGAACTGGTGCGTAACTTTATCCTTCATAGGGTCTAAGTAAAAAAGGAGAAGTTTGGTCATAAAGGAATATAAAATCAGAGGGATCATTTTTTACTTTATTTTCCCATTTACTATCAATAGAAACTTTGCAGGAAGTACAGTGCAATGCTTAACACCTGTGTAGACAGACAAGTCTGTGTGCGAATCTAGCTTTTGCCGGCCTGTGATCTTGAGCAACTTATTTGACCTCTCTATGCTTCAGTTTTCACATGTGTGAAATGAGTGTTAAATGTCGTGAGGGTTCAATGAATCTATCGATCTATTAATCTATCTATCTGTTGGTAGATAAATAAAGCTTGGCATATAGAAAGACCTCAATAACATGTTAACTATGGCAAGTATAATTATTTATTTTTATGCTTGAAAAAACCCAAACCCATTTAAAAAATCTCTGAAGGCTTATTATGCATTAAGTGGAACTATAGGAAATTGTCAATGACTATAGGTCAAAAATCATCCAATACTGGCAATTTCCTAAGGTTAAATGTAATACTTGCTTTAGAGCATGACTCCTGTTTTGAAATTGTTACAGGGAGAAACATCAGGTGAATGAAGCTTTGGTAAAAGGAACACAGACCCGGGCTCAGTCCTGGCGACAGACAGAAAAGTTCTCAGGTGTCGATTTTGTGCCCAGTTAAATTCCCCATTGGTTGGGCATTTAACTTTATTGTAATTTGGTTATTCAACTGGAACTTTGCCTAATTTAGATCCAGTTTTACCAGTAAGTTAAAGAAGAACTACATGTTTTAGTGTATTGAGCGGGCCTATGTCTTTGAAACAAGAAATCCCATTTTGGAAGTGATCATTAAGAACAGGAGCCAGCCAGCTGGTTAGTTGGCTGGGGCACCTGGCTGGTGAGCTCCTAAGGTGGCCTGCCGAGTGATTAGGAGAAAGCAGTGCGAGTGAATTTACGGTAGTTCTAGGTCTGATCTTGTTAACACTGGACAGCTGATTAGTAACTGGAGAAGATAAAGGTCCTGCTGGGGCCCACAGGGAGCAATCCATAATTAGAAGTAACATCCAATGCCAAACAGAGAGCCGATGCTTTAGGGTGGATGAATAACCTCCTGATAATGGG
Organism: Sturnira hondurensis; assembly: GCF_014824575.4. Lineage (NCBI taxonomy): Eukaryota > Metazoa > Chordata > Mammalia > Chiroptera > Phyllostomidae > Sturnira > Sturnira hondurensis. The sequence continues at coordinate 13,683,138 of NW_028081271.1, read as the reverse complement.
ACTTGGAATTTAGCCGAATTCCTGTCACCTTCTCCTGTAATTTCATGTGTGCTTCACTAACGAGGAAAGCGGCTCAGTGGAGAGAACCCCCGCCTCCCCCACCCACGAGCCTCTCAGATGCCGCCTGGCTCCCTTTGAATCCACCCCTCTCTCAGAGATCAGTCGTTAGGTAACCTCTCCAACTCAGTTTTTATGATTAACGTGAATTAGAAGATTAGTGACAACGAAGCCGGCTATGGGAGAAGGTTGAACTATATGCAACGTGATCTCCTCAAGACTTGGTCTCATCTAGCTTCTTGGCTGAACGTTGGCTCAAATAGCAGGCGGGTGTTACCTGCACTTCCAAACCTATCAGCACCGTTAGATGCCAATGGGTCATGCGTTTTTCTTAAACTCTTCTTGAAAAAATTATCCAAGTCATCTGTGATAACTTTTGTAGTGAAGATAAAAGAGAAAACAAAACCAGGCCACCCACGATCACTCAGAAAATGCCATCATTAACACCTTGGGTGTGAAGAAATGCAAGTGAGTGGGAAGAATACTCAGCCTGGGGCACATATGTAGACATATGCATTTCATTGATGGGAAGGCACCTCCCTGGGTAATAGAAGGGAAAGGAAGGAAAGAAGTTGCAAATCGAGGCTCAACGGCTAAAACACGAGACTCTTGGTATGGCGGGCTCCGCGTTCTTCACGAAGTGGGAGAGATGACCATAGGCTGAGGATAAAAGGGAGGAAGNTCTGTGATAACTTTCGTAGTGAAGATAAAAGAGAAAACAAAACCAGGCCACCCATGATCACTCAGAAAATGCCATCATTAACACCTTGGGTGTGAAGAAATGCAAGTGAGTGGGAAGAATACTCAGCCTGGGGCACATATGTAGACATATGCATTTCATTGATGGGAAGGCACCTCCCTGGGTAATAGAAGGGAAAGGAAGGAAAGAAGTTGCAAATCGAGGCTCAACGGCTAAAACACGAGACTCTTGGTATGGCGGGCTCCGCGTTCTTCACGAAGTGGGAGAGATGACCATAGGCTGAGGATAAAAGGGAGGAAGGGGTTCAGGGTTTTAATGGAGAGATGAGGTAGGAAATAATATAATGGCAAGCGGGAGAGAGGTTTGGTAGAGAAAGTTAGGAGGTGTGGTTGAATGTGAATTTGAAGTTGGTCATTCTGAATTTGAGCTGTTACGATCCTACTGAACTGGGAGTTGTTCCTTCAGTAACAACTACTATTTCAGGTCAAGGCCCAGAGTAGATGGGTGATAATGACTCTGCACATAGTTAGGGCTTTGCTTGGAAAGAAGAAGGTCAAGGAACTGGAGGCATTAGCTTCCGACAACCAGTGACTGGCGCTCTGTCTCTGGGGATTTCCCTCTTTTGGACATTTCATATAAATGAAATATGTGGCTCTCTGTGTTGGCTTCTTTCACTTGTTTTCAAGGTTCATCGTGTAGCATGGCATGCCTTTTTATGGCTAAACTGTGTGTCATGTTGTCCACTCATTAGTTAATAATATTATCTTTTGAAGTGTTTTATTCATTTATTTTTAGACAGAGGGGAAGGGAGGGAGAAAGAGGAGAGGGAGAAAGAGAGGGAGAGAAGAAACATCAATGTTTGGTTGCTTCTTGTATACTACCACGCTGGGGAACCTGGCCCAGGCGTGTGCCCCGACTGGGAATTGAACTGGTGACACTTGGGTTCACAGGCCAGTGCTCAATCCACTGAGCCACAGCATCCGGGGCTGGAGATTCTGGTTTATGATGGTGCTGATGAAAATAGGGGCCAGACCCAGATGGAGCAGGTGGTGGAAGGAGTGTTTACAGGGAATTGCAGTTCCATTCAGTAGCAGGGCGGCAACGCTGGTGGAATTCCTGTGGGTGAGACATTGTCTTCTTCGGAAAGGTTGCCCCTGCCTTTTGACCTTCACCTTTAACTCAGCTTCTTGCTTCTTTTTTCTTTTAGCATTTTATTTGGAAAAAAATTCCAATATATTAACAAACAAAATGTTTAAAAATAACATTGAAGAGTTATCTACTCTGGCCATTGTTGCTTTATCTGTTACCATCCTCCAGATTATTTAGACATCATACGTTTTCATCTGGAAATATTTCAGTGGCCGCCCTTAAAAGACAAGGACTCATCACAGGCAACAAGTCTCCCCAGCTCATGAATGAGAATGAAGGGAGAGCCTGACATAGTAAAAACAGAACAACTGCAATCCAGCTTCGCGAGCTCCAACACTTTATTCAACCTCTCTGAGCTTCAGTTCCCTCATTCATTAAAAGGAAATAATGGTGCTTCTCTTACAGTGGGGCAGGGGGCGTGTAAAGAGAAAGGAGATGTATGTAAAGTACTAGCATAACGTAGGCACATGGTAAGTACTCAGGAGGTGGTAATATAATAATAGTGAGTTGTTTTTAGCTGATTTCCTTCGAGTGAAGAAAACACTAATAGACACAGATCTAGAAGTCAGGAGCAGAAGGGGATCCCAATGTAGCAAACTGGATTAAGAGGGGAAAGATGGGAGAAGGACTCTGAGAAAAAACTTGGATTACTTCCTGTTTTGTGTAGGTGACATCTCAGTGGACTGAGGGTGTTCCATGGACCCCGCCTTTGCTGTTTTACCATGGTAACTACGTCTGTCTTCTTGCGTGCATCCTCCTAGGGCAGTTTCCCACCAATAGCTGTTATAGGTAGTTCCAGTAGGCTGCGATCCTTCCATGGGCTTTTGAAAACTATTTTCAGAGACTGCTTCTTCCAAAGATTAAGATGGATTTTGACTTAAATCCCTTAGACCTGGGGTGTACTCATATGCTTTATGTGAGTACATTTGTGACTTCTCTTCTACACAGATCTCTGCCTCCGTTTCCAAATCAAGCAGGAAATTTGGGCCTTTAGAGCTGGGACCCTGGTGTTATTCAGCAAGATAAACTCTTCATTTCTGCGTGAGAAGCTGATCAGAATTCCAGTGGCCCCTTGTCTCACCCTGCTTGTTAAAGATGGCAAAACAGAAACGTAGAATGAATGATTCAACTCACCTCATTTATGAGGACCATTGGAATGACATCTTCCAGTCTCTGGATTCACTAAATTGGCGCAAAGATCTGCTTCTGCCTCTTTCTTCCTTCGACGGTGGGATATGCTGAGCTGTGCCAGCCGGGATATTTTCCATCCTTCTCTTCCATCTCCTCTTGGCATCTGGACAGGAATTCCCTGCACATATGCAACCACTTAGCTCTCGCAGTGCTTTTATTGGCTGCGTGTTTACCCTGGATGTTAGTTTGCAAACCAGATACCGATGGTATGCATATTATTATCCATGATTGATCCATGCACTTAACAAACATTTATCAAGTATCTATATGCCAGGTATTAAACTGCTATGAAAGCATCACCTTAGTTTGAAATAAAATTGAAGGGGATGGCAGTAGATTTTTGTTCTGTGTGCTTGAATTGTCTAGGAGGTTATGTGGATTCAACAGGGCAGACCTGTCTGAATTTGAACTGGCTGGAGAATGGTATCTATACCCATATAGGCCTAATTATTGCTACCTGTTGGCTGCTTTCCAACATATGGATATCAAGATGCTTTCCTGGGATGGACCATAGCAAATAAGCAAGGTGCTGTTACTGTTAAGGTTCTTGAGAAGTGGTTTTACATGTGGATACTGGGACTCTCAGGTACAACACATGGCAGGATGTCATCCCAGACTGAATGTATAAATTGGGCAAGGGATGAATCACAAAGGTTTCATCACTGGGATTTATTTTCTACCTTTCTTTTTTTTTTTAAACATGTAATCATTTTTTTAAAATATTTTATTTATTTATCTTTAGAGGGGAAGGGAAGGAGAGAGGAAGGAAACATCAATGTATGGTTGCTTCTGGTGCATCCCCTGCAGGGAACTGACCCCTGCCGGAAACTGGCCTGCAACCCAAGCATGTGCCCTGACTGGGAATTGAACCGCGATCGTCTGGTTCGCAGGCCCGCGCTCAATCCACTGAGCTACACCAGCCAGGGCTAATTTCTACCTTTCTTAAATATAGCTCCAGAATTTCCTTTTCATCAACTATGGGTTCTGTTTCAATATAAAGTTTCTGTAATCCTGCAATGCCATCAAGCCTCTGCCTTGTGAGAAGGTCTTGGAGTCAGGCTTTCTTTGGTGATTCCTGTGAGAAAGGCTTCCATTGTGATGTTCTTTGAAATAGTGTGGCAGGAATTTCTAGTACTAAGTGATCTCTAGTTTTCTTCCCCCTTCTGGACACGTGGGAGGAATATTCTTCTTTGATCCTTGCATGTGACTAGTTCTGTGCAATCCCCCAATGGGAGGTAGGTGTCAGACACTCCTGTGCTAAGAGTGTATGTCTAAAAGCAGACTAGCTGGGTTGTGATGCCATGTAAATATTCAACTTCATTCTATTGTGTCCAGTTTTGCATTCCCTAATGATTACAATAATTTATACTTTGACCAAGGTGATAAGAAAGGGCCCATATCTCCATATTATTACCACTTTATAAGTAATTTATAAAATTTTACAATCTAATGCTTATAAAATGGTCTATTTTTTGGTAGAAAATTTTCTTTCCATGATTACCCGTGAAATGACAATCCTTCATAGAACTATCGGCCGTGTGGGGTTCATTTTCTGTGGATTGTTTGTTCCTTTCTGTGGGAATCGTGATTTACTTATTATCACTCGAAATAGTCTCTCTACATCTTGGTAACTGTCCCCATTCAGAATCCTGCTTTCACAAGCGTGATGTCAGAAAACTTGCGCCCCCAGGCTTTCTTGCACCCAGGGCATAACATGTTCCCTAGATTCTTTCAATCAGATGGGCCCATCCTAGACATAAATAGAAGTCAGCAACATAAGTGATATCCTCAGGGTACAGCAGCTGCTATAGCAGGTCAGTCTCATTCTCAGCACTGCAACACGACATACAGTTACTTCTTACTCACATGGAAGTCTGACACGGGAGTTCTTGGTGGAGTAGCCTTCTGTGTGGTCTCTCAGGGACTGGGGAAGTGGAAGAGGCGAGGGTCACCTCTAGGAGGTTTTTACAGGCTCCTTCTGGAAGTATACNGGACTGTTTGTTCCTTTCTGTGGGGATCGTGATTTACTTATTATCACTCGAAATAGTCTCTCTACATCTTGGTAACTGTCCCCATTCACAATCCTGCTTTCACAAGCGTGATGTCAGAAAACTTGCGCCTCCAGGCTTTCTTGCACTCAGGGCATAACATGTTCCCTAGATTCTTTCAATCAGATGGGCCCATCCTAGACATAAATAGAAGTCAGCAACATAAGTGGTATCCTCAGGGTACAGCAGCTGCTATAGCAGGTCAGTCTCATTCTCGGCACTGCAACACGACATACAGTTACTTCTTACTCACATGGAAGTCTGACACGGGAGTTCTTGGTGGAGTAGCCTTCTGTGTGGTCTCTCAGGGACTGGGGAAGTGGAAGAGGCGAGGGTCACCTCTAGGAGGTTTTTACAGGCTCCTTCTGGAAGTATACACTTCTGTCTGCATTCTACTGGCCAGAACCCAGGCACTGCCACGCATAACTGTAACAGAAGTACAGTCTAGTCATAATTTTGGTACGTGCATAGAAGTCCTGCTACATGGTGGAATTGATTTTTTTGGCTAGCATGGGGACAGATGACTGGTTCTTTGGAAAAAGCGATGGTAGAGCTTTTTAATGTTCAGCCTGGAGAGGGATAAGGACTAAGCAGTATGGCAAAGGCAGCTCGTCGGGACCCCCACAAAGTAGGTGGGTATTATTATTCCCATGTGGTTTCAGTGCCTGGCGTTCTACCCCTTCCCATAATCCTGTTGGCTATTTAATATCCTTCAGCAAGTTCCGTTTCTGTGTATGCTAGTCTGAGTGGATTTCACGGGCTGTAGCTAAGAGTTCTGATGTTTTAATTTCTTTTGGTTATTCGTATTTACCTTTGATACTGGGCCTCAGAGAGTGTCTCTACTGAACTAAGTCTTGGTGTTTATTGCTCTGTGCATGATGGCCTGTTAGCCCTTCTTGTGTTAAAACAAACCAATACCCACATGTATACAAAAGCATGTCTACAGAGGGTCGACTCTGCCAGTTTCAGGCCCAAAGGCACCTCTTCCTAAACCAAATCAGAAGAAGAAAATATCCGTAATTTATATGCGGTTAAGGGAGGGCAGTCTCATCTTTCTTTCTATACTCACCTAACGTAAGTTTATTTGGAATCTCACTATTGTCATTTGTGTCAAGAATGCAATCCTAATTCTGGGAGGGGTGCTGCTGCCTCTGCTTCCCTCCTCGTTGGGAGTCCTTCAGGCCACCACTGAAGTTGTGACAAATAGCCAGGAATCTAGCTGTGTGATCTTGGAGATCAACCAGGTAGAGAATCAAGCCTGGCTAAGAGATCTGATTAGTCATATATATATATATATCCCTGGGTTAAGGGAGAGGGGAGAGTTGGACGTTTTAAGGTGAAGTACAAATCCCCTAATAACCGAGGCTCTTCAAAACCAATTTATCTCTTTTTGGTTCCGATTGGACTTAAATCATACCCAAGGTTGACCGGTGTAATAACGCCACTGGCTAATTCTTGCAGCTTAGGCTCTCTGTCAGTCACCACTTTTGGGACTTGATTTCACTAGCAGATGTTCCCTGATGCGTATTATCATTCTCGGTTGCTTTCAACATTTTCCACCAGATGGCTCTAGTCTCTCGATGCAAACCACTGCCTGCAGCCTCCTTTTGAGGCCCGCGAGCCTTTGTGGGTGATTCCCCTCTGCCCACCCAACGTCTTCAAACCTTTCAACAAACCACTTTGTATGTTCGACAGCATCTCCTTTCCGTCATTTCTTGAAACACAGATCAAGACTCAAGTAATAACCCCCCAATTTATTATTATTATTTTTGATGATACCCAGTTCTTCTCTACCACAGTCTCTATAGCGGGTTGTGGCCGGGCCTCATGCCCCACACCTGAAGCTGGCCCACTGGCGCCGCCACAAGCAGGGTGTAGATGTAACAGCCGGGGGACAGGAGCTCACCTGTACGGTTTAGGAATTCCTGTAAGGGTCCGTGAACTCAGATCCTGGGCTGTTCTGTCTTGGTAGATGCACTATTTTACCGGACCCTATGAAACAAGTCTATTCTGAGGGCTTTACGGTGAGGACCTGGGAAGGAGTATTCAACTTGCCCGTGTCTTTCTTTAGTCTCGTGTGTATCTTGTCACTGTTCGTTGGCTCTGTGGGTGGCAGACAGAAGTGGAAGCAAATTTCAGCCAAGTCCAACTCATCGCTCTGAACATTGTTGGATTCTGAGCAGTTTGATGATGTGACCCAGCTCAGTCCCCAATCAACTACATTTCTTGAAAACAATCCTGATGTTATAGATATATCTCTATGTGTGTAATAAGCGATTAAAAAATTAACTTGAGGTTTCTTCTGTTGCAGACTCAACTTGAAAGAATGAAAGACACTTTCCCATTTTCCATTCTTGAATTATGCTGATTTTGAAAATCTGGGTCTGTTAGAAGCGGGGTTTGTTGGCAGAAAAACACTGGAGAGTGTAAGGGAAAGAGGAGGTTGGAGACCTGGCAAGCTGCGTTACTTATTCAACAGACACTTGTCGCTGATGTGTGCCAGGCACTTTCCTAGGCCTTGGTTATATATCAGCAAGCAAGACTGGAAAGGATTCTGCTCACCTGGGATGTATATTCTTCTGGAGAACATGGGAAGCCACCACAGTCCACAAACCCATTGGTTCAGGGTGGTGATCAGAACTGTGAAGAAGAGATGACAGGGCTGTGAGACAGAGTGCCAGGCGGAAGGTTATGAGTGTCATGAACAGCGGTCACCAAGGGACTGTCCCTCATGGCTGCACTTGGCACAGCGGAGAAAATAAAACTGCCTGTCATTGAACACACCAAGCACACATCTTGGGGCGATTGATAATCGGGATTCTCCTCTTTTTGATGACACCAGCTCCACGGGTTCTTACGCTCCTGTGAAGGGGAGCGTGTCCTCTGAAATGACAGACACTGGGCTTTTTATCACCTTTGGAAAGTTGGGTCTCATTAGTTTTAATTTAATTTAAAAATTAAGGAAATGGGCATTTCTCATGACATATCTTTCCACTGTCATGAAGCTGCGTAAGTGCTGCCTTCGGGTCAGTCAGGCACTTGACGCAAAAAGTTCCGGTGATTCAAAATTTAATATTCAGCAGCCGTTTCAACAACAGTTAAAAAACCCAAACTTTTTTCTTTTTGATCTAAGTGACTGATGTGAATGTGAGAAGACCGTGTGAAAACGGGTCCTCAACAGGTTTCTCCCGGCGAGGACAAATAAGTGGTCAGATCTGGAGACCTGATTTTCAGCGGGACCGGAATCCTCCGCTTGGCTGTTGTCATTGCTCAGGGCGATGTTTCTCCCCGAGGCCTCCTCGGTCCGGGCCTCTCCCGGGTCTTCGTGCTTCCATGGCCTGGGGGAACTGCAGGCAGTGAGGTGTAGGCAGAGGCTTCCGAGGCCCAGAAAACACAGGCCCTGAGTTCCCGAGGGGTGAGTGACAGGTCCAGACGATTATGCCTCAGGGGCCGGATCCCGCACCAGGAGGCAAGCTCCTGGGAGGCGCTGGCTCGGAAAAGGCCACAAAGTGCCAGGAAACCTGCAAGGAAAGTGACGTGGCATCTGCTGCGAGCGCACGGTGCATCTGCCAGAGTCTGTGTGCCACCTGCTTCTGCGCTCTCCACCGACTGGGGCGGGGGTGGGAGCCCTAGGAAGGGAATGTGGAGGAGCTTGCGAGGTGGCCCTGTCGCCAAGGAGCCTGTCCCCTGGGCCATTTTCTCTCTTTCTCATAAACATCTTGGCTTCAACGGAATTGATCAAAATAGTCAAGTTTGTGCGGGCCCCTTGACGGTAAGCCAGGTTTTTGAGTGGGCAGGTGTTGTTAGCTGCTGGAGCTTGTTGCGAAAGTTTGAACCCAAACCAGGAAAAGGGTGGGAGTGGAGCAGGGCAGGGTGGGAGAGAGAGAGCAGCTGCAGGGGGAGGTGGTGAGTCAGCCGGAAAGAGCCTCACCTCCTCCTTCCGGCCTGCCCACACCTCTGGCTGTGGACCCCGGTGGCCAGCCGGACCTCCCAGGCCTGCCCTTGCCAGCGCTCCAGTGCCCAGGCCTCTTCTGGGTTTCTTTGGGCTGCTGAGATCTTCAGCGAACTCTGCCAGACCTTGGGGGTATAGATGAATGGACCCTAAACCCCCTCTTTTGAGTGAACTCCTTCTTCCCTACAACCCGTATAAAGGAAATCTTAAACCAAAGCCTAACCTGCTCTCCGGCTTGGGTGGCTGCCTTCCATTTGTCCTTTGGCTCTGGGCTCTGTGTGGGGAGACAGCGACCCCCTGAGCATGTGTTTCCTACTGGAGGTCCTCTGTCCTCTTGGGAAGTCATTCTCAGTCACTGGAAGGCATTTGGCTTTGCTCCAGCTAGTGAACACATTTTACTGGGCCTACAGCAGGCTAAAAATGTTGTCATCACGAGGCTGTGGAGTGGATTCCTGGATGATTTCAAAGCACGTGGGCGCCGTTACAAGAGAAATCCACTCTCATTTCTGCAACCTTCTTTCCAAGAGAGGGAAAACTGGAGTCACCGAGTTTTGGCTGTGGGGTGCCCGGAGGGCTCTTCCTATCTGCCTTCCGGGAGAGGTGGCTTAGCTCTGTGACCTTGCATCTCTTTTTTTCACTGGTAAAATGATGAGATTTGTAAAAAGTGAAACTGTGTCCACAGTCCCTTCCACCGCTGATTTGCACTGCTCTTCCTTGGCAGGTGGGATTGGCAAGAGCCTGCAGGTAACTGCCTGTGACTGAGAAGAGGTCCCCGAGTTTTCCAGTTTGCAGTGGTGAGTGTGGGGACAGCAGGCTTGGCCCCGGGAGTAAGCTTATTCCACTCCAGGGCTGATAACCCTGGAGGCTGAGCTGGTTGATCAAGATGACAAGAAACCAGTTCTGGCTTGTGTGTCTCAGTGAACTGAGCACTGGCCTGTGGACTGAAAGGTTGCCGGTTTGATTCCCAGTCAGGGCACATGCTTGGGTTGCAGGCCAGGTCCCCAGCTGGGGGAATGGGAGAGGCAACCAATTATTGTTTCTCTCACACACCATGTTTCTCTCCCTTTCTTTCTCCCTCTTTTCCCCTCTCTCTCTTAAAAAAAAAAAAAAGAAACCAGAAGTATCCTTTACTTCTTGTGCCAACTGAAAATTTCATATCAATTTTCCTAAGGCAACTCATATTTTATTCTCTTTTTAGATGTATTTCAATGAAAGAAAAATAATTTGGACAATTTTGAGTAATTTTTTTCTTAATTATAGTAAGCACTTAATGAGAACATGTTTTGAGTTGAAAACACACACAGAAAACAAATTATTATTATTATTATTATTTTAACTGAAAGTTTTTCCCCTAAGTTATGCTGAGCTGGGGAAGTTGTAGGGAAGTCTCGGTGGCCGGGGTTCGGGGGGTGGGAAGTGGGGGGTGGGGGTGGTTGGGTGGCACTGGGCTTTCAGGTTCTAAGGTCTCAACAAATTCCAAATATTCAAGTTTTTACAACACCAACTAAAGTAGCTGCCCCAAATACCCAATTTGACCAGCAGCAACAAAATTTCATCATTTCTCAAAAGAAAGGGTAAATATATTTTTTTTTGCCTGATGTTCCCAAAGCTACACAATGAATTTTTGTTTGTTTCTTTGGATTTATTTAAGCCACAGAATGTGTTTCAGATTTTCCAGACAGGGCAGCCCACCTCTGGTGTCTGACTGTCCTGTTTGGAAACAGAGTTGTCGGCTTCCTAAGAGTGGTGGCTGGTACAGTGATGGAACTGGCCAGGTGCAGAAAACACATAGTTGTGCCCAGTTTCAGTTGTAACTGGTCGTTGGGCTGAAACCCCCAAGTCATCAGCGAAAACCCTAGGTAATGTATGATTTCTGTCGTGCTGTGTCTCTGAGCTGTGTCCTTGGCTCTCTAGCACCAGGATCATTGACGACGTGCGCTGCTGTAGGGGCCACAGTTCTGCGGGACCACATATTTCAGTGACTTATGATTTCTTTCTGAAAGAATGGGTGTGCAGAGGACTATTCACTTGTGGCTCTGCATAAGCCACACAGAGCCCCCGTTGCGACCAGAGCCCTCGGCTGAACTGCTAAGGGGGCCGTGTGAAAATGGCCGCGTTGTGGCGAAGGCCCAGGGACAGGGAAGGTGTGGGACTCCTTCGAGTTTGCTCTTCCACCTCCGACTTTTCTGTTAAATCTCTCGTTCTTGTTAGATGTTTGTTGAAACCATGAAAATTATGTGAGTCTATTTTATGCCATACATACATATATCTATATATTATATAGATAATATATAGATATTGAGGATTGAGGACTGGCCTGTGGACTGAAATCTATAACATATATAGATTTCCCGTTTTCTTATTTAGGTAGAAACAATAATATATATAAAGCTATTATATCTGCACACAATATTAGTTATATTATTAATAATATATCATACATCACACCAGTGATTGTTAACCACACATTAATTATAATATCAATAATTATGTTATATAACAATTATTAATTAATCATGTGATTAGATTAGTATGATCAATTATATATTAATTATAATATTGATCGCTATATAATTATTAATTATATAGATATTATAAGTCTATATAATTCTATCATATCCTATGTTATATATATATAAGTCTATTTATAGTTCTGTTTCTCTCTCTTTCTCCAAGGAGTTTTAAGCCTTTTACTGCCGGGGCCGGGGGGCAGATATATTATCCTTACTGATATAAACAGGTAGGTAAGTGTGTTAGAGAAACAAGAAGACTTCTTTGAAGATTAGAGCAGGCTGATGGCAGAAACAAGAGCGAGGGGCCCACATAGTTGTGCCCAGTTTCAGTTGTAACTGGTCGTTGTCTGAGAGCGAGGGTGTGGGGCCCACTGTTGTCTGAGAGCCTAGGGCCCCTCCCTCACGTCCTGCCGCGGCAGCCTCGGTGGAGCTGGGCTCTTCCGTTCCCAGAGGCCATCCTTCGTTGGTGGGCCTCAGAGAGGAGGCCCGGCATGTGATCCCACTGGGTGCGGCTTCTGGGACACCCGGGTGCCTATCGTAGAGCTTAAAATGAGCTGGGGGTATCAGCAAACCAAGGCACCTGTGCCAAGGTTTAATGGGTAGATGAGGAGATGATGTTTGCTTCTGACACCTCCTTCCGTTCCCTTCTGTATCTCCATCCGTCCCTCTCTGGGAAGCCTAAGACCTGTCTTCTAAGGTCCCAGCACCGCCTGCTGTCCCCTGCCTGTTTCTCCATCCCATCTGTCACCCTCTCTCCTGCGGCTATGGTAGTGGGCATCCATGAGATATATTTCTTCCAACAGGTCAGTTCTTGGTCTCCATTAGCCATTACACTGAAAATACACATTGGACCAAACCTCTCACTGTCAGTCTGGGCTCTGATGTTTTGAACGTCAATGCGTGTGCTGCTCTACACTTACTTCCTGTCCTCCCTTCCCTATTCGTCTGGATAATGGTAAGGTCAGGGAGAGGAAGGCGCTAACTGCAGATTTTCTCCCAATAGCTCTTCTCCCCCTTTTCTGTGGCCATCGAACCCCTGATTTTTTGCTCAGCACATTACTGCTGAGAGTATTCACACCAGGGTATGGTTTTGTGACTACATTCTTGCCAAAGGGTTACAAATGGAGATACTGTGTGTCTGGCAGATTTGAGAACCTTTCCTCATCTTGCTGCCTGGAAGGAAGACGCTGCCATCTTGGACCGTGAGGTCAAGGCTGTACCTGGTGGAGCAACAAGGTAGAAGGTGCCTGGCTTCAGGTCACCGTGGAGCAACCTATGACTTGGGTTGCTTGCCTGGATTTGTTGAAGCCGCGGTTGACTTTTAAAAAAATTGTTTATTTCTTTGTTGATCACTCCATACTAACTTCCAGGTAAGAGCGTGGGATCTAACAGCAGCTATGTAGATTGCTTCTAACCCAGGTCAGTTACACAGGACCCTCAGAAGTGATCTCTCACCATTTCCCAGACTGCAGTTCCTTCCAGGCTGATGCTGATGTGTAGAACACAGGAGAGGGTGTGGGTACATAGTTACGTGATTTAATCCCTGGTTGACCGGTGGGAGGAGCAAAAGTCAACAGCACCCAGAAGTCCAACTTCTTCTCTGAATTTACAAATCAGCGTCTACATGTTCATTCTTTGCCTGAAGCACAAAGTCCCCCAAACACCTCTTTTGACGTTTCCCTCAAAGATGGAGCCAACTAGTCTGCACCTAGACTTGTATTACTGTTTTCTTTTCTGGAATGTGTTTTTTTCTTACCAAAGCCACTGCCGAAAGAAAGGGGGTGCACCACCAGGTCAATTAGCACTGGGCGTATGCAGCTTGGCCTTACTTGGCTGTTATTCTGATTTGTGAAGTCACAGATGCAAAGCAGTCCACAGTCTGTCCTGTACCTTTTCCCCATCCTGTCTGGCTGTTATGTTCAGTTTTTAAAATTTTTATTAATTTAACCCAATTTATTTCTACTGGCTACCTTGATGTCTTTTTCTCCACCCTCAAAAGATTCCCATCGAAAGCCCCCTCTGATTACCACTCGTGTTTGAGGTTGGGGTCACCTGCTCCCCCACCCTCCCTTACCCTGTTGCTCTCCACTTTCCAGGTAAGTCACTTAAAGTGAGCTTTAGGACCCCAGTGAGCTCTCGGAGGTGAATGAAAGGCAATGAAAACAGCTTTGAAAAGACCCGGGTCCTTGTGTGAGACTGGAGTGTGCTTGGAAACACGCCCGGTCTGTGATTCTTCCTGTTGAAGGTTTGGGTGACAGAAGACGACAGGTCGGGGAGAGGAGGTGCTCCTGATGGGAGAGTAGGAGAAGCAGGGCAGAACTCTGAACGCTGGTGCGGAAGTGCGACCGAGAAAGTTATTCCAGCAAAAGAGGAGGAAGCTCTGTTTTCCCCTGAAGTATGACTCGTATGGAATTTTCCGCCACGAAGGTGAAGGGAACGCCCGCTCAGAAACTCAGCCCACTCTGCAGTGGGGGTTGCGTGCTGCCTTTGTCACGACTACCATTTTTCTTGGCAGGTGGAATGCCTCTTCTACACGTAGCGCTGTTCAGATTTCCCCGGGGGTTCATTTCGTACGATAATATATGTGTTCATCTTTGTGAAGGCTTTTCATTTACTTTGTGAATAATCATTTTCCCCTTATCTTTTTACCCTAAATTGATTTGCATACAAATTTCAGCCAGAAAACATTTGTGAGAACATTAATATTATTGCCAAGATTGATTTCTTTCTCTCTGAACCATAGCCTGGCCTGCTTCAAGGACACATCTTACCTTCCTTTGTTCTGCCGTTGAATGATAGGGCTATTTCTGAAACTTTCCCTGGGCTGGGTTGCTACCCTGCACCTTCTACCCAGAGATATTTGGAACATTGTGGTTTCGGTTATAGATTGTGTGGCCGTGAGCATGTCTTGTGATTTCAGATCTGTCCTAGGACCATTCCAGTGGCTTACACCGAACCTTTAAGGACAGGCCAACACCTGCTAGGAATTCTTATCTTTGTCAGAAACCTTGAACTGCTGTTGCTAATGGTGCCTAAAAGGCCAGTGTTAAGCTGCTTTTTAGACAATCACCTTATTTTGTCTACTGCTTCCCTGCTTTTGAAAACACTCTGGGAAATGTGGAAAACACAGGAACTTTCCCTGAGTGACAGGCGGGACTAAGCATGAATCTGCTGGACCTTAGTGTTCTTAGCCTTTAAGGTCAGGAGACATTAAAAACCCTCAACCATAGAAACCTTATAGCAAAATAGAAACAAACAATAACAATTTCATCAACATGAGGCTCTTCAAATTTACCTCCGATCTGTATACATATTCCAGTGATTAAGGTGTTGAGATGTGTGATATAGAATTTTACATTCTAATATTTTTCTTAAGATTCCTATTTCAACTTATTTGTATCAACATTACACTTACCATTGACACTCATATAATTCATAGGACGTGATTTTATCAACAGGTCATGTCTTTGGGAATTGTTTTCTCATCGTGTGTTTTATTTCCAATTAATAGGTTTCTTGGGCTTCAAGAACAAAGGTCTAGAAATGATCATTAACCCTCAAGCTACAAGTGGAGAGGTAACAGCTTAGTCTTGCCTAGGGGAGGAGCTTACAGACTTGAAAACTGTATTCCAAGCTGTTAATTAGCAGTAGTTAAAATTTTTTTTAAAAAGCAACAAAACAAAAACAGACTATCAATCATTCTGCACTTTAAAATAACTGTTTCCATGATTCTATATTCCAATCTAGTATTGGTACATATCCATACAATATACACATTTTATATCTATAATTATACTGTGCACGCAGTTTGTAATCTCTTTTCATTTTATATTGAACCACATAGAGGGGCTTTAAAATCATTCCTGTAAGTAGTGACGATTTTAACAGTGAAAAGCTACTGCAAATAAAGTTGGTGGTCTACATTCCTGTCTATATAATTTCAAAAACTTTAGTTGCATTACTTCCTGGTATCAAGACCCAGAGACAATGGCTTTCATGATAAACATACTGTCATGTTGCTTCCCAATATCCAGCGATGCAGGCAAAGTAGGAACGTGTCAGTTTCCCGACATTTTGACAGTCTTGGACGTTGCCATCGAAACTGTGGTTAGCACGAAGATGTAGATGCTGACGCTGGTCAGTGTTCAAACAAGGAAACGGCTGTTGTTGGATAGTGAATTAAGTGCCTCAAGTTTCCCTAAACAAAACAAAAAACTTTTTATTCACCCTGAATGGCCAAAAGAACAGATAGCTTTTCTTTGCCTGGCCTAGATCGGTAACCGTAATGCAACAAAGAAATTAAAATACTATCAGAAGAATATCCAGTAATGAGTATTTCTTGTTTATACTCGGCTTGCAGGGTTGGGGGGAGTCAAGGCCTTCGACTGCACACTAGAGGGTGCTAGTGGCTACCGAATAGGGCTTCCCCGTCTTCCCATTCATTTTCCCCCCGCATTGTCTCAGGGAAATTGGGCCCCGGCACCAACGCACGTGGCCTAATAATTGCTGCTTCATTTGACCTGGGGCACGAGAGTCTCAGATAGCCGACTTGCAAAAGGATGTTTATTCTTGGGAGGCTTGTGTGCGTTTTACTTTTCTTCTGGCGAAGCTCTACTTGGATGTTTTCAAGAACAAAGATTTCAAGAGTTTTCAGTGGAGGATACTCTGACGTTCACACAAAACCCCCGGGCGGGGTTCACGCAGACAAAACTTCTGCGGAGGGATCTGCGCTGCAACAGCAAACAGCAGGCATTGCTCAAGTGCGCGGGAGCTGAGCAGACCTTGGCTTTGGGAGGTTTGGGTTCTCACAGCGGAGTGGGATGGGGACTGGAAGGGACGGAAGGAAGGCCAACAAGGCAATGGAGGAATAGACACATGGGCTCCCAGGAGGGGCGGGAAACCAGGGAAAAGGAAACAGCCTTGAGCCGCTGGAGCCAGGTCGGTCATCCTGCGGGAAGAGATGAAGCTGCGGCCCTTCATTATTTTGCTTCTCTTAAAAATAAGCAAAATGATAGTTTGTCCTGAATATTGGTAGCCTCTTTCTCGAGGAGCACAGAAGACAGGACGTCAGTAGCCCCAAGGGAGGCTCTGTGCGCCTCACTCCCCAGTACCACCTGGTCTGCCCAGCAGAAATCCAGTCCCCCCGAGGGGAGGGCTGGGAGCCTGGAAGAAGCAGGTCGGTCCTTCCCTCTTAAGCAGTACTTGACCGAGATTGAGTGGGGTCTTCTGGGGGCCGTCGTCTGCGGGCTGGGGCAAGAGAGGCTCAGCAGCATCCCTTTTCCCTGAACTCGCCTCTTCTCCCGAGCCTTCCTCTTCCAGCCTTCTGTCTCAGTTTCTCTTGGGTTTATCTCCAAACAAATTCCGGTTTCTCCTACATTACAAACAAACAAAACCTCGCAAATCACTTTTCCCTCCACCTGCCACAGCCTGGAGCAAACTTCCTCTCCGTCTTTCCAACATCAAGAAAGATGGATATTTATAACAGTAAGAGATTTGAAATAACTCTGACTACCTGTTTACATACATTTTGGCTTAGGCAAAAGTTGGACTATTACTCAAAGATTGAAAACAGCATTGGACAACTTTACACAGGAAAATTTTCCAGATGTAATTTAAATAAAACAATCAAGAATAAACCTGCATATAAACTATGTATGATTCAAGTTTAAAAATATAACTCTCCCTAATGTATGCATAGAAAAATGTCCAGAGGGAACTAGCCCAAGATGTTAATAGTGTTTATCTCTGGTGTGGGAGTGTGGAAATTTAAACTTTCTTCTTTGTATCTTTAGAAACTTTTTTTTTTACAATACATTGGTATTAGTTTTTATACCCAGGAAAGGGTATATTGTTATTTATTTTGCTTTTTCCACTTCCTCTAACTGATTACCTTGTGAACCCTTGCATCCCACCTTCCATCCCCAGATCTCTCCTGAAGTCGTTCTTTCCAGGGTCACAAAGGTCACAAAGGTCACTTGCTTATTTGATGTAGTGTTTGTTTCTTTTTTCAGCTTCAACCTCATGGACTCATACTTTCTTCATCATCCAGACATTTTCAGCTGGGTGCCTGCCAGGGCCTCAATATCAAAACATCCAAAATGGGATAAGTATTCTTTATTTACTTGTCTCAGTCCCTCCAATCCTCCCCACACCCAACCTAAATCTCTGTGTCACTTTAAAATTTCCAATGATGATGATATTGCTTTGCTTCCATATCCCCAGACTCAAAAAAGAGGGTTGGTCTGACTCCATCCTCTTCCTGGTTCTCTTCCCTCATCTCTTCAGTCACTGAGTTCTCAAAATCCTACTCTGTGATGTCTCTTTCTTTCTTCAAATCCACGCCCTCCCCTTTTTTGGGTTCTCACTGTGCCCTGTCTTCTAGTTCAGGTGTCCCCCATCTGACACCTGGGCCACTTTGATAGTATCCTCGCAGTTTGCTTTGTCTCCAGTTTCTGCTTTTCGCCAGCCAGGCAGTCCACCGACAGGAGACCGCAGCCCAGCTCTGGGCAGGTCTCTGTTCTGCATGGAGCTGCCAGTGAGTACCTCTTGGTCCTTCAAACCTCAGACAGATTTTCTTAGGCCTAACCATTCCTTTCATTTTTGTTTCCTACTCTCCATTCTGAACCCCGTGCGTTGGTCAGCCAGGCTACGTAGCCTTACCGAAACCCACCCCACCCCACCAAAAGCTCGCTTTTTGACACCAGTCAGAGAATCACAGATCCAGGAGGGACCAGGCTTAATTCGTCCAACTCCTTCCCTCCATCCTTCTTTCTTGTCCAGACTCTTTTGGAAAAAACTCCTGCTTGTTCATGACTCTTTCAAATTCAGCACCAATTCTGCTTTCGGGGTTCTGGGTTGAACAGGCCCTTGGCTGGGAAGGGGATTGGAGATGAGGAGCTGAGGCTGGAAAGTGAGGCTATTTGCAGCCACCTCTTTGCATATGGTGCGGAAGAGATTCCCTTGGAAGAGGGCATGTGACTGTCTTCCACTATGGTCCAAAGATGTGGAAACATGTGTGATGGATGGAGGTGGCCCAGACGAAGAGAATGGGAACCCCAAGAGGAGCTTCCAGTAAAGAGAAGAAGAGATGAGCTGCAGGCAACTCTCCCTATCAGGTCTAGAGGTTTAAAGAGGTTAGAAGTAGGGGTAGATAGGTGGGTAGGAAGCCCCTTCTGACCTAGCCAGCCTAGGGTGGGTGGATGGAGAGAGCTGTGGTGGAAATTTCCTTTGCAGTTAGTACTGATGCTAGCTAGTAGTTACAGAGTCTGGCTTCGTAGGCTAAGTATAGTCTCCATTGTCCTGCCAAGAAGTGAGAAGAAATCTGGAGTGAATTGTGGACCATGGTAAACCCTTCTGGAGACTCTTGGAAATATCTATGGAAAGGGATCCTAGGAAAAGGTTGGACTTTTCGTGAGGCAAACACGTGGAGATGAGGAACATCAAGATCTGGAGCAATATTTGTAACGTGGTCCCCATTGCACTTAAAGGCTGGTGAGACGAGTTCCACAAACAAGTGTGGCCTTCCCCCGTTAGACTGTAAGCTCTGTGAACTCAGGGCTACGCCTCTCTCCTAACTGTAGTAAACCCAGTGCCTGACTCTTAATAGGCACTTCATCAAAATTTGATAAACAAATGAATACACAAGAAGTTTGATCTTCATACNCTTGGAAATATCTATGGAAAGGGATCCTAGGAAAAGGTTGGACTTTTCAACCTAGGAAAAGGTTGAAAAGGTTGGATCCTAGGAAAATGTGAGGCAAACACGTGGAGATGAGGAACATCAAGATCTGGAGCAATATTTGTAACGTGGTCCCCATTGCACTTAAAGGCTGGTGAGGCGAGTTCCACAAACAAGTGTGGCCTTCCCCCGTTAGACTGTAAGCTCTGTGAACTCAGGGCTACGCCTCTCTCCTAACTGTAGTAAACCCAGTGCCTGACTCTTAATAGGCACTTCATCAAAATTTGATAAACAAATGAATACACAAGAAGTTTGATCTACATACAATAGAAAGTACGATCACTTTTATTTTAGAGCCTGTATTTCTATTAATAATACCCCAAGAGCACACTGATGTGTGTGGGTACCGTGTTACACTGTGGCTGACCATGACCTTCCTGTGGATGGGTGGTCCTCAAATTGGGGTGTACTTCTGAATGACTCGTGACATTTACAAAGCACTCAGATATCCGGGCCTAGTGAATCAGAGTCTCCCAAGCCAGTGGGCATGGCATAGGCTTGTCTCTTCCTTTGGGTTTCTTTGGGTAAACGGCTGCCGAGGCCTGAAGCACCTACATAGTTTTCAGAAGCATTATGACTACATCATGTTCAGCTTCCTATGTTTTTGTAGTTAAATTTTTAGACTCCTGATACATTTTATCTTTGCAGTTTTGGCTCATTGCTCTTGCTCATTAACATCTTTTTGATCATGGTTCTGTCATTGACTGTATCAGCTATTCCCCCAGATTTGTGTCACATGCAAATTAGATAAACTCGACTTCTTTCTCTTCATGTGAGTCATAGAAAAAAATGTTGAACATGAAAGCATAAGGGTTGAAATGGATTAATCAGCTAACACCCAGAAATAAAATAAGATAAAAAAATTTTTAAGCGACTTTATTTTTCCCTTCATAAACGCACTTCAGAGGGAAAGAACGTGGGGACACAGTGAGGACATTTGATTTCTGTATCCAGCTCTGCAGTAAAATCTCTGTGACCTTGGCACATCACTTACTCTTTCTGGGTTTGCCTGTCTCTGTGAGGAAAACCTCAGGACGGGGGAGAGCTTAGTGCTCTGAGCTGAGCCCAACCCTCTCCTTCTGGGCTTCGTCTCTGGCCCCACCCCAGTTCCATCTATTCTTTCTTGACCCTCAGAAAGAGTGTGGACCCTGGTGTGGCCCCCGTTGTCACCACGCCTGGCCTTGCAAGCAGTACTTCTCTGCTCTCAAGCCAAGTGTAAACAGATCCCCTGTTCCATTAGATCAGCCTGGATAAGGCAGACATTTTTCAAAAGGACCTTTCTAATGGATAAAGCGAATAACCCTAAGGAAACAGCAAGTAAACTACATAGACAGAGAAATGGGGGATAGTACTCACTCATCAGGGATTTGTTGGGTTTCTATGATGTGTCAATCACTGTTCCAGGTCCTGGGGGTTCAGCAGTGAAACCAAGCACTTGTCCTGGTGAGGCTAATGTTCTGTCGTGGGAGAGACGGATAAGACACGCATAATCAGATACACTAGGTGGTAAGAATGTTGCATAGAACAATGAAGTCTGGTAAAGGGCATGGGGGGAGTGGGTGGGTGGTTGCTATTTCATGTAGGCTGTTAAAGGAAAGCCCCTCTAATAAGCTGGCAGGGAAGCAGAGATGTGGAGGGTGTGGAGTGCTGGGGGCAGCAAGGGCACTGAGCAGGATGCACGCCTGTGAGGTCTAGGAATGGCAAGGACGCGTGGGAGGCCAAGAGCGCCTTGGTGGGAGATGAGCTGGAATAAGCAGCAGACCAGCCAGGTTGCCAGGCCCTTATAGTCCGTGGTAGAGACTTTGGATTTTATTCTGAGGGAAGTGAGAAGCCATTGGAGAGTCTTTGAATAGAGAGATGAAGTGCTCCCATTTAAAGTTTTAAAGGATGTGCTCTGGCTCCCGTGTGGTGAATAGACTCTATTGGGGCAGCTGTAGAAGAAGAGAGAACATTTGACCATTTGGATCAAGGTTAGGGGTGAGTGAGGATGTGGTAAAAGCCTTCAGATTGGGAATGTCGGGGAACTTGGAAGATCAGCCAGATGTGTTGGTGGGGATGGATGTAGAGTGTGTGTGTGTGTGTGTGTGTGTGTGTGTGTGTGTGTGAAAGCGAGAGGGGGAGAGAGAGGGGCCGGAGAGAGAGAGAGAGGGAGAGTGAGCTGTCAAAGGAGAGACTCCATGATTTTTCAACTGAGTAACTGGAATGACTGATTGTCCTTGGTTGAGATGGGGAGGCTTGGGTGAACATGAATTTGATTTTGGGGCATGTTAAGTTTGAGATGACTTTTCAACATTTGAATGAGTCAGGGGTTGGTTTGAAAACCAGAAACCATCCTGGTTGTGTCAACGAGGATTGCTACCTCAAGGAAGGGGGTTTCAAAACAAGACTTACATGTCTCCATAACCCCAGGTCCTGAAATCCATCCTTGGCTTTGCATATTCCATCTCTTCCTTTCATTTTGCATAAATATTCTTATCTGTTCCTTGCTAAGTAAGGCTGGTTTCCCTTTGAAGAAGACTGACTTTCTTTGGCTGTGATCTTCATGCACTTGCCTCTATCACAAGCCTGCCGGGCTTAGACTGGGCTGATCTGACGGCTGGCAGAAGACTTCTGGGCTTTTTCCTGATTCAAACCTGATGTCTTTGCCTGCCTGCTAAGTTCTTGTTTTTTCTTAGAGGGTTACTGTTGTCACTACCTCACTTGCAAGGTGGAGATGACTAAGATACTGTGGGTCCAGGTGTCTTTCCAGAAGTAACCACTTCCCCAGGTCCCCTGTGGTGACTCAGAAAAGTGTCCCCTCATCTCTCTGCGCCCTGTCATTGCCCACAAGAATCTGAACACCGCAGGTTCCCAGTAGAAAACTAAACAGAGACTCAGCAAGAGAAGATTCATCCTCTTCACATTTCTTTCTATAAATTAGGGGATAGATTATTATTAGGATAAACAATACCTTAAGATTCTGAGTATCAAGGGTTGTGTAATAACACAAACATTTATGAAAAAAATAAAAGCAAAAAGTAGGGAACATTATTTCTTATCTTGATTCTAAGGAAGGAGGATTCTGTGATTAGGACTCTAAGATGCTTATTTCAGGTGATGCCTAAGACATCAACTAAACCATTTCTTCGTCGGAGGCCAGGTTGGAATTCACAGCATTTTGCCCCCACCTCTTTTCAATCCTATTGTTTTTCTTTTCTGTGATGGTGTTGATGAACAGTTAATTGTTTAAAGAGGGCTTGCTGATAAAGATGGAACTATAAAGGCAGGAAACCAACGACAACAGAGAGTTTCCAAAACTGTTAATAGCAAATTATCAGTGAAATCTGTAGACCCTCAGATTAAACAGATGCTGAGTGGAGCTGCTTTGTCTCGAGCTCCCGGGGAGTCCCCCACCTTCCCCATGCCATTCTTTCTATAGAGTTTTTGCAAGAGTTGTTGGCCTTTCCCCACAGACCTCTGGAGACGAAGGTCTGTGTTAACTAGTGGATCAAAAAAGGCAGAGCCCTGGCTGGTGCAGCTCAGTGGATTGAGCTCAGGCCTGTGAACCACCCGATCGTGGTTCGATTCCCAGTCAGGGCACAGGCCTGGGTTGCAGGCCAGTTCCTAGCAGGGGACTCATGAGAGGCAGCCATACATTGATATTTCTCTCCTTCTCTCCTTCCCTTCCTCTCTAAAGGTAAATAAATAAAATCTTAAAAGAAAAATGGCAGAGACTTTGAGGTAATCCCAGATGTGTATATCTTCATCTAGAGGGGTTTTCTTCCTGTTTAAAGCCTGTAATTGAGAAGCTGAGAGCCTGGTAGAGGAGGACCTGGGCTAATGCTATTATTGCTTTAATACTTATGGACCCCAAACCATGCTTTGCTTGTACCAACTTAACAGTGAGAGTTTG
Organism: Sturnira hondurensis; assembly: GCF_014824575.4. Classification (NCBI taxonomy): domain Eukaryota; kingdom Metazoa; phylum Chordata; class Mammalia; order Chiroptera; family Phyllostomidae; genus Sturnira; species Sturnira hondurensis. The sequence goes on along the minus strand of NW_028081271.1, from coordinate 13,659,898 downwards.
AGATTCCATCCACCTTGTAATGGAGAAGGAGGCAGAGGAAGTGTGGCTAAGCAGCAGAAGGAAGCAGAAGGAACGCATGCCATGTATCATGACCTTTGTAAAAGGCCTTGACTTTTCCTCCTCTGCGTCCCCAGTGTTCTGACTTTATGCCCGCTCCCCTTGGACTCATCATTTTAGTTGTTTTGCTTTGAGAGCCCATACTTCTCCCAGACTGCAGTTTGAGCTCCAGATAGACGCAGTGGCCTGGCGGTGACGGCTTCACCTCTGAGTGGTGAGAAGCATGACGGACCATGACTCATTCTAACAGTTTCCATCATCTGCTCCAGCTAGCCAGCCCATCCATTATCTGTGGTTTGTCTCATTCTTCCTATTAGCTCATCTCTCTTTGCCAAGTCGACTTCGGTTTTCCTTTGTTTGAGCTCCTGGGACTGTCTGCCGCATTACCTTCTTATGTGTTCATTGTCCCATGCCATGCCATTTACAGACACTATTAACATGCCATTTACACTCTCCTGGATCACTAATAAAAATGTGAAATGAGTCAGAACCTGACACTGTGCTTTTGCCATCTGCAGCCTGTTGACATTTGTCACTACCACAAGCGTATGGCTTCCTAAGACAGAAATCCAGCCCTACCTTCACAGCAGTCAAAACTTGTCCCATTCAAACTTGCCTTTCAGCATTTGCAGTGGTAAACACCCCCATTAGCCATAATCATTAGCTGTGTTCACCCACAGTGTTGGCCTAGGTAGCACTGAAGGGAATGGATGAGCAGGGTGGTGAGTAGGGAGCAAAGAAGGTGAGGAGCTCTGAGCTGATGTGGCCAGATCCGAGATTCAGGGGCTAGGTTTTCCGAGTCCTTGAAGTCTGCAAGCACATACCAGTGACATGTCGTCACTGGGGTCAGGTTGGGGAAGGGGGTGTTGCCATTTGGGGTGCAAAGCAGATTGTTTTTGGTTTGAATTTCGGCTGCCTTGTCTACTGTGATGACATTGACACTTTGGCATATACACAATCCACAGATTTATAGAATATCAGTTATCTTATTTCCTTGGCTGAATTATTAAATACTAGTTTATCTATCTTTATTTTCCAATGTCGTGGTTTGACTTTTCTTTTTTTATTAATTATTCTGGTTATTTCAACTTTTATTTTGGAATCTTCTTGTTTAATTTATGATTTTTTTCACTTGTCAGCTTGATTTTATGTCATGGTAGAAAATCCCGTTTTTCTTTTTTTTCTGGAAACTTGACCTTTTCTGTGTGTGTATATTTAACTCTGGGCTGTAACACATTGGGAGAATACAATCTTACAAGCTATCATGTATCTTCCATTTTGGGGGTGGGTTATTCTCCCTTTTTTTTCTATGGAGGTCAGGATGATCTTGCAAAATCCACACTGTGACTATTTCTCAAGAGAATTGAAATTTCTCTTTGAAACTTCCCAGTTTGATTTCTATACTTTTTAATATTCTGTAGGATGACTATGATTCTTCCTTTGTTTTTGACCAGAGGAGAGAATGAGATGTGGACACACATGACATAAACATGAGGGGAGAAGTCATAAGTGATGTCACGCCAGGGCCAGTGGCTGTGACAGGGACCCAGCCCCTGCCAGGAGACATGGACAAACCACTCTTGTGCCTGGTGTTGCAGTGAGAATGAGAAGCCAGAGAAATTCTGTAATCAAGGATCCATGTATTCTGTGCTGCAACTCTGGAAGCAGGAAGAGAGAGTTTTAGAATTAGTAGCCGTGCATATCATTTCTTGGAGCAGTTTCCTGGAAAAGGCAATAAGAGGCAAGAAGAGGGTGAAAAATGAGCCTTTATGAACTTTCAACCATTTATTTTACTGATTGATTGAGCCAAACATTGAATTAAATGCTCTACTTGCATTAATAATAGTAATTATGATTATCTTAATAAGGAGTCTCAATAATCTTCCCACCCACCAAGTCAGCTTAGAGAGGTTAAATAGTGAAAGCTTACAAGGTCACATGGCTTATCAGTGGGAGAGATGATAAGAACATCATCCTATCTGATTCCAAAGTCTGAGTCCCTAGTCGTTTTTCTAGATGTTAGAGATGCAGACATGAAGCAACCAGTGCCTGTCCTCAAGGATGTCATCACTGAATGGCAAGAAGGCGGGATTCATGTCAGCATGTTTTGGAAGTAGGGTGATAGGTGCCATGATGGAAGCATGCGCAGGGTTCGCTGGGGCACAAAGAAGAGCGTGCTTGATTCTACGTGATGTAGGTATTGAGTCAAGATAGAAGGGAGTCTTGCAGGATGATCCAGAAAATCCCCTCAAACCAGCCTTCTACGCTTTTCTTTGGCTCCACAGTGCTTTTAGTTCTATGAGTACTTATTGAAATCTGCTACATGAAAATGTCCTTGTTAGGAAGACAAGCCAAATATAGGACTTGGTCTCCGCTCTGCCGGCGATAAGGACAGAGAATGAGGGGGTGCAGGCGTGCAGTGCTCAAGCGGTACAGAGCAGGGGAGATGGGGGTGTGGGTGGGTCTCTTGCAGAAACCCCCGCTGGGGAAGGCAGCCGCTGAGGTCTTGGACCAAGAGGGGGTGGAAGTGGTGCAAGTAGCAAGAACAGAGGCCTGGAGATGTGACTGAGACGCTGTATTCAGAGGAGAGGCTATCTGGTCGGGAGCAGAATTATGCTGACATCGTTAGTGGGGGCATAGATGTGAACGAGAGTGATGGAGCCTGCTTCTGGAAATTCTGTCTTAATGTCACCTTGAGAACGTTACCCCTTCTAACACTTACAGTGCTCTCTAGCACCCTGAACACTGCAGAGCTCATGGTCCCATGTCACTTCCACCCTCCACCCCTGCCCCACTCAGCCTGAGTCTGCTGGCCTCCTCCACCCCTCCCACTGCGGGGTGGGTTGATGGGGGGACAAACAGTTCCTTGCTACCCAGGCTGCGTTGTGACTTGTCTTCTTAGCTAACTGCGGTGTGGCTTCACCTCCTTTTGGAGTGGGTCCTTTTAAGATCAGAAGTCTCTTCGGCTTAGGGACTGGCTTGGAAGGGTCTCCTGACCTTATACTCATCACGGCTCCCCCTGCCTCAGTCACTGCCTAGGGCACTGTGCGTCCTCGCTCTCTCTGGATAGGTGCTGTGTCCACTTTGCACGTAAAAGCAGGCTGATTTTCTGACTGTAAACGTGCAAACCTGTAAATTGCTGGTGGTGGTCCCTCTTGGCACCTCTGTTAAAATGGAGGGTAGGTAGGTTTTCTTACTTGGAGGAGTTGCTTTAAATATAAATTTTTAAAAGTCACTTATCTGTAAATCTGTGGTAGTTCCTCTTACTTTTCAAACATAACTCAGGGTATTTTTCTATCAGAGAGTTCATTATCATTATCTGGTAAGAGGTGTCTTGGCTTTTTGGATAAGACCAAGTGTGATAAAGGTGTTTTCAGTGACCTTTGGCTCATCCTTCCATTCATCAGTGGTCTCAGCTCTCCTCTCCAGGTGCCTTTTGGAGAAAGGGGAGGAAGCAGGAGGCGGTATTAGGCAGTGTTGTGGCTTTATTTTCCTACGGGTCCCATCTTAGACTTTCAGATCAATTTACGGGACACAAGATCAGTGGCCCTGGGGCAGCATCTCACTCTGGGCACTGAGGGCAATGCCAATATGTATAAGCTGTTTCCGTCTCTTGGTTTCACAGCCCAGACCGGGCTTGTCCTGGGTCCAGCATTCTCAGGTACCCGGGACCCTTTCTCTAGAGTGTGGTGGGTAATTGAGATCCCTGGATGGGTAGCCCCAGGGAAGCCACAGTGCCCCCTGCTCCCTCTGCCTCTTAACTCAACTCCTTCCCTCACTGTCCTTAGGAGGAAGTAGGTAAGAGACCTGCCATGTCACATCTGAAAGGCACCTTTGCCCCTGCAGTAGGGCATCGACCAACCACAGGAAGCAAAGGGTAAAAGCCAAGAAGGGCAACCAGATGTGAATAGTTGGAGAACAGTTAGAGAGATTCTAACTGTGAATAGCATTGAAAACGTTTTCAGTGAGTCTGTAATGATGTTAATGATGGCATTAGCTTTTAGAAAAAATTATTTATTTGGATAATTACTGGCTGCCCTTTTTCATTACTAGAAAAGTGTTATGTGGATAATGGTTTGATGCTGTGCTCTGCAGTGCTGACTTGTTAGAGCGCTCTTTGTCTCTGGAACATTTTTCTAAAATATATATATGTATGTATGTAAAATAATCAATTACAGAAAACAGAATATGACATATTTTTATATAAAAACTCCAATGTCTGAGTGTTATTGAACCATAAAAGCAATATTATAAGCTTCAAAAGAAGCCAAAAGAACTATAACTTTGAATCAGCCTTACATAAAACTGGAAAAATTATGGATATCAGTTCTAATTTATGGGAAGCCTTGTGGGACTTACATTGTTGAGAGAAGTACTTTGAAAATTTAAGTTCAGGCTGCTTTATGGCATGTCTCAGTGAGGGAAACTACAGAAGTTTAGAGCATCTTACATGTAGTTAACCACAGAGTACAGTGAGCAAAGACTGCTGTTTCCCCTTATCCACGGGGGATACATTCCAGGCCCCCCAGCGGATGTCTGAAACCATAGGTAGTATAGAACCCTGTATACTCTATGTTTCTCCTATACCTACACTCCTATGGTACAGTTTAATTCCTTGAAGTGAAAGGCAGGCACCATAAGAGATTGACAAAAACAACATGCAACAATTATTACAATATACTGTAATAAAAGTTATGTGAATGTGCTCTCTGTCCTGAAATATCTTACTGTACGGTGCCCACATTTTACTTCAGGGAAGCCCTTTACGGCTTCTCATTGACATATCTGGATTGTCAGTATCTCTACTCTTGTGCTTCGGGGCCTTCCTTAAGTAAAATGAAGGTGACTTGAATATATGCACTGCTATACTGTGACAGTCGATCTGATAACCAGGACAGCTACTTAGTGACCAAGGGACTGGGCATGGTTGCCGGATGAGGGGATGAGTCACATCCTGGGTGGATGCAGTGCGGTGGAGTGGAATGGCGTGAGATTTTTATCACACTACTCAGAACAGTATGCAGTTGAAAACTTAGGAACTGTTTATTTCTGGAATATTCCATTGAACATGTTCAGATCACAGTTGACTGCAGGTAACTGACAGTGTGGAAAGTGAGACAGTCGTTGGGAGGGAACTACTTCCGTCTTATCTAGTGGGGCAAAGTTCCTGCTCAGGTTTACATCCTACTTGCTTGCTTTCTTACCACGGTGGGCGTTTCTTTCTTCATGCCTGCCACAAGGTCGGGAGAAGAGCAGAATGCTTTCTAAGTCATTCTGTGTTTTGGCTATATAAATTTTATTTTACTTCTTGGGAAAGTAATGTTTTAACGAGAAAGCTGTTAAATGTTGACAACGTGTTTGCGGTAGGAACTGCAGTTGTGTACTGAAGCCGTAAATGGTCTGTACAGAAAATTGAATTTGCTCGCTTGAGCTACACATGAACTCCCCAGTCTGATGTTAATTAACTCACCAATCTCATAAATGAATTTACCAGTTTTTTATGTTAATTGACTTTCCACTGGATATACTGTGTGTATTCTCTCGTTAGTCAGAAAGCAACCAATTCTAATCTAGTTTTCTCCTTGTAGGCCTGTTTGAAATAATGAGTGCCTCTTATGAATTTTGATCCAAAATTCACAGGGTATCATCCTTCCACAGGATAGTCTCAGCCAGTGGGAGCTACCTCTGTCAAACTCTACTTTCTTCTATAGCTGCATTGGCTTTCATAGTTTAGGCCAATGGTTATTAACGCACCATGCTGCAAGTATTTTCAGCCACTGATGGTTCTGTTATGGTATCCTGAGTTGGATGCATTTTACAGTGCATGTGGTTTACTGTGGTCTCTCTTTGTGCCAATTATTTTGTGTGCCGGTGAATAGTCCTGACTCACCACAGTTGTCAAATTTGTGTGAGTGATGGCGCTGGCCCCCCCTGAACTAAATGAGAACACCCAGGAGGACATTAAAAGTTTGAGTTCCTTGGTGTCTAGAATTTACTCTAGCACATCATCGAAGAAGCAGGGGTGAGTTTTAGTAAGCAGCTAGGAATTGGTGGACATCCTTTGACTTTATGAATGATGTTACTAAAATGATTGCAACCTGGGAATGAGTGGTGGTCAGTGAAATGAATGGAGGTCAAGAAAAAGTGGCGGGTTGGAGAAAGGCCTGTTTTGACTTCAGAGGATTCGAAGGGAGTACTCCGTGATTGCCCGTGGACCCTTCTGAGGACACGCCGTCTCTTAGGAGGTGACGCAGCAATTCTGCGAGCTCTGAAGGAGCCAATGTTTCAAATTCCAGGAATGGACTCCCCCCATTACCTCCACCAAGTAAAAGGGGCATTTATGTTATTGTACATGGAGGAAAAACCACCTGTATAGGGGGAGACATGAAAAGTACCACTCTGGATAGAGGTTTTATCCTCTCCTTTCCAGTTCCATTCTGTAGGGGTGACTACTGTTAGCCATATTAGAAATTTTAAATACATATATTTGCATAAGCAGTGGCAAACTTCAGGCCTTACCAGGTAGCAGGAAATAGAATTCATATTTTTTCTATAACAGAAATTAGTTCTCTTTTTAGTTGCTGTTGGGAGGTATGAACTTCAGTGCAGACACGTTGGGGTTTACCTTCTCCCTTTCCCGGAGCTGTGACTAAGCTTAGAGGGTTTGGTGGACAGAGGGTGGCGGGCGGAGAGTCAAGTTGTGGGGTGGGTGAAACACATGTCCTCACTGTTCCTTGCCACTCTGGCATCTTGAAGTTCTTGTTCCTGTTCTGTGTCTAGTTGCTGGTCTGTGCAGAGAGCCGTGGCAGCCTTTCCCATTCTGGCTCCAAGGCCTCTGAGGTCTGAGCTCTCGGGTACTTCTGGGTCCCCTTAGGAAACGTCTGATTCTTCCCATTCTTTAGCGGGTGTTGCACAGGGGACATGCCTTGGGCCTCCTATCCTGCTGTCTCTGCTCTCTGCCTCGCTGTTTTGGGGATGTCTATCATAGCCTCCCGCTGGCACACGTTGGGGATGGGAGTGGCAGGCAGGGCACAGGGTCCTTTCTTCAGCACCTGACAGCGTTTAACTCACCATCCTCAACTAATCCAAGGAATTTTCGTCTCATTTGAGAGTGAGTGAAAACGGATGCCACTGAGCATACATTCTTCCAAAACTATGGCTTGTGGCATGAAATGACGTGCGTCTCAGAAGCCTCGCTTCTTAGAACTCGAAAGCCTTGGCTTTTAAACTCCTCAAAGCCGTTATTTCTACCAGGAGTATCAGAAGGCTATTTAAAAATGCAAAAGCCAGGAACGGACATCTTTATTTCCTGTGTAGGGCTTCTCAGAGAATATTGTAACTGCTGCCCACCCAGAGGAAGGGCCACAGAGCAACAGAAAATATCAAGAACAAAGATCACATCACTATGAAAATAGTACACCCTTGTAAACGTCTACCCTTTTCAAAAATACTCGTGGGGTCGATACTCACTTTTCTGCACTAGGGCTGTGCTTTCTTGTTCGTTTTCGGTTTAATTGTATGTTTTGGAGATAGTTCTGTATCATTGCCTATACACCAAACTCATGCTTTTGAACATTTGCTTACAATTATTTTGTATGGCTGCATCGAATGTGTTCAAGTGGCATTTTGTTGTTTAGTTTATGGTTGGTTTGTTACTACAATGAATGTTCCAGGGGGGGATTGCCGCTGGGCCACTTTCCAGAGGGGATTTAACCCCGCCCTGCGCCCCGCCCCTTTTCTCTGCTGGTGTTGAGTCCGCTGGTTCCTAAGGGCTTTACCAGCACAGAGGAGAAAGTTGTGATGCTGGCAACGTGACACGCCCCCGGCCCCCCCTGGAAGGGATGAGGCCCTTGGTGGAAACAGTTTCCTACAAATAGTAAAATTTTGCTTACCAGCCTGGGTGTGCATATTTTTGTGAGTTAAAAAAGAGGAATATCTGGGCCCTGGCTGGTGTAGCTCAGTGGATTGAGCGCGGGCCTGAGAACCAGAGGATCACGGTTCGACTCCCAGTCAGGGCACATGCCTGGGTTACAGGCTGGTTCCCTGCAGTCCAACTCCCAGCAGGGGATGCACAAAAGGCAACCATACATTGATGTTTCTCTCCCTCTCTCCTTCCCCTCTATAAATAAGTAAATAAATAAATAAAATCTTAGAAAAAAGGCTGTTATCTGGCTGTTCAGGATGATAGCCAGGCCCCTCAAGAAGCTCAAGAAGCTCACGTACCTGCGGGAATGCAGACCCAGGACCTGCGCCCTGCGCCCACGGAAAAGGTTTGTTTTTAGTAGCAGCACCCCGAGGCTTTCGTCCCATGGGATGCTCAGTTCTGTCGAACCATCAGTGAAGCGTCTGAGGGGCTGAGGGGCTCCTCTGAGACGGCCCCTCTTGTAATCAACAGTAGGGAACGACCATGGGATGCTCAGTTCTGTCGAACCATCAGTGAAGCGTCTGAGGGGCTGAGGGGCTCCTCTGAGACGGCCCCTCTTGTAATCAACAGTAGGGAACGACGCTGTAACCGCAGTGCACAGGGCCTTTAGTCATGGCAGGGGGCGGGGGGGGGGCGGGGTGGACGGGGGGCGGGGCCGGGGCTCTGGGAAAGAAAGCAATGGGCCAGATCAACCTCGGAATAGATGCTCTGAATACCAGACACAGGTCACTGTACTAAGCTTTTCAGACTCTGACCCATAACGTCAGCTTCAATGACAGGAGTGTGTCAGTCTGAAATAGGCTGAACAGGATTAAAAACACTAAAAATTCCTTCAGTAAAAATGATTTCTGGGCTACAGCACTCAAATTTTGGGGTGTAGTAGCTCTGACTCTGTAGCAAGTGGGGAGATATTATCTTGGAAAGGTTTTTTACTTTTAAATTTTAAATTTTATTTCTTCATGTGTGCAGGTAACATTGGTTGAATGGAAGTGTTATTGGGATACACCACGTGAGAGACCTTCTGTTCAGCCCACATTACCATTCATTTCAGCCACACTTCCACCAGCGTGCCCACAAACACGCCTACTCTCTTCTTTTTAGCATTTGCTCTCCCATCCTCCTCTTCTTCACCACGCCGCTTGTAGCCGTAGTGTGACACTGTTAGCTCAGGAAGGGACGAAGCACACAGCGTATTCCCCAATCTGCGCTCCAAACCCATCTCTTGCTCACATCAGGTCCATCTGAAAATCACCCACCTGGACATGGAAGTGGCACATTTTGCCTCCAAAGACAGGAAAGGAGAGTTTGATATCAGGGAGGGGGAGAACTTCCCCTCTGATAATAGGGGTTGATGTGTACACAATTCTTAGCACAGTGCCTGACCCATGATACGCACTCAACAAATGTGGTTTGAGTGTTGGTCTTGTCTCTAGGTGGACGTAAGTCTGACTGCTGGGGAGAGCTCACCTCTCCTTGGGTCTTACTGGCTACTCTGGAAAGTCCTGGAAGGACTTTCTCACAAGAGAAGCTGTGGCAGAGCAGCTCAAGGTTAAGTTGAATGTGGCTGTTTATCAAGCAAATGAGCTCCAAGGAGAGAAGGATGGTTTTGTGTAAAAGGAGATGAGGTCAGGGACATGGCATATCTCCTCTCCTTCTCCCCGACCTTTTTAGCTAAGAGAAAAACAGTTAGTTGTCATCACCTAAAGTAACTGAACTCTAATTCACAGAGGGTCCCCAATGTGTAAGAGGCTAAACGAAAGGCAGACAAATATTCAAACCTTGAATTTGGGCCGCCATCTAAACTTGCTGCCAAAGGGATTCTGTCTCCATACCCTAAGGATAGTAAGTTAACTTTCCTTTCCCACCAATTGCTGGTGGGAGACATTTTTACCTGCTTTAATTTCCCAGTTCCTCCCATTTTTACCCAGAGTCTCCCACTCCCAGCGTGACTGGAGTTGGTCTCAGTCCCTACATATTGGAAGTTTAGTAGAACCAGAAGGACTCGGGGGCAAAATGCCAACCCCTCTCCTCAGACGTAGGAGGCAGCTAACAATGAACATGTCTTCTGGCTGTTTGCAACCCACCCACATCACTTTGCTGCCATGACAAAATAGCCCAGACTGGGTGGCTTCAACAACAGACTTTGTTTTTTTACTGTTCTGGAGGCTCAAATTCCAAGACCCAGAGGCCAGTAGGGTTGGTTTCTGGCGAAGGCCCTAACGAGGTCTTCCTTGGTGTTTGTGCTCCAGCAGCTGCTTCCACCCCTGGGATCTGGGGTTGCCGCAGGGTGGAGTCTTGTCCACGGGCAGTGGCTAGTTGGTCTTCCTGTGAGAGAGACTGAAGTCAGGAATGACCTGGGTCACCATCTTAACCCAGGGAGGTGTGCTTTCTACACAACAGGGACTGGTTTACTTACTTTAATCCAGACTTTCTCAAACACCAGTTACCAGGAAACTCCTCACAGAGACCCCTTTATCATCCACGCAATCCACTCGGAGGAATGTGATCTCAGATGATTCCCTAATGTAAAACAGCCAGAACCCCATGAAGTCTACCTACGTACGTTTGCCCTATAGAAACGTGATGAGTGATTATACAGGACTACTATAAAATTTATTTTACAGGAATATAGAAAAACCAGACTGGATCCAGGGATGATTTATTGTAAGAGATGAATTTTTCCCTCAGGCACCTTTGAGGGCCTTGGTTTCACAGGAAGTGTTAAGCTTAAAAGACAGTTTGCATACACGGGGCACATTTACCGTATGTTTTGGACCATAAGATGCACCTAGGTTTTAGAGGAGGAAAATAGGAAAAAAAATGTTTAAAGCAAAAAATGTGGTAAAATATTTAATAACATAAGTAACATAATATTTCACCAATGTAAATGTAAACAGAACTCAACAGCAGCATTAACAACCATTATTCTTCCCAAATTTGGGGGTGGGGGAAGTTCGTTTTATAGTCAGAAAAATATGGTAAGTTTTGTGGGATAAGAAACTCGGCTCCTGCCTGTCTAAATGCCACTAGGGTAGCGCTAAACAAGTTCTGCTGTGTCTTTAAGACTTGGCAGAACTGGGAGACACCTTATAATTTCTGCTGACTTCTCCAGTGACATTGCTGGGATTTGGTTTTCAAAGGAGAATGCTTCCAAGAGAGAATTAGTACAGAGGCCTGCCTCTTTTCCTCAAGGACCTGGAGCACTTAATTGTCAGTTTCCTGTGAAGGCCCGAGTGGGACTGAGGCTCTTCTCCTCATTGTTCCCGCAGGTCCCCAGCCTCCCCGACTGACTTGTTCAAGGTCCTTCTGCCCTCTACTAATTAGACTTCCTCTCTCGAGTTGGAAGTCTGGGCATTTACAAATAAAATGGTGAGCAGATGGAGAAGGCGGGACTCTTTGATGGAATTAAGTCCCAGAGATCCCCAAAGAGAGGTTTACTGAGGTAGTCCTTGGTTGCTAATCAGGAGTTAGATGAACTTGAGTTGGAAAATTTCATGGCTAAAAAGCTTTACTCGGTGGGAGGTTGTAAGGCCAGCAACTTGTCCTAGATAAATGCAGAGCAACAAGCGAATGGATTTCACTTGTACTGTGATTTGCATGTTTACCGGCCCCTTCTCCCCATGGTGAGTTTGGACTGGCCCATGGACTGAGTGCAGGATAACTGAGGGTCTTGGGCGGGTTGACTTGGTAGCTCGATATCATGTATAGCTTTATTTAGGATTTAGGATTTTATTTTAGATTCCGACCAAGACACCTTGCAGGTTCGATATAACATGGTAGGTCGAAACTTCTACCCAATTCAGCTGCTCCACCCTCAAAAATAGATGCTCTTTAAGTAAAGAGAATTAACTAGTAAGATTAGCAAAGAACACGTGGGGCTTGACCTCGTGTCTCTAGCTGTTTTGTGAGGAGCAAGCAACCTAAACGTATCTCCCAGTCGACTGAGACAGCCGCTGCTTTGTCATTTTCTGTCTTGGATTTTGGAGTTCTTTCTTTTGGCCTGAATGTGAGTGTGTGTGCGCATATGCGTGTGCATGTGGAATTTTGGTGGGAGACTGAGACTGAGAGGAGCTCTCTTTGTATTTTCTTCTCTTTGAGTTTGCTGGCTTGTAGCTCCTGATCTAATCATTTCTTCAGGCTGCTTCTCTTTCTTGGCCAGTATAGTATTCCTGTTCAGTAATTAATCTTTACTCAATGTGGGGAATAAAGCAGTTCTATGAAGGAATTCAGTTATTTAAGTGGTAGAGAAACCTTTTAAAGATTTGACTTGCTTTCATCAGGTCCTTTTAGACATTACGAAGGATGAGTAGATTATCGCTTTGGTATCTCCTCAACTTGTGACCTAATAATAAATTTTTATGCTGAAATGGATGGCAGTGAAGCGCTGTTCTCAGTGGTGGGACTGTGTGCATTTTCCACTCGCTATTCCTTTATTTGACTCTCATGCATCTTTATTGTGCCATTGGAATAAAACTATATAAATGTAGGGACCACATATTTAGCTCAAGCCATTAATTTTCATTGCTATTGAACTCCGTTCTTAATTACCTTTTTACAGAGTGAATTTTTTCATGTCCATTTTTAATCTTACAGAGAATCATAGATCAATTTTTAAGGAAAATTTGCTCAGTTGTTTGGGAGATATCCAAATACCAAATGAGAAAAAGTATTTGTCAGCCATTCAAAAAATTATTCAGATCTTCTGTTGTACTCAGAAACCTTGAAAATAGATCAATTTACATATGACATTTATTATAGCTATTTATAGTTTGATTTACAAAATATGCTCAGCATGCAATCTTGCTGGATGCATGCTAAAAAGAATGAATAATTAAAGGAATTTTTAGCTAAAGAGAAAGTTTAAGCTGAACTCTTGCTCAGCTAGGCTTGGTTGAAATGTGTGTTCTTAAGTTGGATATGTATTGTCTATAAAAAAGATAAATGAATAAAGAATTATGTACTGGATTCAAATAGGTTATCGCCTTTAGTTTCATTACTTCTCTCATTAAGTTCAAATACAGAGTAAATTATACCAGCTACTGCAGGGAATGTAAGAGAAAGAGAAGGCGTGACCTCTTCTTTCGGAGTCCTGTAGTTAGGGAGACGAGACGGGCAGGTGTGAAACCATCCCGGCTATCTGTAAGACAGTCTAGAATCAGGTGGTACATGGTGATGTAGGGATTGTGACTATCGAAGAACTTCCAAGAAGGGAGAGAAGAATGTGAATTAGAATAATCTAGTTGTGTCAATTCAAACAATTTAGAATTCAAGCTTTCTGGATTCATTCGCATCTTCAAACAATAAAAGTCAACCCCAGTTTCCTTTGGTTTAATCACCTTTTAGAACTCCTTTTAGGTGTATGTTAGTCCTTTTCATTTTATAGTTTCTGCCTAATATTTTCATCTCTTTTGTCTCCTTGAGATTTATGCTGAGCAATTTCCTCAGGTTTTCTTGGCATATACCAATTCTCTATTTTCCCACACTGGGTCAGCTATTTAATGCATTTGCTGACTTTCTTAGTTTCAATGGCAATATATATATTTGAATTTTTATTGTACTTTTCCTTTATTATTTACCCCCTTTATACCTTCTTTCACCTTCGCTTACACCCCCACCCTTGCAAGCACCACACTGTTGTCCATGTCCACGAGTCCTTTTTCTATATTGCTCAATCCCTCTACTTCTTAACCCGCACATCCTGCCCAGAGCCGCCAGCCTGCTCTGTATTTACGAGTCTCTCTATTTGGTTTGTTAGTTCAGCTTGTTCGTTAGATTCCACATATGAATTAAATCATATAGTATTTGTCTGACTGGCTTATTTCACTTAGCACAATGTTCTCCAGGTCCATCCATGCTTGGCAATATATATATTTTTTATTCCTAGAAATTTTACTTATTTTCAGTGTATCTTCTTTCTGAACTTTTTCTTTCCTGATTTTAATTTTAAACAGTGCCCTGCTTGTAAGCTTTTTTGTATCTTCTTTTATGTCCTTAATACCTTTAATATAATTAATTTTTAAATCTTATTTAGATTGTTTAATTACCTGAGTTTGTTGAAAATCTAATCTCGAAGTTTACCATGCCCACGGAGGATAGATTCCTAGCATATTTACAAAATATTTTTTGCCATTATATTTATTTATTTTTTAAAAAGTTTTTATTCATTTATCTTTAAAGGGTAAGGGAAGGAGAGAGGGAGAGAAACATCAATGTGTGGTTGCCTCTTGTGTGTCCCCCACTGGAAATTGGCCTGACTGGGAATCAAACCATGATCCCTTGGTTCGCAGGCCCACACTCAATCCACTGAGCTACACCAGCCAGGGCACATAGTTATTANTGATTTTAATTTTAAACAGTGCCCTGCTTGTAAGCTTTTTTGTATCTTCTTTTATGTCCTTAATACCTTTAATATAATTAATTTTTAAATCTTATTTAGATTGTTTAATTACCTGAGTTTGTTGAAAATCTAATCTCGAAGTTTACCATGCCCACGGAGGATAGATTCCTAGAATATTTACAAAATATTTTTGCCATTATATTTATTTATTTTTTTAAAGTTTTTATTCGTTTATCTTTAAAGGGTAAGGGAAGGAGAGAGGGAGAGAAACATCAATGTGTGGTTGTGTCTCATGTGTCCCCCATTGGAAATTGGCCTGACTGGGAATCAAACCATGATCTCTTGGTTTGCAGGCTCAATCCCCTGAGCTACACCAGCCAGGGCGCATAGTTATTAAATATAGCTCATGTATTTATCATTACTGAGCTTCAAGTTCATCTTCATTGTTACTCCTATGCAGCTGGGATTGGGAGAATAGGCTTTTGGAGCTGTTTTACATTAGCATTCCAGGGTTTCAGCAAACTGGGACAAATTTTTATGTTGATTTCTTAGGTTGAGGGTTGAGGGTTGGCACATCATATGGCTATTATAAATTCAAATACAAAAATCCGTGTGTGGGCCAGGACCAGATTCGTACGAGAGAATATTTTTTTCTACCCAAGATTAAGTCTAAAACAGACAAGATTTTTGTTTTTGGTTTTTTTTGGATGTGTTCCTGTGCTTCTGGTTGGTTTGTTTCTTCACTAATCTACCTTTATGAGGGTGGATCTTTAAAATGTTCTGGTTTAAAGCTGAGGCCTAAATTCTAATTCCCACACAGACTAAAAAAATGAAAGCCCCCAGGGTACCAAAACTAATGTCCCCTGACCCCCTTCCTCTGTGCCTTGCAGGGTGAGAGCAACCGGAAGGCTTAACTCTGGTTTTCAGTGGCTTCCTGTTTCTGGCATTTGAGAATTTAATTTTCTTGAAAACTCACCTGTTACTGTTAAAGAATGCTTGTTATATTTTATCCAACATCTTTAAAAAAAACTTACTTAAATGAGATGGAGTAGGTCATGGTGTGCTCTTCCTAAGCTTTTTCCCCCAACTCAGTAGTAAGAGCAGTATAAAATGTGCATGTATGTCTACTATTACATATATATGATTTTAAATCTATCAAAGCCATGTAGCATCTCTTGAAGTGTCCCCTAAATTTTTCCCACCAGTTATTTAATCCAGTAAAAGTACAGTCCCTTGACTATTCAGAATATATTGCCAGCCAACTAGCAATAAGCACTTCTTCTTTTGCATACCAGAGTTAGTACCATATTGCCCTTGTGCTGACTTTACATTCAACACCTTCTACTGCCTTCAGAGTGCTTCTTTCATATAACCCCATTTCACCAATTCAAGCTTATATCCCACTCACACAACACTCCTCTCCACGTGGATCTGCTTTCTTTTTTGAGGAACATGCTCCCCCTACCCCCAATCTCTGTTGGAAAGACATCTTCTTTATCTTCTGTTCTTACTTGAGCACTTCTTTCCCAAAAAGCCCTTCCTGAGTCTTTTAGTACATATGGAGCTCTTACTTTTGGTGTGTCCATTTAGGATTCCATTGTTCTGATTTTGTTAAGTAGTTGTCGAGGAATCAGATGGCAGTCTAATTGGTGCTCCCTTGTATGTAATCCCCTGCTTTTCTCTCGTATCTTTTAGGATTCTCTCCTTGTCTTTAAGCCTTGTCATTTTAATTATGGTGTGTCTTGGTGTAGGCCTCTTTGGGTCCAACTTGTTTGGGACCCTGCGCTTCCTGGACTTGATTGACTTTTTCCTTCACTGGATTAGGGAGGTTTTTGGTCATTATTTCTTCGAATAGGTTCTCGATCCCTTGCTTACTCTCTATTTCTTCTGGTATTCCCATGAGTTGGATGTTGTTATGCTTCATGTTGTCCAAAATGTTTCTTAAGCTCTCCTCATTTTTAAGATTCTTTTTTCTCTTTGGTGCTCTGCCTGGGTGTTTTAATCTACCTTGTCTTTCAAATCACTAATTTGATCCTCTGCTTCATCTAACCTACTGTTTATTCCTTCCAGTCTATTATTTACTTCAGATATTGCATTGTTTACTTCTGACTGGTCCTTTTTTATGGCTTGTATATCTTTTTTTCAAGTTGTTGAGTGTCTTTATAATTACTCTGAACTCTCTATCTGATAAATTGCTTGCCTCCATTTCATTTAGTTCCTCTTCTGTAGAATTTTCTTGTTCTTTCATCTGAGGTCTGTTTCTTCGTCTTTCTGTTTCAGCTTCTTCTTTGTATTTTATACCTTAGTTGTTCTATCCAATGTTTTTAGATTGTACTGTAGAAGAAAATTTTTCAGGACTGTTTTTTTCAGAAGCAGAGCCTAAATTCCTTTCTATTATTTTCCTCATAAGATGTATTCCAGATCTTCTGATCCTTTTGAACTTCATGACTACATTATCCCTTTGCTTTCCAACATTATCAATGAATCTTTTTCTCTCTCCTTTTTTGGAGCCTTTCTGTCTGCCTAAAATAAGCACATCTATCCCTCATTTTGAAAAAGTTTTCACTTGACTCTGCCTTTTCTTGTATCTGACCTAATTCTTTTTTGCTTTTCACAGTTGGAATCAGTAATAGAATATTCTATTAATGTATTGCTAGCTCTACTGATTATCAACTCATTCTGAATGTCTTATAATACCACCTTCATCTCTAACTCTGCACCGAAACCATTCTCTCCACTGTCACCAAGGATAACACATATGCTGTCACCAACAGGTTTTTTCTTCTTTCCCCAGGTTTAACAATATTTTGCTTTTTTGAGGCTTTCGTGGTGACCATCTCCTGCTTTAAACTTTATTTCTTTGAGCCTCGTGCCATAATACTATTCTAATTCTCCTCTGTTTCTCTAACTATCCAGCTTCTCTTCTCTGACTTCTTCCTTGAATTCTTTTTTTTGTTCCCATTCCTTAAATAGGTGTGGCATTTCTCTTCTTGATTCTATGTTGTTTTTCTGCATTATCTCCACTCCATGTTACTTTTGTACAGATGGTTCACGAATCTTCATCTTTAGCTTTACATCTCTTTAAATAAAGTTCTTGTTTTCACAAGTGCTCTCAGATGCTTTTTTCTGGATGTCCTGCTGATACGTCATATTAAACCATTGGATTTAATACCAAACTCTCACGATGTCCTTCCCCCAACTAGCCCATTCTTGTGACTTAACCTAATTTTGTCTAAGTTATCACTATTCTTCCCATCTCCTGGGCTTAAAAATTGATTAGAGAAATCTTTCATTCCTGTACACTTTTTCTTTTCAATTTCTCTTTGATTTACCTTTTATTTTTCAGTCTCTTTGTGTCTCTCCCTATTTATATTACTTTTGTACTATTTGTCTTCTGAGTGGTTTTTTCAGTCATAGGCTCACTTTTTAATAATCTATTCTATCTACCACCTCAGCCTATTTGGTTCATGATTCAGCTTACAAACCTTAAATGACTGCCAAATACTAAAAGGATTAATTTTTAACTCCTTATTTTGGTGACTTAGGAGAAAAGCTCGGAGAATCCAGTGCTGTTGTCCTGGGTGTGGCTACACTCTGACTAATTTGTTTTGTGAACATGGTAAAACCACTAGTCACCAGGTAAAAGGGCTCTTTCTTCTAAAATGAAGTATCAGCAAAAGAAAAATAACTAAAAGGAATTTTTCCAAAAGAGGAGTGCCAAATGGCCAGAGATGAATCAAAGATGAGTCAAAGATGAGCTATCATGGCATACCACCAGAATAGCCCAAACAAAAAAGGCAGGCAATACCATATTTTGACAAGGATGTGTAGCAATAGGAATTCTTATATACTGCTGGTCCATGAACAAGCAATTCTCCTAGGTATACACTAAACAAAAATTTGCATATATTCACCAAAGGTCATGTACAAGAATGTGCACAGCATTACTATTTCAATCAGCCCAAAACTTGAAAGTGCTCTCCCAAACCAAAGAATAAGTACATAAGCTGTAGTACGTTCACAAATAGAATAGTGCTCAGCAGCAAAAATGAACAAGTTACACAGCATGAATAAATCTCAGACATGATGACAGAGGCCAGACACGTAAGAGTACGTACCATGTGATTTCATTTCTAGAATGTGCAAGAACCGGGAAAACTCTTCTGTGCTGTGGCTGCCGTGGGGTGTGGGCAGGAAGGAGCACAGGGGGTTTGTGGTGCTGGCCGGTCATCTTTGTGGATCTTGTGGCTGGATACACTGGCATGTTCAGTTTATGAAAATGCATTGAGCTCTGCACCTATGATATGTGCACTGCTGGTATGTAGGTTATGCTTTAATAAAAGATGTAAAAATGGGGATTTGGGGTAGCTGTAGGCAGTGGCAATGGTGTAGTAAGCAACCTTCCAAATGATATGAGATAACTTCATATCTACAAAAATTTGATGAAAACATTAAAGTCAGAGAAAGCTGAAACTGTAGAATAGTTATGAGTATAAAGAGAAAAGTCTATGAATGCCGGTGCTGTGGTCCACATGCTCCCTTCTCATGCCACGGGGTTTGAGGCCAGCAAAGGCAGACTGAGGAAAACTGCAGGGACTCAAGGGAGGGACATTGGGGATGGGGCCTGAGGGTGAGTTGGCACAACCACCAAAAGATTATGTCCATTGTCAGTCTGGAAAGCCTAAAAAGGTAACCAAGCTGCTCAGCATATGACCGCAGAGAAGGGATTTCAAAGTATTTGGTCTTAAAGGATCAGGTCTATTGAATAAAGAACCAGACATAAGGGACACTTTTAAAGGGAACACTTGATTTTAAAGGATAGGCATGATTTAAAAGGATATTTTTCTGGGGAAAAAGCTTCTCGAAGAGAAAAAGGCAAAGAGGGAGGAAGAAGCACTCTTTGAGAATCAGGTGGTAAAGGGGAAAAGAACAAGAAGAGAACAAAAGAGAACCGAAAGACTGGAGGCTTCACAATCTTCCCAGTCAAGCAAAACATCACTAAAATACCCGGACATTTCTCAGCCAAAAGCGAATTAGAGCAAGAACCTTCTAAATGCTGCGATATTATAGAAATGAACAAAGGAAAGTATATAGAGGGATATTTCAGAAAATCAAGAAATGAATTTGCATGCAAATCAACTGAGGAAAATTGCTTTCAAAACAACCACAAAACTAGTAAGAATAAATAGTAAGTCTACACTCCAGAAAAGGTGAAATATGCTGAAACAAACATCCAAGGCTATGAAAATCTGAAACCCAAAGATTCAGAAAAGAAATGGAAGAAAAAGACAAAATTGTCTCAGAAATGAAGAGCAAATTACAAGATGCACAAGGGAAAATGGCCCGAGTGAAAATTTAATGAAGGGCAGGAAAACAACCAAATGAATGGAAACGAGTCCAAGAAAAAGAAAAAAAGGCCCAGAAAGTGGTACACATGGAAGACAGGCAAAAAAACAATGATGTTCATATTATCTGAGTCCTGAAGAAGAGAAATGAAACAATGGGACAGAGATAGTATTTAAAACTATAATCCCAGAAAACTTCTAGAAGTAGAGAAAGACCTAAGTCAACACATTGAATGAGCTCACCTGGCAAATTACCCCAGAACTAGCGATTCTCAGACATTATCAGGAACAACGATTAGTTCTTAAAAATAAAGATAAATTTCCCAAGGTCTTTCTATAGGCACAAAGATAAAATTACCTACAAAGACAAATGAATTAGACTAACATCAGACTTTCAAAACCACTATACAAAGCAAGGCAGCAGCAGATATATTTGTATTCCTATTAATCTTCTTAAGCTTTGTTCTGAGATACAGTTAAAGTTACTTGAAAACAATCTGATCCTTTCCAGTCTTGCTGTTATAATTTGTTAGATGGGTCTAGAGAGGTGCTTAGTCTGGGTTAATTACTCCCCACTATTGAGGCAGGACCTTCCTGCGTACACTACCCAAAGCTCTGGGGAAATTTTCCCTGTTTGGCTGGTGGGACTAGGGCTCTATTTTCTGCTCTGCGTGAGTGTTGGAATCCTTTTGGGTGGTCCTCTCCTTGATCTTGGGTCGTTAGTTATCCACTATGCATGCACTGATTAGTCCTCTGCTGAATACTCCAGAGGGACCCTCCACTGATTTCTGGGGTGTGCTCTCTGTGCAGCCCTCTCTGCTTCACATTCTATCTGACGAATCTAGCTGCCTTAGTCTCCCCTGAGACTCTCAGCTGTGTCTCTTCAACTCAGGGCATCCTCTGGGCTCTGCTTCACTTACTGCTTCCTGAGCCACAGCCTGGAAATTTTCTCAGGGCAGGAAGCTTGGATAATTGTAGGGCTCACCTTGTTTGTTTACTGTCTTTCAGATACTACTGTCATTCATTGCCTGCCACCCAGTGTCTTGAAAACTATTGTTTCATGTATTGTTCCAATGTTGATTTCTAGCTTGGGGAATTGTACTATGGGTATATGAGAGAGTAACATCTGGGAAAGCTGGATGAAGGATAGATACACAAACATTTCCTGTAATACTTTTGGAAATTTTTGTGTCTAAAATGAATTCCAAGTAAAACATTAAAAATATTTATTTTTATTTTTTATTTTAGAGAAAGGGAAAGGGAGGGAGAAAAAGAAGGAGAGAAACATCAATATGAGAGAGAACACTGATTACTGGGTACTGAACTTCCAACCCAGGCATGTGCCTGGACTGAGAATTGAACTGGCAACCTTTCGCTTTGGGGGACGACACCAAACACACGAAGCTGCACTGGCCAGAGCTAAAGGTATTTTTAAATGAGGGGTTTAATTTGTTAAATTAAAACTTATTTAAAGCTGAGAGTCTCTTTATTTTCAATTCTCTTGTGTATTAGTCTTTCATATAAGTCTTATAACTGAACATATGTTTAAAATTTTTAATCTCGCGTATGCATTTAGAAAGCGCATTCTTCATATAATTTTCTCTCCTGCATAGTCTGTCAGAACCTCTCACTTGAGGACCTAATTCAAACATCACTTGTTTCGTGGATTCTTAAATAGTCACTTAAATCAGAAGGGATTTAACTTCATGTAAAACACTAGGAACACATTGCTTAGCACTATGTAGAATGTAAGGCTGCAATTTTAATCAGTATAAGGGGTACATATATAAATGATATCTGTACTCATCTCTTTTTCACATACAGGGTGGACAAATGTAGGTTTACAGTTGTTCAAGTGGGAAAAGACATGTAGGCTATGATTATTACAATAGCTTTATTAACTCAAAAGAATGTCATTGTGCAACTGTAAACCTTCTTTTGCTTACTGCTGTATTTGGATTGAGTCCTAACTGAGCAGTGAAGAATGGATTTGGTTTAGAAGGACAGAGAGAAGGAAAGAAGACCTTTCAGGTGAAGATATTACCATGGGCAAAGGCATAATACAGAAGTAAGTATGGCAGAAGCTGGGACAAGAAATGCTGAGGAGAGAACTTCTATTGGGTTGCAATCCTATCTCTTTATTTATTTTTAAAGAATATTTTATTTATTTATTTATTTCTGGAGAGAGAGGAAGGGAGAGAGAAAGAGGGAGGAAACAACAATGTGTGGTTGCCTCTTCCTTGCCCCACACTGGGGACCTGGCCTACACCCCAGATATGTGCCCTGACTGGGGATCAAACCAGCAACCCTTTGGTTCACAGGCTGGCATTCAATCCACTGAGCCACACCAGCCTATCTCTTTAGAAGGAAGATTTTAAGGGAAATTCTGATTTGGAACAGGAGCAAAAAGATTTTGGATTTATAGGTTATATAACCTTAGAAAGTCACTTAACTATCCCTGGTCCTCTATGTTCTCATCTATAAAACACAAATAAGAGAACATAGCTCACAGGGTATTTATAAAAAAACAATGTTTAAAATATAAGTTAAGGTACTTTGGCAAGTATAAATGATGCATGATATATTTTTCTTAACTTCTGGTTTTATACCTAGAATAAAATGTCTGTAAAATGATTTGCTTTAAGAAAAATAAGTAAGTCATTGAGTCTTGTTGGAAGATAGACATTTCTTTGGGGAATCTGATTGAAGCAAGGTGCATGCAACGATTAAAATTCTCTTTGCCCCATTTCTTTTTCACTAGCTGAGGAGCTAAGAAGTAACCCTGGAATAATGGATAGTAACCACTCCCCTGACTGAGGACAGTGAATGTAAGAATATCAGAATAGCAATTGAATTCTGGGTCATAGGATGTAGTCTCTTTTAGAGGAGTGGGCGACACCTCCCCAAGAGCCATCTTACCCCCCGAGGGTGTGGGTAAGACAAATAGCCCCCTATCCAGGGAAATGGAGTGTAATTGAGCGTTTTGTGTTTTAAAGGATTCAAAGGAAAACGTGCCTGATACCTATGACAAATATCTGCGGGTCAAGATGGAAAATGGGGTTCCTGGAATCAGCTGGCGCACCAGCATGGTTGTGAATGTGGATCATAAGAACAGAGCATGCTGAGCCGTACCTCTGTGGTCCAAAGGTGGGACCACTAGCCAGCCCAGCTCTCAGACTGTGGGGGTTATCTTCTGTTGAGGAGCTGTGCCCTGTGTCCTGTGCTGAATTTGGATGAGCCAGGCATCATCGACAAGTAGATTAGCATCCCCAGTGACCGTGAAGAATCAGGCATTAGCGGAGAGATACTGTGTGGCTGCAAGAAACAATGGTGTCCAGGCATTGGACTATTCCTGTTCTTTTCCTGCCTGACTAGACTGGGTAGACTGTCTCCTGCAACCCCAAAAGTCTGGGGGTGGCAAAGATTCAGTGGCAGTGGATACCAGTGGCAAATGTATAACAATCGGCTCTTCAAAAAAAAAAGTCCTTATTTACAGCGCTGCCAATCTCCAAGGTGTAAATACTCCCACCGTGGCTGATTGCAAGCTATTGTTACCATGTCCCTGCACATGGTGTTGGGAGAGGATGGGCCGCAGTCCACCGTTATGTAGTGTTTGCCCCATACGAATACTATGGACATAAGCCAGCTCAGAATCATTCACAACAGGGAAATGTAGTACAATAATTAGGAAGTGATAGGTTTTTACAACGTCTTGCCTTTGTTTTTGATATAATTTATTTCTTAGTTTACACAATTTGATTTTGAATAATGGCTGTGTTTATCAACTGCCTTCTGAATTCCTGAGAAGTTAGCCCTCATGAGCTGATGAGAGATAGCTCCAGCACATCACTGGATAAATCCATAGGATTTGGGATGGAAGGAACCTCAAGGTTGAGATTATGGCTTGAGATGAAATGAGAAAGGTGACAGGTGTAATTGCTTTTGTCTTCTGGGTTTGTAGAGCATTCATGTAGGTTGTATACTAATGGGTCCCTAATCCCCTAAATCTATGATAAAATAGTAAAAAAAAAAAGGACATGGCTTTGCAGATTTAATGACCCCAGAAATCTAGATGTATTTTTTTAAGTTCAAAATGTCCAGAATCCCTCAGGGCACATGCCTGGGTTGCAGGCCAGTTCCCAGCAGGGGATGCACCAAAAGCAACCATACATTGATATTTCTCTCCTTCTCACCTTCCCTTCCCTTCTAAAGATGAATAAATAAAATTTAAAAAAAATGTCCCGAATCCCCGAGCATTTAGATAGAATCTGATTGCTCCCCTCTTTGGAATGAAGTCTCATTTTCAGAGTTTCTATTCAAAATGTTTTTTTTTAAATATTTTATTTATTTATCTTTAGAGGAGAAGGGAAGGAGAGAGGGAGAGAAATATCAATGTATGGTTGCCTCTGCCGAGGACACACAATGTATCGTGTGTCCCCTGGTGGGAAGTGGCCTGCAACCCAAGAATGTGCCCTGACTGGGAATCGAACCGCGATCCTCTGGTTTGCAGGCCCGTGCTCAATCCACTGAGCTATACCAGCCAGGTCAAAATATTTTTATATGAAGGAGAGAGACATGGCAATGCATATTTTTGTTATGGCTAATGTCATTGCTTCCCTAGGACAGTGGCCACAGGGATAAATAATCTGAGGTCACTGAGCTGGAGCCAGTGGCATAGACACTGAACCCCATGCTCTGTTGTTCATTCTTTCTTTCATTCACTTGACGGAGAGCTATCGAACCCCTACTCTGTGCCAGGAATTGTATCAGCATCAGGAATATAAAGATGAATAAGATGTGAGCTGCATCCTCAAGGTGTTGGCAGTGTCCCATGGAACCTGCATTTACTTTGAGAAAGTGCACCTCTGGGAAGCACATGCAAAGTAATGGAAATATGTTTATGGAAAAGGGTCTTGGTTTGGGTCGCCATTGTGGCCTGTCAGACATTGTGTGTGTTTTAAATATGTATGTATGTATGTATTGTTTTTATTGAATTTATTGGGGATGACACAGGCTAATAAAATTATACATGTTTCAGGAGTACAATTCTATAACACATCAGCTGCATGTTGTGTTGTGTGTTCACCACTCAAAGTCAGGTCTCCCTTCACCACCATTTATTCTCCCTTTACTCTCTGCTTCTTCCTTCCCCAAACCCCTTTTCTTCTGGTAGCTGCCGTACTCTTGTCTGTGTCTGTGAGTTGTTTTTTTTTTTCCTTAATCCCTTTACCTTTGTGATCCTATCAGACATTGTGTGTGTGTGTGCGTGTGTGTGTTTAAGTTGAACATATTTGCTTTAGTTTTATTATTTTTGCCAGGGTTAACCTGAGAATTATTGTCATGGAAACTAATATAGATGACTAATCAATATCAGCAAATGCTAAGACTTTAGAGTATTTTGTTAACTTTGTGCTCAGATTTCATTTTTATTTTTCAAGAGTGAAAAATAGAGCATTGTGTTTTAAACTTTAGGATCAAAATGCCCTACTGTCCTCAATATTAAACTTCCCCTCATTCTATCATAGTGGCCTTTCCACTGTTTTACTCCACTTGCTTTGTGGCAATGCTAGGGAACTCGTACACACCCTTAGACAGGAAGGGGCGAAGAGCGGGAGCTGTAAACTCAGTGTGCACCCACACAGAATGGAGTCCAGAGAACCAGTGTGCTAACCTCTCTCTCTTCTAAACCTTCATCCTGCTGCAGGAGTTCCCTTTAACTAAACTCAAGTGAGAGCCAGATGGCGAGGGAGCTGACTGAGGTAATCCATACAAGTCAGCCTCCTGGGCCAGAGAGCAGGGTGGGGAAGGCTGGATGGAAGGTACGAGGAGAAAGAGAAGACAACCAGTCTAGTAGGGCTTTGTATGTCAGACAAGGTAACGTTTTAAATCTCTTTCTGGGGGGTGGCATGGGCTTATTAGAAAGATCTCAAAGTTAGTAGATCTGTAGTTCTGTCCCAGCGCCGTGCTTACTCACTGTGACCTTGAATACTTCACTTAACACTTCTGATCCTCTGTTTTCTGGTCTGTGAGAGAGGGTTAGACTAGGTGACCTCTACAGTCTCTTCCTGGCCTCATGTTGTGCGTATGGAAATGAGTAATCTTACATCCGACAAAAAGAGGTCTAAAATGAATTTGCTCATGTCCATTACTTGAAGCTTATATGATTTTGAGCCAGATTCAGTGAAGAATACTATTGTTGGTGGTAATTGTACTTTTTCTGGACTTGTCTTTATAATAAGACGTGTTGTTTTGGTCTACAATTTCTTGGCAATGTTGCATTTCTATGGAAATTTAGTTACTTGAGTGTTAAAATTCTGTTTGTGTGTGTGTTTATAGCCCAAGCGATCCATCTAGAAGAAAAGATGAATTTCTTATTAATGTCATTTGCTTTTGTCAAGGGACTCACCATTTTACCACTTACTTATTTATTTTTACAGTCTTTTCAGTTACCCTTTCAGCATAGAGATAGAGGGGTAGGAGGATAGAGAGACAGAGAAAGGGGGGGGAGAGAGGGGGAGAGTTTCTCTAGGCCTTCTGTATTCTCTGCTCTCATTAGAGAGCTGAAGTGTTGCTTATTGACTTTCTTTTGGCCTTCAAAGTGAAAGGCGAAATGTCCTTTAAACTCTGTTCTTCTACATGGGTTACAGAATTCTTGGTATGGTGATGCCCTCGCTGGCTGTGAGCAAAGGCACGATCCAATGAGCTAGTAATATTACACATCACAGACAAACCAGATGGAACCAGTTTTCAGATTTTCCGGTGTCTATGAGGTGAGATTTTCCCTTTGTGTGAGGCTCAGCTCAATTCAGAGTTCATTCGCAAAGGCTTCTCAACACATAAATCCACTGTTATCATTTTTCTTCTGCTCTCAAAATATTCTCAGTTAATAGTTCATCATAAATGACCCTGTGATGTCAATTCATTTTCTTAAGGCAGAAAAGAGCACTTCCAATATGATGACATAGGGAAGGAGACACTCATTTAGGGGCAAACAAAACAACCGAATTCATGATAGACACATATTCACCAGGCTATATGACTATGTTCTTTTTTGCATATGTGCAACAGGCCCACAATACGTGGATGTAAATTGGGTGACACATAGTTAGATTTACCTTTGTAGGAAGCAATAAGGCAGGAGATGTTGGCACAGTGTAAGGGAATGAACGAAAATAAGAATGGAAACAAAAGAGAACTAGAGAAGGTGAAATGTTTTACTTAAGTTCATTTTTTGTAACCTAGCCTGGGTCCTAGGAACTTGGAGATGGTTATTTGAATTGCAAACCAGCTAAGTGTGAGTCAGTCACCACAGAAGGAGGCAGTGAGGCAGTGGGCAGCATTGGGGGGAGTTTGTCCTTTGGAGGGGGTTTTGTGTTTGCCTCCAAGAAGTGCATTTGGAATGTAAGGGGGAGGAGGAAAGTCCAGGAGACTTGGGGTTCACAGACTGAGGGGTCTTTGGATAGGAAATTATTCCGCCAAAGAGGTGGAAAAAGGAAAAAAATGAAGAATTCCTGAATTAGGGAAATAACTTATGGCGACTGATGGCAGTGCATTTACCAGGTCCCACGTCAGCAGATAAACTGAAGCTGGAGTCAGCAAGCTACACACAGTTCAAGGTCACCGTGCAGGCAAAGCGAGGTGCTTGTAAAGATTAAAGTGGCCCCAGCACATTCAATATATGATACACTCATATACACAACATAAATTTTCTGTTATTTGAACTCAGCATGTTTTCCTGGTAGAAGTAACTGTTCCACCTGGTACATTTTGATACCTACTTCCTTTCTTACACCAAAATAAATTCCAGAAGGATCAAATGTTTAAATGTAAAAATATGGATCTATAGAAACACTAGAATAAAACTCTTATGAATTAAAAAAGCCATCTTTTTGGAATGGATATTGCTTTTCTAAGCATGATATAAAGCTTAGGACCATAGAGAAAATGATAAACAGATTTGCCTATACAAAAAATACCATAAGGAAAGTCAAAAGACAACCTGGAAAAAAACCCAGTAACACATAACAAAAGGACTCATTTTCCATGATACCCAAAGATCTCATAAAAATTGAAAAGACAGCCCTGGTTGGTTTTGTTCAGTGGATTGAGCACTGGCCTGTGAACTGAAGGGTCATTGGTTCGATTCCCAGTCAGGGCGCATATCTGGGTTGCAGGCCAGGTCCCTGTTTGGGGTTGTGTGAGATGCAGACAGCTGATGCTTCTCTCTTGCATGGATATTTCTCTCCCTCTCTTCCCTCCTTCCCTTCCCCTCTCTCTGAAAATAAATAAAATCTTTAAAAAAGAGTTAAAAAAGACAAAGACCAAAAATAGAAAGGAAAATGTCATAAGACATAAAGAGGGACATCCCATTAAAAGAATGGAAAGAGACTAGTGCACACTGGTCATGCAAGAAATACAGAACAACTGGACAGATGAGCATTTGGCCCTCACTGAACGGGCAGAAAGTCCCCTCAATTAAGATACATGCAAACAGACATCCTTGTACATTATTGTTCATGGGAGAATGAATTGACATACAAGTGTTTCAAAGTACATTTGGCAATAAATATAAAAATCTTAAAAGCTCAATTCCTTTGACTCACCATCTCTACATTTATGAATTTATTTCAATCATAAACACACATTGATTTGCAAAGTTGTGCATACAGGATGGTCCTTGCTGCTTTCTCCAATAATAGTAACAAAACAGACACACAGACATCAAGAAATAGCCTTACTGCCTATCAAAGAGGTGGCAGTGTACGTTCACGATGGCACACGAATGCAATGGTTTACAGCTCAAAAAATGAGGTAGGTATGTGAATCAATATAAAAAACTAAATAGATTAAAAAGCAAGTTGCAGAATAGTGTGTGTACCAGAGTCCCCTTGCCCTTCTGCCATGCGAGGTGTACAACGGTCCCATTTGTGTTTAAAAACATCAGGATGTTCACGACACAGGAGGCTGTCAGCGGTGGTTGTTACCCTGCTGGTGGAGAATGGTGGGTTGAGATGGAGAGTGGAGGAGGGGTGCGGGGCATGATCGGAGAATTGATTACAGAATCTCCCCACCCATTTTCACTTTGTAGCCTTCTCTACTTTTTGGTTTTTTAAATAAAACTTATAAATTATTTTGAAAAAACATTAGGAAACTTTTATACAAAAGAATTACCAAGGAAAAAAGTAAGTGCTTGCCTCATGCATCAGCTATTCCCATTCGTGCGATGTTGACAGGCAGCAGGGGGACATATTAAGATAAGGCTGGGGGCGTGGAGAGATCCATCATGCCTCTCACAGTTTTTGGAGAAAAATAGACTGGCGTTTAGGAAAGCAGGCTCTCAATGTCATTGAGGTTTTGGTAGAATCTCAGCTCTAGTAATTATTAACTGTGTCTCCTATTAGCTGCTCTCTCTCCTTACAGGGAGAAAATTAATAGAGGCTACCTATAAAATAGTGAGCAATGTAAATCGACACTATTTGGGTTGTTCAGTGGAAAACTGTAAATAATTCATTGCATGCTTACAATTTTCAAAGTGTTCTTGCTAGCATTATCTTATTTGATTCCTAAGCAGTGTAGTGAAGTATGGTAAAAAAAGACATTTGTTATTCTTGTTTTATAGGTCTGAGCCATGTACGCATTAGTAGAAACACCGCAGTGGATTCCTGACTATTTCAGACCATTTCCAGGATGTCTCCAAGTTGTAGAGCATTATGGGGCGGCGTCAAATAAACAGGATGAGAAATTTCATGTGGTTTCCCTTCAGAGGGTGTTGTTGGTGGGAGGGTCTCCTATGCCTGCCATTCCCAGTTTCCGCTCATCTTCGTGCATGTGAAAGGCCAGACAAAGGAGCTCCTTGAGTGAGAAACAGGTAGGCGTCTTGTTTCTTGTTTCCGTTTTCCATTCTGTGACTTTCCTGCACAGAGGTTGTTTCCTTCTGGATTCAGAGGCATTTGACTTGATTGTGTTTTCCTTTAGTGAAAACTGCTTTGGCCCCAGCATTGTATCCATGCTGGACTCACAAGCATGCTTCTTTGGCTTAGGGCTATAGACTATTGGGAATAAGGGCAGTGCTGCAGACTGAATGCTGATGTCTCCTCCAAATTTATATGCTGAAAACCCCTAATGTAATGGAATTAGGAGGTGGGGCCTTTAAGAGCTGATGAGGTCAGGAGGGTGGAGCCCTGGTGAATGGAATTCATCCCTTAAGAAAGAGACCCGAGAGAGTTCCCTTGGCCCTCCGCTGTGTGAGGTTATAATGAGAATATGGCCTTCTGTGAACCAGGATCTCACCAGATGCCAAATCTGCTGGCACCTTGATCCTGGACTTCCCAGCCATCAGAGCTGTGCAAAAGAAATTTCTGCTGTTTATGAGCCACTCAGTCTATAGTATTTTTGTTACAGCAGCCTGAACTAAGACAGGCAGCACAAGGGAACTTCAGAATTAACTTTCTGGAGATAGAATTATAGCCAAGGGAGAGAGTATTTAGAAATGGGAATAAACGTCAGTGGCTTTTATGATGATGCTATTATTTTTGTCACTTAAGAAAAAAACAGTAAGTATTTTGGGATATATTGTGCGTTAGTAAGAATCTTTGAGACAGACCTACCTGAATCTGCCTGAACAGAGAGAAAGAAAGGGAAAAAAAATGCCCTCTATTTTCAGAGTGAAGGGAAATGAGAAAAGGCTGAATTAGCTTCTCATTTCACCAACATCCTTTAAGCAGTTTTTGTCAAGCATCTGCAAGTTGACATAATGTTGATCTGTTCAATCTGGCTCTAAATTGTTCTGTTAAATGCTAGACAACTTTTGTCACAGAAGCCTCCCCCCCCCCCTTCGGAATGATTGTCTATAATTAAGGAGGAAACCAGGAAATAATGATAGGGTTCTCTTTTGCCTTTCTAATGGCTTTCTTATTAAGTGTGTCTGAAAAAACTACTGAGATGTTGATTTCCCACCTAACCAAAAGAAGTCAACCATTATATAATTACTTCTTTTGAAAAGCTACAAAGAGAGAGGTATGATCAGTGCTTTCAGTGGGCTACAGACGCCGTGAAGCACACACACACAATTCCTCTCCAACAAGAAAAGCAGCGAATAAATTAGTTATTACAGAAACATCTTTGCCAACAACCTTGAGGGGCCGATGCCTATCACCCGTGACGTGATTGTGGGAGGTGTGTTGTGGCAGGAAGGGGCGCTCGGGAGGGAGGGAGTGGGGAAGAGGGCAGTGGGGCTGTGGCAGTATGATGGTGTCTGGGCCTTCTCAGTAAGTCCTCCCTCATAAAAAAGTCTTCACTGGTATTTTCTCTATCGGTCAAGACAGGCTGAGACTTAATTCAGATCCCCGGTGATGTCATCGTTGTTAGTCATATTTGTTGGGAAGGGGTGAGGGCCCTGTTCTAAATGCCCTGGTTTTCAACCACCGACTTATTACTCTACTGGCCCTTCAGAACCGTGACAAATGGATGGCGGGATGGGCTTCCTTCCCCTTTCACATCCTTCTTTCCTTTTCCCCTTGTTTTCCCCCCAGACAGAATAAAGAGACTTTGTTAGCATAATAACCCATTGACGTTACTCAGAGAAAAGTGGCCGAAAATAGCAAGACCAAGGCTTGTTTGTCTTGTGGGCGATTTATCCTGAAAAGTCTGAGAGGTGGAGATGCCTATATAACGAAGTCACTTCGGGCCAAGGTCATGGGTTATGAATAGCTGGGGGTTCCTTTCTAAATTCTGCTACAATTACCTCTCTGGTGACCTGAGCTCCTCCTCTTCGGGCCTCTCATCCCCCAGACTCTATTATGGTCCTTTCAGGTCGGGCATAACTCCTTGCTCGGAAAAGGAGAGTTAGTCCAGGGGAGCTTTCGTGCTAGTCCAGTGTGAACTTTACCCCCTGCCCCAATGGCCCCACTTTGTTTTTAGTGCCTGTTTATGCTTTACCCAAATAGGAGTTGCTCCTCCTGGAAGGTGGATTGACAAGCAGGGTGGGGGAAACTTGGAGTGGTCTCAAGAAGTGATAGTGTGTGGCCAGCGATTGTTTCAAAATGACTCCCCAGTATCTCAGATGACACTGCAATGCAGGGAGCTGGGATGCAAAATGTGGATGACAGCCTGAGGACAAGCCATCTAACCTCCTCAGAGTTCACTTGTTTGCCCATAAAATGGGGTGGAGGAGGGTAAACAATTTAGTAATAAAATTGCTTGTAGTTACAAGTAGTTTGCATGAATTAGCTGTATTAACTATGCAGTAACGGGATATTATAATTGGAAGAACATTTAGAGGTCATTAGAGAGCTCTGGTTCAGCTTCCTTGAAGAGTGGTACCTCTGTGCTACACCCCTAACAGGCGATCGTCCAGCATCAGTTTGAACGTTCCTGGGACTGGGAGTGCTTTGACTCACAAGGGAGCCATTCCAATTATTTTTAGTGCGCATCTTTGTAATATCGTCTCATTGGTCTAATTCTCGCTATTCTAGATGCCCTGTTGTGATGGCTAATTTTATGTGTCAACTTGACTGCCCCAGGGTACCCAGGTGTTTGCTCAAATACTAGCCTACATGTTGCTATGAAGGTATTCTTTTTAAAGACGAGGTTAACATCTAAATCAATAGACTTTGAGTAAAACAAGCTATCCTCCAAAGTGTGGGTAGGCCTCATCCAAATAGCTCATTCCGAAGAAATGCAGACCCCTCAAGTAGGAGGGAATTCTGCCACCGGACTGTCTTCAGACTTGAACTGCAACCTCAACTCTTCCCCGGGTCTCTTACCTGCCAGCCTACCCAGCATGCTTGGGAATTGCCAATGTCCACAATCATGTGGGTCATTTCCTTAAAATAAATATCTATTCATCTATCTATCTATCTATTTATCTATCATCTATCTATCTATCTCTTTATATATACACATAGTCATGTATTGTATACTGTCATTTTGGTTAACAACGGACCACATATATGATGGTGGTCCCATAAACTATAATCAAGATGAAAAATTCCTATCACCTAGTGATGTCATAGCCGTCAGGATGTCATAGTGCAATGTATTCACATGTTTGTAGTGACAATGACATAAACAAGCCTACTGACCCATTGCACTGCCAGGCTTATAAAAGTATGGCTCATACAATTATGTCCAGTACATAATTCTTGATAATGATAATAAAAGGCTATGTTATTGGCTTATATATTTACTATACTATACTACTTGTCATGATTTTAGAGGGCACTCTTTCTACTTCTAAAACAGAAGTTTGCTCTGAAACAATAAGCCGTATAATGTTGGCAGCAGCCTTGTACATCTTGTGTTTCCCTTGTCTTCTGATTGCATCATTTTCTCCTGCGCTTGATTCAATCTCATGTTGTTTTGTACAGTAACCTGCTGTACAGGCTGTGGCCTGGGAGCCATGGGCTGTACCATGTAGTCTACCTGTTCAGTAGGTGGTTCCACTACGTTTGTGTCAATGTACTCTATGTTCGCACAATAACAAAATCACACAGTGACGTATTTCTTAGAATGTATCCCCATTGTTAAGTGGCAGAACACAATATATATTATGTATAGCAGCCTGCTATGTGTGTATATATATATATATATATATATATATATATATATTTTTTTTTTTTCCTCAGGAGAACCCTATCTAATATAGCCACAGAGCAGTAGGTCAGGCCTTAAAACAGTTTTCCACCACACCATGTTGAGTTGGGTCCCCGGAGTGGTTGGATGGTTTGATGGAGCTCTTTCTGGGTAAGAGTGAGCAAACTTGCCTCTGGAGCAGTAGGCCTGACCTACTTTCCTGTGGCTATATTAGATAGGGTTCTCCTGAGAAACTATATATATAGTTTCTCAAAATGCATTTCTCAAAATGCCAAGAGATTGAAGAGACAGTAAACAATGCAAAGTACTGAAGTTTTCAGTTAGCACGGAGCTTTGCACCTACTAGGTCATCCTTGAATGAGAGCAGTTACAATTCATTGAGAAACACTAAGCCAGGAAAGACGATGACCCCCCACCAGTGTCCTGTACCATTTGTAGGGCTTGTTGGGCCTGCACAGTATTTGCTTTCACGCTCTGGAGATAACTGACACTTAGCTATTCCAGCAGCAGCAGAAGGGAAAAAACCCACCGTGGGGAAGAGGGTAGGCCTGGCTCTCATCTGCTGGATCTGCACATACCCGTGTGAGTGAGAAATAACAGCTACGGGATGGCTCAGCGCCTGGACATCTGTTGTCGCCCTGTCTGGTAGCTGCGCTTTCTTCCTTAAGCATGAACGGAGTGACTGAGGGGAACTGGAAAATCTCTGCCGCATGGGAGCCAAGGACGGCGTCCCCGTGGCAGCCCTGACTCTGACTGTTGAACGCTTGTACCGGGGATGGAAATGGCTGCGGTTTTGGCTCACGCTTCTCTGGGGGGTAGGGGCGTGGGGGTGTGTGTGTGGCACTTCTCCTGCTCTGATTGTGTCTGTGGTACCAATTCTCTGAGATTACAACAGAGACACAATTACACGAAATTCTTACAAGTCCACAGCCCCAGCACAACTGTTTTCAGATTTTTTTTCAGTTTTTATGCACCTGCAGACACACTTTACAGTGTAATTATAATCAGTAGATGAATAGGATTTTGTATTGTATATTTTCCTCAGTTAACGTTCCATGACAAACATGTTCTTATATTGTTTCTCCTCATCAGTGCTATTTTCGAGCTGTGGCATTATGGTATTTCAGAGCTGATGTACCGTGGCTAAGTTACCCATTCCTCTTTGTCAAACATTTCTAGTACTTGTTATTAAAAAAAACAAAAATGAATATTTTTTGTATATAGCTTTTTTCTTTTTTTGAGTAATTTCCTTCAGCATTTCCAGAGAGTGAGTCAAGGGCTGTATTTTTATGTCTTGATATTTACTGCTATATTGTCTCCTAAAAGAGCTTGTATTGGTACGAATGACCAAAAACAGTGTGCAAATGTGTCACTTCTGCCAGAACATTGCCAGGTTGACTGGGTATCAATTATAATGAACATACAGTGATGCCATAGTGGCATTTTCTTTTTTATTAACAAAGGTTACCATTTTCCATATATTACTTACTGATTACATGTATTCTTATGTGTATTGTCTGTGCCTGCTAGGGTCTATTGGGATGTTGATTTTTACAAATTAACTCGAGTGAGTCTCTACATATTAGTCATAATTGATAGATATATTTCTCTAGTATATTATTTTAACTTTTATCTTTTTGTGTAAAAGATATCTATTTATTTTTATGTAAAACTTAAATTTAAAACAATCTTAATGGGCTTTCTAATCCTTTAATGTTTTATTAAGAAAAATTACTTAGTCAATCTTGTGTAATGTTGTAGTTGTTTTTTGTTTTTATCTGTGACTTGAACTTGGTGAAATACCGCCTAACTCTTGGGAACATTTTGATATTCATGTTTAGTTCTGAGTCATAGTGGTTCTGATTACTTCAAACTCAACCAACCAACAAGCAACAAAATTCAAAAGTAAACTTTGGCTCATTTCATTAATCAGAATACACAATTAATAGTTCAGTTTCTGAGATTTTAAAGTGTGGTTCATTCCCATTTTTTTTTCCCAGAGTGCTCGAAGTCCTTGTGTGGTTTTAGTATTTCCATGTGGGCTCCATGTGTTGTCTACACAAGGTGGGGAGTAGCTTTGAAAGCAGGACTTAGGTACCCCATGTACGTGATGTTGAGCCCTCTCTCCAGCTTGAGGAATTTCCAGCTGTATTGCCTGGGATGCCCTCTGCCCTGGTTACTGTCTGGGTCAAGGCCTGTCACTTGCGCAGAAGCAACCATTGGTGTAGGGTTTCCATTCCAACCAGTTGGTTTGTGGCTTGCCTCCCTCCCACACGGCAGCTATGAGGTTGGATAGGAACTCTGCTCCAGCTTGGTGGGTTCACATTTGGCCCTCCTCTGCTCTTCTGGGTTAAGGCCAAAGGTCTGCTGCTATACCCAGCAAAGTCTGTGGCTAATTTGCAAGTGGGCTCCAGAATGGGAGGCTGGAAGACACTGCCCTATGGTGTGTACTGTTTAGAGTGGCTCTTTTGTAAGTTGTGTCCCTCATTTGTCGGCAATCTGGGGATCTTTTCATGTCTTAACCTGCAGACCATCTTAGAAACCAATGACTGGGGGACAGAGTAAGGCAGCAGGAGATGTGGCCCAAACTGAGGTCAGGCTCTTAGATGGGTTCTACCTAATATTTGGCCGGTGAGAATAAAGCGTCTGTATTCTCTGGGGTAAAATTACTCATTGATAGGCAAGTTGCTGAGTCATGGTTCTTGACTCAGTGGGAAAAGGGGAGCAGGGTGTGCACTGATGTGGAAACACACACACACACATTGTTCATTGGGGTCTCTCGTTCAGTGTGTGGCTCCATGAAATCTGCTGGGGAAGCTCTAAGGCACAGGTGTCAAACACAAGGTCCACGGGCTGAATCTGGCCCTCTGCCTTGTTTTATCCGGCCCAGCACCTTGTTTCTACTTGGCGGTAGCGCTGAGCTCTTGCTTAACTGTTAAGGAGTAATTGCATTGATTACAGTCCTAAAATTACCTTTGGCCCTTTAAAGGCAACTGTGAGACCAATGTGGCTGCCAGTGAAAATGAATTTGAGACCCCTACGAGATATATACTATAGAAAATGTAGAATTCTAGTTTTTATCATAGGAAGTTTCTCGTGGTAAGTTTATATAACCAACCAAAGAACATGCACATTTTTTTTTTCCTGTGGGACACTGTCAGTCTCTTCCACACCTTCTTAACTGCCTTTTTCTTGGTTGGAGGATGTTAATGTTTTCATACAGATTTGGAGCAAAAAGACTTGGTTTTATTCAGTTTTCCCTCTGAATGAACGATGCTTTTCAAAACGAACACACTGAACAGCAAATTATCATCCCATTAGGTGCAGAAAATTATAGACAGCTGAGTCAAAACTGCTTCCCCTCCCCCTCCCCCTGGAAACAGCCAGCTACAAATTCCAGATGATCAATTTGCTTAACTGGGATGGTAATTTACAAAATCCTGTGTTTTGCTTCAAAGCCATTGAGAGGCAGTCTTTTTTTTTGGTTCCAGTTTTTTAAAAATATATTCTATCGATGATGCTATTACAGTTGTCCCAGTTTCCTCCCTTTGCCCATCTCTACCTCGTAACCCCATTCTTTCCAGCATTCCCCGCCTTAGTTCATGTCCATGGGTCATGCATATAAGTTTTTCAGCTTCTCCATTTCCTATACTATTCTCTACATCCCCTGTCTATTTTGTACCTGCCAATTATGCTTTTTAATTCCTGCACCTTTACCCTCAATCTCCTCCTTTCTGCTCCCAGCTGATTACTGTCCAAAAGATCTCCATATCTATGATCCTATTCTTGTTCTGGTTGTTAGCTTACTTTGGTTTTTTAGATTCAGTTGTTGATAGTTGTGAATTTTTTTGCCATTTTAATGTTAATAGTTTTGATCTTCTTCATCTTAAGTAAGTCCCTTTAACATCTCACGTAATAATGGCTTGTTAATGATAAACTCCTTTAGCTTTACCTTGTCTGGAAAACACTTTATTTGCCCTTCCATTCTAAATTGTAGCTTTGCTGGATACAGTAATCTAGGTTGTAGGTCCTTGCTTTTCATCATTTTGAATACTTCTGGTCAGTCCATTGTTGCCTGCGAAGTTTCTTTTGAGAAAGCAAACAGTATTAAGGGAACTCCTTTGTAGGCAAGTCTCTGCTTTTCTCTTGCTGCTTTTAAGATTCTCTCTTTATCTTTAACCTTTGGCTTTTTAATTATGATGTGTCTTGGTGTGGTCCTCTTTGTGTCCAACTTGTTTGGGACTCTCTGTACTTCTGGGTCTTTATGTCTATTTCTTTCACCAAATTAGTAACTTTTTATTTCATTGTTTTTCAAATAAGTCCTCAATTTCTTGCTCTTCCTCTTTTCTTTCTGTCATCCCTATGATTTCAGTGTTGGTACATTTGGAGATGTCCCAGAGACTCCTTATTCTATTCTTGTTTTTTTTTTTAAATTCTTTTTTCTTCTTGCTGTTCTGGTTGAATGCTTATTTTTTTCCTTATGTTCCAAATCGTTGATTTGAATCCCAGCTTCATCCCTTCCACTGTTGGTTCCCTGTAGATCTTTCTTTATTTCACTTAGGGTAACCTTCATTTCTTCCTGGGGCTTTTTTATTTTGTTGCAGTACTCAGTGAATTCTTTGAGCATCCTGATTACCCGTGTTTTGAACTCTGCGTCTGAGAGGTTGCTTATCTCCATTTTGTTTAGTTCTTTTTCTGGGGCTTTGTTTTGTTTTTTCATTGGGGCCATATTTCTTTGTCTTCTGAATTTTCAGCCTCCCTGTGTTTGTTTCTGCGTATTAGATACAGCTGCTTTGACTCCCTGTCTTAGTAGTATGGCCTGTCTGGATGAATGTGGCGTCTTTAAATCCTTGTTGTCAGACTTCCATACAGCTCAATTTTCTGATGGTTCTGGGTGTCATTTGTCTTGAGGTCTAGTTGTAAGTACTTCTGTGATTGAGCAAGGAGGTGAAGCATGTTTACCTATGCCTCCATCTGATACAAGTAGAGAGGCAGTCTTGAATGATAAGCTGAGTTCAGGTATTCTTTGACAAGATGGCTTCTACTTGATCTCTTGCATTTTCATGGTTTGGTGTCCAGCCCCAGTAGTTCTTGGTATCAGAAAGGAGCTCTCCACTGTTGGTTCTACTATGGCCCCCACCACGACCGCTTTTACCATTAGTATAATGTCTCTCTATACGATCACAATTTTTGTCCAGTACCCTCTGCACAATACAAGTGACTATGAGGAGTAGGGGCGCATGATCATGTCCATTAACTTATTAATTCGCTCAACATTTGCAAGCCACCACTATGTCCCAGGCATTGTGCCAAGTAGTAAGGATTAACAGTCACTGCCTTCATGGAGCCCACAGTCCAGCAGGAAAGAGACACACACACCCAAAGAAGGCAGTGCAATGGCCCATAATAGAACAAGGACAAGTGCCACTGTTAGGTCTGTATTGATCAAGTGACTTCTGAAGAATATATAGAAGGTTGCGTGATTATTGTCCACAAAGGTTAAATGAATGCCTATTCATGACAGAGAGAGTCTCCAGACATCCCAATTTTCCAATAATTTCTCCATGCTTCCCTCACATCATGTACTCCCAATGAAATGAATTTATTTACTCATTATCCCCAAATATACATTGCCCTGCCTTTCTTCTGCTCATGCTCTTTCTTCTTCTTGGGATACCTCTTCCTGTTGTTTTGTTTAGCAACCTTGCTGGTACTTCAAGGCCAGACCCCCTCACTTTGCTCCGAGGCCCTGGCACACTGGTGATTCCCATGGAGCACGTACCATGTGGCCTTGCTTGAGTGTTTTAGGTTCATCTGAAGCTCCACAGTGGACTGTGTGTGAGCTTCTCAAGGGCAAAGAGTCCTCCCTAACCTGACTTGCACAGCAGCCATGGAAGGAGGGTCATTCTGTTAACCAAGTGGGTTTCTGTTCCTCCAGCTTCAAAGAAGAGGCTCATCTATGAAGGCAAAAGCCTTCATCCTGTAGATCCTGGATGTGATCTTTTTTTTTTTTTGAATAATGAATTGGGGGAAATTTATTTATTTATTTTTATTTTTTTAAATATATTTTATTGATTATACCATTACAGTTGTTCTATTCCCCCCCTTCAATCCCCTCCACCCACACCCTCCCTCCCCCACCATTCTCCCCCCCTTAGTTTATAACCACGTGTCTCAAGTTCTTTGGATTCTATGTTTCCCCCACTATTCTCGCCCTCCCCCCTATCTATTTTCTGCCTACCATCTATGCTGTTCTCTGTGCCTTCTCCCCTCTTCTCCCCCTCCTGCCCCCCTGTTTCTAACCCTCCATGTGTTCTTCATTTCTATGGTTCCACTCCTGATCTAGCTGTCCTCTTGGTTTGCTTTTGTTTTAGGTGTGGTTGTTAATAACTGTGTGTTTGCTGTCTTTTCACTCTTCATCTTTTTCATCTTCTTTTTCTTATATAAGTCCCTTTAGCATTTCATATAATAAGGGCTTGGTGATGATGAACTCCTTGAACTTGACCTTATCTGAGAAGCACTTTATCTGTCCTTCCATTCTAAATGAAAGTTTTGCTGGATAAAGCAATCTTGGCTGTAGGTCTTTGGATTTCATGACTTGGAATACTTCTTTCCAGCCCCTTCTTGCCTGTAAGGTCTCTTTTGAGAAATCCGCTGACAGTCTGATGGGTACTCCTTTGTAGGTGACTGTCCCCTTATCCCTTGATGCTTCT
The DNA here is from genome assembly GCF_014824575.4 of Sturnira hondurensis. Lineage (NCBI taxonomy): Eukaryota > Metazoa > Chordata > Mammalia > Chiroptera > Phyllostomidae > Sturnira > Sturnira hondurensis. The sequence continues at coordinate 13,619,929 of NW_028081271.1, read as the reverse complement.
AGGATTCTCTCCTTCATTTTGGTCTTGGCTAATGTAATTATGATGTGCCTTGGTGTGTTCCTTCTTGGGTCCAACTTCTTTGGCACTCTCTGAGCTTCCTGGATTTCCTGGAAGTCTATTTCCTTTGCCAGACTGGGGAAGTTCTCCTTTATTATTTGTTCAAATACGTTTTCCACTCGTGGCTGTTTCTTTCCCCCTTCTGGTACCCCTATAATTCGGATGTTGGAACGTTTAAAGATGTCCTGGAGGTTCCTAAGCCTCTCCTCATTTTTTTGAATTCTCATTTCTTCATTCCTTTCTGGTGGGATGTTTTGTTCTTCCTTCTGGTCCATTCCATTGATTTGTGTCCCCGTTTCCTTTCCATCACTATTGGTTTCCTGTGCATCTCCCTTCATTTCAATCAGTCCAGCCCTCACATGTTCCTCTAATTTGTAACTTTGTTCCTCTAATTTGTGACTATAATCTACCAGTTCTGTGAGCATCCTGATAAATAGTGTCCTGAATTGTGCTTCTGAGAGGCTGGCAATTTCTCGGTCGCTTAGAGTTATTGGCTCTGGGACTTTGAGTTTTTCTTGTGCCATCTTTCGGGTTGTTCGTGCCTGTTCCATAGCAGGATCAGAGCCCTAAAGTGTTCACTAGAACAGGGCAACTCAGTCGCTGGGTTGTGACGTTGTATGTGGGGGCGGGGTCAAAGAGGGACAATGGCTCTCACTGGTCTTGCAGGGCAACTAAGTCGCTGGGTTGTGACGCTGTATGTGGGTGCGGGGTCAAAGAGCGACTCTGGCGTCCCGTCTGCCGCCTGCCGCCCTGGCCCTCACCGGTGCTGCAGTTGCTGCCATCACCGGGCCCATGCGTTTCGTCCCACTGTTCGCGAGTGTGCCACCGCCGTCAGCCCTCGCCCCCTGGGGCCTGCGTGGTCTGTCTCACTGTGCTCGAATATGAGCCCGCAGTCTGCCCTGCACCCCAACTGGTTCCCGTCTGCCTGCGCGCCTGGGTCGGGGGCCCTGTCCTGCCTGACCCTGCTCGCTGCTGGCTCCGCTCCTCTTACCGTCCCCGTTGAACGGTTAGATGTAGTCGGACTTCCGTATAATTCAATTTTCTGTCCTTTGGTTGTGTCTTTGTTTCTCCAAACCTTCGTTGTATTCAAACTTGGTTGTGGGAGAAGGCACAGTGTTTCCACCTATGCCTCCATCTTAGCGGAAGTGGACAGATCCTGGATGTGATCTTGATTGAGGTCTTCTTGGAGTTGTGAGACCCAGATCCCTGATACCTATTAACCTCTGAGGGATTTGGTAACCTTTGTCTGAGTTGGCATTTTCTTTTTTCGAATATTTACTTTTAGAGAGAGGGGACAGGAACAAGAAAGAGTGGGAGAAAAACATCATTGTGTGGTTGCCTCTGGTGCTCCCCCAACCAGGAACCTGGCCTGCAATCCAGGCATGTGCCCTGACTGGGAATCGAACTGGTGACCCTTTGCTTCACAGGCCTGTGCTCAATCCACTGAGCTACACCAGCCAGGGCTGGGTTGGCATTTTCATAGTTAGCAGAGTAACAATGTTTGATAAATTATAAGAAGGTGTTAGTTCCATTGTGTAATTAAAAGGTAATACACATTGTTTTTAGCTCCAGGGTCTTATATTTTAACAGAGAAAAAGACAAGAAAAAGACACACCCCAAAGGAGTGAAAACAAAGAACATGAACCCCAAATTCCATACAGCTTTCACACTCTGTGCTCTGCTCCTGGCTGAGCCAGCTGGTCAGTGAGGCCTGGGTGCCTGGGACATCAGCCAGGAATCATCTCCATCTGGTCCTATGATGCCATTAGATTCTGTGGATAGTCCCACTTCTAAGGAAACCAAAGGAGTTACAGCCCAGTGACGAGTTCAAGCTGGTATTGTGTCGCAGAACTCCCTTGGTTGGTTTTACTGGCATTTATAAGGCATATCCAAGAGTTGGGACTAGATGTTGGTGGGATGATATTTGGGTGTCAGCAGCCATGATGGGTTCTGATGCCGACCATGATGGATTTGGATTATTTCATAACCAGATTTTAGGATGGTAGTCCTTGTCCAAGTTGGAGACAAGGGCAAAATTAGAACAAAAATTTGCGGATGTAAGTGTCAAAGCAAAGGTACCAGGATCCTAGGCAAGGAGGTTAGGAGGTGGAATTTGGGCCGACAGTTAGAAAGATACTTCCGAGTTTTCACTGAGGCAATAGACTCCAGCAGAAATACAGTATCAAGAGGGTGGGCACATGTGAAGCACAGGAAAATGACTCGTGACGTCTACCTGGTCCTGAGTGCCTCTTTGTCCTTCTGGGGAAGTTGGAGGCATCAGTCCCCGTGCCGCATGGTCTACCTGGAAGTCCACCAATGAGCATGGCATGCACTTCTCATTGCAAAACTGCTGTCGGGATTATTCCTCGTCTCCTTTGGCAGTCAGCAAGAGCTGGCAACTTCCCTGGTATCGCATAATCACAAAGGAGTCTTGGAAATCTGTTGGGTTTTTAAAATTGTATTTGAAATTCTGCAATATTTTAATCAGTTTAGAATCAATCTACCTCCGAAAAAGAGGATGCAAATTTGAAAAGCATGCCATCATAGCTCCTTAATATCTAATTATGCCGAGGGAAGGAAATGGTTAGGCAGTGACTGTTAGAATGAATAATGACATTAAATGAAATACAAAACAAATCCATATCAGTTTTATTGGATTGGAAGTAAGAGACAGAGACAGGCTGAAAATTTACTGGAATCTGATTAGGGAGATAAACCCTCGGACAAAGAAACGATGGATGATGGTGTGAGCTGATTAACTGGAACCCCACTGGGAGGTAAATGAGAGAGAACCACACCGAGTTGGATAGTTGGAGGGAGTTCAGATATTTACTCCAGATATGCTCATTTTTACAGATGAGAAAACTGAGGCTTAAAAGAATAGACACTGGGCCGAGAGGCCCTATCAGCTAATAAAAAACGGACTTTGACCTTGAATCCACATCTGAGTGTTGACAAGTTTGGGGCAATTTGATTAATCACACTGCTTGGCCCATGGGCAGGCCTGCTTGCAAGAAGTCCTCGGCACATGTCTATCAGGCCACAAGAGCCAGGTTTCCTTGCCTTATGAGCCCCTTGGTCACTTTGTCAGGCACTTGGGTTCCTGGGAGGAGAGCAGCCAATTCCACTGAACTGATGTACTGTCTGGTATCCTCTGCCCTCTTTGCGCGTGGCAGAACCCTGGTCTGCATCTCAGTACCTTGGGTTCTCAAGTAAAGCTCTCAGTCTCCAAGTTGCCTCACCTGACTTGGCTCCATGGGCGCCTGCCGGACAGAGCACTCTGTGTGTTCAAACTGCTGTCGGCTCGGAGAAGTGACCAGGATGGAGAGCAGGGCGGCCCATCTTCCTTCGGACTGTCCCCCGGCCCACTTGTCTCTATGGGCCCGCTCACCTCTCCAGTCATCAGAGTTATCATTTCCCCGCCACCTTCAGTGATGTTTGTCTTTCGTGTCCTTTATTTTCTACATGGAACCAGGGCTAAATTCAGATCTTTCTTAGACTACGCAACCCTATCTTCTTTTTATTTTTTAGGCTGTTGCCTTACATCAAGAATGAACTGTTTTCCAAGCAACTACCATGGCCACTGACAAAATCATTTGGCTTAGAAATCATTTTCTAAGCCATTGATCTGGTCATAGCATCTTTTTCCATTAGGCCTAAATGTGGTTTTCCACTCCCTTTCGGAGCATGTCTAAGATTTAATCACACCACTTCTCTTATCACCTTTTATATTAAATTTCAGTATCTTTTAGTCTCAGAGAGAAATATGAATCTATGGAAACACTTCGGACCCACAGACGTTAAAATGTGGGCACATTAATATTAAAACAGGCGCAGTTCACAGTGTCTGACAAATTCCTTTTCTAGTGCAAGAGCATGAAATATAGAACCACGTTTTGTTTTTTTTAACATTCAAAAATATTTTATTGTTGTTCATTTTTAAAAAGATTATATTTATTTATTTTAGAGAGGGGAAGGAAGGGAGAAAGAGGAGGAGAGAAACACTGATGTGTGGTTGCCTCTTGTGCGCCCACCACTGGGGACCTGGCCTGAAACCCAGGCACATGCCCTGGACTAGAAATCAAACTGGGGACCCTTTGATTTGCAGACCAGAACTCAACCCACTGAGCCACACTGGCCAGGGCAATTGGTGTTCATTGTTTAAGAGGGATGTCTAGAAAGTGAAAACCAGTTAGCTTTCCATTTATGGCACTCTGGCATCTTTGTTTTGATAAAAGTGCCTCATTTTGAAAAGATTTGAAGTAGCACTATCCGTGCAGTCTGTTTTTGGTGGCAGAAGATGATTTTAGATTTCTGGAAGCTTCTTAGTCCCCATAGATGTACGTTGGAATGTGAAGTGGCTATACTTGCCCAAGATGACACTTCTTTAACCAAAGTGTTTAAAACAAAAACTTCTGATGCTTTGGCTCCAGGTTGAAGATTAAGGACTTGGAGGGAACTGTTAGAAGCTGGCCTTGTAGCAGGTGGGCAGAGACTGGAGGTGAGGACACCCAGAACACACGATGTACTCAGGGAAGGTTTATGATGCAACACAGCCCTGGCCTGATTTTTGCTTTTCCTTTCCATACCTCCCAAATGCTATCTCATTAATTCATTCTGACAATATCTATTAATGACTAACTAAATTCTGTATGGGCTCTAAGGGTTCAAGATTAACCAATTTTCTGCCTTACACTGTACACACAAATCAATTCCAGATGGGTGGCAGACCCAATTGCAAAAGATAATAGAGGTTTTAGAACAAGGGGAACTATTTAATGACCTTCGAGTAGGCAAAATCCTATTTTAAAATAAAGATTATTTTAAAACAGGACACAAAAAGGAAAAAAATGGATAAAAGGAAAAAAGGACAATATTAAAATTAAGAATTTCTGTTCATTAACAGACACCATAAAGAGTGAAAAAGTAGGTAAAAAAGCTGTGTGCCAGCCCTGGCTGGTGTGACTCAGTGGACTGAGCACCAGCCTGCAAACCAAAGGGTCGCTAGTTCGATTCCTAGTCAGGGCACATGCATGGTTTGAGGGCCAGGTCAGGTCCCCAGTAGGGGGCGTGCTAGAGGCAACCACACATTGATGTTTCTCTCCTTTCCTTCCCCTTGGTCTAAAATAAATAAATAAAATCTTTAAAAAAATATATTTATCATACATATATTCCACGTAGGACTCATATTTGGAATATATAAAGATCTCTTATAAATCAATAGGAAAAAAGCACAATAGAAAAATAGGCAAAATACTTGAATAGACACTTTACAAAAGAGACCACCTAAAAGGCCAACCAATATGTGAAAACTTGCTTAACGTCATTAGTCATCAGGGAAATGCCAATTAGAACCACAACAGATTACCAGTATGTATGCACCAAAATGGCTAACATGAGACCAAAACATCAAAAGTGGTGAGGGCGCAGAGCGACCAGTACTGTCTTCCATGGTTCATGAAAGGAGAAATCGGTAAATTGGAAACCACCTTGGAAACTGCTCAGCACTATCAGCTGAAAAAAATGCCAAACTCTGATTCAGGAAGTTCAGTCTTAGATATACACACCCAACGGATGGTCCGTTGTGATGGCTGACGGTGGAGCACCTAGACAGAAAGTACAGACCATCTTCGGAAGGGCTGGGCTGTTTGCAGGGGAGAGATGGGGTAGAACGGGAGGAATTCTAGATTGAGGGAGGGCTTTCATAGAGGGGTATGATCAAGAGATAGAGGTTAACATGTAGGAAAGACTAGAATTAACTTATGGGATAGTTTCCACATTAGAAAGATTTAAGTTAAAAAACATTTCCTGCCTTAGGTTTAGGAAGAAGTATGAGAATAGATGTCAGTGTATGTTGAATGAGTTTTCTGTAGATAGCTTTTACTTTCTTGCTGAAGTAAAAAGCTGATTGATTTGCAAAGGGAAATGGATGAGGGTTAAGCTGGGAAACTGTAAAGAGAGGTGAAGTTTTGGGTCAGCTACTGTGTGGGAGTGGGAGGGAGAGGCGATCAGGGAAGGTCATGGTGTTAAGTGACATCAGGGCTCAGCCACTGGGAGAACATCAGCCTGCAGTGACATCAACTCACACTCCTACATGCCTTTACTATTACTCAGCAGCTGGGTGTCACGTAGGGCAGAGTTTGAGGGAGGAGAGCATTTTGGCAAAAGGACTTGAAAAGATGCTTTATAGAAACTACCAGGTTTTGCTGTAAATAATAAGCACTTTTTTGCCCACATTTTTGAGGGAAAGTAAGGATGAGCATCATACATGGGTGTAATGATGTCATACATGGGTATAATAATTACGTATTACACGGGCATAATAATCCCATGCATAATGTGCACAAAATGTGGGTGTGCATTATACACAGCAAAAGACAGCAGGTTGGATAGGAAGAGATGAGGAGTAATGAGGGAAGTAGAGGCTGATGGAGGAGAGATCGGTCAGAACTGAAGGTCTCGGTGGATATGACAATCAGAAGAAAGACTGGGCCTGAGGGGAAGAACTGGTGAGAAGGAGTGACGGTTGTGGTCAGACTTGGGCATTTTGGCCTTTGTCTACTCATGATGACAAAGTCTGGGGTGTGGCTGTGATAGTAGGTAAGAGTGTGACTCTCCTGGGGTGCAAGAGGTTGAGGGACTTGACAGCCAGATGGTTAGCTAGGGCCATTGTCCTGGATACTGAGACCTGCAGGATGCTGAGCACAATGGGACAGGAGAGAAAGACCGGGAGACAGATACTAAAGTTCTTGGATGAATTATGGGTGGTGACAGGTGGTCTGCAAAGAGGGTGCAAGAAAAGGTCAAAGGGGACAGAACTGGGAGGTGTGAGTTTCAGAAGAAGGACTGTATTTGCACGTGAGCAAAAGAGGGAAGTCTTGAAGACGGTAGGTTCAGGAATGATGCAGAATTGGATGATGAGCGTGTGGAATGAAGGGTTTCAGAAAAAGGATGAGGCTGAATCCTTGTTCCCAAGAATTCTCCAAAGCAATTTTGTAATCATGCCAGCATTCAGCAGAAGGGGAAGCTGCTTTGGCTTCTGAGCACAGGTTCACAGAGCAGTGGGTGAGAAAAATGGTAGCTAGCGGAAGGGTCACACTGGACTGTAAGCTCCTCGAAGGCTGCTCCATCCGCCTCTGTCCTTCTGCAGTGGGCGGCACCAACACTTACATGGCGCACCTTCACTTATGGGCCAGTAGTGTGAGTTCGCATGTGTACATGCACGACTAGGTATAACACATGTGCACATTTATATGTATGTGTGATTTCATAGGTTGTATTGTATCCCCTTTAGAGGCAAATAAGCTGAGGCTTATTAGGTTTACCGGCCTTTAAAAAATATTTTATTTATTCTGAGAAAGAGGGGAAGAGAGGGGAAGAGAGGGAGAGAAACATCAGTTGCTTCTTGTACATACCCCAACTGGGGACTGAGCCCACAACCCAGGCATGTGCTCTCACTGGGAATCAAACCAGTGACCTTTTGCTTTCTGGGATGTTGCTCAACCAACTGAGCTACACTGGTCAGGGGTTAATTAGGTTTAGTGTTTGGAGAGAGTAGTAGGGTCAGGATTTGAACCTGGGTCTTCCAACTCATCCAGAGAAAAAGCACTGAAAAATGTTGAATGTATAAATTCATATTATTTTAATGTGTTTTATTTTATGTGGAATAGAACCTTGATTTTTAATTGCATGAACTGCAATATATTTTAAAAGAAAAACCCACAAACCCCCCCAAATCCTTCATCCCATGTATTTCTTCTCTTCTTGGTTATCTCTGTGATGTACACACTTGACGGGGAGGAAGTGAAAGAAATCAGCTTCCCCTGACCAGTTGTAAATTTACAGACCTCAGGATGCTATGAAGAGGCACGAACACTGAAACTATGCTACAATCATTACAAATTAACAGGACCACTTTGCCCCTTCCTGGCATGCAAAAGTGGTTGGGTTTGAATTAATCGCCGTGATATCAATGAGAGGAAAGGTTCCGCAAAGGGCCCTCTTTAAACACATCCCCTATCAGTGACATCAGTTCTAAGGAAAAGGAAATCTTTTCCTCTGAGAACCCAGAGTGCATTGTCGCTCAGGTCTGAATATTTTGTGAAATGGTTCACAGCTGATGGAGCAGGGGCGCCTGCTACCCGAGTTCACTTGCATTCCATTTCTACCTCTTTCCTGAATCTACCAGAGATTTTATGGNCTTGACGGGGAGGAAGTGAAAGAAATCAGCTTCCCCTGACCAGTTGTAAATTTACAGACCTCAGGATGCTATGAAGAGGCATGAACACTGAAACTATGCTACGATCATTACAAATTAACAGGACCACTTTGCCCCTTCCTGGCATGCAAAAGTGGTTGGGTTTGAATTAATCACCATGATATCAATGAGAGGAAAGGTTCCGCAAAGGGCCCTCTTTAAACACATCCCCTATCAGTGACATGAGTTCTAAGGAAAATGAAATCTTTTCCTCTGAGAACCCAGAGTGCATTGTCGCTCAGGTCTGAATATTTTGTGAAATGGTTCACAGCTGATGGAGCAGGGGCGCCTGCTACCCGAGTTCACTTGCATTCCATTTCTACCTCTTTCCTGAATCTACCAGAGATTTTATGGCCACTTAGAAACCCTGACATTCTGCAAATTGCATAGTGAACCCTTAACGATTTCTGAAACAAGAATGAGGTAATCTCCACGGCAATTTTAAATATTCCAGCGGTCAAGGGGGCATTTATGGACTCCTTTATCACAGACCGAATTGACTTTTTCAGTTAATCATTTAAGCAACAAATTACACACATTATCACATAAGAATCTGGTCTTTGTGTCCCTTCTCTTAGGTGTGTTGGGAATTTGTCAGTAAGGTGGGAAAGTCAGACCAGATGGCACCTACCATTATTGGAAGCAGATCATTGATTCATGCCTGCCTTTGTACTTTTCCCCTTCCTCCACTCTGTCTTCAGTTTTATCGGCAAAAACAGTAATTGGATCTCTGGGAAAAAAGGGAAATTGACCCCCTTGGAACAGCTGCCGGGGTAAACGAAAAGGTGCTCCTCCCCCTTTAGATGACCACATGTGTGCTTTGTTCTGGGCTCAGACTGAAAATATTAGCTTTGTACATAGTGTGACGGGGGTGCTGATAACAAGAGGAGGATTTTAATGCGCTTTTATGGCTTTGAATTTCTGTGTGAGCCTGTCTCAGAGGTCAAAAAGCCTCTCAGGGAGAGAGGCTTGGATGGATTAGGTGTCTTCCTTTTCCCTGGAAAACATCTTTATGAATAGGAAGTGTTTGTTAATTAGGTTATTTCTGTCTTTGTAAAAAATTTTTTGAAAAATTTAATCTTTATTGTATTTTTTCCCATTACCATTTGGTCCCCTTATACCCTCCTCCCAGCAGCAATGACACTGTTGTCCGTGTCCATGAGTCCTTTTTTCTTTTTGCTCAGCCCCTTCGTTCACTGCCCCCCCCCCCAAATCCGCACTGTCATCTGCTCTCCATTTATGCATCTGTCTCTGTTTTGCTTATTAGTTCAGTCTGTTCATTACATTCCACATATGAGTGAAATTATATGGTATTTGTCTTTCTTTGACTGGCTTATTTCACTTAGCATGATGTTCTCCAGGTCCATCCATGCTGTTGCAAAGGGTAAAATTTTCTTCATTTTTATGGCCGAGTAGAATTCCATTGTGTAAATGTCCCATAGTTGTTTTGTCCACTCATCTACTGATGGACACTTGGGCTGCTTCCGTATCTTGGTGATTGTAAATAACACTGCGATGAACATAGGGCTGCTTATGTTCTTTCAAATCAGTGTTTTTGATTTCTTCAGATATAGTCCCAGAAATGGCATTGCGGGGTCAAAAGGCAGATTTATTTTTAATGTTTTGAGATATTTCCCTACTGTTTTCCACAGTGGCTGCACCAGTCTGCATTCCCACCAACAGTGCAAAGGGGTTTCCCTCTCTCCACATCCTCGCCAGCACTTGTTGTTTATTGATTTATTGCTGAGAGCCATCTGACAGGTGTGAGATGGTATCTCATTGTGGCTTTAGTTTGCATTTCTCTGATGACTGGTAACATCGAGCATCCTTTCACATGTCTATTCAGCATCTGTATGTCCTCTCTGAAGAAGTGTCTATTCAGGTCCTTTGCCCATTGTTTAATTGGGTTGTTTGTTTTTTAGGTATTGAGTTTTGTAAATACTTTATAAATTTTGGATATTAACCCCTTATTAGATGTATTGGTGAACATGTTCTTCCATTCTGTGGGTTGTCTCTTTATTTTATTTTTTTTTAAATTTTATTTATTTATCTTTAGAGGGGAAGGGAAGGAGAGAGGGAGAGAAATATCGATGTGTGGTTGCCTCTCGTGTGTCCCCTGCTGGGACCTGGCCTGCAACCCAGGCAGGTGCCCTGACTGGGAATCGAACGGCGGTTGGTCCGCAGGCCCGCGCTCAACCCACTGAGCTACACCAGCCAGGACGATTGTCTCTTTATTTTGTTGATGATTTCCTTTCTATGCAGAAACTTTTTAGTTTGATGTGGTCCCATTTATTTACTTATTTATTATTTTTTGTTTCCCTTGTTTGGGGATATAGGTATGATAAAAAATTTCTACAAGCCATGTCTGAGATTTTGCTGCCTATGTTTTTCTCTAGTATTTTTATGGTTTTTGATCTAACATTTAAGGTTTGGATCCATTCTTGTGTGTGGTGTAAGAAGGTGGTCTAGTTTCACTTTTCTGTGCATATCTGTTCAATTTTCCCAACACCATTTATTGAATAAACTATTTTTAGCTCAATGTATGTGATTAATTTCTCTGTCGAATATTCACTGACTGTAAAGCTGTGGGTTTATTTCTGGGCCCTCTATTCTGTTCCATTGATCTTTGTGCCCGTTTTTATGCCAGTACCATGATGTTCTGATTACTATGTCTTTGTAGTATAGTTTTGAAGGCAGAAGAATGGTACCCAACTGGGTGGCGCCTGGTCCAGTGCTCTACTCAGTAAGGTGCTTTTGAATAATAACAACCAAGACAGGAATGAAAACAATAATGGGTCACACTTTCGAAGCCCAATAAGATTATGAGAAGGGCATGGCTTTTTCAGATCACTATCCACAAGGAAATGGCTCCCTGAGGTGGGACTCTGTGTCCACTACAGCTGCTCGTGGCTAGATTTGCAGCTTTAGGAGTTGCTTTTAGAATCCCATTTCCACACACTCTTGACTCTTTTACTTAGAAAACTTATAAGCACTTTCTACAACCCTTTCATCAGAGAAGGGTTGTAGAAAGCCCAACAGGGTCTGGAGTTGGGGGTCTGGGCTTGCCCTCGGCCAGGTGCTATTTGCCAAGGGTTCTTGGCTGAAGTCAGGAAAGAGGGATGTGGTGGGGGGGCTTCTAACTACCCTCAGCATTTCCTAACTGCTTCCACTGGTTCAACCTCAGCACGCCAGCGAAATGGAAATTTAGGAAAACACACGAGAAATCAAATCCCCAGTTTTCAGAGGTCTGAATATAATTTGGATAATTGAGGAGAAAGACTTGAGATGGGCTGACGGTGGGAGGACAACCCTGTAGGAAGTACCTAAGCTCTTGCTTCCTCTCTCTCCTCCCTACGTTGCTTCTTAATGGAAAGCTCTCAGGACCTCTCTTACTTGGAACCTCCTCTCCCGTGGTGGGACTGCGGTTCGTTTTGTGAGCCATCTGTGCGTGTAGGAGTCTCCTCCAGAAGAGGGTGACAAATCAAACTTCCTATCCCTTCAATCAGAAGACACTTCATGGTGGAACAGTTCAGCAGGGTCACATGTTTTTTTCCTCCCTGGTTGATGCCATTTGCTGTAAAGTGGGCATGAAGGCAACAATTAATATGGGTTCTGGCTGCTGACTGTGGTCACTCTCAGTAGAATCAACCAACTCCCCCTATTAGGAGAATCTGTCTACACTGGGGAAGCCATATGTGGTTTTTTGAAACCGGCTACTCATTCACATTTGTCTGTTTGAAAGCAGGCCTCTGGGAGGAGTAGGTGGTGGCTGTGGGGGAGATATTAGCATTGCTGACCGGCTGCATGCCATTGCTGAATGAAATTCATATAATTACTACACGCCATGACTTCCTCTAGAGTTGTATCCGTTCTGGTTGGCTTTTTTTCTTCCTCCACTTCATCAGCATCCAATTAATTAACGGCTGCCATGGCAACTGTTGCCATGACAGCATAAAATTCTCCCCAAGGGTTTCTCATTCATATTCTAATGAAATACATGCACCTAGCTGGGTTGCTGGAAAAAGTGGTCAGGGGAATGCAGGATGGATGGAGGGGGAAGTAGGAATGGGCTGCTTTGTCTCAAAGTCCTGCCCTTTCTAGCTTTGCCCTCGGACTGACTGCCTTGCCTTAGGGAGGGTGTCTTCCTGTTTCTCTTTATTATATTTCCTAATTTCTAATGATTTCCTAATTTTTTCTTCTCATGCATGAATGTTTCTGGAGCTTGGAATAATGCAAATTTTCTTAGGTAAAATGGGCTTTCCCTGCCTTAGGGCCATGTTCTCTCATTTTTTCATAAACTAAGGGGCATATTGATTTTCTCCTGTCCTTTAGTCTGACTGATCTGCTGGTGAGATTTCGAATGGATTCATCAAAGGTCAAATAAAGAAAGTGGAGCCCTTATCCGTGTGGCTCAATGGGCTGGGTGGCGTGCCACAGAGCAAAAGGTTGCCAGTTCAGTTCCCGTTCAGGGCACATGCCTAGGATGCGGGTTTGGTCCCCAGTTGGGGCATGTCCGTGAGGCAGCTGATCAGTGTTTCTCTTTCACACGGATGTTTTTCTCCCTTTCCTTCTCCCTCTCTTCCCTTCTCTCTAAAAATAAATAAATAAAATCTTTTCTAAAAAAAGGTGGAGTTTTGTTACTTAGAGCCATTGGCATTTTCTACCTCTCAAAAGATAATCTGTCACCTGCCCACATATAATTTCCCAGAACGCAATCGTTCTAACAAGATTTCTGAACTGCCCTTGCACATCTGTCCACCGATCTTTCATCTCTGTTTGATGTCTGACTATTCTCCTTAGCTCTTTCAATTCCTTCAGAAAGCGCTCCAGATCTCCAGGACTCCAGAGACCTTGAGCCACGCCTCCTCCTAACAGGAATGCCTGGGCTTTGGGATGAGCTCCCAGCACCCCTGCTGCGGTCCGGTTCAGTTCTCTCACCTCGCTTGCTGTCCCTCCAGCTTCCACCTGCTCCCAGGCGTTCTCCACAGAGCTGTCCCTTTCTAAATCATGGTTTTAACTCTAACCTTCCGCTGCCTTCCACCGTTCAGGGGTCCCATTGTCTAGGGCAGTGCTCCTCAAACTTCAGTGCGTATGGGAATCACTTGTGAAACATGCAGATCTCTGGGCATCCCCGCCAGAGCTTATGACTCTATCACTCAGGGGTGTGGCCCAGGGGCCTGCTTTCCTAACAGACGTTCTAGGTCCTTCTAACGTAGACTGTCCATGAGCCCCATCTTGGGAAACACTGGCCCAGAGTAAAGCCGAAATTCTCAGCATGGCAGACAAAGCCCACGAGAATTCAATGCCAACCTGCCCTTTTAAGTTCTCTCCGAGTGCTGATTCCTCTTCAGATCTTGTGCCCTAGTGTCTGGGGTTCTCACCCTGTCAAATTTGCATTATTTGTATATATCTGCACATATATTATATAGATAGTATATAATCATTTCAGACAAAGCAAGGGCTTGCAGCTCGAATTGTATGTGGTATATATGGGATATATATATATATGTATACATATATATAAAGTATCCCATAAATAAATAAAATAATAAAAGTATAAATAAAAATAAATAAATAAATAAATAAATAAATAAATATAAATACACCCCCCCCCCAAATGTGCCACTTTGGCGCAAAGATTATTTTGAGCTGAAGGCACAGCACACATAAGTGGAACTCATTTTTAAAAAAGATTCCCACTTTACATGTTGTACTCCTTGCTCCTTGAAGGTTTCTGCTGAGGAAAGAAAATAATTACTTTGCATCTACTAAGTACTGTTCACAGTGCCTGCTAACTATTCTCACCATAAACTGCTTTTTAATAAAAAAAACAAACAACGTAACAAGAACAACAATCTGACTACCTGAATTGAGCCCTTTACTCCAGGGAGCGTGCCAAGAAAAATACATGCAGGTTTCCATTTTAACAGTCACAGCCAGTGAATGAAGCTGCTGCTGTTATGGTTCCCTTTTCTAACCAATAAGGAGAGGTCGGTGATAGTCAGTAAACGGCACAGTCGGACTGCGTTCAGATTAGTCTGACTCCAGCGCCTTCCGGGGTTATCGGATTTTAAGGGGGAGAACCTTGCTGGGGACACCTAGCCAGAGGCTCCGAAGACCCGGGCCAGTGGGACTCCAAAGTTTGGGGACAGATGCTTTTCATGCTTCGAACCCTCAGGTTTGCCTACAGCCTTTAACACGTGGTTCATTGAATTGAAGTAGGCCTGTCGAGTATCAGTATCATCCCTATTTCGCGACTCAGAGAAGTGAGTTATCCAGAATCGTGACGTTAGAAAGGGGCGGAGCAGAAACTCCAACCAAGGAGTTTACACACTGAAGTGAAATTCCCACCGCGTCACAGGTGCCTCCTGGATCCACACCATGGGCACGTGAATGAACTTGGGGTGTTGACCACCATTTACAGTATCATCTCCAGGGAAATATATATATCCTGGGCTTGTTTTTTAGACCATGATGGTGAGCATTTAGACCTGGGCAAAGCGGAGATGGAGACAGATGTGCCTCTCGCGGAACTGCTATACCCCTTGCCCGTGGCCAGCAGCATTTGAATCCAGATCTAGGCAGGTCTATGCAAAGTGGTTATGGTCTTTGGAATTAGGAGAGTTTAGTCAAACATCTGGCACTTCATGCAAAAAAAGAACATTTGGAAGAGAATTCAACAGGACCTGGCAGCCGATGAAGGAAAGAGTTGTTTTCTCACCTAATTTTCGCAAATGGTTTCCGCAACTTTACCTTCCAACCTCCTGCCAAACACAGTTCTGCCTACAGAGGAACTAAAAAAAAATGCGATTAACCTCCTATGTTCCGTTTAGAACAGCATCTGGGAGACAGCTTAGAGCCGGAGCCTGATGTACCAGGCGCTTTTTGATGAGGGGGCTTTGATGATTTTGGGCTCCTAGGAATTTAATAAGCCAGAGATCCATCTGTCGACCAAGCACCTGACATCGGCAGGGCCTCAGCTCATTGGCGCCCAATCCTACTTTCCCCCCCTGATCCACCGCAGTGCTCATAACCCCATCCTGGGAGAGCCGCTGGCCTCTGGCTGGAGCTTTGTTCTGCCCTAGCCTATGGGGGATGGGCTGCCGGTGGCTGTCTCCCAAGGTGAAGGAAGGCTACGTTGGGAGGTCACCAGGTGCTGAGGGGAGAGAGAGGGCCCCTGGGCAGGTGATGGGGCTTCACCGATTTCTGCCTCTCGCAGCTGTATCACGCCGCGTGCACCTGCTGTTGGCCGCCAACGTGGTAACATACCCTGCTCAGGCTGGAGGGGAGGATGTTGTGAACAATTCATTTCCTGGATGATTCATTGGACCCCCGCTTCCTGATCCACTCCCAAACTCCCCCACCTCCGCCCCATCACGTTGTCAGCAGAAATAGCAGGGCATCCGATTTTGAAGAGGTGGAGGTCAGAGGGCGGAATTATTAACCTCCACGTCAATTCTAATTAATGTAGCAAGCCACCTGGATATTTTAGTGACTGGAAATGAAATCAATTTGAGTTTTAAAATTTAATTTACATACAGCTGGTACGATAAATCAGTGACCCATTGCTCGGTAAATCATTTCTCCGTACTTAGGAGCAGAATTTCTGTCCTTATTTTTATCTGGGTAGTTTGGCGTGCAGAAATTAATCTAATGCTGTTGGTCTCCCCCAGAAGAACACCCTGGTGAAATGGCTTTGAAAATTTTAACTCTCGCTGCAGCTTGGAAATGAAGAGGAAATGTAATTTCTATATTTTGTTTATAGCTGCTTTAGTTTAATTCCTGATTTCCCTCCTCCCTACCCGACAGTGGAAAAAAATAACTAAATGTCTAATTTGGTTTGAGCGAATGTCTGATTTGAGCATTTAAACGGAGCCTTCAAGGACTGCTTCGTCTTTCTAGGAAAAAAAACGCTTTGAGTCTCAGATTGCCTCCAACCTCCTGCAGCTTCTCTCCCGAAGTGGCATCTGGTGTGTGGTACGCGTGCATCCGGAGTGTGAGGGAGGGGCCGTGGCTCCCAGGGGCTCCTCGGGGAGGGGAGGAGCCAGCGCCCAGGGCTGTGGGGGGCCGTGGCCTCAGGTGGCTGCCTCTTTGCAGGGGTTCCTGCCTGCTTCCGGCATTGTACCTCCGCTTTGGTTGGTGTAACCTGGACTTGATCAGGGGCTTGTCCCTGCTGACCTCTGAGTCCAGTGGTTTCGGTCATCAGACACAGGACCCTGACAGGTTGGAAGTGAAAGTGGCTTGGAATAATGAAACCTGAGGGCCCACTTTGTCCTGTGGCCATGCGGGTGTGGCCTGGCCCGAGGCTGGTGCAGGCAGCCTGAGTTATTCTTTTTCCAGAAATCTACTTAGGGGGCAGGAGCCATGCCTCCTCCTCTGTCAGGCTCACTGATTCAACGCCGAAGCTCAGAAAAGGACACACATCTCACAGCCTTGTCCCCTGCCCCCCTCTCCCATCATTCCCAGGCTGGAGAAGGGATGGACCCTTCCTCCACTTTTCCGTATGGTGCTCTCCTTCCTTGAGGTAGCAAGCACTCTGGTCTTCTTGTCCCACGGAGGGGCCTAGACTCTAGGTGACAGTACAGCTTTTATGCAGGAGTGTCATCCAGGCTTGGTCCTTAATCATTCACAGTGACAGATGAGGGCTAAGGGGCTCAAGGGGACAGGGCAGAATTGGGAACACCTGCTGTGAAGACACGAGCATGCCTTCGAGGCTGCTGTTTGCTGTTTCACCTGGTTTCTGAGCACCACGCACTGGAAGTGACCTGGGCCATTCACTTTGCATTCCTTCTGTAGAAATTCTGCTGTTTCAGGCAGACGGGAGTCTCGGGGTGCTGTCGGCAGTTTTAGGGTGATGGCAACATACTCAGAAATCCAGCAGAAAAAACACGCAGATGATTCCCAACAAAATTTTCCTTTCATCGCAATGGGAATGGGTGAGGTTTTTGTCACAGGTTCAGTCCGGACACATCCGACTGTGGTTCCAGAACGTGCACCCCGAGTCAACGGCATTTAAGAAGCACGAACAGCAAGCGGCGTGTGTCAGCATGCACGTGCGTGGTGTGGGTGTGAGAGAGAGAGAGTGAGGTGAGAGCAACCAGGTGGGCAGTTTCTGATGGAGCGGTATGGAAAAGAGTAGCAATGGTATAGAAAATCTGGCATTAAACTTGCAGACAGGACACAGAGTTAAAAGATTTAAAAGTCCATAAATAGGTGAGTGAGATTAGTACAGCCCTAAGTGAAGAAAGAAGTTCTGAGGGAACAGGGAACAAAGAAATGATTGGAGTTAGACATGCGTAACCAGAAAAAGACTTCCTGAAAGAGGTAATTTTGGCAACAGGCGTGAAGGCAAGATTCCTTGTCCACGTACAAACAAAAAGGGCTGGAAGCGTCGGGGTTAGGCGATGGGAGCTCAGGGCTGCAGTGAGGACAACGGGGGGCCAGTCTGAGTGATGGGGATGGTGTTGGAAGATCCCCTGACACTGTCACCGCTGAGCTTTGTGACCTGGGTAAGCTCCCTGAGTCCGGAAGCCTCGGGTTCCTCATCAGGGGACAGAGGCAGCGGAGGGTGTCTCAGGACTGTTCCAGGTGTAGCTGGCTCTGATTCAGTGGCAGGAGGGAACCTGACCTGGGGTTTCAGCCATGGTGGGATGTGACAAAAGTGATGTTGACACAGGATTCTCCCAGCCACTGGAGGCAGAATAAATCAGAGACCAGGAAGGCATGATCCAGGCATAAAATGATGGAAATTAGATACAGCGTAGTGGGCTGAATGGTGACCTCCCGCCCCCCACATAAATATGTCCAGACCCTAATCCCTGGAAACTGGGGCTGTTACCTGATGAATGGGGGGAGGGGGAAGGACTTCACAGATGAGATTAAGCTAAGGATTTTGAAACAAGGAGATGATGTTCAGTTATCCGGTGGCACGTAAACACAATCACAAATGTCCCCGTAAGTGAGAGGCATGGAGGTTTTGAGACAGAAGAAGAGACCATGTGGCCACCAGCTGAGGCCTCCGGGAGCTGGAAGAGGCGGGGACAAGCTGTGGCCCTGCTGACACTTCGACTTTGGACCTCCAGCTTTTCGAATGGTGAGAGAATAGATTTCTGTTGTTTGAAGCCACCTTACTTTGTGGTTATTTGTCAAGTAGCTACGAGAAACTAATAACATATAGATTAGAGGAGAAATAGGAAAAGAAAGCGAAGTGCGTGAGATGCTGGCTGTTTTCTCAGATGGCTGTTCGTGGAGAGACTGTGAGAGGGAGGGCGATCAAAAACACTCTGAGGTTGTGAGCTCTGAGACCGAGGTGTTCGCCCGGGGGCGTCGTCTTGACAGGGGTTGTGCTGCACTTCGTACACATGTTGTTTCATCACCCTGTGTGTCGTACACTCTTGTCCCCAAGCTGAAGAGTGAATGCATTTTCATTTACCTCGAAGTCATAGACACACACAGAGGAAAATAGCCATCCAGCTAAGAGGCTTATGATGAAAAATGTGTCTTCTATCCACTGTTCAGCATCCAGTCCCATATCACAGGCTGTTATTTCAGGTCTGTGGTGAAATTTTTTTTTAAATTCTCACCCAAGGATATCTTTTTACTGCTTCTTTAGAGAAAGAGAGAGAGAGAGAGAGAGAGAGAGAGAGAAACATTGATGTGAAAGAGAAACACTGATCAGCATTACCCGACCTGGGGATAGAACCTGTAACCTTTGGTATACAGGATTTTGCTCCCACCAACCAGCCACCAGCCAGGGCAATTCTTTTGTTTTTTTCTTCTGTCATTCACATTCATCTATTACCATTTCTTGATTTATCAATTTTAGACCATATCTACTAATTTTTTCTCTTCTGATTCTTAACTGTTTTCTTTTAACCTCTCCTCTGCATCTCCTCGTTCTCACCCTCCAGTGCCGTTCAGGTGACAGGAGGTCGTGGTGGCAGTTTGCATGAAGCCTCTACCGGGCATCGATGGCAGACACTCTAAGGAAGTGACCGAAAACTGGACAGCTGATTCTGAGGCTCATGAAAATGACGGAAAGGTGTGTGTGCTGACGGGGAGAGCAATTTGTGAAGATTTTCCTCGGAGACAGCTGCGCTGAGGCCCTGCTGGGGGTCTCCACTCCTCACCTCCCCCCTGTGAGGGGACATCCCTCAGGATTACGAGGAGGCCTTAGTGGGGGTCCTCTGCAGGGGCAGTGTGTGGACCTGTGTGCGACTCCCTGGACATTCGGAGACTGAGACACAGGCTCCCTGCTGTGGAGGGAGAGCCGGGAGACTTCTGCTCTGCACACGGGCCCGCACTCCCTGAGTCTGCCAGGACAGAAGATGAGGGTGTGTGCATGGCGCTGTGGCAAACCAAGGGCTGACGACGGGGTGTCATCCGAGGAGTTAATGCAACACACACATCACAGGAGTCGCTGTCTGGCCAGCAGGGAATTCTCCAAAGAACTAAAGAAAACATACTTGAGAGAGAGGAACCATCACAAGACATTCCTTCACCTGTGAACTTTCTGGAATCCCTTTTCCACCTTCTTCCCTCCCAGTGCAAGGAGGAGTTGGTGAGTGACAGGAGGGAAGCTGACCACACCTGGCCCCAGGTGGCAGGGGCGCCACTTTAACTGGCTCTATGTGAGGGGAGAGGGACTATTCACCTCCAGGGCACTTTGGGAGATTTGACTGTTACATAGGATGGGCAAGAACATGAAATGGAAACCATGTTTGCTGACATAATGACCCTAGCACTGAGGGTAAACAAGGAAATCTTAGGGCCTGCCAGGGTTTTGATCCAAGGACAAGTGGAAAACTTCTTCAAGAATACATTTTAAAAACTTAAAAAAATTAAACTTTTGCTCTTACTGGTGTGGCTCAGTGGGTTGTGCATCGTTCCACAAACTGAAAGGTCACCAGTTCTATTCCCGGTCAGGGCACATGTCTGACGTGTGGACCAGGTCCCCAGTGGGGGGGTGTGTGAGAAGCAGCCAATTGATGTTTCTCTCACACGTTGGTGTTTGTCTTTCTCTCCTTCTCCCTCCCTTCCCCTCTCTCTAAGAATAAATAAATACAGTCTTTGAAAAAAATTAATTTTTTGTCATATGAGTACTAGACTTATTGGGGTGATAACTGTGTAAGTTACATGAATCTCTAATCACTACATGTATACCTAAAACTAATATAATATTGTATGTAACTGTAATTGAAAAATAAGAAAATGAAAAAAGTAAACTTTATGTTTTGAGATAGTTGTAGATTCACATGTTGTAAGAAATCACACGGAGAGATCCTGTATGTGATCTGTTACCCAGTTCTCCCCAAGGAAAACATCTCCCTAAATTACAGTCGCACAAGCAGGATGCTGACCTTGCTACCCCCGACCCCCATCTTTTCCAGGACAAAACTGATCCCTCCTCTTTTAACCCAACACCCCACCTCTGCCATTCCCTCCCCATCCTTAACCCCTGGTAACCATCAATCTGCTCTCCATGTCTATAATTTTGGCATTTCAAGAATGTTATATAAATGGAATTAAATGGAGTGTAACCTTTTGGAATTGATTTTATTTGTTTCCACTCAGCCTGATTTTCTGGAGATTCATCCAAGTTGTTGTATGTAGCAATAGTTCTTTTCTTTTCTTTTCTTTTCTTTTCTTTTCTTTTCTTTTCTTTTCTTTTCTTTTCTTTTCTTTTCTTTTCTTTTCTTTCTTTCTTTTCTTCCTTCCTTCTGACTAAGTAGTCCATAGTAGTCCAACCAGTTACCCATTATAGGATGTCTAGTCTGTTTTCGGTTTTTGGCTATTACAAATAAAGCAGCTGTGTGTCCACGTTTTTGTGTGAGCCTGTCTACATTTCTCTTGGATAAATGACTAGGAGTGTAGTTGCTGGGTCACATGGTAGTTGGAGGTTTAGTGTGTCAAGAAACTGTCTGATTTTTTTCCAGTGTGGCTGAGCATTCTACACTTCCACAGCAATGTATGAGAGATCTGGTTTCTCTGTGAACACAATGGACAGTGGGAGACAAAGTTGCATTTTGATGACATCCTCTGGGTGGCGCTGCTCTGGCCTCTGCAAGTAGCAATTCTGATAAGCCTGATCTGGTTCAAAGCAGCTGAGTCTCTGAAGGGCTCGGGGCAGGCCTCACTGGGTCTCTGGTGCTGCTGTCCTGGGGAATGGCCAGAGAAATGCCCCGAAGCCTGACAACCAACCTGCTCGTTGAGAGGTCTTTGAATTGGCCCCGTTCCCTCCCCTCTTCCCTATCCATCGGTCAGGGCTATAGCTGCATCTTGGATCTGGGCTCCTTTTCCCATTATGGACACAAGAGACTCTTTTTGTTTGACATAGTAGTTATTATTAAAAGCCACAGTCACATGGAGGGCTGGGTTGGAAGTAGCGATTCAGAGACACTTTTGTCTCCCCGTTCCCTGAGTGGGGCGGGACTGGAGGAGCTGTTCTGGGAGTGCAGAAGGGTGAGTGGGGCCAGGATCAGAGCCACAATGGGGAGGCTCCCCAAAGAGAGCCGGTTTAACCCTTCCGTTGCCGAGGTGGCTGCGGGGGGCGGGGGGAGCGGGGCTTCTTCCAGAGAACTCAGCTGCTTTGCAAAGCTCAGCTCTGAGTCTGTGAGGCTCGAATGCTTAGGCCGGGAGTGAAGGCCTCTGTCTGGATCCCAACTCAACCCCTTCCTAGCTTCGTCGTAACCTCAGCTGAGTTTCTTTTAACCCCTCTAAGTCTCAGAAATCTCGTCTATAATGTTATTACGAGGACTAAAGGGGAAATACACGTGGAGTCCTTAGCACCTGCTTCTCCAACTTGGCTGCCCATGAGAATTACCTGCAGATCTTCCAAGAATATTGATGTCTGGGCCCCATTCCCAGAGGTGAGGACTGTCACAGTTGGCCTGGAGAATAGATAGTACAAAAGTCCTTGGGTTGGATTGTGTCCCCTCCCAAGTTCAGGTCCTTTCTGGAACTTCAGAATATGAAGTTTGTAAATAGGGTCATTTGCAGATGTAATTAGTTAAGATGAGGTCATACTGGCATAGGGTGGGTGCTTAATCCCATACGGCTGGTGTCTTTATACGAAGAGAAGAGACAGAAGGATAGGCATGGAGAGCACACCATGTGAAAAGGCACAGGAAGTGCCATGTGACAAGGAAGGCAGGGTTGGAGAGATGCATCTGCAAGTGAAGAAAGGCCAAGCATCACCAACAGCCACCGGAAGCCACGAGAAAGGCATGGACGGAGCAGGCTCTCACTCAGAGCCCTCCAGAGGGACACTTTGATTTCGGACATCCAGCCTCCAGAACTGTGAGAGAATGGATTTCTGTTTTTAGCCACGCAGGGGCTGGTGCCTTGTTATAGCAGCCCTAGGGGACGAATGTGCGATATTATAACGCACAGCCGAGGTTGTCAGCCAGAGGCGTGGACCTGTGCTCAATTAGTCATCTATTTGTCATCACACGGAAGCACATTGCCTTAGAAACATTCAGGAGTCTGCTAACCCTCTGAAGAGCGCCTTGGCACTGTCTGAGAGGAAAGGGTCCTTTGCAACTCCATCCTCTGAAAATGGCCAGCTTTGCAAATCAAGGAGAAGCAGCGGGTCTGTTCCCCTGCTAGAAACACGGAACATTCAGTTTGCCCTGCACGGCACGTTCGTAACTGTCTGGGAAAGCATGGCCTCCGTGTCAGTCTGAGCCACATAAGCTTGGGAGACATTGCGTTCCATTGCTCCTCCCCTTTGAAGAATCATAGTGCACATTGTCCCTATGACAATTGTCAACAATGTCAGGGCTCTGGGGAGTCCTGTGGTAAAGAAACCCCTGTGACTTTACTTATCCTGGAATTTCCCAGACCCATCGGACCGTAGAAGGCCCAGCTAATTTTCACATAATGCATATTATCTCAGCGGAATTGGTGCTCTCAAACCTTACTTAGGAAACCCAAATTGAGGCTACACTATCCCTGGTGGGTACATCCTCGCCTAGAGGGAAAACCTGGAGGTAAGTGACATCCTCATTTTGTCACGAGGTGGGACTCAGCACTGGGGCAGCTGCAGGTGATGGTGGGGAGCTCACAGATGTTCACACACGAAGGACAGGTCGCACACGAGGTTGGCTAGGCGTGCCGTGGTGGCTCTCTAGAATAAGAATCGCTTTCCCTGCTGGCATGGGGGCTCTTGGTCAAGTTTTCAACCAGGACGCCGGCGCCTATTCAGTCTGTCATCCTTGCATTCAGTGGACAAATGTAAGCGGGGATGGTGAAGGATGGTTTTTGAAGAGTAGTGTTGTTTGGTCCTCAGAAGGTTGAGGGAGGCCTAACCAGCTGTTGAAGGGTTGGTGGTGGCGTGGGGGTGGTAATATCAGCTGTGCTGCCTCTTCACAGAGGGTAGGATGAGAGAAAATGAAACGGAAGTCCTGTGACTTGGGAGAGAGAACTCCGTGAGTAACACGGCTTCAAAGCGGTGGTGTCAGGACTCAGAAATGGGTCTCAGGCTCTGAATCCTGTGCTCCTTCCACTGCGGGAGGCTGGGAGCACGTAAATCTCAGCTTATGGATTCAGATGTGTAAGGAATGCAGCTGACTTCTTCCATATCTCAATTACTTCAGAACCCCACGGTCATGGAAGCTCAATTTTAGTTCATTTAAGAGTTGCTTTTACCCTTGGGGTCGTACCTAGTTCCAGTGCCAGGGCACCTTATAAATGAACAGAGCAGGGCTGTGGTTTGATGTCCTTTATCTATAGTTGTCCTATCTGGATCTTGCTCACCTGTTCATGAAGGCTATTTCCATCACCATGGCCACTTTAGCTTTGGTGGCTCTGCTTGTGTGCCGGGCGAGGACAAGGGAGGCTCTGGCAGGATGTCTCTGCAGGAGTTACTCTCCGCCAATGACACAGTCACTTTCTTCCTGGTATCTTGCAGCCTCCCTGAGACTCACAAGGAAGCAGGGTGTGGGGCCTTACTCTATTTCCCCTCCAGGGCATCAGCTTTGGGAAACCCAAACTAGGAAGACAACTTTATTCCTTTGTGTTCTACTCTGTCAGATTCTCTCTCTTGAGAAGTGAAATAGAAGAGCCAGGGGTGGAGGGTGGGGGAGAAAACCCCTTCACAGGACCCTGGAAACTACCGGACCAGGGTAGTTTCCTGGGAGGAAACTGGGAGGAAAAACCCATTGCCGAATACTTCAGTGACAGTGTTGCTCCTGCACTCGCTCGCTCACATGGCAGTGGAGGGAGGACGTGGAGGAAGGGCTGGAGGAAGGACGTAAAGTCTCCTTTTTCCCGACTCACATAAATGGACAATTTCTGGGGCTCTGGGACTCTACAGAATGTAAGTGTTGGAGTGGGGCCTGTCACCTTCCAGTTGACCTTCCGGTTCATGGTGATCAACAGCCTTCCCCAGCTAGGATCACCCGCTGTCCTGGTTTGTCCGAGACTGAGGGGTTCCCTGGCCATGGCATTTCCACTGCTGAAATTGGTCGATGGTCACCCTACAAAACCCTTTGATTGTTTTCCTCTGGGACTAAGATTCTGCCCCCTGTGTGGACTGATCCCCAAACTTTTCCAGTCTAGCATGTCTTCTCTCTGGGACATTATGTGGTAGGGACAATTATTCACGTGTCAAGTGCTTGTTAAGAACCAGGCACTTGGTTTCCCAGATGGGTCTAACCTCACACTCCAGAAGGTCATAGGATTCCCCCTACAGGGTAAGTATCATCATTCCAGACCTTGTCTAAGAAGAGCCTTGAAGGCCCCCCCTTTATCACTGCTCGTTATCAGCATCTCATCTGTTTTTACTCAAGTAATCATTAATTTATGCATTTGCTTATACTCATATTAGGGGATAGTCTTCCAATTAACCACTGAAAATGGGGAGGAGATGGGTTTCTCTAGCAGTGGATTAGTTGCCAGTACCAGCAGGAAGCAGGGAGGGAGCTCAGGAAGTACGTATGTGTGCGTGTGTGCATATGCAGGCACACACTTGGATGGGTGGGTGAGTAGGTGTAAGAAGGAGAGAAAGGAAGGTGGGAATGCAGTGGGGAAGACCATCTGTTCCTGGTAGCCAATTTTAACTCTTCCCCCCCTTCCTCGAACGTTTCCATACTTCCCTGGTTACCATTGTCTGAAGACAGATTTTCAGTGTTAGGTATTTCTGACTTACTGCGCCGTCAAAAGCAGAGAGTGACTCCTGCCCCGTTCTGGTCTCTAAGAATAGAAGGAGCTGGGACAACAAAAATTCTATAGTTGGAGGAAACCTGAGTTTTTTACATCTACACATTGACTCTGCATGCTTAGTTTGTATTTATTTACTTTGTAGCTTTGAGAGGATCAGTTAACTTCTCTGATCACCAGCTGCTTTGGAATAAAATGATAGTAAAGGCACAGAGCTGTGGACATCCTGACGTATTTGCAAAATGTGCTCTTGATGATGCGACTGTAGGATCTTCCTTGTACCATTCCTCTGTTCGAGACCTAAAAGAGGGGCTAGGAATTCCCTGCTGCCTATAGAAAAACATTTATACTACTTAGTATGTCAATCCGTGACCTACACAATCTAGATTCTGAAAGCCTGAGCTATTTATCATCTTTTGTCTTATTTAGCCCTCTAGCATATATTAAATTGACGTCAGTTGTCTTTAATGAGTATGTGTCTTACTTTTTAATTTATTTTAAAAATCCTTGACAGATGGACTGCTTTTTACCATTAAAAAAAGAATCCCCACCACCTGGCAACTCTTTTCCATCTAGTAAGTACTCAATAAATATTAAATTAAATTAGGGATGTACAGATCCTTTTTACAAATACGAGTAGCTCATAGATTTTTTAATTTATCCTGAACCTATTCCCAATGTTAGGAGGAACATTCAGTATTTCACCAGTAAGTACAGTGTTAATTGTGGGTTTTTTTATAGATGCCTTTTATCAGAATGAGACAATTTCTTTTATCCTAGTTTGTTGAAAGTTTTTATTAGGAATGAGAGTTGGATTTTGTCAAATGCTTTTTTCTGGACCATCAGTTGAGATGATTATATAATTTTCCCTTTTATTCTGTTAATGTGATGAATTACGTAGATTGATTTTCAACTGTTGAATGAGTCTTATATTTCTGGGATAAAGTGTACTTTGTTAATTTCTATAACTCTTATTATAGATATATCATGAGTGGTATTGGTCTGTAATCTTCTTTTCTTGTAATGTTCCTTTCAGGTTTGGGATCAGGCTTCTGCTGGCTTCATAAAATGAATTGGGATGGATAGATTTAGATTTATAAAAAAGTCATAAGGATGTAACAGAGGATACTCATATACCCTACACCCAGTTCCCCCTAATATTAACAACCTACATTGCTAAGGTACATTTGTCATAACTAATGAACGAATAGTTGTACATTATTACTTTAACAGTGTTTTATTGTGTATGCTATTATAGTTGTCCCAATTTTCCCCTCTTTGCCTCCCTCCACCCAGTCTTCCCACTCCCACAGTCATTCTCCACACCACTGTCCGTGTCCATGGACCATTCCTATACGTTCTTTGACTAACCCTTTATCTTCTTTCAACCAGTTCCCCCCTCCCTTCTTACAGCCATTGGTCTGTTCCATGTTTCTATGCTTCTGGTTCTATTTTGCTCATTAGTTTATTTTGTTCATTTAGATTCCACTTATTACTTTTAACTAATGTCTATTTTTAACCCAAATTTCTTGTTTTTATCTAGTGCCCATTTATTGTTTCAGGATCCCATCTAGAATAGCACATAGCATTTGGTCGTCCTGTCTCCTTAGGCTCTCCCAGACTGTGACCGTTTCTCAGATGTTCCTTTTTCTATTGTTTGTTTTTTATTTTATTGATTTCTGCCTTTAATTTGTTTTTTATTTTATCTTTTTTTGTTTTTTGTTTGATCTTTTTTTAACCTTTGGCACTTTAACGTAATGTGTCTTGGTGTGGGTCTCTTTGGGTTCATCTTGTTTGGGGTTCTCTGTACTTCCTGGACTTGTATGTCTATTGCCTTCACCAAGATAGGGAAGTTTCCCATCGTTATTTTTTAAAATACGTTATCAATTCCTTGCTCTCTTTCTTCTTTTTCTGGTACTCCCATGATGCAAATGTTGGTATGCTTGAATTTGCCCCAGAAGCTTCTTAAATTATCCTAGTTTTTTTTGGATTCCTTTTTTTTTCCTGTTCTGATTGGTTGTTTTCTGCTTTCTTATTTTCCAAATTGTGGACTCAATCCCTTGCTTCATCTACTCTATGGTAGATTCCTTGTAATGTATTCTTCATTTTAGTTACTGCATCCTTCGTTTCTGACTGGTTCTTTTTTTATTTTTTCTATCTCTGCTTTTATGTTTTCTATCCTTTTGTTGAAGTTCTCACTCAGTTCTTTTATTCTTCCCCCAAGTTTATTGAACATCTTTATAACCAGTGTTTTGAATTCTGTATCTGGTAGGTTGCTTGTCTCTGTTTTGTTCAGTTCTTTTTCTGGAATTTTGTTCTGTTCTTTCATTTGGAACATTTTTTTGTCCTCGTTTTGGCAGCCTCCCTATGTTTGTTTCTAGGTATCAGGAAGAGCTGCTATGTTTCCTGGTCTTGGTAGAGTGGCTTTAATGTAGTAGCTGTCCTGTGGGGCTCAGTAGTGCCGCCTCCTGGGTCATCTGAGCTGGGCGCTCCAGGCGCACCCCTGCGTGTGCTGCGTGCACTCTCCTGCTGTAGCTCATCCTTCATTGCTGCTGTCATTTCAATGGGAGGAATTTATCCCCAGGCTGATCAGCTGTGGGGCCTAGCTGTGACCAGGAGGAAGGATCTGCTGTGGAGGGGCCAAACCCCAGCACTCACTTCAGTGGAGCTCTGGTGCCTGCTGAGTCCGCCTTCTGAGTGTGTCGCTTGAAGAGGTGGTTGGGTGGTACGTTGGTGTGGTCTGGAGCTGTCCACGGGGTGTGCTGGCTCTGAGGCCTCCCTGGAGGTATAGGCCAAGGTCAGCCGTCACCTGTGACCTGCCCGGGGCCACCTGGCTTGAGCTATAAAGTGATCTGCAGCTGGTGCTACTTGTGCTGGGCTTGGAGGTGCCTGGGAGAGGCCAAGCTGTGAACCAAGGCCAGCTGCTGCTAGTGCTGGGTTTGGGGCCACTATAATAATATGTATGGGCATGCCGAGGCCATATGCTGTTTATTTGGGGTTTGTGAACCTTTGAGGAATTTTAGGAAAATCCTTAGCATGAACCAAGACAGATGACTTGTATGGAAAAGCCACTGGAAACAGCTTGTGTGGGCCTGAAAGTTGGGTAGACAGAGTCACAGGGATATCACCAGGGTGGGGTGAATAGTGTGAGCCAGGCTGGAGGAGACTCAGGTAGGGCATCCATCTGCCAGCTCTGCTGGGGAGTGCTCAGTCTAGCAACAATGGCCTCTGCTGGCACTTCTGTCTGAGAGAAAGCTGCCTCACCAGCCCTCGCCCTCATGCCAGACAGTTCTTCCCAGTTCCTCCCAGTTCCTCCCAGTGTGTTCAAGGTGCCTTTCAAGCCCTTGCTGCAGTGCTGGAACTCACAGGGAGTGAGTCCCAGTAAGTCTGTGCACAGACCTTTAAGATGAACTTTTAGGGACTCCAGAAGTCCTCTGTCTCACTCAACCCCATCGGTTTTCACAGCCAGAAGTTATAGGGATTTATCTTCTTGGCACTGGAACCCTGGGCTGGGGGGCCTGGTGTGGGGATGGGATCCCTCGCTCCTCAGGGGGGTCCTCTGCAGCCGAGATATCCTTCCTGATGTTTAACTACCTCCTGAGGGTGTGGGACCAGTCCACTCAGTGTCTCTGCCCCTCCTACCAGTCTTAATGTGGCTTCTTCTTTAAATCCCTAGTTGTAGGATTTCCATTCAGCCAGATTTCAGGAGCTTCTGAATGATGGCTATTCCATAGTTTAGTTGTGATTCCGCCTCTACCGCTGCCACTTTCTTGACCAGAAGCTCCCCGTCTTTTTCTATATTTTGGAGTTAAATTGATTTTTTTTTTAGTTTTTTAAAGTAGAAACTTAGATAATTATTTTTATAGCTTTTTATTTTCTAATATAAACATTAAAAATATAATGTCCTTCTAGGCCACTTTACAAATTTTAATTTTTAAATCATTATTCAGTTAGAAATGTTTTCTGATGTCATTTTTGATTTCTTTCTTGACCCCTGGATTATTTAGGAGTATGCTGCTTAATCTTCAAATTAACTTGGGAGGTTTTCTAGCTATTTTTGTCCTTATTTTCTAATTTAAAGTGATCAATGTGTGGTTAAAGAATATATTTTGTGCATTTTAAGTATTTTTTAAAAATTGTTTTATGGGCCCTGGCTGGTGTAGCTCAGTGGACTAAGCACAGGCCTGCCAACCAAAGAATTGCTGGTTCGATTCCCAGTCTTGGCGCACACCTAGGTTGCAGGCCAAGTCCCCAGAAGAAAGTGCAACCACACATTGATGTTTCTCTCCCTCTTCCTCCTTCCCTTCTCCTCTCTCTAAAAATAAATAAATAAAATCTTTAAAAATTTGTTTCATGGTCAAGAATATTGTCTAGCTTGGTGAACGTTCTAGGCACACTTGAAAAGAATGTGTAGTCTGCAGTTATGGGGCGTAGTGTTTTACAAATCAGTAGGGCTAAGTTGGTTTGATACCGTTCTGCTCTTCTGAAGTCTTGTTGAGTTTTATCTATCAATTTACTGACACAGGAGTGTTAAAACCTCCAACCGTGATTGCGGATTTGTCATTTTTCCCTTTAGTTCTGTCAGCTTTGTTTCATAGATTTTGAGGCTCTGTCGTTAGGAGCATATAATTTAGGGTTGTCATGCCTTCTTGGTGAAGTGTCTATGGTTCAGAAATAACTATCTTTATCTCTGATGATATCCCTCGTCTTGAAGTCTGATTTGTCTGATATTAATATAGGCCCATCTGTTTGCGTGACATATGTTTTTCACCCTTTCAACGTTTTACTCTCTGCTTCCCTGTACTTTTACATTTAAAGTGTGTCACTTGTCAATAGTATACAGTTGGGGCTGCAATAGCCATTCTGAGAGTTTCCTTATACCCCTGACTCTCACCCCCAGTATTTCTATTTTTAATATCTTGCATTAATATGGTGATTTGTTATAATTAATGAACCAATATGGATACATTATTAACTGACATTGAGAGTTTACATTAAGATTCATTCTTGTGTTGTCCATTTTGAGTTTTGACAAATGGATCACATGCATTCACCATTACTGTGTCATACTGTGGGGGTGACTTTCCTTGCAAGTTTCCCTGTGTGCCAGGGATGAGAGTAAACATGACTGAGACTTATTGTGATCTGCATGGGGAGGAGAGGTGGCCAGTTTCCCAGGGGAAAAAGGCCTTGAGCAGTGGCCAGTTTCTCAGGGGAAAAAGGTGTTGAGCCCCTTCCTCCAAGGGCTTTTATTGGGTTGTAATACACAGGAATACAGGGCAGCAAGGATCAAACAGTAGATAACAGTTCAAAGAAATCTGAGGGCTTAGTATGAGTCAGAGTTTGTCAGGAAGAGAGTTTTAGGTTTCCTGCTCGAACCCTTAACATATGAATGATAGCACTCTTAGCAGAGCAGATTTCACAGGTTTATCAGGAAGTCTTTGTGATGCCAGACTTTTCCCCAAGACATGCTCTAGCAAGGCAAGGAGCTGCACCCCTCCCCATCAGGTGTTAAGGCTTAAGGGGATTAGAGCCAGAAGGCGCTTTTCCCAGAGAACATGGGGACTCGGGCTTTGTCAGAGCTGGGGAGTGATGGTCCATTGCTCTTTGTTGCAGCCCCCCAAGTCCTTCCATGATGGCTTCCCAAGTGGTCGTGCCTGGCCTAGGTTGCCCCTCCTCTGAGGGGTCTTACCCGTCAAGGTCTTCCAACCATGCTTTGGGGGCAGGGAGGAAACTGAGGCAGCATTTGCTACCAGAGACAAACTTTGTCTCCCTCGGCTCTCATTCCAGAGTCATAGCTCGCTCATTCTTAGCCAGAGGGGGTAGAGAGTTACAATTCCTAAAACCAGGCAGAGTGGTCCACAACATCACACAGTATAGATTCAATAGTTTCACCCCCTAAAATTTCCCTGTGTTCCACCTGTTCATCCTTGTCCTTCTCTCCCTCCCACAAACCCTCACAATCGCTGGTATTTATGTTTTCCTAGTTTCGCCGTTTCCAGAATGCCACACTATTGGGACCACTTAGTTTGTAGCCTTTTCCTACTGCTTTCCCTCAACCTATTCTTAGCAGTATTAAAAATTTTCCATGTCTTTTTGTGGCTTGTTTCTTTTTATCACTGAATAATAGTCCATTATTATTGTTTGACAGTGTGTTTATCTATTTACCTAATGAAGGATGCCTTGGTTGCTCCCAAATTGAAAAAATTATTAATAAAACCACTATAAATATTTTTGTGTTGGCTCTTCTGTGGATGTAAGTTTTCAGCTCCTTTGAGCAAATACCAAGGAGCACAACTGCTGGGTCCCATGGCAGGAGTGTTGTCAGAAACTTGCCAAACTGTTTCCCAGAGTGGCTGGACCATTTTGCATCCCACTCACGGTGAGTGAGGACCTCTTCTATAGAAGTCGATCATATCCAGCTGATTGATGGTGCTGCTCACTTCAATTATGCCCTCACTGATTTTCTGCTTGCTGTACCTGTCAGTTACCAGTTGTGGGATGCTGAAATATCCAACTGGAATAGTGGATTTATCTAATTTTTTTTTAAAGATTTTATTTATTTATATATCTTTAGAGGGGAAGGAGAGACGGAGAGAAACATCAATGTATGGTTGCCTTTTGTGCATCCCCTGCTGGTAGTTAGCCTGCAAGGAACTGGCCTGCAACCCAGGCATGTGCCCTGGCTGGGAATCGAACCGCGATCGTCTGGTTCGCAGGCCCGCGCTCAATCCACTGAGCTACGCCAGCCAGGGCGATTTATCTAATTTTTGTTGTTGTTCTATCAGTTGGATAATTCCAACCCCCTTGCCATATGAGTCTGGTTCTGATGCTTGCTCTGTCTCTTGCGTGTGTTTGCCTTTTAGTGTGTCTTGTAATTTCTTTTGATATCCAGACATGATATACTGGGTTAAAGGAACTGAGGGTAGGGTTTTATAATTATCTGACTAGGTGCCAGGGTGTGCTTGCTGTTTGCTATAGCTGCAGGTGTTGGAGGCCCCTGGTGTCTTTGTTTTTGTCTCCGTTGTTGTCCTTTCCTAGCTATCTCTTCTCCAATAAGGTCCTAGACGTGCAGTTTTTTCAGCTGCATTTCCCTGTTGTCACGCAGGCATCCTACTGATGTGGCGGTAAGGTGTAGGGGGAGGAAAAGTGTTCTACGGTCCTGTAACTAGGCCTCAGATTTTTGGCGAGCATGAACCTGCACAGGTGGTCTTTTCCTCTGTTGCTCACCCCCACACCCACCCCCCAACACACACATGTAGGTGAGGCAGGGTGCCTACAGGGAGGGCTGTAGTTGGGTATCTACATTTCCCCATGTGGAAGATTAGAGCTGACGAAATTGGGGCTTTCTCTTTCCTGTGGCTGGTTAGGCTCT
Source organism: Sturnira hondurensis (assembly GCF_014824575.4). Taxonomy (NCBI): domain Eukaryota; kingdom Metazoa; phylum Chordata; class Mammalia; order Chiroptera; family Phyllostomidae; genus Sturnira; species Sturnira hondurensis. The sequence continues at coordinate 13,587,080 of NW_028081271.1, read as the reverse complement.
GAAAGAATCTCAGTTAGTTAGACTCTTGTAAAACAGTTTGTTGAGAGCAGGCCTTAAGATGAACAGAATGTTCTAAATAGATTTCAAAATAGTCACTTTGAATAGAGATTTGTCTCTGATCTTTTTTTTTTTTGTGAAAACCCAGTAAGTTTCCAGGAGGTAACACTTACAAAAACATGGTGACCCTGTGAGACTGCCCTTCCTTCCCTGGAGTCTCCGTCTGTCAGATTCGTCTGCAATAAGCCTCCAGCAATTTATCAATTCCGTCTTGGGTTTCCTACCCAAGCACTGGCTGCCACAGAGGTTTCTGCTCCCTGCCTTCTGCTTCAGCAAGTTCTGATTCTCTGTATCCACCTGTCTGTTTCTTCCATTTTGAGCGCATCTATTTCCCCTGTAACCTTAATTCTCTGATAAGTGTTGGAAAAATTGTTGCTTTGCAGTTTGTTCAGCGTTTTTCTGTCTTTTTGTACAGATGAGAGTGACAACTTCCAAGCTCCTTACAGGTCAGAACAGTAGTTCCAACTGTTTTTTAAAAAACATTTTTTGCAGAGTTTCTCATTATTTCCAATAGAATGATTAGTTGATGCAAGCTACTACATCATTACTAGAAATCAGTAGCCTCCAGTATTATTTTTAATGATATGATTTTATCATATTAGTGTTTCACTGGTTATCTTAACCAGTGTTTTATTACTGGACATTCTGGTTGGCTCTGTCTTTACTATCATAAATACAGCTCAGTAGCTTTATATATAATGTTCAATTTTTATCATTTTCTAGGAAAAATTTCTTGAAGTTTAATTGCTGGGCCAAAAAATAGGCACATTGTAAAACTTTAGATCTGTTGCTAGTTGCCTTCTAAAAACTTGGACCATTCTACGTTCTCAAAGCAGTGTGTGAGAATGCCTCCTTTCCTACACTTTGGCCAATATGGGTATTATTATATTTTATATTTGCTAATTTGAAGAAACATGCTCTCATATACACATTTTTATTGCTAATGAGGAGGCACATTTTTCTACTTGTGGGTTTTCTTTCTTTTTAGTTCTAAGTCACTTGCTGAAATGCAGTTTTATGTTATTTCTTCAAAACAAGTTCTTCAGTTAGAATTGTTGTTTTAACCAGAGGTTCAGATCGATCACGATTCATTAGTTGGGTTTTATCAGTAAAGGCTTCTCAGTTGGGCTAAGCCATGAGATGCGTGCAAAGGGCAGGCCCAATGGAAAACTTCTGGGGACAGCCCAGCCTGGCTGGTCACGCCGTCTGCCTGTTGAAACTCATGCGCTGTGAAGAGTAGAGAGATGTAATACAGAATGCTGGCAGAAATGGTGAATCTCTGGAGTCAAATGATCAGCCTAGGAAGTTATCTTAAGTTCTTTGCATCCTTCCAGTAATAAGGTTAACACTTCAGAACTGTTGCTGGGGAAGAACCTAGAAAATATTTATTACAAATGGCCTTTTTTTTTTTGCAGACCCATTACTAGCCCTTTTAACATTGAGAGAACAAAGCATTGAAATCTTTGAAACAATTCAGGGACTTCTGAGAGCCAGAACACATAACTTTGTAACACTACACAAAGAACTTACCTGTAGGTGGGCGTAGTTTGGGGAGAGAGAGCTGGCGGTGTAGGGACTGTTAACCCTCGGGTCCATTTTCTGTGTGCTCCAGGGGACCAGCTCACCTGAATCAGTCAGTCTAGGAGGACAACCCGGATAAATGGCCGTGACAAACAACTCATCCTGTCAGATGAATTTAAAAGATGCGTCTTCTGGAAAATAAACAACATTGCAGCCTTGTTGGAATACCTGCGGATGAGGAAGGACTCATCACTGCCTCAAGGGCAGAAGGATGGACAGTTCTGGGAAGCAAGTAAACAGGAAGACATCAGGGATTAAAGGTTTCATGGGCAGAGAAAATTAAGGAACAAGATACTGGGTGACTCTGGAATATGGATGCAGGTCTCCAGGGTGGAATTTCCCCTTTAATTGAATTTAGCAGCTGGATGTAAATCTCTATGTAAGGCTGTAAGGCTCCTGCTCTTTACATCATCAGTCTTCCCCACCCCAGCTCTGGCTCCATCTCCAAATGATGCCGTGGTTCTCCCCACAACTTTTTTTGTGGCAGTACCTTGGCCAAGCCTCAATGTCAGAGAGAAGCTGGAGACTCATTCAAAGTCTCAAAGTCCCTCCCACCCCGAAGGATTACCAAGCACTTCTGATACCCTGCTTCCAGGTTAATAAATGTAATCTCCGACGCTGAGAAGGGCAAAGGCAAGTCACTTGAGGTGATCAAAATTAACTGCATTCCAAGGTGAATATAAATCATTTTGGCATCATGATTCATTTGACATTTAAAGGCTGAGTCAACTGTCTTTGGCTTTGCTCTGAAGATACTGTGATTAAGAGTGAGGCTGCTGGTTGATCAGCCCTTTACTTTGAAAGGTAGTAAAAATCGTGCTAGGGGGCCCTAGACTTGGCAAACTATAAATGAAGATGAGGACATGGAACCCTTTTTTTGTTAGTTTATAAATACTGGATAATTAGGCCTCAGATATTAACAATAATAAAACAACAACCGTGCTAGCTAATATTTATTACATACTTACTCTGAAGCAGTCATTATATGTCCATGTCTTTTGGTTACTGTGGAGGAGGCTGTGATGGTTAACTTCATGTGTCAACCTGCCTGGGCTAAGGGGTGCCCAGAGTGCTGATGAAACACTATTGCTGGGAGGGCCTGGGAGGGTCTGGGAGGGTCTGGGAGGGCCTGGGAGGGCCTGGGAGGGTCTGGGAGGGTTTGGGAGGGCCTGGGAGGGTGTTGGCTCATTGGTTCCCCTGGGGGTTTCTCAGGCATTTGGACTGAATTTGCCTCAGTGGCTTTCCTGGTTCTCCACTTTGCAGAAAACAGATCGAGGGACTTTGTGGCCTCTCAAACTATGTGAGTGAATTTCTGTAATGAATTTCTTCCTTTTTCATTGAGGTACAATTGACACAGACCATTGCATTAGTTTCAGGTACACAGATGAATGATTCACTATTTGTAAAGTGCATTATGTAATGATTACCACAATACATTTGGTAAACATTCACCACCATACAATTTATGTCTTGTGGTGAGAACTTTTAAGATCTAAAGTTTCTTAGCAACTTTCCAATATGCAACTACAGTATTGTTAACTATCATCACCATGATCCCAGGACTTACCTTTTAACTAGAAATGTGTGGCTTTAGACCCCCTTTCTCACATTTAGCCCTCCCCCCAACCTCCTGTCTCTGGCACCCACAAATCTCTTCTATGAGCTCTCTTTGTCTTTTTGCTTGTTTGTTAGTTTGTTTTTGCTTTTTTAGATTCCACATATAATGGAGAACATACAGTGTCTTTTCTCTTTGATTTATTTCACTTACCAAAATACCCTCGAGGTCAATCCATGTGGTCACAAATGTCAAGATTTTACTCTTTTTTAATGGCTGAATAATATTCTAATATGTGTGTCTGTGTGTATAGATTACATTTTTATTCACTCATCTGCTCATGGACACTTAGGTTGTTTTCATATTTTGACTATTGTAGATAACACTGCAGTGAACACTGGGGTGCACCTATCTTTTTGAGTTAGTGTTTTTATTTTCTTCTGAGAAATAACCAGAAGTAGAATTTCTGGATGTATGCTCATTCTATTTTTAATTTCTCAAGGGACATCCACACTGTTTTCCGCAGTGGCTCCCCCAATTTATATTCCTACCAACAGTGCAGGAGGGGTCCCTTTTTCCCACACCCTTGCCGATATTATGCCTTGTTTTTTCGATAATAGCCATTCCAAAATGTATGATGTGATTGCTCAGTGGTTTTGAGCTGAACTTCCTTGGTGATTAGTGATGTTGACATTTTTTCATGTACTTGGCACATAGGTGCGTCTTCTTTGGAAAAATGTCTGTTTAGATCATCTGCCCGTTTTTAAGTTGAATTGTTGGTGGATTTTTTGGCTATTGAGCTGTCTGGGTTCTTTGTATATTTTGGATATTAACCCCTTATCAGATGATTTTCCAATATATTCTACCATTCAGTATGTTATTTTCCCCCTATATTGATGGTTTACTCTGCTGTCCAGACATTGATATTCCAGAGAAATAGAACCAATAGAATTTATGTGTGTGTGTGTGTGTGTGTGTGTGTGTGTGTGTGGCTATATATCTATGGATTAAACTGCAGGTTTTATTTCTCTAGTGAAAGAAAAGACAATCACTTTGGTCATCCTAAGTTCTGCTGGGCCTGGGAGAGAAGTCAGAGAAAGGAGCATGATGGGAGCCTAGGTCTGTAAGTGGCCAATTTTTGAAGACTCTTCACCCTATGGGCCCAGCAGCTCGTGGTCTGGAGCTGCACTATATAGTGGAAATGTTGTGTAAGCCACCAGGGCAAGGCAAGCATATATTTTCATATTTTCTAGTAGACACATTAAGTAAAAGAAAATGTAACAAGTGTAGTTAATTTTAATCAGTACACCTAAATATTATTGTTCGCGCATTTAATCAATACAAAAATTATATATGAGATATTTTTAAAAGATTTTATTTATTTATTTTAGAGAGATGGGGAAGGGAGGGAGAAAGGGAGGGAGTGCAACATCAATGCGTGGTTGCCTCTAGCACACCCCATATTGGGAATATGGCCTGCAACCCAGGCATGTGCCCTGACTGGGAATCGAATCAGTGTCACTTTGGTTCGCAGGCCTGTGCTCAATCCACTGAGCTATACCAGCAAGGGCCTATATATGAGGTATTTTTACATTTCTTTCTCCCAGCCAAGTGTTCTAAATATGGTGTGTATTTTATATTTATAACACAGTTCGGTTTGGACTAGCCCCATTTTGAGTGCTCACTGGCCATGTGTGACCAGAGGCTGTTGGCTTAGGCAGTGCGGATCTAGAAGGTTTCTGGCAAGTTCACGTGCATCTCTCTGTGTCTCATTTGATACTGATTTAACAAACGTTTCCTGAGTGAGTGCTTCGCCTACCACTGTTCTAGGTGTTTGGATACACTGGTTAAGTCCAGATCTTATGTTTTACCACAGAGAGAATGGGACAAAAATCACAAATAAAAATCAGGTAACAAAGAGTGGTATTGATGCGGAGAAAATAAAGCAGGGCAAGGAGGAAGGGAGGGACGAGATGGGAGGCTGCTATTCCTGATGGTCATGACACGCTTTTCTGAAGAAGCGAATCGGGGTGAGAAATGAATATTATGAAGAAGTGGGTTATGTGGCAATGGAAAAGGAAACACAGTCTGGGCTGAAGGGACAGTGTATATAGGCCTGAGGGTGGGGACGAGCTCAGCATTTTGAGAATGAAAAAGTAGACAGGTGAGGTGGGAGAGGAGGGTAGGACCGATTTGGTTATGGTTTTCTAGGTCATGGTACAGAGCTTGGGTTTTATTCTAAGGGCCATGACAGCCAGGATTGGACGTTAAACATGCAGATATGATTGATGGATGCCTTTAAAAGGCCACTCCAGTGCTGTGCAGAGGATGTGGGGGACCACGAGTGGAAAGTGGGAGCATGATCAGGAGGCTGGCTCGTGCTTCCCTCTGTGCAAGAGGGAGCATGGGATGGCTGGGAGAAGGTGAGGGGGGTGCAGGTGCCGAGACTCTCCAGGTGGCACTGTGACCACGGAGCCCACAGGACTCTGAGTGGGCTGTGAGGAACCGGGATTGGGGGTGGCGAGGAGGACTCCAGTGTTTGGGAACTGAGCAGCTGGGGGAATGAGGCTATCGAATGAGATGGGGAAGAACATGGAGACTGGGATTAGGGAAGACACCAAAAGTGTGAGTGATTAGGGAGAGAATTGCTGTAAAAAGCACTAGCTAGGGTTATAGGATTTAAATCCACTGTTTAAAACCCTGAGGATTAGAAGGATGTCATCAACCAACCAGGGCTTACCTATGGCATTTCTTTCTTTTTTTAAAGATTATATTTATTTATCTTTAGAGGGGAAGGGAAGGAGAGAGGAAGAGAAATATCAATGTTTGGTTGCCTCTCATGAGTCCCCTGCTGGGAACCGGCCTGCAACCCAGGCATGTGCCCTGACTGGCAATCGAACCGCGACCTATGGCATTTCTTTACCTCTTCTCTCAATTTTTGTGTTCTCTCATATTTAACTTGTAAATTTCAGTCATCAGTATTTACTAAAATTCTCTTCTTTAAGTACAATCTTTGATTTTATGGCAAAGGACAATAAAATGGTAGACTGAACATGCTCATATTCATATTTTCCTACATATTTAAAATAACTCTGGGTGCCTCCCCAGACCCCGTGCCTTCGGGGTACCCATCCTGACAGAGGAATCTATCTTGTAGATTCGACCCCATTATGCTCTTGCGAATGTCATGGCTGGGGGAACTCTGGCCTAGCCTTCTTCTGTTCGAAATCTTATCACTGAGGGCAGGGCCAGGAATATGACCGGAAATCCCGCATTACTGATGATCAGTAGCGGGGTAGAAATACCGCCGCCAAATAGAGATGTCAAGAATGATTCCATTCAAAAACACATTTTTCAAGGAAGTGAGCCATCTATATCGTAGAGGACCAAAAAAGAAAAAAAGCGTTCTTCCTCGAGGCGCAGGAAGATCAGTTGGCTGACTCACACAGTCTGTCAAAGTGCTGGTCTTTCAGTGGGGTCACTCTTTTAGTCTTCTCGTTGGAATTCAAGGTTTAGGAGGAAAGGCTACTGTTCCTTTCAGATGCTCAGCAAGAGGAACCCTTACTCCTTAAGCTTGTATCAGACGAAAGGAAGGGGCCCTGCTCTTGGGGAGAGTCATGGATCTGAAATTTGAATCGAGGGGCCTGGCTTTGTAGACATGGTCACAGTTCCAGCCTCCAAAAGGTCTGACGACCCAAGAAGAAAGTGAGCTTATGAGGTTAAATCCCTCCGGGGCCACTCTGGGCCTGCTATTAACACGTATCGCACGGGACCAGAGAAACGATAAGAACACTGGCAGCCATGGCAACCGTGCTCCCTGTTTGTTTGTGTGCCAGGTTGTGGAGTGGTCACCTCGTCCCTGTCTTCCAACACGACATCCAGGTAACTCAAGCTTAGAAGATGGGGGATAACACTGGTGGCTAGAGTTTCGAGGACTAATGGAGTTTGTATACACGAAGCACTTACAGAGTCCGGCACATTTTTAGTCCCATACAGTGTTGGTGCTTATTATTCTCGTATAAACAAAGGAGGTCAGAGGAGTTAACCCCGGTTCATCTACAAAGCCCTTTTCTTTGCACTGGACTTCTCTCCTTCTCTGTTGCGTCCAGGTCTTGAGAAGGGGGTGTACAGTAGAAAGCACCAAACCCAGCAGAAACAGCACTGTGCAGCGGAACTCCCTATTCCTGAGGCTGGTGGAGGTTTAATTAATTCCCCAGGGTGAGAGCAAGCAGGGGCTATCCCTTGAGGCCCAGTCTCTCTACCCACCTCTGTGTGGGTTTTGCCTGCCTTGGCAATTTTTAATTTTGACAATCCAACCAGAGGAGGTTTCTGGACAAGTGTTTGGTTTGTTATTCAGTGCTCACGGAGGGGAAGGGCATGTCTTCTGGTTACTAACTAGACCTGATCCTGAGCGGGTCTTCCCTGGAAACGCCCCCAGCTCTTGCCCAGAGGGAGCTGAGCTGCCCATTCGGGCGCAGACCCTTTCTCCGGCTCACGGAACCCACATGCTCTTGACTAATTCACTGATTCTACCTGAGTCTCTTTAGTAACCTGATGGTGTCAAACTAGATTATCGATAAGCTCTCTTGTTGCTCTAAATGGCTGTGATTCTAAGACCAATCAATATTTGGATTAACTTTGCTTTCTGACGGGACTCTGCCAGTCTCAGCAAGGAACTTGTCTGAGGGTCCTACCTTACTGGTCAAACCACAGGTGAGGCCTGGGGCTGGTGGCACATCTCGGGGAAGCACAGTTTTGAAGAGTGCAGAGCAGAGGGCTCTGCCCTGAGTGATGCTGTTCACAGCCACTGACTAACTGCAGCCTTCATTTTCAAAAGTACAGAGGAAGTGTTACAAACAGAACAGGAAGAAAGTGTTACAAACAGAACAGGAAGAAAGTGTGAAGAGATTGGAAAGGACGCGGTTTCCTTGATTCATGAATGGTTTGGGAAGTGGTGGGCAGCCAGGCCATTTCATGTTTTTTTCTTTTAATCGGGAAGTTTTCTTTAAGACAGACTTATTTATTTATTTATTTATTTATCTAGAAAGGGGAAGAGCAGGGAGAAAGAAAGGGAGAGAAGCATCAATGAGTGAGAGAAACATCGATTGGTTGCCTCTTGCACGTGCCTTAAACAGAGAAGGGGCCCGCAACCCAGGCAGGTGCCCTGACCCGGAATTGAACTGGCGACCTTTTTGCTCTGCAGGATGTCTCCTCCAACAAACTGAGCCACACAGGTCAGGGTGCCATTTCATGTTTCAAGCATGAATTAATTTATACTTGTGACTATTACTGAGAATTTTGAGGACAAAAAGCCATAGCCTTTTACAGGTGGATATGAACTCACATATACTAAACGTGAGCATAGTTTACTAAGGAGTCCTAGGACTTTAGATTGACTTTTTGCAAAGAACTGATAGATGAGATAGTCTTGAATGTCTCTGTGGCCGTGACAGCTCCCAAGAGACGGATGTGAATTGTGATCATAGAGGAAGGCCCTAGAGGAAAGCTCGCCCAGATCTTGCCCTGCCCCTTTGAAATGCATAACCATCAAGACACAAGGTTAACTATGGGCCTGTTGTGTTATTGGATATTACATCCAAACTCTATGCCAAACGCCTTCTTGATAAATTCGATAGGACAAATTTTGTTGTTATTGATGTATGGCCCTTCCTTGGTAAAATGAGCAGATCCTGGAACTGGGAGCTTCGGTCTCCTGATCCCTGGGCAGTGAGTTTTGTGAGTTTGCAGGCAGCAGCTAAAAAAAAACGGGGTGAGATGGAATGACCCAGAGGAGGGTTTTGGACCTGAGAGACCGAAATCCTAGGGATGAGAGCTATAAGGGAAGGAAGAAGATTCAACGACTAAAGGCTGGGGAGCAATCAAATATTAAATGGAGATTTGATGGATTTGGTGTGGTGTACAGGACACAAACCCTCCCCTAGCTTCCCTATGGAATCTTCAGCAAACTCTGAGTCACACTCTTGTTGAGATGTGAGTAGATTCTTTCTGGAGAGTGCTAGGCTTGAGGTCCTGCATTGAGGCAAGTAGAGAGGGTCAATGTTGGGATGAGAGGTGGGTTACTGTGGATCAGAGTTGCTGCTCAAGCCAGAGAATCCTGTGTAACACACACATGCACTCTCTCACACACACAGCTGCGTAGACCCTCATGGCGAGGTGTGCGTGTCTTCTGTACTAACATTATCTCCTTAATGCAGGCACACAGCTGTGTAGGTCCCCATAGCCATGCCTTGGTACACGCACTTTATCCTGGTTTTGTCCCATAGTTTTTTACCTTCCTCCCTGTTTTCTCACTTAAAATTCTACACGCCCACTATGCATTTTATAACGTGTTCCCAATCTTTTTTGCATGGAGCTTGTGTAACGAAGTGCACACCATCCAGTTTCAACCATAGTCTGTCATAGCAGACAGGCACTTCCCCCGTCAGCATTGTTACCCAGGCTGCTAAAGTCACGGCGTGTGACTTTCAGCTTCATTGTAACTGGAAAAGGAGCGTGATTAAGCACACACCCACTGACTGGGATAGCCAGGGCTTCCTGCTCTCCTGGCTGCTGGATGTTCCATGTCCAGGCCTGGCTGCACGCCCTACTGCCAGGAGGGGTGCCCTCGCTGCTGATACTGTCTGCTGTCTGAAGCATCCCGAGGTCGAGCCTCCTTAACTTCCAGGAAGTGTAACTCGGGCACCTTGATCAGATAAAAGCTATTTTTTGCTCTGGCTTGGCTAAGCTAGATTCCACCTCAGATTATATTAGAGGAACTGCCATCTTTCTTTTTTCCTTTGTTGCTAAGGAATAGCTTTTCCTCTCAGATTGATTTTCTTCCCTTGAAGAAGCCCCAACCCACACAATGCTTGGTAGTGATTTAAAGTAAGCCAAAGAGCTGCATTTCCTATTAGAAGCATAGCGCTACCTGCTAAGAGTCATTAGGGGTCAGCAAGGTCTGTCTTTTCACTAAACACCCAAGTGCTTTTTTAGAACAAAGGAGACTTCTTCTCTTTGGCAAACACTGATCTACTGCTTAGTTTTTCCAATTAGGGATTGAGCTCCCCCCGACCATGAGCCAGCTAATCAGACTTTTATTAGTCTTGCTATCTCACGCCCAGGGCTTCTAGCTGAATGCAGGCGTCCGGGGAGAGAGGGGGCATACTTTTGCTGGAATCCTGCTTCCCTTTCTGATCTGAGTCAAGGATTGGAGTGGGCTGCTCACCTGCTGTGGAACAAAATGCATTAAGTGCCTGCCCCTCCAGATCTGAGCGCGTGTGTGTGTGTTTCCCAGTACAGGTGGGCAGGTCAGTGCTGGAGAGCTGGGCTGTAGAGCCAGTGGGGGGCAGCTAACTCAGGATGTGAAAGCTTTGCTCACACAGGCTCTCTGTGGGTTGTTTCCCGCCTTCCGCCTCCGCGCAAGGCCTGCGGGTTTCACACCCAGGGCCGCCATCAGCTGGCGTGGCCCCGGGGATCAGAGCCGGCTTGGTTTGGGTACAAAACTAATTCACAAAATGTTATTGTTGCTCAAAGAGTGTGTTTTGTGGAAGCTGGGCTTGGGGAAGCCAGCCTGTTGGTAGAAATACACTTTTTTATTTTATTTTATTTTTTTTGGTGGCAGACATTGCCTGGGACTTACTGAAAGTGCAGACACGGAGGATAGCTTTCCTGACGCCCCATGCTAGGCTGGCCCCCGCCTGTCCAGCCTGTGTTCTTAGCAAGCTCTGCCTGCTTAGATCAAAGCATCCCCATCGCCCCTCTGCTGGGCTGCATGCACTGCGAGGAACAGAGGCCGGTCTTGTCATCCCCACATTCCCTGGCACACAGGAAGCTGTCACTAAAGCCGTGCTGGGTGTTTCACGAAGAGGGGGAGACAACTAGGATATTCAATTTGCTGACTCAAGATGTCGGCAGTGTTTGTCTAATTAAGTGATTTAGAGAGATTCATCCCGATGTGTACATACTTTGTAGTACTTTCGTACAGATCCCACTCTTAACTCACTGCTTCCAAGACTGTCTTTTCCTTCCCCTGGACCTAGAACCTTGGGAACCGTGGGACTTCGGACCTCACTCTAGTTCCCAGGGCTCTGAGCAATCCTAGGAGCGCTGAGCTTCCATCTCGGGGGCCATCGGGGCCCTGGTGGGAGGGAGGGCCTGGGAAATATGCCAGGGTGACTTGAACTGGAATTCGAGATGTGAATTATGCCTTACATGTTGCATGATCTGGTTATCGGTTTGACATCTAAACATGTATGTTTTTCACATTGTTCTATGAGAAATTGTGCTGACTGCCAAAGAATTAAAGCACAAATAGTAATACCTAGAGAGAGCCTGAATCTGTTGGGAAAATACTGATAATTCCAGTTAATTTTTTAAGGCCAGCTAGCTAAGCCTAAGTTTTACAAAGAGAAAAAAATAAATAAAAGCTTTGCTTAACAGGATCCTGAACACAAGAGCGGCACATTATATTGACTCCCTTCAGCTGACGCAGGAAAGAACAACAAAAAAAAGGGAGGTGGTAATGGGTGAATCATCGGCTCTCGGGGGCAGCAATTACGCGGCGCACAGAGTCTGTGAGAAGGGCTCCGCTGTGCAGGGAGCGACGGGCAGGGAACAAAGAACAGGGTGCTTCAATGCACCGGGTTCGTGTCTACGTGGCCAAGTGGGCTGCATGGGACGATCTCCATGAAAGCTCGGCTGATGGAGACCTGGTCCTTTGACGTTTCTTTTTAAAAAGTGAGTTCGGTTATAGAGCAGTTCCCAATTTCACAGAGTCCTGGGTGAAAACCAGGCTCTAAGATGTTTAAAATCTTGATGAGCAGAAACTAAGACAACGACTTAAACGCTGCTGCTAGCCATTTTGGGGACAGCATTGATTTACTTGAGACCAAGACGCTGTTTTCTGAACGCCTCTGAATGGGCCCTCGCGTCAAACCTGGGCCGAAGCAGGCGGCCGCTGTTCGAAGGGAGGATGGGAAGGCGGTCTAATGCAAACGACTCACATGGAGACACAATAATCTGCTTGGTAAAGGTTTCCTCGGGTGTGGTGAAGGGAGATCCGGGCCTCTGTGAGTGCGTGGCTTTTTGGTAGGAGACGCAGGGGGTGAAAAAATGGGACACACTTTTCTCTTTGGGGGTTCGTAGCTCAGCAGGAAGGGACCCCAAGTACGGCTGTTCTGACATCTCCTGGTTGCAGTTCTACACCAAGGATCTGTGCTGTATGTCTCTTCTGTTCGTCCCAAAGCTTTCGGTCAAGCCTCATTGAAGATTTCAATCTGATGTCAGCGATCGCCGTGGGGAGTCGAGGAAAGACTCTCTGTTTATTCACAAGGCCCTGCGCTAAGAAAAGGGCAGCTGAGGTGACTTGCAGTGGGCAGCTGGTGTTTCAGAGCCAGAGAGAAGTTCACTTTGTGGAGCTGGGCAGCTGGTCTTGGGGGCAAGCCACACGGAGACTGACTGGCAGAATGTATGAGAATTCTCGGTGGTAACAGAGGATATCTCCGAAATGCTTGGGAAGGGAGGCTGGACTTTGTGCAGTCAGATGGGGTGGCCATTGAGAGCCAGTGAATTTCATGGTATTCACAGCTACGTGTGACCTTCGCAGGCTGACAGAGTCTGGGACTTCTCAACTGACCAGGACAGTCCCAAGGTTTCTGGTGGTGAGGCTTGGTTCTCTAAGATGACAACTCCATTGTTTTCTCAGTTTTTGAACTTGGTCTGACATTTGCTAGCCTCCAGTTTTGGTCTGGTCTGTTTTGGTGTGTTGAAGCATCTCTCCTGGATCCTATTTACAAATAGATGACTGATAGAATAGAGTGAATTAATTGCACAGCCTGGCAATTAATTAACTTGGTGATACATGGTATATTTGGTGCTTCTTAGCCTTAAGAACGTGCACATAGCTCTAGCATAATGGTGCGACTGTCGACTGCTCCCTGTGGCCTTGTCACCACGCTTATTATTACCTGGCTATTATTCTCCATAGGACATACTTTAGCTTATTTTGCTCCCCTTACTTTTCTAATTTTGACTTTTCGCATTTCGGAAAGGCTTAGCCAGTCGGGGTAATTTGGTCCCTGAGTCTTTCTGGAGAGCAGAGTTCCTGACGTGGAAACTCGTTTCCAGCCACTGCCTCTGCCAGAACCACCGCCTCTGAGCAGGAAGGGGCAATGGCTGCACACGCTGTGTTCACAACACCTAGTGTAAAACAGTGATACCAGAGGGAGCTCACGTCCACTGAAATCTGCTTTATGCTGGGCATTGTGGTGATCTGAAAAGCGTGATTTCGCTTAGTTCTCACCAAACCTCTGTTTGGTTAAGACTATGTTATTATTGGGGGGAAAATGAGGCTAAGGTGATATGGGTTCATTGCCCAAGGACATGCAGGTGATGGTTTGCAGAGCTGGGACTTAGGCCTGGGGCTGCTGAATGCCGGACTTGCAAATGATGGGAAGGCTGTTCGCCTTGAACGAGCACTGATTCTGCATCTGGAAAGTCAGCAGAGGGTGTCAGAAGTCCTACGCTGGCCTCAGAGAGTCAGGCACTGGCGGCAGCACCATTAGTGAGGCTGCGAAGGAAGAGAAGCAGAACTTGCTAAAGCACAGCACTGAGTCAGACACTGGATTTGTGTCACATTAAGATAAAATTATAGTCTGATCCACATCTGAGGGACACAGGATGTGAAAAAAGTCGGAAGCACAGTACAAGTTAAAAAGAGTCACTATTTTTGGCTGGTTTCCTCATATCAATTACTTTCTTCCAGACCCCCCCCCCCCCCGCCATAGCTCCTTTCCCATTCTACTCTGGTCTCTGCCTCATCCCCAGTAACTTTTACTCCACCTCATAAACACGGCACACCCCCAGGGGAGTTAGTGAAGAGGAGGGATTCCGAAGTTCAAGACCATTGTCCAGATTCTTACAGTGAGGCGGAGTGGGGCGTGTTTCAGGCCAACCACATCATCTGCATGTAAAGGCCAAGTCCGCCCTTCACACTGCCAGGTTCAGGGACCTGGGGTTGCAATGTTCTTATGTTACTATTTTTAAATTTTTTTACTTGCAGGAAGTGGAAGATGATTACTACACATCCCCCACATGGGAAGATGAAAATGACTCTGGAACAAGTTGTTTATTAAAACCACATTCATGTTTACCACCTGAACACTCCCTGCAGGAGCCCTGGGGAAGAGACACGCAGGGAAGGGTTCCAGGAATACAAGTAATGGCTGCATTAGCATCTTGGCATCCTGTTGGTTTGTGTGACGCTCGATTTTTTTTAGGGTTCTCTGGGATGTGAATAATGAAGTATGAAAAAGCAGACTCGAGTGGAAATTACTCATATTGATTACACACGCACACACACAAGTACGCACCTCAGTTTAATTCTTGGAAAGCATACCGGTAATGAGTGATATCCGCAACTCTAACTGCCATGTTTGGTCTTCACAGGCTGATTAAATTTCACCTGCCATTGGGAATCCTGCCGAGTCCTGTAATGGCCTCAGTAACTAGGTAGTCTCTCAAAAGCCACGGTCACTGGAGGGTGGAAAATTTGATATCTTCAGGTGCCGGGGTCCTACAGGCCAGATGGGAAGTCATTAAATAAAAACTAAAACAACCTGTGGTTTCGGGAAGTTCTAGTTTGGTTTATTTTTACAAGGCAGAGGTGGCACCTACTATATGAGGACTACATGGGGTGTGTTAATTGTGTAGCTGTTGGCCCCCCCCCACTTACCCATCCCTCCTGTGGACTGGGCAAGACACGGTGGACTCTTCAAGGGCAAGACAGAGTTTTTCCTTTGTATCTCCAACACTTGGAGCTTTACCTGGAACATCAGCCCCTCCATAACCATTTGTTGAACAAATACTGGAAAATAATGAGTGGACTTTTTCTCTCTGTCTCTTCCAAAATTACACAGCACTCGTTGGATTTTTAAAGGGGATGTAGTTCTCTTACCCTGTACCTGCTGTACTTTATCGGTCCAAAGGCACCAAAAGCACTTGGAAGCTATGTTTTGCTGCCAATGGGTCATTTCCAGAATTAGCCTTAGGCTCTGTCCACTTGAAGTAGATGTAACCTTCCTAACAGAGAGAAAGAACTGAATTTGCTTCAGTTGGATTGGGAACAGGGAGAGGAGAATTAACCCATGCAGTGGCAGCCAACTCATTAAAATAAAAGATGGGTTTGCCCCCAGGCTTAGGGCTCTTCAGGAGAAAATTTCTGTGTAGATTCAAGTCACTTGTAGCATTATCTTGAGGCACTTGAATCAACCTTCCCAAGCTTGAGGTGTCACCTTACTGATCCTTTGCCAGCCTTCACTGGAATGTCTTTTGATTATAGACCCATTTTATAGATTTTAGGTAGTAACCCCCCCCTGAAATTGGTCTGAAACACTTCTAGAGAACAAATTTCTAAACTCTTATTGGATTTCTGCTCTGGTTCCTGATATCTGTTTTTTTTTTTAATTATTGAGATACAATTGACATATAACATTGTGTAAGTTTAACATGTATGACATATTGATCTGATACATTTATATATTGTATTGTGATTACCACTGTAGCATCATCAGTTATCACCTTTATCATATGATTATCATGTTTTTGTATGTGTGGGAATAGTTAAGATCTAGTCTCTTAGCAATTGAAAAGTTTATAATACAGTATTGTTCACTATTATCTTTTTTTAATTTTTAATTTTTATTTTGATCCATTACCATTTATCCCCACATACCCTCTTCCACCTCCCCCCTCCCCTCCCCCANTCCCCCCCCCCCCCCCCCCCCCCCCCCCCAGCATCACCAGCTATTGTCTGTGGTTGACACTAATCTTCATGCACTAAGCTCACTGGGACTTACTCGTTTTCTAATTGCAAGTCTGTGCCCTTTAACAGCATCTTTCCAGGTTCCCCACCCCCAGCCACTGCTAACCACCATTCTGCTCTGTTTCTATGGATTTGGCTATTTTTAGATTCCAATATTAAGCAATATCAGGCGGTATTTGTCTTTCTCTGTTTGGCTCTCTCACTTAGCATAATGCCCTCAAGGTCCATCCCTATAGCCACAAATGTCTTTCTTTCTTGTGGCTGAGTACTCTTTCTTTATAGATCGATTGAACAATAGATAGTTTGATAGATAGTTAAATAGATAGGTGATGATAGATAGATAGATAGATACCACATCTTTAGGCATTAAATCATCTCTGTCTTTCATTGATTGTGGAGCCAATCCCAACGGGCTTGCCAAAACCTTACCGTTCCTCTCGTCCCAGATGTCCAGACCCGACTCTGTCCCTCGCTCCACTGTCTGGAGTCCTGCTTCGAAGAAGACAGACTCTCTTGGTTCCCAGAGGTTTGCTGCCCATTTGGTTGCTGGTAGTGGCACTGCCCCGTCTCCAACCACGGGGAGAACTGATTCTTGCTTGTGTGTTGTCCACATTGTCACATCAGCTTGCATGTTGCAGTTGAGTTGGGGGCCACCTTTCAGGCAATAGCCCCAGACTTGAATCAGGCTCACAGGCAGACCCGTGCCATCCTGTCTTGGGAGCGTCAGCCATCTGGCACATGCGTGGTGACACCGGCTCTCCTTGTGAGTTGGAAGAAACCAATGACTAAATGAGAGATTTTGATTACGTGACTATTTCAGTGAGGTCTTTGCCTCCTTTCCCTATCATTTTTCTTGTCACCATGAAGAAGTTATTTTTTTTTTGTTTTTGTTTAATCATTTTGCTAGTCGTTGCAGAGAGGGACAGAAGAATCTACTGTTTAGCTCTAAAATTGCCCAGAAAATGAATGAAAGCCAAGTTGGCCGGTCTTTTCTTGGTAAAGTTTAATTCTTGTATTTTTATCATTGTTATAGATGAATGACCTATTTGAAACAAGAAAGGGTTGGAAGTTCAAGAGACGAGGGAGGGAAATGGGGGGTGGAGGTCACACATGATACCGATACTGAACTTAATTTCCCCAGCAGGAGAGTGGTGGCTGTGGGTGACGTGGACAGAATGAGTTTTAACAGAAAGCGAACAAGTGGAGACACAATTTAGGAGATTGAATTTGGTTTTATTTGTTTTGTGTGCACAATGAGATTGTATGGGAAAAAGAGACATTACCCAGGAAGAATGATAAGGTAATTTATGTCGCTTCCTCCCATCAATTACGTCCTTTGAGCTTGGCATGGAATTGCTTTCCCTTGAGTTACAGTCGTCTCTGCGCTGCCTGTCTCCATAGAAATGACTCTGTAGAGTCATTTCCTAGCTCGCACTGACAGAGATATAATTCATACTGGGCTGCCTTTTGTGGGGGCTTTAAAAAACAAAGCATGAACCATTTCACAGTTACATATTTTTTAATTTGACCAACAAAAGGAAACATACAGTTCTCCTTCCCACTAAATTATAAAGCCAATAGACTAAAGGGGAAAAGGCAAAATCAGGCTTCCAAGCTTTGCTGGAAAAAAAACAACAATGAAAAAACTTGAATTACTTAGACCATAGTTTTCTTATATGACAAATGACAGGACTGAATTCAATCATTCCTAAGTTAAATTTCTACCTTCCAAAGTCTCAGAATCTCTGGGTCTGGGTTTCATTTTTTCTCAGGAATGTGACTGCTGCATGAAAAAAAAGTTTCTCTGGAGGGTTTAAAAATGGAAGTATAATCAACATACAATATTATATTGGTTTTAGGTGTAGAACTTAGTGATTTGACATCTGTGTCCATTGTGAAATGATCACCTCAGTAAGTCTAGTCACCATCTGTCACCACACAAAGTTAATGCACTCTTACTGTGTTCCCCATGTTGTATGTTACATCCCCATGGCATTTATTTTGTATCTGGAAGTTTCTACCTCTTGGTCCCCCTGACCCATTGCCCTCTGGAAACCACCAATCTGTTCTCTGTGACTATGAGGGTTTTTTTTTTGTTTGTTTTTAGATTCCACATGTAAGTAAAGTCACACGGTATTTCTCTTTCTCTGACATGTTTCACTTAGTATAATCTGAAGGCTTTTCTTTAGTTGGTAACTCCTCTATTGAAGTGATCTTCTTCCTCTGTGAGTTCTGGCAGGAGTGACAGAGATGAATATTGGAAGGAAGAGTGCCATTTAAGGAGGGTGTGGATTTAGCAGAGGATCCACCCCCAGACAGCAGGTGGGAGGCAAGAAGGTAACGAGGGGCTCACACTTCTATGTGGCTGAGGATGGGGCCACGGCACGGGCACCAGTGCAATCAAATAATGGGAAAGCACCCCCTCAAAATGGGTGGTGACAGGAACCAGGAGATCCCACGAGCAAGGACAAGGTGCCAAGATTCTGGGAATGACGTGGGTAAGGGAGGTAGTGTGTTGATCTGCCTTCATCACCCCATTTCTGTGTGACCCGACCAGCAGGCGTCTGCCCTGTGGGTGGGCAGGAGATCATTACTGGAAGCAGCTGACTGTGGAGTGCCAGGGGGAGTGGATACCTCGCTTGGCCCAACTGATGTCCCCTGGAGGAAAGAATGTTTTCTGATGTCTTGGGATTGGTTCTGAGCTGCCCAGTTTACTGATTCATGAGCTCATGGTATTGGCTACTCTTTGTCCTTAGGCCCTTCTGTTTAAAAAAAAAAACCTTGCACATTTTCTTCTCTACCAGGGTATTTACACTCTTTAGAGGCATCGGGCACTCTTTTGGGTCCTTTCAAACATATAATAACCGATCATTTGCTTATGAAATTGGGTATGCATTTAATTTACATCTGGCCATGCTTTCTAAGTAATCAGCTGGCAGACTTGGGAATTATGCAGTGAGAAAATCTAATGAGACATGCAAATTATTTTCAGTGATCATAAAATTTTATGGATTATAAATCGAACAATGAAGGAAGTTGATAGAGTGTTGTTTCACTGAGTATTTACCAAATTGTTTTTTTTAAGTGTCCTGGAACTGAATTTTCTGTAGCCGTTGGAGCTTGTCATTGCCCTCGACCGAAGCTCGCCAGGAGCACGGCTGCCCTGGAACCAGATGGGGTCATCGCTGCTTGCAGTGAGGGAGAACACGCACTGTGCAGAACCTTGGGGCACCTCAATAGAGGGTGACAGAAAGGACCTCTTCTAGGATTGGGCCAGTGTTAGGTGATTGGGGACAGCGTTCAAAGAAGTGGGGATTGGTTCTGGGTTGGATGCTATTGGGATGTGGGGTAATTCTGGTTGGGTGCCTTCATAAACCTCATCTAGAAAGAGGGTAGATGAATGGAGGCTAAAAGTGTAATTGGGAGAATAGCAAGAGTCACTCAGTGTAGGGGGATGTTTGATGTTTTCTTCTGGACAATGTTCACATGTTGTTTGTATTGACAGATTGCAGAGTGGTCTTGTTGGGTCTTGATCCATGTTCCCCACCTGAGGGCCTGGTCCAATGTTGGTATTCTGTGAAATTGTGAATGTTCCACAGGAGAGCACCATGGTCTAGCTGATAGCACCAGGTCCGCTGCCAGGCTGGTCCGCTCCCAGTCCGCACCGGGCTGCTCTTCTCTTTTTCAAGCTAAATGTGTTTTCAGATCCCAAACATTTTTGTGGGCCTTTGAAAAGTGTGTAGGGGGCAGGCTGTAGGCACCATGCCAATAGTTCCTACAGGATAAAATGGCTCTGTCTCCACCCCAGGCTTTTCTGAGGCCCTCCCTGTATGGGCTTCCTTCACACACACCTTTCTGTGACCCTCTCCGCGAATGTGCAGGATTCCGGGCACTGACTGCAGAACAGGTGGGAGGTGCAGGGATGTCCTACTGTGTGCTCATCTGGAGGGGTGGGAAGAGTGAGCTGGCTTTCTGTGTGCTGGGGAGAGGTGTGGCCCTGACCCTGGCCTGGTACGTCTGGCAGGGGGCAGAGGTAGGTTAATGGAAGCTGGGATACAGCTAAGCTCTATATAACACTCGGAAAAACTTTTCTGTGTTACTGTCTTTGTTCTGAAAGAACAGAAGTCCAACTTGTTCCTCTATATGTCATAAGGCATGTCAAGAACATTCTTAAAAGCAGGATCCTTGGTTCTGGGTTTTCATCCCCCCTCTTTTTTTATCAGCCATTCAGAAATTCTAGAAACTTTATTGTTTATGCCACTTTTTGTCACTTGTCCCCTCCTCCCCTTTTTATTTTGAGACCTTTTAAGCCTTCAGAACAGTTGGAAGAATGAGCTCAGAGTACTCTTTACCCAGATTCACCAAATGCTAACACATTGTTCCATTTATTCTTTTTCCGCCCAATCATTTGAAAGTAAGTTTTAGACGTGATGGCATTTCACCCCTAAATACTTCAGCATGTTTCTCCCAAGAACAGGGCCAGGTTCTCCTATATAATCACAGTCCTACATGCGTAGGTATGGATGTGTATGTGTGTACAGTATAGAAATCCCTCTTCTGAGCCATTTGAGGATAAGCTGTCAACATGATGCCCCATCACTCGTGAATATTTTAGTGTGTATTTCCTGCAAACAAGAGTGTTCTCACACACCCACAATCTAGTCACCAACATCAAGAAATCAACAGGTTGGTTACAACCTTTTAATACTCAGATTCCATTCAGGTGTCTCTAGTTGGCCCAGTTATGTGCTTTATAACAAAAGGATCTAGTCTAGAATTGGTTGTCGTGTCTATTCATTTCCTTCAGTGTGTGACAGTTCCTCATTCTTTCCTTGGCTTTTGTGACTTTGACACCTTTGAGGTTCCCAGGCAGGTGTTTTTGCAGGGCGTCCCTCAACAGGATTGTCTGATGTGCCCTCCTGATGAGGTGTGGGTAGTGCATCTTGGGCAGAAATATCTCAGAAGTGATGCAAGACTCTTCTCATTGCACACTGTCAGGTGGGGCATAATTTTAATTTATTCCATTATTTACAATATTCACTTTGATACTTTGATTAGATTGGTGTTCATCAGGCTTCTCAAATTTAGGTATATTCTTTCCCCTTTATAATTAATATGTTTTTATTTTTTTGGTGGGGAGATACTTTGAAGCTCTTTAAATATCTTTATCAAATTTCTTCTTTCTCTCTCTCTCCCCCTTTCTTTCTTCCCTCCCTCCCTCCTTTCCTCCTTTCCTTCTTGTTTCCTTCCTTCCTTCCTTCCTTCCTTCCTTCCTTCCTTCCTTCCTTCCTTCCTTCCTTCCTTCCTTCTATATATCAGTATGTACTCATGGATTCTTATTTTATTCAATGGGATATAACCCATTACTATCTTCATTTATTTGATGCACAAATTACTTAGTATTTGGTTCTTCAAGCTGTCTTCTGGATCTGTTCTGATGTGTCTCATGATTCTTTGAGACTTTCCTTTCTTACCTGAAGAACTAGAGATGTTTCTGTATTATTTTACCTGCCCAAGCCTTGGAATCAGCCATTTTCCCAAAGAGCCTTGCCTTTTCTTTCAGTGAAGGATGGCATTTAGACATCAAAAACTGGATGCTGTGTGTGCTAAATGCTCTTGGTGTGTCACTGCTTCCAGGCCCTCTTAGTGATGGCATTAGGAAATAAAAGTATGCATGTATAATACATATATGCACACTATACTTATTTCTATATCTATATGTATTTATGTGCATATTAAAAAACATTGATTTCATACTGTTATCTCCAATTCAACCCAACACCATAAAATTCATTCTGGTATTCTCTCTTTCCGTATCTGTAAGTCCCTTTTCTGACTGTAAGAAACATGGCTCTCATAGTCCTTAGTATATTTTCCTGTTTTATGTGGCCCCCATTGTAACCAATTTGCTCCTGCTATTGCCACCTGCCCCTGTGGGAATGTCCTCTTTGCCCAGATTAGGCTCAAACACCTCATGTTAGGTTGCTCTCCCATGAGGATGCCTCTTGCCTTTGCTTGGGCTGCAACAAGCCCTGAGGTACCTCCTTCCTGTGTGGATGTCCTCAGCCTGCCCAAGCTCTGACTCCCTGCCCCTCCAAGCTGCCCCTTGCCTTGCTCGGGCTTGGATACCTTGTGCCAGTCTGTCTTTCTTACCCCACTTGGGCAAGTCTGACTTACAGAAAGCAGGATGTCTTCCTAGACTGGTTGCTGTAGGAAATGGGTTGGTTTCTTGGGCTGGTTGCCACTGATGGTGGGGCAGAGTTCTGTTTTTATTTATTGTCTGAAAAGTCTTCATTTGTATACTCAATCTATCAGTAAATTGACACCTGATAAGTCTACTCCTCCCCGCCCCCTCTGGATTAGTTGGGGTTCTCCAGAGAAACAGAACTAATAGAATGTGTCTACCTGTAGAAAAAGATTTATAATGAATCGCCCTGCATGATTTGGAGACAGGCAAGTCCGAAATCTGCAGGGGGCTGGCAGGCTGGAGACCAAGGGGAGCTGATGTTTTGGTTCAAGTCTGAAGGCTGCCAGCTGTTGACCCAGAAAGAGCCCATGGTGCAGGTGAAGGCTGAGGTCGTCTGCTAGAGAGTCATCTCTTGCTTATGGGAATCTTTGTGTGTCCTATTCAGGCCTTAACGGAGTGAATGAGGGCCACCCTCCTTACGGAGGCAGTCTAAAGTACTCAAAGTCCACGATTTAAATGTTAATCTGATCTAAAACACCCTTACAGAAATATCCAGACTAATATTTGGCCAAATATCTGGACGCTTCGTGGCCCAAGTTGACACAGAATTAACAATCACGATCCCCCACCAAGTCTCCTGAGAATGTGGGAATCCCAAGGTGGGTTGGGGACCCTTACTTTCTCTCTTGTTTTATGTTTATCGAATGTACCCTTGTTTCATTTTTATCCAACGAAGTGATGTAAAATCTCCAGATGGCCTTTGGCTTCTCAAGATGTGCACGCAGAGCCATCTTTGTATTTGTGGAAGGACTTGTGAGTGCAAATGCCTCCCTTAGGGCCCTCATTCCCACTGGATGTGAGGAGAGGAGCCAAGCTCCTGCAGGCAAAGAAAAGGCTAAGGCATCCAAGTTGAAGGGGCGGCGTAATTACACGTGCTTCTCTCAGGTTTGCTTTCCTTTGAGCCAAACCATCCTATGGTCTCATTCTGTCCCCCTGGGAAGGCTTGAGCTGATTGGGGCTGTGGTGAAGTTGGGTGGTTTGCAAATCTGAGAGGGTCCCTTGGGACCCTTTGACAAGGGACTCTCCCAGTGCCTCTGGGGGATGAAAGTGGGGAGCAAAAAGGCACATTTCTTTCTACCCTGATTCGCTAGAACTGACAGGGCAGAGCAAGCTGGCAGCTCTGGTTGGAGAGTAGGATACTATCTACAGTAAGATCGCCCCATTTAAAAATCATGTTTGAAGTTTCTAACCAGTTTTTATTTTCCTTGTCAGTCAAGAATATAAAATGTAGTCTTTTCAACAGTATTCAATGCAGATTCAAGATGTAATTATTCTTTGTCATGACTGGTATGGCTCAGTTAGTGGGGCATTGTCTCACAAATTGAAAGGTCACCAGTTCTATTCCTGGTCAGGGCACATGCCTGGGTTGCAGGTTCCATCCCTGGGAGCGTGTACAGAAGGCAATAGAACAATGTTTCTTTCCCTCTCTTTCTCCCTCCCTTCCTCTGTCTCTTAAAAAAATGTAATTGTTCTTTGCCCTCTGCTAGTACAATCCAATCTGTACAATCTCAACTGTAAGAAATGTTTTGCTGAATTGAAAGCTGACCCCTTCTTCTTTCATCCTTCCACCCTCCTTTCTCTCCCTCCTCATTTCCTCCCCTTCTCTAATCACTCTCCCTGTCTAAAGGTATTTATTAAGCATTGTCACTGGGGGTATAAAGATGAATGAGGATGAGATCTTGCACTTGAGATGACCATGGCCCAGTAGGGGAGGCAGAAGTAAAAACAAACTTTCGTAACGCATTGTCAGGAACTGAGGCAGGAATTTCAAGGAAGTCATGGGTTGCAGATTCTTGAAAGATGAGTTGGAATGTTCTGGGCACACAGAGGGCTGGATGTGGGGAGAGTGTCTCCAGGAGAGAGGACAACGCGGTAATGGCTAATCCCAAAACAACTCTGCCCCAGGCCGTGGGACTCTTCTACAGCACCCAAGATCTGCCTGATCTAAAGCATTTTTGCTCTCTTTTTCATATTCTCAGACCCCAACCATTTACCTTTTCATGGCTTTACCAACGCTTGAGTTCATGTCCTGCCCTCTGAAACGCTTTTCTGAGGGGTGGCAGCCTCTATTTGGAAGCACGCTGACCCTGGCTTTGTCTAGCGTTCTAGCTTCCGCTTGGGTGTCAGGGCCGGGAGCAAGCCTCTGATGGTTTCTCATGACCCAAAAAGAGCTGCTGCGGGAGCTAGCTCACCGTCTGAGCTTTAAATGAAATATCAAGCAGTGATTCACCATTACTCAGAAGTTTGTTAGTCCATAAATTTAAAGCAACTCCTTTTCCTCTGCTTTTGAACAAACAAAATGGGATGGTGCATGTATATGAGAACCATCAAATGGGATATTAAGCTTGTCCTTGAGCAGGTTTGTTTCCCATTCGCTGGGTGAGGAAATGCATATGCTTTTGTGTACCTGTGGGAACCAGGCACACTGACGCCCTCTGGAAGCAGCGGGAGGGGGAAAACATGACTGCACTGCCAGTCATGTGGGAGGAGGATGAAAACAGCAGATGAAAGTGGTGATTTTAGCCAACAGAAATAGGAAACTGCTGCTGGGTCATCTGCCTGGTACCCAGAACTCGCCTATTAGCTGTCATTCACCCTTATCCAGGAAACCATTTATATCCGCTGAAATCCTTATAAAGTTGGATTTTTGCCCACAGACTCATCACCCTGCTTTTTCTAGTGGGTTAAAGAGAAAAGGGGCTGTGAACTTCTTCTCTTTGTGGGTACGAAGTGCTATTCTCTGTCCTTGGAGAAGTGGATCGGGTCACTCCTAGCTACACGATGGTCATGGACTCCTGTTATCCCAGGGCGGAAGAAACGTTAAGAGGATATCCTGTCTCTTGTCCAGAAGACGCCACTGTCCCCCAAAGCGGGGAAGTTGCAAAATTTCCATTGGACCTGAGCAATTTCCCAAAGAAATCCTCTCCAGGGACCCCATAACCTTCAGGTTTAGAATTTCTCTGTGTGTTTCCTTTGGATGTTCCCAATCTTGATGGTGGCTTAAAGAGGCAAACAGACTGGATGGCCTGGGGTCTGCCTTCAGGATGAACCTTCTACCCTGGGGGGATGGGCAATTTGAGGCAGGTCAGCATGTCGGGTGACCCTGTTTATAATTCCCCTCAGCTCTATCTGCTCTCAGTCTCCCGAGGGTCAGTCTGAATCCTCTTCCTTCTGCTTGGATCATTTGAATCTTGAAATTTTCCTTCTTGAGTAATCTGGCTCAGGGCAAGAAGCACCAGATCTGGGCCAGGAAGGCTGGGTAGGGGCTCTGGGTGTGCTCAGGACCTGCTTCCCTAACAGCCCGATGTCTGGGCCTCAGCTTCTCTCTCTCCCTCCCCTCCCTCTCCCTCTTCCTCTCCTTCTCTCTCTCCCTTCTTTCCTTCCTTCCTTATGGAGTTACTATGAGACTATGAGAAACGCTGAGAACTTTTATAAATGAACCATGAAAGACATTTAAAGACCTACACTGAGAGTTAAAACTCAAGAAGGTCTCCCTTTCCCTCAACTCTATTTGACACAAGAATCTCTTGTGTGCCGCTATTTAATTTTGAGACAAAGTCTTGATGGTGACTTCCCACTTCTTCTCACTGAAGCTTTGTTCACCTTTGTCCACCCCCTCAAAAAACTCTTTCTTTCATATTCGACCTACGTAATCTTTCATCTTCTTCCAGTAGAACGTGGCTGACCTTAAGACATATTTGAGTACTTCGTTGCTTCCTGCTTGTGTTTTTCAAGACTTGTCTTAGATTTTTAGTTTTCTCTCCCACTTAGAAAGTGTGGCTCCAGATTTCAGCTCCATGGAAACCCTTATTCCATTATATTGGCCTTTTCTATTTGGATTCTATTTCACCACTAGCCCACAGGTCCTTGAGGGCAGAGAGAGGTGGGTCATATTTATTTTTATACCTCTGGAGCATGGTACATAGTGAGTACTAATAAATATTTGTTGAAATAAACTAGTCAACTTGAGTGTGATCAAGTACTAACAGCATGTGGGATAGGTAGTGGAAGCGATGTGTGTGGATGCTGCATTAAATAGGGTTACACACATTCTCTTCTGAAAGTCTAATTATTTTGCACACACAAAGGTCTCTTCCTCTGCTGGGACTCTGATACCCTCTGTCTTACCCCCATGGATGATCTCTTAGACCCAGAATGGTACAATTGGGAGGGTCAATGGCCAACTTCGAAGTGACCCCATTACTCATTCTCCCTTTCCTCCTGGGTAATAGTGTTTTCAGCTAATCACTTGTTCTTACAGCCACTCTGGCAGGGGTTGAGGCAGTGTGTCTGAGTTCTGAGTCACAAGTAAAATTTCCTTAAAGAGAAATGGTGTGGCTTCCACTTCTTTCTTCCCCATGCCAGTGGACAAGGGCAAATGTTAGGGGATGGTAAAGCATAACAAAGATACCAGTACCCGAGCCCCCCAGGCCTCACGGAGTAGAGCTATTGCGCACGGCCTTGGCTCTTGTGTGGGATACAGTGTTTCAGGGTGCTTGTCTTGGGTCTGTCTCATCAGCCAGACCTGTTCTTACCTAATGCAGGGACTATGGGGCTGGGTCAGTCTTACCTCTTGCCTTAGAGGTGAGGACACTAAGATCCGTTGGCCAGTCTGTTTCCATAGTGCAATGGTTGGGGTCCCCAAGCCTACAAGTCCAGCTCAGGGTCCAGACTGAGCACTATGTGCTTGAGGGTGAACCTTATGATGGCTTCTCCAGGGAAGGAGGGGAGGAAGGGTCTCTAAAATCTTGCAAATTACAACCCCGGATATATGTGAGCGGGGCTAACTTCATTGCACAATAGCCTCTTTCTTTTGCAGTGTGTGAGCAGGTTGAGGTGGGCATATGGAGTGGAAATACAGGACCTAGCACAGCCATAGAGAGCTCAGCCCCAAATGCCATGTAGTTTTAGAGGAGCCAGGCAGCTGGGAGTATAGGAATGTGGATGACTTACCCATATACAGGCCAGGGATGGGCCTTCAAGAGAAGTGAAGACAGATCATATATGAGAGACCCTAGGAGAAAAATGGGTTTTTGAACAACATTGAAGTGTAGAAGGTAAACAAGCAGAGTTCTTGCTGTTAGAGGGAGGATGAGACTCTCCTAGAAGCCCCCACCAGCGTCTCAGTCTGCAGTGATGGAGATTTTATCAGAAACGCACAGGGACTCTCTCATCTGTTTGCATATCTGGCTGTAACTGTGTCTGAGGACTGACGTTTTCCGCCTCCCAAATCCCATGCAAGTTTCTCTCCTTGGAACACTAATTCAGTATCGTCCAGAGAAGGGGATCTTGAAGAGTATAGTTGCTATTCTTAGAAGAAAAAGGTGGTGGTATAGGGCTGACGACAGATAGGCCAGCACAATCTCCACTCTTCCTCATTGCAGAAAGGCTTACGGGTGGCTTGTAAAGATGTCTAAAATTGGACCAGTTCATATAAATTTAAATCTGAGCAAATGAAGACCCAGAAAGCAGGAAGAGTGAACATGGGGCCAGAAAAAAGGTTAAGCATGTCTGCCCCAACCATCCTACACACTATGGGTAAGACGGACATATTCACCCGAACCTCATCTGTAGAATTCACACTCTTCGAGAGATAAACATTGCTCTGGAGACTGAAACATGTTCTTAGGTTTTCACAGTCAGACAAGAATGTCTCTCATTGGCAAGAAGTCTTACCTTGAGGGATCAAGTAGAGATCGTAACCAAGGGGTGGCTTTTGGAGAGCAGCAATTGGCTGTGCTGAGAAGCACATCATGAGAGTCGAAAATGATGCTCATTCACCTCCTGTTATGAACTGACTTGTGTTTTTCCCCAAGTTTGATTGAAGTCTGAACCCCCACTGCCTAGAATGTGGCTGTGTTTGAAGATAGGGTCTTTAAATAGGTAATTAAGTTTAAAAATGAGGCCATTAGTTAGGGCCTTGATCCAAGATGACTGGTGTCCTTATAAGAAGAGGACATCATGACATAGACAAAGAAAGACCATGTGAGGGCACAGGGAGAAAACAGCCATCTGCAAGCCAAGGAGAGAGACCTCAGGAGAAAAACAACAACCCTGACAACACTTTGATCTCAGGCTTCCAGCCTCCAGAACTGTGAGAAAATAAATTTCTGTTGCTTAAGCCATCAAGTCCAGGTATTTTGTTATAGCAGCCTGGAGCAAGCTCATATACCCCATATCTGAAGTGGGCATCATTTATTGAGATGGGGCTGGTGCCAGGCAGTCATTGGGGAGACATTGTCTTTAGTTTCTAATTTGACAAATGTTTGCATAGAACAATTCAGGCTTCCGTGCAAGGCCTACAGGAATATGAACAGGCAAAAGAAAAAGTCCCAGGCCTCCTGGAGCTTAACCAGGCCAGACAACTCCAGGGAGAAGCAGAAAGTGTAGATAAAGGGAAGTGCTGTGGGAACAAAGATGAGGAAGTAGGGGAGCCAATACAGGAAGGTTTCTGAGGGTGGCCATTGTCTGACTTGGATCTGAAAGGAGAATAGAACAAAGGCTTTCTGCGTGTGTGTGTGCGTGGTATGAATGTTTGTGGTTTGTGTGCAATGAGGTTGATGTGTGTGTGTGTGTTGTGTGTGTGTGTTTATGGGGCAGTGAGAATCTGTAGGGATAAACCTCTGAATGTCTCAGGGACCACCCTCCAGACAGGTGCCATGGGCAGGTGGAATGGAGAGTTTGGCTGGACTGCCAGTGCTTGTGGTTGGGTGGGGGTCAGTGGAGGATCAGGAATTAGTACTTGTTTTAAGTTTAGTGTCTAAATGCTGTATTGCTTTGGGTGATAAGATTATGTTCTCTGGGTCTTGAAACGAGTGAAGGTGGGAACAGGGAAACTGGCAGGAGCAGCTTTGAGGCATTTGTCCTGTCCTCATGGCGGAAACCTCCCCCACCCCCACCCCAGTGACTGGGAATTCCTTTCAATCTCTCTTGCTAAGACTGAGTGATGAACAAAAGCATCTGGCTGGGAATTAACGGGCTATGCTGGGATAAGAAGGCACAAGTACACGGCAGCTGGGAACCTCTTTAAGCAACTCAGGTGGCTGTGTGCTCATTGAGGGCTGTGTGGGTGGGTGCTTGTTTGTGTGGGCACCTGGCTGTGTGGGCAGATGGTTGTGTGAGTGCCTGGCTGTGTGAGCACTTGGCTGTTCGGCCACTGGCTGAGGGCTGGCCTGAAACTAGGCTAGCCCTTCTTTTTCATAAGTCCAGGTCAGGCCAAGGCAGCAGGCAAGCACAGGTGTTTGAAGTCCAAGTGTCCAGCCCACTCCAGGCTGCTGGCCTTCAGGGCCTCTTCCCTGAGTCTCACTCCTCCTGGCCCTGCTACCAACTCTCCCTCTGACCAAATGCCTCTAGTGATCAGACACCAGCTTAGAAATTGGTGAGTGGAGATGGCTGAAGACATGGCTGAGGTGGATTTTGCTTGGCTGCAGTGCCTTTGGGGAAAAAGAGAGCAAAGACAACTCTACCTGCATCCAACAGCCCTTCATTGGTGCTAGTCCTGGACATATCTCTTGTCGGTTCAACGAACGAGTCTGAAACATCCCGGCAGGGTGGGCAGAGCACTGGGGAGAGCAGCGGGGAGGGGTGACTGGTGCAGCAGAGGCCTGGCGGAGGTTTCTGCCCCTCGTCACTGTGCCCCAGAGAAGAGGTGGGGGCTCTCATCTTGCCTACCCTCCTGACACCTGTGCAGTCTGGGTTGGTCACTCCATCTGAGGATGGACAAGACACCTTCTTGACAGGAAAACAAAGGGCTGGAGAGTCTCTCTGAGGCTCCTCCCAGCTCAACTCTGAGGAATTTGGGTCTATGACTTGTACTCACTTTTCTTTTAAGCAACTGACTCTGACTTCACTCTCATTTGGCTTCCAAGGGATGGCAGGTATTATTCAGAACGGAAAAAGCCACCATTCTTTTCTTATGGGGAATGAGAAGGGGTCTGAGTGTATGGCAACAAGAATGGGAGGGGGGGAAGAGAGGACAGAGAATGAGGGGAGGAGAGAGGAGATGTGGGAAAGGGCAAGGGAGAGGAGAGGAGGGGAGGGGAGAGGAGGAGAAAGAAGAGAGAGCAGGAGGAAAGAGAGCAGAAGAAAAAGCATCCATTATTCCTAACGGGCCTTGTCTGGGTTGAGCCATTTGATGGATGAGCCCTGGGCTGATCAAAATGAGGTGTGTCGGTCTCTATCAATTTTCTCTGATCTGAGAACACTGTTTGCCGATATGTGCCATGGGTCCAGAGAGACACCAAAGAGAGAACTCAGACATCTTTGTTCAAGTTCATTCCCAAAGCTAGAGGAACAGCTGGGAGTCCATCCCAGCTCAGCCCCGCGACCTGTGGCATTGTCTCAATGGGAGTGACGGCTTCTATTTATTGAGCATTGACAACAAGCCAGACCCTGTCTTCAGCTCCTTAACAAGTATTATTGCCTCACTTAGTGCTTACAGCAACCCTATAAGGTAGGTACAATTATTATCCCTATTTTAGACCTGGCTTGGGCAAGTAATTTATCTTGAAGTCCCTTAGCTAGTAAGACGTGACACCTGGGTCCAGGCTTGTCTGACCTCAGAGCTCACGGTACTATACGATACACTATGGGCTCCCTAAACAGGAGTCTTTTTCTCCTCAGGGCCCAGCCCAAGCCTGACACAGCCCAAGGGCTCAATGAATGAATGAATGAATGAATGAATGATGGAAGGGCAGTGAAGTCAATGATTGTAAGGCTGGTAAGAAAATTTAAGTCCTGTCTCAAGAGTTGAATTTCCCTAACAGGCTTCCAAGACAAGCTCTAAACAGAGAGCAGGTCTGTCTCTCAGCAATGTTCCTTCATCAGTGAAATGTTTTATTTTCGTCACCACAAAGGGCCCTGGCTGATACAAGCTTCCTCTGGGACTGAGCTCAGCATCCTGAAGTTTTTGAGAAGAACCAACCTTGAGACTCCTCGGGCCACCATGGTCCTCTTTCTAGCCCACTCTCACTGTGACCTGCACCCCTGAGACATTTTCAAGCACGTCCTACAGACACACATTTTGGAAGGAAGCGTGTTACAGAGTGTAGGGCCCGACCGCGCACTTGGCATGGCCCCAAGAACACTCTACAGAGTCAGAAAGAAGATTTCCCACAGGCTCCATGAAATGCTCGTTTCAAAAGATTGTCATTCTTGTCTGTTTACCACATAGCTCTTCATAATAGACGCTTCTTTCCTAGAATTTTTCTATTTTCCCCAGCATCGTGTGTTTCGGTAATTGGCTTACAAGAATAGTTCTATAACATAAATCAACAATGAGAAACAAATGACCCCTGCCTGCATCCGTCCATTGCTTTTTCATCTCTAATGATATTTTCTGTACGATGACTAACCCGGTCTGACGTCATTTATCAATTGATCTCCACGACGTGCCTTAGAAAACTCGTTCCGCCGGCCGCAGCGTGCGGCGTTCCACGTGCCCCACGTTGCTTTAGAAAACCTGTCAGTGCGGCAGAAATATCGAAAGCCGGGACTTTTTGCTGAGAAGATTAGAACCCGAGCTAATTACCGTATTAATCATGAGGCGAAACAGCAGTGCTTATGTCACAGCCACCGTAAAATAAGTGCTTTTATGGCAAATGTAGTTAAGAAGAAATGACAGATTTTATTTATAGAACTCAGCAGTAAAAAAACAACAACAACAAAGGGAATCATGCATACAGCAATTTTCATTCTTTAGTTAAATGTTCATTAAATATGTAGCGCTCAAAGCCGTTTGTAACTAATCCCCTAGTGGGGCTCTGTCTTAGGAAAATTATTTTAAAATGCAGATTAAAGCTTACATTTGCCTTTATTAAAAATATATATATAGTGAGTCAACTTTTCATCTCCTGAGAGGAAGGAGAGAAAGGTGCAAACACACCAAAGCCCAGGGGGATCTCGTCGCTGGAACCGGGGGGCGATGGTCACGGTTGGGGATCAGGTGGAACCAGAATTTGGAGCCTACCCTCCAGGCAGAAGCCCCAGCACAACCCCTCCCCGAAGGCAGGGAAACCACAGGGACCAAGGCCGTCGTTGAGGGTGGTGTTTGCATTTTTATCCTGAAAGCACAACTTAGATCTTACTATCGTGTTCCCTTAAAGTCACTATTGTCTGAGTAAAAGAAGGTAATCTTGAGTTTCTACAAGTAAGTTCGGCTTTCACACACCTAGCAATTCAACATATCAACAAAAGAGAGCTTGGATCAGTCAACATTTTACTTTCCATCACTGATTAGAGCTGTGTGTGTGTGTGTGTGAGCTGGAAGGATGAAAATTGACATTTGTTGAGTGCTTCACACAGACTCACTTAATGCTGAAAACAGCTCTGTGTTTCAGACAGCAGTATCCCCCATTTACACGAAAAAACCGAGGCTCAGTACTCTCTCTGTTAGAGTAACGAGTCGAGTGGCAAATCTGGAAATTCTGATGTAGAACTGCCAGATTCCAAAACCGTGGCTTTGCCCTACGCGGGGATATTGGCAACCAGCACTAAACAAAATGATTGAATGCTGAGCCTAGACAGTTTCACAAGTGGGACAGGGAGGTACGTATTCTTACTCCCATTTTTGGAGGTGGACACTCAAAGGTGGTACGTTGCCCAAGGTTACATAGTTAGTGAAGGAACTCAACCCAAATCCCTTTACAGGAGTCAAAGGCCATTGCTACATGGTCTCAGGAACCTCTTCCCACCACATAGCTACTAGTTCTAGGGACATTCTCTTTGTATTAAATCCCTCTTGGCCAGAAGTTAAATTCATTTCCCCTTTGTTCCCCTCCCTACAGCCCCTCCACTCCTCCAGACCGTCCCCACACCATTGCCTGTGTCCGTGATGTCCATGCGTCCTGCATGTATGTTCCGTGGCTGCTCTGTTCCCTGTGCTGTACGTGACATCCCTACTGCCTATTCTGTAACTACCAGTTGTATGAAGTTAAATTCATTTTATTTTGCTTTGTTTTTGGTAATCAATACAAAAACCTCAATACCAGCTTTTAGGTGATCTTATCTACATAACATCAATTTTTCAAATCATCCTAAAGCAAATGAATTCTAAACTTGTGATGTTTTCTCTTTGTGGAGACGGCATTATTCCTTACTTCTGATCATCCAGAATTAACACAGAGACACCAGACAAAAGAACAGCTTCATAAAACAGAACATACCACCTTTTATGTCATAGCTGGGGCTGTGTTCATTTGAAACAGACAGTAGGAATGAAGGGTTCAGTTGTGGTAAGTATCTGGCATTGAGAGGTACCTCTGTGTGTCCCGGCCAGGCCTAGTGACCTGGGGAAGAGGCCTGAGAAGTTCCTCTCAGGGAAGATAATGGAAGTTCTGACCAGCAGGTGGCCTTAGGGTCTGGTGACACATGGTAGGGATTGGGTCCTGGAGGAGAAGGACTTCAGGCAGGGAGAGAGGCAGAGTGGTCAAGACAGAAACTCAACCATTAACACTGGGTACAACGTAGAGCAGAGAGAACAATCACCAGAACACACATTCAAGCAGGGATTGGCTTTAATCCCACTCACACTCCTGAGCCATTTGGGTCCTTAAGTTCCTTTTCAGACATGACAGGTCCCAGGGCTTGAGCTAAATCTAAACCCAATTTTATTTTGCCAAATGAAAACACAGGGTCCTTGTTCAAAAAACTGGAAAAGAGTGCCCTAAGAGTACTAAAATATAAAATTCTTTCTTTTCTTCTTGGTTTCTCTATTAGCTGACTTTTTGTTTGCTGTTTAATGTCACATGCCCTTGGGCACGAGGTGCTTGCAAGGTCAGTAAAAACCCTCCCACAAAGCTGGGGACACTATTACTTGGCAGCGAGCCCTACCAGCTTCCAGGATCCCCTTCCACCAGCCACCACAGGGTCATGAAAACCAATCCCCTCTTCTCCTGGTACCATAGTTCCAAATCCCTGAGGACTGATGTCCCCAGATGGCAGCCCCTATGCTGGGAAGTATTTAGTACCTGGATTAGAGGGAAGCAAGAGGCTCACACCTGCCCCATTGTTTGTTGCCGGGTTGCAGACGGCTGCCACCATGCTCAGCCCTGAGACACAAACCTGAACTTCCTAGTGTTCCACCCAGCTCATGCCTAGGCTCCCACTGGGAGCAGAGGTTGATAACACAGAGTGAGGGCCAGTCCACTCCTGTTTCCCAGCCTGTGGCTCGTTGTCACTGTAGGTAGAGGACCGCAGGGTCGGAGAGGCTGGTGTGGGGTCCGGGCCTCTGGAGGCAGCTCTGAACCCCTCCCAGAGAGGCAGGGAGGTGGAGGCAGGCGGGCCCAGTGCTCCGGTCGAGGCTCCAAGTGCCCGCGCATGCTCCATTTCCCCATCGGACTTCAATTACACAGCAGAGATAAAAGCTGAAATCAAGAATTTCAAGGCTGTGATCTTAGAGCACTAAGCCCTGAGCCTGGGGTCCTGGCAACTGCGCTGGCCACCTGCCCATGCAGCTGGCCCTGATCTGAGGTGGGGCCCCAGGGCCCCAGCCCTGGTGATCGAAACGATAGGACTGAAACGCCAGCCAGGCCATAGCACTTTGAGTTTTGAAAACATTTCTATTTGATTGTGCCTTTCTAAGTGTTCCAAGGCCTTTTGATAATCTGGCGAGTCACCTTTGTCCAGGTTTTCTGTCTCTATTGCCACTAGTGTGTCCCTATTCAGTTATTCGACTAGGATGATGTTAATACCTCCGGTCCTTAGTTTCCGCTGTCGCTTTAGCTCCCACATTCTGTATGTTCTACTCAGAAGTTTTTGGAGCCTCAGACTGTATATTGAGATGAATGGCATCCTTTGGGGTAGCTGTCCCTGTCCATCAGCCTGTCTGTCCCCGCCCTGGGTTTAAAGAAAAGGAGCTGCCAGTGTTGCCAAATTCCTCACTTGCCATCCGTGGAACTGCTTTTGAAATGATGTTTCAGCAAAGTGAGTCCCCGGTGCCTCGTTATTGACCCATAGGGAGGGAGAAAATGGCCTTGGCCCACCTCTTGTTAGGAATTAACCTGTTGTTCCAGTAAGCAGCGGATGCTTCAAGGAGCTATGAAAGACATCCAGGACTCTGGGCACACCTGACCCAGAGAGGTGTGGCTGACAGTGTGTCTCCAGGGGGCAGCCAAGGAGCAGAGTGTCTGCTGCTCCGTGGCGTGTGACCACCAGCCAGCCACTCTCCCTCTCTGGCCCCAGTTTCCTCAACTTTAAAATAAAAAGGCTTGGACTAGGTCCTCGCCGGGGCTCCTCTGGCTCAAAAATTTTAGACTGTGTTAATCTACAACTTGCATCTCCTCAACTGGCCTCCAGTGAAGGGTTCCGGGGACCCTAGTCTTCCATTGTCTTTCAGCTTCATTCCTCAGAGTAGCTCAGAGCACATTTTCTTATGCTTATTTCTTTTTAAAAAAATTTAACTTTTGGCCCTGGCTGGTGTAGCTCAGTGGATTGACTGTGGGCCTGCAAACCAGAGGATCATGGTGTGATTCCCAGTCAGGGCACATGCCTGGGTTGCAGGCCAGTTCCCAGCAGGGGACACAGGAGAGGGAACTGTACATTGATATTTCTCTCCCTCTCTCCTTCCCTTCCCCTCTAAAGATAAATAAATAAAATCTTAAAAAAAATAACCTTGGTTGTATTTTTCTTCCTTACCATTTAGTCCCCTTATAACCAAGTCCCCCAGCAATCGTGAGCACATTTCTTTGAGGGTTAGGAAGAAGACTGATAGGAGGCTTCAGTGCCTCATGCCCTTCCCCAGTGGGAAGGTCCGGCATGTGGGAAACCCAAGGGCTGCCAGTGCGACCTCCTTGCCTGCAGCAAGAAATCATCTGCTAGGTCGCATCATCGGAAATGCCTGTGAGTGAGAAACGGACCCGGTGGCTCAGAGCCTGCCCACGACGCCCAGCCAGGGGCAGCCTTCCGAGGAAACCAGCCCCCTGTTTCTTGCCCCTGTTTCAGGCAAGGTCGCTCTGCAGATCCTGCTGAGTTCATTACTGGAACAACACAAAGAAGCCAGCAGTTAATTATATACTGAAGAAGCTCCTTTCGCATCAGCCTCTGCTCGGCTCTCTTTTTCATGCCCTTTGAAAAGACGTAATCATCCATTATAGTCATCACCAGCTTTGTTACGTTTTGTGCCTCTAATTGGCACTTTTCTTTTAGACAATGAGGTACATCGGAAAATGCGCTCATTGAGGAGCCGACGGCCTGGCGTTCTACTTCTGGGTCTATTAATATTTCAACGTGTAACCCCAAGCAAGCCCCTGTACCTCTTCAGGGCTCAGCTGTCCAATCAAACAAGAGGTTGGAGTAGACCTCCTTAAGCTCTGCTTCTGTCAGATCTTCTGTTATTTTCTCCCATGACATGCCCAGCCGTGTGCTGGTTGGCACAGGAGACTTGGAAGAGTAGCATGTGCCCCAGGTGTGGCTCTGAGATGGCTCCGGGGTCGGCGAGGCCGGAGGCCTCTGTGCACACTCTGCAAACAGGAGTCTCCCTGTGCACACTCTGATGTACTTCCCAGACAGGGTTCCCTGGGAGTGGTTGCTTTACCAGCTGGAACAAGAGTGAAGAGGCTATCCTGACAAGAGCAGAGGGTCTCGGGATGGAAGCAGGAAGCTGAAAGGAAGGGAGAAGTCAGACTAACAGGGATTCAAAATGAAGGCAAGGGAGCTTAAACTTCATCAGCTGTAAGGGACCAAGGTAAAAATGTGATTAGTGGAATTATAGCACGAAACAGACTCCTTAGAGGCAGTGTCAGTTAGGGGTGCATGGGCTGTGCCAACCACAGTGGCCGAAGCACATTAGGGCAGATTTTTTTCTATTTAACAAGAGGTCAGCCTGGCTGGTGCGGCTCAGTGGACTGAGCACCAGCCTGTGAACCAAAGAGTTGCCAGTTCGATTCCAAGTCAGTGCACCTGACTGGGTTGTGGGCCAGGTCCCCAGTAGGGGGTGTGACAGAGGCAACCACCCATGAATGTTTCTCTCCCTCCCTTTCTTCCTCCCTTCCACTCTCTCTGAAAATAAATAAATAAAATCTTTTAAAAAAGATGTCAGAAGGTGGCAGGCACAGGTGTTGGTTTAGCAGGTAGGTGATGTCAGGGTTATTTCTGCGATTCTCTGGCTCTTTCCTCATGGTTGCAATATAGCTGCTGTGGCTCCTGTTCATGTTTGCATGTAAAGCCCAAAGAGACTGAATATGGGAAGGGTTGTAGCAGTTGAGTCTGTCCCTTTTACCACACAAAAAACTTTCCAATCAATTCCCAAGCCTATCCCTCTCCCCCAAAGAAGATAAAACCAGATTTTTGTTTCTGTCTAAAGAAGCACAGTTTAACCACACAACTCTCCTAGCTGCGAGGAGGTTGTTTCCTAGCCTCTAGAGAAGCCATATCCAACCCCACTTTTCTCTGCAGCCTCCTACTATACCTTGTGCATTGATCTGGGGGGAGAATTATTTTGTAGTGAACTCTGAACAACTCAGGAAACTCCTCAGCTTCGTATCTTAAGTATTTGGCACCTAGCTGGGTTCACAGTGATACTTCATTCAAGACCAGGAGAGTGGATTGAGCTGGGCCAGCGAGCTCCTCCTCTACGACTTTTCTCAACTAACCAAATGTCTGATGTGTTGGCCAGAATTTGTCTTCTTGTTCTGGCCCTATTCCAACATGTTTCATAGCAGCCATTAAAATACATCTCACGTTTGTACTTATAAAATGCTATTGTCTTAATCCATTTATTATCACCCATTTGAAGCTCGCGCCCTGAAGGGTCGTTTTACAGGAGCTGTTGCATCTACCTGCTGTTGTTGAGGTTCCCGTGACAGATACAGTCGCTCAACCGGGGGCCAGACAGCCTCCATCAACGGCAGGTGACTGCAGTGGCCTTTGGTCTTTCCTTCGTGACTGCAGTAAAAGCCGTGGTTGGTCAAATAACTTCCTTCGCTTTACGCCACCCCCCCTTTTCCTGTCGCTTTTCCCTCTTTACCTCTACAAGTTTCTGGGATGTGAAACGAGTCATTCTACTGACCATGACTGGAGGCTGAATTCTTTCCTATAAATTTAGAATTCTATAATCTGGTGGCAAAACTCACTGCTGATGTAATTCTTACTCCTCCTCCCTTTCTTGGACTGGAAGAGTAGCCTTTTTTATTGTAGAGTTATGATGAGGTCTTGTGTTCAGCAGTTGCTTTGTCTAGATGCTGGCGGACCTCTTACAGCCTTGATGTTCGCCAGTAGTCAGTGTGTTACACATTTTCTTCATCTGTGAGCTGAATCTTTCCTCCTGATTATTTTCTTATCGCTCCAGCCGTAAAACACACATTTCCTTATGCCGAGAGCCCTACGGATTGTCGTCACAGTGTGCAAAGATTATTCACACGTTCTAATATGCAAATTAATCTCACCGGGATATGGAAGTGGCCTCTGCAGAGTTGTGCTCATTAAGGAACACTTTAACCTCATATGCTTTCTGAAATTGACGGCTCAAATATGGGAACTGCCCGGCTGCTGGTGTCTCCATGCTGGGAGTGTCAGCAGACACTGTGCAGTTGTGGGCTGCTGAGGGCCAGCTTGCGAAAAGATGAAATTTACCCTTCTGAGATTCAGTTGTCTACAGAACAGATTCTACGCTCCAGCCCTTGCCTGTGGATGCCCTGGTGGGCTGTCACGGGAGCCCCCTACGGTAGTGAATGGGGTGATTGGAAATGGCAGGTGAGGAAGGAAGAGTGCGGGGGAGAGACACAGCTCCCCACACATTCCTGCAGATTCTCTCTCCCTAGAGGCTGGTTACATTCCTGCCTAGCAACGAAGTATTCTGACACATAACCCCAGCACAGAATTCCAAGTTCCTTTGTGCTCGGGGAACAATGATTTGGGGTAGCTAGATTGATCACAGTTGATCCGCAGCATGGACAGCTCCATGTCTCTCAATGGATTGAGGAAACACAGTTTCATGAATGGGACTTCGTTTGTCTGACGCATGGAGCTGAGTTGTCAGGAGGTGCAGAGGGCAGGCTGGAACACCTGCCTGCCTGGCAGTCTCCTGATGTGTGTTTCTGTGTTGTTTTGCTCTAGCGGGGCTTTGGGTGGGGATTCTGGTGGGGAGGGGGTCCTGCCTGGACCACACAGGCACAGACAAAGCTTGGTGGCTCTCCCTCTTAATGGAACTGTCTTACAGATGTCAAACCATCCTTATGCAAATAGCCCAGAGCCTGCCTGTTTCAACCCCTGAGTGGTGGTGTCTTATTCTGATGGTCAGAACTGGATGTTCACATCTGTATAAAATAGTTTCTGATGCACGTTGAGAACGATGCATGGCACCATTAAAGTGGATTGTAAGGGTGGATTTTGATCTCCTCCCCCCAGAATTGTTATATCTTTTTTTTTTGAACTGGGGAGGGTGGAAGAGAGAGCCACGCTTCTCATACAATTAGTCCTTTGTTGGGCAATTTGTTAATGGGCTACTCTGAAGTCCAATAAGGGTCATTTAATGTGCCCTGGACTTGTTTCTTGTAAACAGTGCCATGTTGGACTCTCTCATTAGGCCGTCCACGCCAGTCACGGTGACCTGCGCTTAGTAGGACTTGCTACTCATTGTGTCTCTCCACTGTTCCTAGGACTGCAAAAGCGTGGATACGAGTATAGTGAATTCAGAGAGAAAAGGGGGTAAGGAGGAGAAAACGAATGTTTATTGAGCCCCTGTCATGTGCGAGGCATCACACCGTCCCCTTAGTTAATCTGCCTGCAGGAAGGGGGGGGGGTGGATTCCACACCCGCTGTGCCACTGAAGACACGGCATTTCGTGTGGACCCACAATGGTCCTCGTTAGAGACAGAGCCGGGTGTGCTTGAGCAAACCCGCACACTGTGCATAACCCCATGCTGCCTACAAAAGGAAACAGTTCTATTATTTGGTTCATTTGTATATACTAACTTATATATGTAAGTTGCTATATCTTAGACAATGACATTTCATTGGCATAGTTTATAAATTACATTCCACAAATACTTAAAAAAATCTAAATACTCAAATTTGAAAATTTATCAGTGGTCCTTGGCTTCTGAGGTTCTCGGATTTTTAGCTTGTTCCACTCCCTAATCTCCACCCTAAGGTGGGTGGACACCCCAGGCTTTGTACAAACCTGTACCTGCTTCCTCAGAGGAATAGGTGTGAGAACACACTCCCTGGATTCACATAGTGGTGGTTGTTAAGGGTAGTGGAAGAGGGGATGGGAGTAAGATACGCCCACTCTTTCAGGGGTAGAGTGCCAACACAAGAAACTTCCAAACCTGTACAGAATTCTTATAAGAGTTTGTTTGACCCAAACTGATGACAATTGCCAGGAAGCAAGATCTCAAATGCTCAGCAGAATAACCATTTTGCAGCTTCTTTTATGCATTTGAAATTAAGGAGGAGACGTAAGGAAGACTGGAGAAAGCGAGGCGGGGATTGGATTCTAGAACTGTTAACTCGATTATGGGCTCTCTTGAAGGTGGTTACCACTTATTTCAAAGGTGTGTTAACCTAGACACACCGAACAATGGGCCAGGCTACTCAAGTGTTGCCCTAGCTGGGTGGCTCCGTCGTTGGTTGGATGTCATCTGTGCACCAAAATATTGTGGGTTCTATCCCCGGTCAGGGCATATGGGGGAGGGAACCAGTCAATGTTTCTCTCTCACATTTATGTCTCTCCCCTCCCTGCCACCCTGGTAAAATCAGTCAATCAATAAATATATCCTAGGGTGAGGATTTTAAAAAGTTGTTATATTCCTAGGGGGTGACTATTCATCATGACCTGCCCAGTTAGGAATTTAGGCTCAGATCGCCCTGTGAGGTTAATTTCCATAGCACCTCCTTTTTTTTCCTTTTCTTTTTCTGTGCACAGGACTACGTGTTCGTGTTCGGGTGGGGAAGGGTTAGGTGGCGCCTGTGCTCTTCGTTGCTTCCCTCCCCAGACTGTGGTTACTCTCTCAGAGGCTTAGGCTCCCCTGGCCCCCCCTCCCCACTCCCTCTGGGGCACGTGCTCGTTCAGCCTGGCTCGCCCTGACCCCTGCACAGTACAGGAGACTACACCTCAGTCAAGTTACCTCACTGACTCTCAGTCGCCACTATCTGATGCAATCGGCGATTAATTAGGCACCCACAGCCTTCAACCTGTAACACATCTGTATTCTCCTCAGTCCATGTGTGTGTCCTCCACAAAGTCCCCTCTGAGCCAGAGTCCACTAGGAAGGTAGTGGACTCTTGGTGCAGCCGAGTTGGACTGTCAGAGAGGCGTGGGGTAAATAAATGCTATGAACGTGAGCTTGATGCTGCTGGAGGGAGCCGAGGGCGTGGTGCCCCTATGGCCAGGCTGACGTCGTTAATAACAGCAGCTGAGTGAGAAGTGTAACGGTGTCCGTGCGCAGCGATGGGGGTGGGGGAGGGGAATCTGAAATACACCTTTGGGGGAAAAGAAACCACAGGCATGGAGTCAAACGTGGTTTGACCTCTACTTTCTCGCAGCTGGCCCTGACGACAGCAGAAGTGGAGTCCCTGCAGTCGAAACAGGCTGGCTCGCTCTTTTCTTTATGACCATGGCCACTCCGCTTTTTCTAAAAAAAAAAAAAAAAAAAAAAGAGATGCAGCTCCCAGGCCTCACGCTTTTCACCTGGACTTTGGTGAGTGACGCTAGTCCGAGAGCGGGTTGTCAGGCCAGTGCTCAGAAGAAGAGCAATGAATGAGAGCGAGGAAGCAGGGGTGGGGGCGGCTGCAGCCCACATCTTGACTGTTCGGCATCTGCGAGTTTCTGAGGACGTGGGCGGGAGGCAGGCTTATCTCTGACGGGAGGTCAGGGCTCAGGGCAAGCTGCACTGTGTCCTCAGAATATTTGCACTTAGCTGGAATCTGGAGAGAATGAGCCAGCTTATCCAGGAAAAGGAGTAGCTGGAGTGAAGCTGTCACAAAGGCCACATGCTGCCAGGAAATGAGTGTGGAGAGAGGAGGTGGGAATTTCTTGCCTAAGAGCCAGCTCCGGGCACCGCCCCCCCACCGTGTTGCCTTGGCAACAGTGATGGAGGTAGAATTTATAGGCACATTCCCATGTGAGTACCTGAGGTCTTTTAAAATAACTGCTGCCTCCTGTTTCCACCTGCCGCTTCCCTAAGTCACTACACAGGCTCTGGGAGGTGCGTCCCACAGTTTGAACCTGGGCACAGGTGCTGGAAATGCAGGGTGAGATTTAGGGGCTGGGGAGCGGCTTTTACAATGTTTTGCTCTGGTTCCTAGAATGTCTGTCAATTCAAGGGCTTGCATGGGGAAGTAACACTTTAAAATGTAACCGTTGGAATCTCCCTCGTTTACTCTAAAGCATTACCAATCTGAAGAACCTCTAACTAGCCCTGCCAAGTGCAAGGGAATCAGAAGTCAGACAAAGTGGTGCCCACTCTGCCCTGCTTAGTGGTCCCACTTTGGTGGATTACATGACAATTTCCCTGATGCTGATTTCCTCCTGCTAGATGCCGGGCTGTGGAGAGCTCTTCCAGACTCAGCATTCTGAGCTTCCCAGTTGGGCTTCTCCTCGGCCAGTCAGGCCCAGTTTAAGAGCACAGCACCTGTATCACTTCCCGTTGCCAAGAACTTACAGAACCAAGCCAAGCAAGCTGCCTTGTCAACGCCAGAGAACAGGAGTTGAGAGCCAGGATTCAAACCAGATTTGGTGCCAAAAATCAGAATAAACTGAACCAAGTGCTCAGCTCCCAAATTACATTTCTAAACAACTGAACTTAGAAACCCAAAACCAAATGTGTATTTTTTTTTAAATAAAGCAAGCTACTTTTTTGAGCTAGTTAGAAAGAACTGATTCTTTATATTTTGGAAAAGTATTTCATTTGAACACCAAAATATCTTCTGGACTGAATGAAACAGATATTTCCATCAGTTTGGGTCGCTGGTTAAAAACAGACAAGTGAGCAAGCAAAAGCATACAGATTGAAAAAGCTCTCTGACATTAGAATGAGATTTTGTTTGGAAAAAAATCTGATAAAAGGAGTTTTTAGTACATTTTAGTCACGCAAGCCTTTTATAATTAATAGGGAAAATATCAGTGACCTACACGATCCAAATCACCATGGATCCACTGTGATTCACCTTTTGGTCATTGGGCCACAGTTTCCAGTCACTTTCATAGCTCTTTCTTCTCTGCTCGCGCCATTGTGTTTGGAGGGTTAGGTACCACCAACTATGTAGCAAATGCATGGATGGAGAATAAGCAGGTTTTTCTGAGGAACGTGGTTGTCCAAAACTCAGATGGGCTTTTGCTCAGGAAGCTGATCCCAGAGACTTAAGGGGCAGCAGGGGGTCTAGCCAGGGACTCCAG
The DNA here is from genome assembly GCF_014824575.4 of Sturnira hondurensis. Classification (NCBI taxonomy): domain Eukaryota; kingdom Metazoa; phylum Chordata; class Mammalia; order Chiroptera; family Phyllostomidae; genus Sturnira; species Sturnira hondurensis. The sequence continues at coordinate 13,543,489 of NW_028081271.1, read as the reverse complement.
TGTGTGTGGTCTGGAGCTCTCGGGCTGACACAATCTGGGATATTTCGCCAACAAAACGAAATTGATGACTGGACCTCTCGCTAAGTGGTAACACGAGGGCCATGCTGTCGGAAGGGGGTAAATCGCTGCAGAGACAAATGACATCGGCTCACAGGCGGTGAGAGACAAATACCATATGATCTCACCTTTAACAGGAACCTAAACAACAAAACACACAAGCAAAATATAACCAAAGACACTGAAATCGAGAACAGGCTGACAGTTACTAGAGGGGAGAAAAGAGGGAATCTCTGGGGAATTTCAGGGAAAAGGGGGAAGGGTTTGCAGGAACAAGTATAAAGGGCACATGGACAAAAACAAGGTGGGGTGGGAACGGGAGGGAGCTGGGGAGGGTGGGGGGAGTGGGCTGGGATGGGAGTAAAAGACAGAAAACTGTACTTGAACAACAATTAAAATAAAATTTAAAAAATTACATTGGCTCAGTGCTGAGCAGGCTGATTTGTTGGTGTGGTGCTTCTGAATGTCAGGGACTCTTCTGTGACCGGAGTCTTCTTGTTCAAATGTTTCTTTTGGCTATCATCTTCTTTTCTCCTCTCCAGTCTGTCCCTGGTAAGGGCATCTGATCTTGGGACTTGGTAAACTCCTTCACTGGGGGGGGGGGGGGGGGGGGGGGGGGGGGNTGGGGGGGGGGGGGGGCTGTAAATATCACCTGCTCTTTTCTGTCTTACGACAGTGCCTGGCTAAGAGGATGGCATGTAGCCTTGATGAGAAGAAAAGTGACTATAATTGTCGCACTTGGTCTCCCTCTCCCTAGGAAGCCTGCTGTGACCAACCCCAAGTTTGAGTAGGAACCCTTCTGCCATTATACCTTGTCCTTTCCCCAGCATATCACCCAATGCAGGCAACTCCTGACTCCTCTGTCTTCCCCACTAGCTGGACCCCTGAAAGAGGGACAGCTGAGAGCTAGGTGTGGCTTGTCACCTCCGGTTCAGGGTCTTGCGTGGGGTGTGACAGAGAGAAGGTTCTCTCGCAGGATTTCAGCTCTTTGGAGAGCTTCCCCATGAGGTTGCCATACTTTGAGTAGTGGGGTTTCTTGTTATTTCCATTTTAAAGATGTCAACCTTCCCATGTTTAGTAAGAGCAGCTTTCTGACTCCTTGAACCTGCTGCCCAAGTTAAGTAGCACAGAAAGAATTTGATGGGTCTGTCACCTGATCGTACACTGCCTTCATTACCTGGAAAAAGCTGTTCGTGGATGCACTGGAAAAGCGCCCCTCGCTGTGGCCGGTGTGCGTGGGACTGCCAGGGCATCCCCTGCCAGGGCGTGTGTCTGCAGGAGGTGGAAGGAAAGGTGCTGGGAGGGAAGCCTCCCATAGGCTTTTGTCGAGGGTGGCATGCGCAGGTTAGCCTCTCAGCTGCTGTGCCTTGTCTGAGATCCCGAATCTGGGTGCTCTGTGGGCTTTTATCTCAATGAAGCACTCGAGAATGTTCTGGGTGCTTAATTACAGAGCGGTGAGTGTTGTCAAGGCAACCTCCTCTTGATTCATTCATGGAATGGAAGCTGAAGTGTATTAGGAAGAACCAGAAACAGTGGTTGAATGGGAACTACCCGCAGCTAGGCAGGTTAGGAAAACTGTGCAAGCCAGAAAGGGAAACAGAAAGGGAAACAATGATGAGATGATACAGGGGTGGAAAAAAGTAAGTGTGCAGTTGTTTGTAGGGGAAAATAATGCAATAATTGACAAATACTACAAGAATAAGCTCTGTTTTGCATACTCACCAGTGTAAACCTACTTTCGCTCACCCTTCTACACAACCAGACATTGTTTGTGTCATCCTTTTCTTGTATAGGTTTGACCTGAAGAAACAGTTTGGCTAAGAGAGTATTTTAACGTCCCACAAATTGCCATTGTCGCTATGACAGTTTGCAGAAAGCACTCTGTGTAAATCTCTTCTCTGTGTAAAATCTTCGACATGTAAGGGCTGACACTTCCCATGGCCCCTGCTGGGTGCAGCACCCAGTGCAGTTTGTGCCTGTGTTTTACTTGCTTAGTCACTCAGCCATTCTTCGAATGGATAGTTATTGAGTGTCTACTGTGTGCCTGGCTCTGCGTCCACATGAAGCTTGTGTTTACCAGTATTTGCTGTTGGGTGCTGCTCCGGCATCATTGTCACAAGCACAGGTCGGGAGGATGATAATAAAGAACCCTTGTCAGGGAGACAGCTTCCCAAGAGGGAAGCTTGTGAGGCCTCTGTGACTCTTCTCCCAACAGCCCAACAGACACCAAGCCCCGTTATTCCTCCCCTGGTAGGTATGAAACACACCTCACACTACTGCCCCTCTGTCCCCTCAGAATTCCTGCCTTGGGCAAGGTGTTTATCAGCTGTGGACAGATTGTTGCACGAGCCTTCTAATGGGTCTTCCTGGTTCCCCACTCTGTCCCTCCTGGTTTATCCTGTATAGTCCTGACCAACACATTGTCCTTAAACACTATGTCCCCGAGAACCCACAGTAGCTCAAATCCCAACCACTCAGCTTGACATTCAAAGTCCACCCTGTATCTGGCTCCAGTGAGCACATCTGCCTTTCTTCCCCTTCTCCAGTTGCCGTTCCTGACAGGTTCATTTCCTTGTGTCCTGAATGCACCTCTCAGATGGTGACCATGTAGTCCAGCCTGCTCAGGATGCCCTCTGCTACCCCTTTACCCACCTACATCGCTGGCCCTGTGCCCCCCGCACCCACCCCCGAAGCTGCAGGTGAGCCTCCAGCTTATGGCTGAGACTGCTAGTTATTTTCCAATATTCATTCTCTCTCGTTCCACAGCCACAGACATTGAGCTGGGAACATGGCTGCCCAGAGCAAAGCCCACGTGCCCCAGTCTCCCCTGTAGCAGGGCTCGGCCAAACAAGCAAGTTTATTCCTGAGCAAGTTTGTGGGATCTGTGGATCCTGTTCTTAAAGAAAGGGCATGCTCTGCTCAGCCATGTGTTTGGCTGGGTGGTGGATGGAGCGTGAGCTCTTTAGACTGGGTAGATGTACACCAACATGGCGGATCCACAAGGAGTCTCAGTCCCCAACAGCATGTAGCCGTCCTCTGAGCTCCACGTCCTATCAGCCCTGGAGGCTTACTCTCAAACACGTGGGAGAAATAACTTCCGCCTCATATACACAGCCTCCGAGAAGACATCCTGGCCCTTCTCTTCTTCAAACTCACCATGACCACAAAGTCTGGCGCACATTTGTTTCACTTTGTTTCCTTACCTGGACACAGGTTGGCACAGCTGAAAGGACGTTAAGCCAGAAGTTAGAAGACCCGGGTTCCCTCCTTTCCTGATTTGTAGTGTGTACGTGGGTGCACTTACTCTCCTGGGCCCTCCGGGTTCTCTGCAGTTGAAGAGGAAGAAACATATCTCCTGTGAGACAGGAGATGTGAACATATTTTGTAAACCACAAAATAATGTATGACGCTCAGAGAGTTGCCTGGTTCTGCTCGAATATCGATTTCCATGCTGTGGACACAGTGGTGACTCTAGGTGCTGGTGGCACTGATGGCCAGTTTCACCAGGGATGTCCATGGTCAGCTGACCACTTATCCCCAGTGTCGACAGTAAGAGTGGCCTCCTAGGAGATTCCTAATTATTCAAATAACTATGGGATACTTCATAGTAGGAATAAATTCTTAACAATTCACAGACACCTTGGCAATGTGGAACATGCTATCTCAGCATCTGCCCTATGGATAGGGGATCAAATTAGGGACCCGTGATACACCATGTAAATTTCTTTGTGTGAGTTGCTGACCTGATATTGTAGAGCACTGTATATGGATATGCGGATATGAAAGGTGGATTTATGGAGATAACACACATGTGCATGCCTGCCTATAATTTGCCAAGTACCTCAAACATTTCTCCTGTACAGAAAAGCAAATGTCCCCCTAGGTTGTACCTACCTAAGGGTTAAGATGAGTATTTTTCCTTCAGACCCCTCCCCAGCAGTTCTCTCTAGTGAACTAGGATTTTTTTTGAAAAGAGATTTTATTTATTTAATTTTAGAAGGGAAGGGAGGAAGAAAGAGAGGGAGAGAAACATCAATGTGTGGTTGCCTTTAGCACGCCCTCTACTGGGGACCTGGCCTGAAACCCAGGTGTGTTCCCTGACTGGGAATCGAACCAGTAACCCCTTGCTTTGCAGGCCACCACTCAATCCACTGAGCCACACCAGCCAGGGCTGAACTAGGATTTTTTATTGGCCTTTCACAATAATTAGAAATTTAATTAACCTCCCTACTTTCTCATTACCTTTCCCTGTGCCTGTTTCTGAGTCCAGAGCTGTTTCAGAGCCTTCCCTTCCCAATGATAAAGTACTGTTTATGCTTAATTTAGCCTGGCACAGCAGTAAAGGAAGCAACTCTGCTGCTAACAGCTTCCAACGACTCCCTGCTGACCACTGAGTTAAGTAGGAGCTCCTTAGCCTGGCATTTGGGCTTTCCACAGACTGGCCCCAGGACACTCCTCTAATCTCTCTACTCTTCCACACTTGAACTTTATGACTCGATGTTTCTCAGCAGGCCCTTGCCTTCCTGCCTTGGGGTCTTTGCTTCTGCTGCTCCCTCTGCCTGAACACTTGCCACCACGTCGTACGCCTGCCCCTGGCGAATCCACCCACTTTCCTGCTGGCTATGTCCCCATCCCAGTCACCAGGGGTTGTGATCTTGTCCCTTCTGACCTTGCATCAACATTTAGACCTTTTTTATAATCCTACCTTGATAGTTATTGTACATTTACCATATTCTCACTCTGGCTTATAGACGTTTCAGAAGGATGAAATATTTCACCTGTTCTCATTCCCTTTAGCTCTTAAAACAGCACCTTAATAACAACCATCATTTCTGAGTTTTTATTTTGTGCTAGAAGCCTTACATAAACCCATTTCTAGTGTTCACCAGGTGAGAATAGGAAGTGAGTCTCAGATGAAGGGATTCCCCCAAATTCACAACCAGGAAAACTTACTTAGGGTTGGGCTGTGTGAGGGCCTGAGCACACTGACACCACACTCGGTGAGAACAGGTAACTGTTGTTACTACTGACTGTGCTTGTGAGAAAGCCGGCCACCATTTCCCATGGAGAATGAATGATGGCAACTGTGATGTTTTTTACCTGTCTCCCATGGGGGTTATATTTTGCCAAGCAGTCCCCTATCACCCTCCACTTGGGACCTGCTCACCTAATACAATGTCCCAGAGTTTTGGGGGCTCTGCTCACCCCATTGGTCATCTTGCCCCAGTTTTTTTGGCTTATTTATGCCTGGAAATTGGGGCCTTTTCCTGGAGCTTCCTTAACACTCTAGGATGACTTCTTTGCTCTCTACGCTGGGAGAGAAGATGCTTACTGACGCAATCTAGCACCCTGTGGTCATGACCCCCTTGAAAAGCTGCCGGAAAGGAGGAGGAAGAGGGTTGAGCTCCTCTCAGGGCCACTTGCCCAGGGGATGCCTGCACGTGTGAATGAGCAAGGGAAGAGAACAGTGAAGCACACACAGGCTGGCTCGCCCCATGACCAGAGGAGGGGCCAGGATGTGTGGGGCTGTGGAGGTGCCAAGAGAGAGGGGATGATGTACAAGCCTGGTTGATTGACAGCAAGGTACATTTCCTTGCTCCATGCCATCCTCTCTTTCTAAGTAAAAATGTGCCTTCTCTGCACCAAGAGCAATCGAGAAATAGGTCTCTCACCACCCATTCATCTACGTCCCCCACCTTTGGGAAATGAAATGGGACCACAGTGGACCTTGGATGCTGCCAGTGACCCCAAATAAGCCTTTGGCATCTTTGTGTTTTCCAAATTATCCAGTGGCTGGTGAATCACTGAGTGCTGGTTGTAATCCAGCTGCTAGGCAGGCCTGGCTTCAAGGTCAAGGACTCACGCAGTGGCTGGTCGTGATAATCTCAGGAACCATCCAAGGCTGATGCAGAACCAGTGAGAACTTCGCCTTGTGAGTCAACCCTAGGTTGGATTTAGCCCAGCAGCTTCCTGGAGGATGGGGCTGGAAACCAGTCATCACGAAGCCTGATGTCAGTGCTGCCTTCACCGTCCTGCTCACCTGCTCTTCCCTCCTCTCATTCTTCCCTCGTTCTTCTATGGCCCTTCTTCCTTTGTGTGTTCTATTTCCATTTCTCCTTAGCTCAGTCTCCCATCTCTCCATGTACTCCATGCTTCGATTCTACTGACGCTCAGCACCACTCTTTTCTCCTGTTACCGTCTCCTCACCTGCATTTCAGTCCTCTGGGGGCCTCCTCATTCCCCACGCAGTGTGCTGTGCCTCGGTTGGACCTATAGGACACTAACAGAGAAAGTGTGGTCTTTGCCTGGAAGGAACTACAAACTGGTGGATAAAAAAAGTGTTAATATGAAACATGGAAATTAAAGCCAGTAGAAACTCTACGTGTTTTTTCTCCATCTACTTTTCTTGCACTATCTTAGGATCCAAATATGTTTTCCCAGCCAAATATGGGCAAGAAAGTCTTTGGTATTCTGCGGCTTCATTTCCTGATACCGTGGGTGGACACTCTGTTACCAGCAAGGTTGGTCTCAAATTTCCATCTTTATTTTCTTCTACATTAAAAGAAATATATTTGTAGTAGCAATATGTGATCCTCATAGAAAGTCTCGAAAATGTAGGAAAGTTTTTTAAAAAAGTAAAAATCATTCATAATTCCATGTCATGGAGATAACCACCATTAACATTTTCATAGACTGTTTTTCTTCTAGGAGTTCCACTCTCATGATTGGGGTTTCACTATGCATGCAATTTTGCATTCTGCTTTCTCCACTTAATGTTGGGAGCAATTTCTCATGTCATGAAAATAATATTTGCCAACATCATATACTAAACTGCAGGCATGCTATGATTCACTTAACTTTCTCCCATTGCTTAGGTTGTTTTTACATTTGTAGCACTATGAATAACACTAGAAGGAAATTTTGGCACATAATCCCTTGCCTCAAATACTAATTTCTTCTTTGAAAAGATTCCTAGAAGGGAAATTACTGAACCACAAATGTGAACTTTAAAGATATTTGATTGCTTTTCCCCAAAGCTGAATCTCTACATGCCTCTACCTGCGGTGGAGGAGCAGACCCGTGCCAGCAAAAGATAATTCTGACTAACAGCACGATTATAATTCTTTAAAAAATTGCCTGATTTGGAAGGAGAAAGCATAGCCTTCTGCAATATTAATTCCTAATCCTTTAATTACGAAGGCAGGTCACCTGTGTTCTTTCCTGAACAATCTAGATTTTTAATCTTTTATTAAATTTCACTTGCGCTTTCATTTATAAAATGGAAATTAATATTTATTTTATTAAATAATACAGTTTTATTATTTACATATTTTTGTTTTGAAATTTAAATGCGTTTGCTTACCCATGTGTACATTTGTGAATAATTATTCAGCTCCTCGTCTGTGCCAGGAACCGCCCTGGCTGGACTCTGGGAACGTGCAGTGACTGACACAGAGAGAGAGGACGGGGAGGTACTGATGGGGGCTGTGTAGGAAACTAGAGCACTGCTTTGCTAAGTTCCAAAAGAATACCCCTCGATATATTTTTAAAAGATTTTATAATATTTAAATAAATATTTAATATTTATTTTAAAATAAATAAATAATATTTCTTTTTAAAGAGAGGGCAAGGGAGGAAGAGAGGGAGAGAAACATCAATGCGTAGTTGCCTCTCTAGTGCCCCCTACTGGGAACCTGAACTGCAACCCAGGCATGTGCCCTGGCTGGGAATCGAACCAGTGACACTTTGGTTCACAGGCCAGTGCTCATTCCGCTGAGCCACACGAGCCAGGGTTTGATATTTTCATTATAACTGGCATCTTTAAAATATTCAACTTTCCTTTTCTAGAAGGTAATTTGAGGATGACCAATTTCCTGGGAAGATTTAGAGACCAAGATTTTAACTTGAAAGTTTGTGTGACAAGGACGGGTGAGCAAATGTAAACATTCAGAAGAAATAGTTTTCTCTCCACTGTTTTTCGTATCTAGCACCGGCCTCTCAGACAGCATGCCATGCCCTGCTCTGCTTAATGCTTTCCCCACAGTCAGCCTCCTTCCCCTCTGCCAGACACCCCCGCCCTCCCCCCCACTCCCCGCACAAACAGTGGGGGAGTGAAGAGAGGCCTAGGTAAAGACAGCTCTTGTTACCTTAAGAAAGCCCATGCAGCTTAGTGACACAAATGAGGGATGTAACACAGTTTTTTGTGGTTTGCAGCATTATGCCCTCTAGACTGATGCCTTTCTCTGAAGGTAGAAGCTTGTCACGAAGTTGGTGAGCCTGCTGGGTCTGTCCTGGGCACAGTTACAGATGTTGAGGGTCACTTTCTTGGTGGTGGAAGTTCGCAATGTAGCCCTGCCTCATACCTGCTATGGCGAGTGTTCTGCCAGGGAACATGGAAGCTGTGTTTTGAGTTGGAAGATGGGAATTATTGCTGATACACACGTTAGCACCCAGGCTCAGATTTCTTCTTCCCTTCGGGGTGGATGGCGACAAATTGCGGAAGCTGTGAGACGGTATAACTTCGTGGGTGCCCATGTGACCATGAAACATGTGCCTTCTTTACTTCTCCCTCCATTTTTCCTCATCTTTTCTCCATATGATTCCAGTGAATGTCAGTGGTTCCTAGTTCACATTTTTCTCTTTTAAATAAACTTCCTGGCCCTTAAGGAACCCCAGACTGGCCAGTATTTTTATACTGAAGGACCCTTAGCCTCTTTGCTGAGCATTTGATGAGACTTTGTATAAAGCTGCAGTTGCCTTACTCAAGGAAACAGCCAGAGGTATGTGCCCTCCTGGGTAGAGGCTGTGTGGGTGGGGGGCATCCTTACAGGGAAGGAACTTCCTGAAAAGGGCTATAAACCCTACTCTGCCTACCCAGGAAAAAAGAGACAAGTACGTAAGTTATCTTGATGCCAGGCATGAGACACAGAAACAACAAAGAGCCTAGCATAGCTTGAATCGAGGTGGCACGTGGCACCTGTCATACCACAGGACGGGGACAGAGAATGGCTAGGAAGAGCTATTCAGTTCCAGCCTCTGTAACTTGGGCCGAGCTAGCTTGGGTGCAGAGCGGAACTGTGTAAGTTGTTGGATCCACACTCCAGCAACTCTGGCTTCAGTATCATGACTCGTGCTGCCTGCCACGTAGCCTGTTCCTGGAGGGGCACTGCAGGTAGAGGTTAGGAAGCAGTTTAGTAGAGGGTTTCAGGTTAATATTAACATGACCCTCCCGAGAAAGTCATAAGCAGATCACATACATAGACACAATATATGCTCACACATACCCCCTACACCTCCGACTCTCAGTTATAGCTTTGGGTCTTTACAGTGTACTCTGACAATAATGGCTCACCATGGATTGGGCCCTATGCCAAGCACTTCACAATAACCCAGTGAGTTAGGATTAGCCGCCTTTTCTACAGAGAAAGAAATGTACAGTGAGGCGAATCAACTTGTTAAGGTCTCAGAGGGTTGAAGTGGCAGACTGAGGGTCAGCAGCCAGGTCCTGTGACCCCAGAGCCCTCGCTTTTAACCTCCACAGTCCTACCTGTCTTCCGTTTTGAGTTCAGTTCAATTCTATTTATTTTTTATCCTTACCTGAGCACATTTTTTTTCACTGCTTTTAGAGAGAGAGGAGGAAAGAGAGAGAAACACCGATGCGAGACAGACGTACCCCTCCCCTATGCACTCAGACAGAACGTGGCCACCCTTTGGTTATGAGACGAGGCTCTGACAAACGGTGCCACACCAGCCAGGACATCTCTTCCTTTATTAAAAGTAGTTTTTAAGGCCCTGGCTGGCGTAGCTCAACAGACTGAGTGCGGGCTGTGAACCAAAGGGTCGCCAGTTTGATTCCCAGTCAGGGCACATGCATGGGTTGCGGGCCAGATCCCCAGTACAGGGTGTGTGAGAGACAACCACATACTGATGTTTCTCTCCCTCATTTTCTCCTTTTCCCCTCTAACAATGAATAAATAAAATCTTTTAAAAACTATTTTTAATTACAGTTGGCACCCAATGTTATATTAGTTTCAGGTGTACAACATAGTGATTAGACACTTAAATAACTTAAATTGGCAGATACCTGTCTTTTGTCGGGGTTTTGCTTTTGTCATGTTTGAGCCTGTGTTTTCTAGGTCTTTGTGGCAAGGCAGAGGGAAACGGCTATCAGTGCAGGTCTCCGTGCTCCCCTTCTTCACCTTCTTCCTAGGCTGTTTCCCCTCCCCCAACTCCTAGAGACCGTACCTTATAGTTTGAACAGGCTGCAGCATTCCGAAGAAGCACGCCTTTTTCCTGCCTTCGTCGAAGCATTGCGTTGGTTCTCGGCCTCGCTCTTTGCTCTTCCTATCTGGACCACGACTGCTGGCTAAGTGACATCTTATTTATCCAGACACGTGGGGGTGCTGAAGCTTGACATCCTTATTAGCCATCATGAAAAGTGTCTGATGGGGGAAAGAAGAAAATTGATAGATGGCTGACAACCGTAAAATGATGAGGGTGAGTGAAGGCTGCAGAAGGTGGTGGGGAATTTAGGCGCTGGCTGTTCTCCATCAATGCCACCTATCCTTTCTGAACTGTAAGACCCTTAAGTAAGTAGAACACACCCATTATTTATAACGAATGGCAGAAAAGCAATTTTCCATGATGTCATGTTCTCTCTTCCACATGATCAGTTGTGGTAAAATAATACATAACATAAAAATTACCATTTTGAACATTTTTAAGCATACAGGTTGGCGGCACTAAATACATTCACAGTGCTGTGCGACCGTCACCAACACCTGTCTGCAGAACTTTTTATTCTCCCAAACAGAAACTCTGTGCCCGTTAAAAAACCATTCCCCCTTCCTCCTCCAGCCACTGGCAATTTCTATGCTACTTTTTGACTCTTTAAATTTGTCCACTTCAGGTCCTCATAGAAGTAGATTTATATAATTTTTGCCCTTTTATATCTGCCTATTTTCAATTAGCCTAATATCTTAAAGGTGCATTTGTATATTAGTATATGTCATAATTTCACTCCTTCTTAAGGCTGAATAATAGTCTGTCATACGGATGTACTACACTTTGTTTTACCCACTCATCTGTTGATGGACATTTGGGCGGTTTCCACTTTTTTTTTAAAAGGTTTTATTTATTTATCTTAGAGAGGAAGGGAAGGAGAGAGAGAGAGAGAGAGAAATATCAATGTATGGTTGCCTCTCATGTGTCCCCTGCCAGGAACCGGGAACTGGCCTGCAACCCAGGCATGTGCCCTGACTGGGAATCGAACCGCAATCGTGTGGTTTGCAGGCCTGCGCTCAATCCACTGAGCTACACCAGACAGGGGTTTCCACTTTTTAACTGCTGTGAATGATGCTACTTTGAACATTGGTGTCTGCTCGAGTCCCTCTTTTTAATTCTTTTGGGTACATATCTACAAGTAGAACTGCTGGATCACATGCTGATCCCATGTTTAATTTTTTGAGAAACCACCAAAGGGTTTTCCGCAGTGGCTGTACCAATCTGTAATTCCCACCAGCAATGTACAATGTTCTAATTTCTCCACATCCTCATGACACTTGGTTTCCATTTCTGTTTTGTTTTGTTTTTATAATGGCCATCGAAAGGGTGTGAACTGGCAACTCATTGTGTTTTCTTTCTGTAGCAGGAGACCTGCCTAGACGAGCCCGGACCAGTCAGAAGGACACGGTTGGTTTGCTGAGCCACTAAGATAAGAGGGGTGAGCAACTAAGTACCTAGGAAGTAAGAATAAAAGAACATTGTATGAGCCTATCAGCAGCCCTGCTTTCTTGCTTCTGTAAACCTGCTTCTGCCACGTAGGCTTAGTAAAATCGCTTCCACATGCCACACTGTATAAACAAGCCCTGCCTGAGCTCGGGGCCCAGAATTTGGAGACTGCCTCCTCTGGGTCTGCGTCCACGCCCATAAATAAAGTTCCACTTTGTATACCCGAAAGCAGCTGAGTTGTTTTCTGTAACATTTCCACTGTAGTTTACATTCAATACCATTTTGCGCCAGTTTCAGATGTACAGCAAAGTGGCCCGAAAGCCATGCACTCTACAGAGTGGTCCCTGCACTGCCCCTAACACTGACTTGGCCCCATGTCCAGTTATTTAGACATAATTGATGATATTTCTGTGGGGGTGACTTTCCTCACAAGTCCCCCTGTGTGCCAGGGATGAGAGTAAACATGACTGAGACTTATTGTGATCTGCTTGGGAAGGAGAGGTGGCCAGTTTCCCAGAGGAAAAAGGCCTTGAGCAGTGGCCAGTTTCTCAGGGGAAAGAGGCATTGAGCCTCTTTCTCCAAGGGCTTTTATTGGGTTGTAACACACAGGAATACAGGGTGGCAAGGATCAAACAGTAGATAGCATTTCAAAGAAATCTGAGAGCTTAGTCTGAATCAGAGTCTGTCAGGAACAGAGTTTAGAGTTTCCTGCTTGAACCCTTAACATACGAATGAAAGCACTCTTAGCAGAGCAGATTTCACAGGTTTATCAGGAAGTCTTTGTGATGCCAGATTTTTCCCCAGGACACGCTCTAGCAAGGGAAGGAGCTGCACTTCTCCCCAACAGGTATTCGGGCTTAAGGGGATTAGAGCCAGGAAGCCCTTCTCCCAGAGAACATGGGGACTCGGGCTATCTCAAAGCTGGGGGGGCGAGAGTCCATTGCTCTTTTTTGCAGCCCCCCAAGTCCTTCCATGATGGCCTCCCAAGTGGTCATGTCTGGCCTAGGTTGCCCCCCACTGTGAGGGGTCTTATCCGTCAGAGACGTCCAACCATGCTCTGGGGGCAGGGAGGAAACTGAGGCAGCATTTGCTACCAGAGACAAGCCTTGTCTCTTGCTACTCGCATTCCAGGGGTCACTGACTCCTCCTTAGCCACAGGGGGGAGAGGGTTACAATTCCTAGAACCAGGCAGAGTGGTCCACAACAATTTCCCATGCTGAAATCTGCATCTCTGTGGCTATTCTGCAACTACCAACTTGTACTGTTTAATCTCTTCACTTTTTCAGCCAGCTGAGTAATCCTCCTCCCCTCTGACAGCTGTCAGTCTGTTCTAGCTATCTATTGAGTTTGTTTCTGTTTTGTTTATTCATGACTTTTGTTCATTAGATTCCACACATAAGTGAAATCATGTGGTATTTGTCTTTCTCTGTGTGGCTTACTTCATTTAGCATAATACCCTCTAGGTGCATCCATGCTATTGCAAAATGTATTATTTTTTCTTCTTTTTTTTTTTTAAGGCTGAGTAGTATTACATTGTGCAAATGTACCATGGCTTTTTTAGCCACATATCTTGGACACTTGGGTTGCTTCCTATTATTGGCTATTGTAAAAAAATGCTGTAATGAACATAGGGGTACATATATTTTTTTGAATTAACATTTCTGGTTTCTTCAGATATATTCCCAGAAGTGGAATCACTGGGTCAAAAGGAAGTTCCATTTTTAATTTTTTGAGGAATCTCTATACTGTTTTCCACAGTGGCTGCACCAACCTGTCTTCCCACCAACAATGTGCTCGGGTTCCCTTTTATCCACATCCTCCCCAACACTTGTTTGTTGACTTATTGATGATGGCCATTCTGACAGGTGTGAGGTGGGATCTTATGTGGTTTTGATTTGAATTTCTTTGATGATTAGTGACGTTGAGCATCTATTCACGTGCCTATCAGCCATCTGTATGTATTGCTTTGAGAAGTGGCTATTCAGGTCTTGTGCTCACTTTTTAATTGTTTTTTTCTCTGGTGTTAAGTTGTCTGAGTTTTTAAATAAATTTTGCGTATTAACCCTTTATCCAGTGTGTCATTGGAGAATATATTCTCCCACTCAGTAAGTGGTCCTTTTGTTCCATCGATGTTTTCCTTTGCTGTGTAAATAGTTTTAGTTTGATGTAGTCCCATGTGTTTATTTTTTTCTTTTGTTTCCCTTGCCCAAGGAAATACGTCAGAGAATATATTGTCATGAGAAATGTTTGAAGCCCTGGCTGGTATAGCTCAGTGGATTGAGTGCGGGCCTGCAAACCACACGATCTCGGTTCGATTCCCAGTCAGGGCACATGCCTGGGTTGCAGGCCAGTTCCCAGCAGTGGACTCAGAGAGGCAACCATACATTGATATTTCTCTCCTTCTCTCCTTCCCTTCCCCTCTAAAGATAAATAAATAAAATCTAAAAAAAAAAAAGAAATGTTTGAGATTTTACTGCCTATGTTTTCTTTTAGGATTTCTATGTTTTTGCGTCTTACATTTAAATCTTTAATCCATTTTGAGTTTATTCTTGTTTACGGTATAAGAAGATCTCATTTTATTTAATTTTTTTGCATGTATTTGTCTAATTTCCCCAATACTATTTATTGAATAGACTGTTTTTACCCTATCACATGTTCTTGCCTCTTTTGTCAAATATTAACTGGTCTTATGGGCATGGGTTTATTTCTGAGCCCTCTATTCTGTTCCATTGATCTGTGTGTCTGTTTTTATGCCAGTACCATGATGTTTTGATTACTATGACATTGTAGTATAGTTTGATATCAGGTAGTGTGATACCTCCAACTTTGTTCTTTCTCAAGATTGCCGAGACTATTCAGAGTCTTTTGTGATTCCATATAAATTTTTGGACTATTCGTTCTAGTTGTGTAAAGCATGCCCTTGATACTTGGATGGAAATTGCACTGAATCTATAGATTGCATTGGGTAGCGTGGACACTTGAATGATGTCAACTCTTCTTATCCATGAACACAGTATGTGCTTCTACTTATTTGTACCTTCTTCAATTTCTTTCTTTAGTATCTTATGATTTCCTTATACTTTTTCAGTTCTTCTAGAAGGCATTAAGGAGCTATCAACATTTTCAGGTGGTGAGTAGGCTTTAGAAAGATGTTCTAGCATCCACGTGAAGTAAGGATGAAGAGGGTAGCATGTGGAAGCTGGGAGACCATTTAGGAAGTTGCTTCAGAAATACAAGTGTAGGAAAGACTCATATGAGAGAATACACGTGAAGCACACAAAAACACAATGCCTGGCACTGAGAAATATTAGTGCCATCTGATTCCTCTGCCCTGGGTGGAAAGTGACTGTGGACATAAAGGGAGGGTGAGCACATAGAAGAGGCATTTTGAAGCTACACATACCTGATGAACAAACGTTAAGTAAATGATGAGTCTCTTCTGGGAATGCTGAATATCTTATTGTTAAATGCTCTCTGGTGGGACTAAGGGTTACCAAATAAGTCCGCCAAAGCCTTTTTAAACATGCAGACATTCCACAGGAAACCAATGCAATGAGCTGTTGCTTTGGGAGTGACGCTAGGGCCAACCTGGGGACTGAGCACTCAAGCCAAGGGTCTCAGGATTCAGAGACGTGGGGTTGGTTTATCTACGGGTCGGCTGCCTCTACCAGTCAGAGATTTCCTTCTTCCATGGACAGGAGGGTCACTTCCCTGTAAGCCTTTGTTTTCTGCCTGTCTGAGGGCCCCCTGTGCTACTTACACACAGGTAAGGAGGGGTCAGGGATGCAGACACCTGAAATGAAGAACATGGGGCCATATATCCATGGTTACTAGACAGCGGCCAGCTCAGCCTCTGGAAGACATTCACCCACTTGCTCTGAGTATCTGAACTCTTGCTGGTAGGCCTCACTCGCTCAGTGAGGGTAGCTCGCTGGTGGCGAAGTGGGTTGGTCCCGAGGACTGGCTGGGAAAGAGTAAAGTTACAGTTGCCAACAATCCCGGTCTCTTCAGGCGATTACAAGAGCGTGGATAGCGACTTGATGAAATTGATGAGAATTTTGTGCGATAGGATCGGAGGGACCCGCTCTCAGAACCCCTGTCATCCGTCTAGTCCTGGAAGGGACACAGATTTCCTCAAATCTATTCTAGGTCTCTAAGCAGGACTGCATCTGCAACCATTCAACCACCCCCAGGAGGAAGCTGTCTGCTCTTTCTGAAAATATCTTGGGAGTTCAGTAACTCATCGTCCCTTTTAATATACACCACTGTCTTCCTACCACCCTACCAGAGGTTTTTTTTTCCTTTTGCGTCTAATTTAATTCCTTACAGCTGCAGTTTATTCTTTTGTTGTTGCCTTTCCCTGTGTAGTTCAGTGGCTATAAAGAGACACTACCCGGCCACCCATACAGCGTTCCTTTGTGGCAGACAATGGCACTTGAGAAATGCTACATGCATTAGAAGCAGGCACAGATTGTCTGAGTATCCCTGTGCAGTGGGGCCAATTGAAATTGCACATAATCACTAACATTCTACTTACTTCAAGGGGGCTGGAGGGGGCTGCTAAGAAAGCCACTGCATCATCTCTGACAGGCACACGGGAGCTATAAATACACGCGGTGACGGCACAGGTGGATCGGAGCCGCGTGGGCTCTGGCGAGCGCTGCCCGGGCCAACTCCGTGCCTCAGTTTTGGCAGAGTATTGAATATTTACCATGGGGCTTTGAGGTCCATCTTTGCTTTCTGCATCCCCTGGTTTCCGGAAGGGCCAGTAGCTTCAGTAAGACCAAAGCTCTCAGGGCTCTTTATGTTGGCTGACACGGCTTGGTTATGACCTGGGGCAGGTTAATGGGGGAGTGGAGGGAGGTCACCATGACTTACTCCTGCTTTGCCCTGCAGAAGCCTTTCATGTATCAGAAGGGACTGAAGCCAGGATCTTACAACCTTTAGAAACTGAAGTTTCTTATTTTCACTCTCTCTCTCCCTCTTCCATGTTTGCCTCTCCGCTCTCTGCTCGTCTGTTTCTATCTCCTTTTTCTCAGAAGTCTGGCTTCTCCATGAGCATAGTGGGAAATTCCAGTCCTGTGCCCTGTGTGCCCTCCCAGCCAGGGTGACTGGTGGCCTTGGCACACCATTGACTATACTCCAGTGAGAACTTTCTAGAAGTGAAGATCTGCCTGCCCTACCTGGGCCAGAGGTTCCTCCCTAGTCCGGTGAACTGTGGCTAGCAGAACAGATATATAATCAAGGTCAGATCCAGGCTTTGTGGGTCTAAAGCATCTACTACTTTAAGAATTGATATAAAACCATCAGTAAAAAATCAGGTACAGAAGTAAATACTTACTTAGAGTGAACAACCACAAAAATTATTGTAATCTTAAAGATACCTCACTGTCTTATGAGGTCTCCTTTAGCAGTGTGAGAAAAACGCTTATATAGAAATGCTTTTCACCTTGAACTCAAGAACCTCCTGCACTTACTTGCATGGGGACCACACATGGGAGGGGCTCTGAAGTTTAAACTTCTTCAGCTCCCTGGAAAGTCCACCAAGGCTCCCCAACTCCTGCTCACTCAGCAGAAATCGTGGAGCAGATATTCTGAGAAGTACATGGAGGTAGGACAGGAAAACTGATTAACTGGTCTACCACCATGACGGAGCTGGCACGGAACCAGTTCTCAGACTGCTTTCCTGTGCTTCTCACTGCGCTGGGCTGTGCCCATAAAATCACTGAGAAATCAAGTGCAAGTTGAAATAGCAATTTGCAGCTGGGTTTGGGACAAGCCATGACTGCCCTTCTTCTGCTGGAGCCAACACCTGTGCTTTGGCTGGGGCCTTCCACCTTTTTCTTTCTCAGATTGTTTAGAGGGATGAGGATCTATTTATTGAGTTCGTATGGGATTCCAGTGGTTAGCTTGACAGGATTCTAGAGCCTAGCTTTACTGAAATAAGTAATAATAAAAATGATGTTGCTGAGGATGGCAGTTCTCAGACCAATCTGTTCTGCAGCATCAGAGGATTTAGAGCTGGGATGGCAAAGGCACATTGGTTTAACCTCTCCGTCCCCTGCTCTATAGATGGGGAAACTGAGACCCCAAGAGACAAAAGAACTACTCCCAGCTCCCCTAGGCTAGAGGCAGACCTGGGACTAATGGATACTCTCTCTGTTTCTGATTGGCTGCTGCCTGAAACAATGGTTTACCGCTCTTTCCTTGAGTCTGGACCAGCCAGCCGTGAAGGCATCTGGGAAACGAGAATCCACTTGAAATGTCAACAAGTGTCCAGGCCTTCTCAGTGTGTTTCTAAAGGGCCACCAGGGACACTGCCTTCCTCAGAGACAGTCAGAAAATTTGACTCAGCTCACAGGGCTGCTGGCGGGAGCCCAGCCTCGGAGGCACTGGTCCGTAGCTTAGCTCCCGGACTCCATAGAGAGGCCGAAGTGACAGCAGATGAGAGATCGCTCTCCAGCCCTCGAACGTGTCCTTGGCACAGGAGCAGGCAGCCGTCCTCGCTGCTCCCAGACAGGCCCTGCTGGTAGAGGAGCCGTCTTCATGACTCCCTTGTGAGACACAAATCCAAACATGCCCTGATTTCATTTTCCTAATGATAGCATTCTAGTCTTCACGTAGCACTAATAAATTGCCTCTAGAGTATCGCTTGCTTCAAAATATTTCCCTTCTCTTTTGCTTTTGAGGGAGCAAGCAGTTCAGGAATCTCATCCAAGTTGAGGGCGACCCTCTTCTTCGGTGTCTCTGGGGTAGGAGAGATATACATAAATATTTTAAAGTCAGCCTACGTATCTGTCCTTATCCCTGCCCCGAATCCTGGGTGCATCTTCAGTGTATTTATCGGCTATGAGGGAAGCCTGCGCTGCACGCAGGACGCTGAGTGGAATTCAATGGCGGCCGGATGGCCAGAGTGTAGGGATGTGCTTTGCAGGCCAGTCCCGACTCTTCAGTGGCCTTGAGGCAGAGCTCTTTGCCTTTCAGCGGTTTACGTGTCTCACTTATAAAAGTGGAAGAATAGAAATGGCAGGGCCAGAGTCTACAGTCGGCAGTCAGCCCACTGTGGAGTTTGGGGAGGGAGGGGCAGTCACCTAAACTGTGTTGTGCGACACACCCCTGCGCACCCACGCAGAAGGGCCCTGGCAGTGGCCCACTTGGTACCAGAATCCTAAATGCAACATTCGGTCAAGAGTTTCCACTCTACTCAAGGAAATCCAGGTTCCCCACGGGCTGGGCCAGGGGAAAAGGGGGTAAGAACAGGGCTCTGTGTCAGAGGCTCTGGGTTGGAATCAAAGCTCTGCTGCTGCTCAGCTCTGGGGCCTGGGAAAATTAAACGTGGTGAGTGTTGCACAGATAGGAGCTAATTCGTTACTCTCCCCTCAGTGCTGGAAGGAGCCTTGCCCTACCCAGGGCTGGCCCACCTCTGTGGTTCCGGTTCTCCTTCTGGCTGCAGCTGCGCATTTCCTGCTTGGAGGGGCATCTCCTGACTTTAGGCCCCTTTCACTTCAATTTGTGCTTCGTGATTTGACAAAAGAAATCTGAGCTCCTCCTCATAAAACTCATTACTAATCTTCTCCGTAGACGTTTAATGTCCTTTCATGGGAAAATGTTTTAGTAGTGTTTTGTACAATGACCTAGCCATTGAATATTCATGAAGAAATGGCTCAATCTAAATACCTCCCAAGGAATACATGCACTGTGCTCATTCACCAAGGTGTCTGCATCTTGAGACAAATCCAAGGTCTACCGAGGATATTTTTGCTTGTCTTTTGGTGAGATTTGCAGACAGGGCCTACCCCAAATATTTCTGCATCTGTTGTTTGATGCTATTTTGAATTCTGTCACATGTGGAATTTATTCCTATACTTAGCTCTCACCCCAGCACCCAGGGGTATTTGAAAATGTTTTCAGTTGACCAACTGTGGTGTATTAACAAATCCTTCCATGTGCTTTCCGAAGAGCTGACATCCAGCTGACTCCCCATCTCTGTCCCATTCCCGGCATAATCTCCAGCCTGGGCTGTGCTGACCACACCTTTTGCAAAACTGACCAAAGAGCAACCCCAGTTCAGGATCACCAGATCCCACCAACACCAGCAGGCCTCCATTAGTGGGTGAGCCACAAAAATAAAATGCAGATGCCAGAAAGCAGGCTCTCAGAAAATTTTTAACTGGAGGAATACAACAGAAATGTACATGATTAAACTCATTGCCCAGAGTTTCTGAGCACTGTAGACTGTTCCCCCTGCCCCCAAACCTTGTCCTGGGCTGATCAAAGGATATCTCTTGTCAAACAACACGGTGGTAAGTAAGTCTGACTTCCTTATACCTGAGTGTGAACGAAAAACCTGAGGCTCAGACCCCCATGCTCCCTTCTTTTCTAATTGGGCAGATGAAGCTTTCTGGCTCAGCATCGCCCAGGTCCAGAGCAGGAGAAACAATTGACCACCCAGGGTACCGAGGGTAGGCAAGGCTGTGCAGTGATGCCCTCTCTAGGACAAGAATGCTATCTCTACACCCTCAGAGACTCAGCCCAAATTAGGGACTTCGCTGGCCACAGATTGATTGCCAAAGCCCGTTCTCCTTTTATTTCTTCTGTCAGCTTGCAGCAAGATACACAAAGGAAACTTTTTCTCCTTCTGCCCACAGATTCCTTTCTCAAAAGCCTTTCCAGGAAAAAATCCAGTTCCATCTCAGATGTAAGAGCTTTCATTCTCTGTCCTTTGTTCTGTGTATCCCGGGGATTTCTTTCCAGTGTTAGGGTTTTTGTTTTTTCTTCTACCCAAAGTTAAGCATATGTCTTGCAATGAGAGGGAAATGGCACCAGGGGGGTGAAGTAGACCACGGTCTCAGCTCTGAAGCCGAACTGGTTCTGGGCCCAGCTCTTTGTGCGCACACTCAGCGGGGGGGGGGGGGGGGGGTGGGCGGGGGGCGGCGATGTATTTATTCTCAGGGAGGAGAAAATTCCCCACAGTTGGAGTGACTAATCCCCTCTAGTTCGGAAAATAACGGGGCTAGGATGCAGAATTTGCAGGGAGCTGAATTATGCATTAGCAGGTGAAGTGGAAGCCCATGAAACATGAATGTATCTCCATGACTTGTCTGTGTGTGGTGCATGGGTGAAGTACATAAAGTCAAGGCAACCTAACAGACTAGAAGACATTATACCACCTCAATTATTAGCCTCTTTAACCAACAATCCAGGCAAACTCAAGTTTCCTTCAGTCACTCAAGCATGTTTTACGTAACAGTATTTTGCTAACAAGTCACAGAAACAAATGGCAAGAATCTTAAACACAGACCCGAAAAAGTACGTGGCATGGTGGAGCACATACGGAATGAAAGCTCTACCCGTGACCCCCTCACAACTTGTGGTGGAGGCTTGCTATGCAAATGAAATCGGTTTCGAACTTGTGCTGTTAAAAATGGCAAACAGGCCAACAGTAGGCTTTCCAGACCCTCAAGCTGGCCCAAACTCGCATTGTCAGAATGGAGAGGGCCTTGGTCCAGCTGATAGTGCAAAAGGCCAGTCATCCTGGGGTGTGGAGAAGAAACACTAGGAGAGACTTCATATCTGTCTCTTCTGCTCTATGAAAGAACCTCTGCCTCTGAATTTGACCAAAGACTGATACTTATGGGGCAAATTCTTCCTTTTCCTGTTCCTTTCCTGGGGAGCCATTCGGGATACTTTCTCATGCCTAACCTCTGCATCTAATTGGTCGTCAGATCCTGCAGAATCCACCGGTAGTAGATGTGGACTTTGCCCTCTCCTTTCCACCTCTACTGCCATGGCCTCAGACCTGACTTGCAGCATCTGTGTCTTAGCTTCCTGCACCTGCTCTCCCCTCCTCTCTGCACTCCTGGTACCTAGCACCACTGCCTTCAACCTAGTCTCCTTGCTCTGGCCAAATAAGAACTTTGTGGAATAGAGTGCTACATTCCTATTTGTAGCACTTTGACTGCTTAAAAACCTTCCATGTTCTTGTAAAGATGGATTAAGCACACACCACCCCATGTCTCCCAGTGAGCACAGCTAAAATCCCTGCAAAGAATGTGGAGAGTAGCTACCGGAGGACACAGACATGTGAAATGACAGGAAGTAGATGGGGGAAGGGGACCGGAACTCCATGCACCCCAGAAGTAGTAGAGATACAGTCACAGGAAGAGCACAACACAACAGGGAGATTAAAACCCTAGATCCCTAGTCACTGGACCAGAAAGGGGGGGTGCCTGGGAGCTGGGGGTTCCAGGGAGATTGAGGCTGTGATCCCATAAAACTATGTGTGAACTCTCGACTCAGCCCTGGGCTGCATGTACATGGATCTGGGCCCTGACCACCCGCCACGCGGAGTTAGCGAGGATCTGAGGGCTGGGGGAGCAATAAGAGAAAAGGTTAGAACAACCTGCCGTGAAAGGTGCCCAGCAAGAAACTCTCGGTGGCTGGGCAGAAAAAGGATGGCCAGAATAGGTATCTCTAAAACTCAATTTGAAGCTGCTTTGCCAGTTTTTTTGACAAAAAACTTCATTTGGCATGTAAAAGTGAAACTAGCTATATTTATTAACATATATTGCTTACCTCTTATGCCTAATTACTATGAAGCACAATAGCAATTACATACAGGAGTAAGTGTGTCAGACTGACTTCGCTCAAAGTTTTGATACACGCTAACCTCGGGGTTCCCTGGCTGCTCTTGGATGGTCACCTGCTCACAGCATTAGAAAGTTACTGGGAACACCAGCTTGCCGGACACTTCCTTCCCATGTCCTCCCAAGTCATTTTTTAATTTATTTAAAAAAATTTTCAGCTACAGTTTACATTCT
Source organism: Sturnira hondurensis (assembly GCF_014824575.4). NCBI lineage: Eukaryota > Metazoa > Chordata > Mammalia > Chiroptera > Phyllostomidae > Sturnira > Sturnira hondurensis. The sequence continues at coordinate 13,520,882 of NW_028081271.1, read as the reverse complement.
ATATTATCCTGTGCTAGTTTCAGATGCACAGCCAAATGGTTAGAAAATCACGTACTTTGCAAAGTGGTACCCCCACTGCTTTGGGTGCCCACCTGGCCCCACACCTGTTTATTTTCATATTATTGGCTATTTTCCCTGTGCTGTAATCCACATTTCTGTAATCTATGTTTCTGTGGCTATTCTACAACTACCAATTGGTACTGCTTAATCCTTTCCCCCTTTCCATCCATCACCCCAACCTCCCTTCCATCAACAGCGATCTGTTTTCTGTATCTGTGAGTCTGTTTCTCTTTGTTGGTTTATTTTTATTAGATTCCACACATAAGTAAAATCACATGGTATTTGTGTTTCTCTGTCTGACTTAGTTTACTTAGCATAACACCCTCTAGGTCCATCCATTCTGTCAGAAATGGTAGGATTTCCTTCTATTGTATAGCTGAATAGTATTCCATTGTGTGAACGTACCACAGCCTTTTTTGTGATTGTTGTTTATCCACTCACATTCAAAAATAACAAACTACCACCCTGGATGGTGGTGAAACCTTTTTGCCATCTTCAGACCTTCTGTAAAAGCTTCCACCCCACGAAGACCTTGTGTGAGAGGAAAAATGAAGAAAAACAGCGAAGTCTTTGCGGCAAAGATGCCACACTGTTCAATAAAGACTGCTCACCCTCCCCTCGCACAAAGGCTCCACTGGGAAGCAGTGGCCAATCAGGGGTACAGTTCTTAGCAACCCTTGCATCTGGGTAGGACCACATGGTTGGCTGATTTTCACCAACGAAATGAAAATGATGTGAACCAAAGTGATGCATGTCCATTTCCAGAAGGCAGCAAAGAAACAGGGCTACAGTGTCCTCCATTCCATGAGCCCATCTACCACCTGGATGCATGAGTCTCTTTGAACCTGAGACAGGGGAGGGGTCTTTGTTCAGTACATAAGGGAAGTCAGCCTGCCAGCCGGGAATATCCACATTAGACTATCGCTTGAGAGAAAAGAAACCCTAAGCTATAAACTTTCTTTTTCCTAGCAGCTATCATTGTCCTTTTGCATTCGGGTGGGTCAGGGTTCTGCCCTCCAAGAAAGTAGTTGGAGGGTGTTGGGGAGGGGACAGGATGCATGCAAGGCTACAGGGTTCTATCGAAGCCAGAGGGAGCCTTTAAGTCAAAGCCTTGAAAATACACAGAAACTTTGACTCACTCGGGCATAGATCTGCTCACTAGACATGGCCTAGGGAGCTGAGGCTAATTTATGTAAATCTCCATGGACAGGGTGACCTCAGCGAATTATCTGGTTCTTTTCTGCTGCGTTTTGATAGCAGGATCCACTACTTTGCATTGCAAAGCTGCCTTAATACCTGAGGTGCAAAGGACTCTCTCAAATAGTGTTTGGAGCCGAAGATATCCTGCCATAAATGCTTGTGCAAAAGGAAGTGTCCTTTCATAAGGTGAATAGTATTACGAGGCGTGTCCATTTCACTAAGCTTAGATTTTTGTGCCATTTTCTTAAAGTGAGAATCACTCGGAAAGGGCAACAAGCCCATTTTAAGAACAAATGTTAATTAAACCTTCCCTCATCTCAACCTGTACCCCAAGAACCCAGGATGGGATGGATCTTAGGAAGACCCATTGTCATCCTGTTCGCCAGTGTGCATTTTTCAAGTATTGTTTGGGGGGGGGATCCCTGTCTTTGCCCTTTATGCCTGATTCCCACTTAGTGCTGTGGGAGCCGTGGGCCAGTCCACTCTCCTGTGCTCACAACAGACATTCCGAGGGCACTGAATGTCTGTTCCAGAAGTTTATGGAGGACACGGATGTCACATGCCCAGGGATGGGAGGGTGGGCACTGACCTGGGAACAGAGAGAGGGAGTCCTGTGAGGCAGAGATGATGCTTCTTCTCAAAGGGCCAGGGACACACAGTGGCCTCCCAAGAATGGGGGTGACTGAGGCCCGCATTCCAGGTCACAGGCCTCCCAGCTTCCTCGCAGGCCTGTGCTCCGATCGGGTGACGTGTGGCCGTGGAACGCACCCAGGGCCTTCAAGTTCTTTCCGTGTTCTAAGGCATTCTTCAAGTTCATGGACCCGTCTCTGTTTCCTTAGTCGGCCTCTAGCTGCCCCCAGATGGCACCACCTGCGTAATTGCCTCGTCTGTGCGCCCCCAAACCCGGGCCCTCCATTTCTCAAGGGGCAGCTGGGGCTCACGGGCATCGAAGAGTGAACCCATTTCTTCCCTTGTCGTGTGACAGTTGCTCTCTCTGTCTGTCTGTCTGTCCAGGAACCTTTATATAAACCTATTCCTCAGCCTCTCATTTCCTCTCCCCTGACTTTCCCATCGGAGTGTCCACCTGGCCACTGAGGACCCTCAGGCCCTGATGTTGTCCTTGATGACCCTGGACCTGGCCCCCTGTCCATCTGTTCTAACTACTTGCTCCTAAATTTTAAAATGTTAAGTTGATGACCATGTCAGGTGGCCCCAAACTAATATGAAAACTTTGATGAGCAGAATGTACTGATGTTATATATATATATATATATATACACACACTTAATGATAGGAACCGATAAATTTCCGAAGTTGCTTTTTTGTGCATACTGATTTATTGTGAGTGGTTCAGAAATAGTGCTAGTAACTTCCCTTTCCACTGGAGTACAGTGGTGCTCCATGGTGTCGCTGGGTCCTGGTGATTGGAAGGACGTGGAGTGGGGAAGATGAACTTGTGCTTCCTTCTCCCCAGGGCGTTGCAGGGCAGAGCTCACCTCTGGTCCCCCACTCCCGCTGGCTTCCTGCCTGCAGCTTGGGCCTCAGCCCTCTGCTCTGATCTGAGAATGACCTCTGCCCCACTGACCCCAGGGCACTCGGATACTGATCCTGCCTCAGTCCTGTCACCGGGAGAGCAAACACCTCTGCTCGGGTGCCTGGGACACGTGTGTGCACGTCTCCCACTGGAGGGGCAGCCTGTGAAGCACAGGGCAGCCTCAGGACCCATGACTTTGACCTCAGATGAACCAGGGGTCATATTCCTGTTCTGCTGCTCAGTCTCCTCACCAGCTGTGTGACCTGGAAAGCCACTCACCCTCTCTGAGCTCCAGTTTCTTCCTGTGCTTAGTGAGGCTCATCTATATAACTAGCCCCCACCCCACTGTCCCCCAGTGCTTTGTGCTTTTCTGCTGGATAGGAAATGTTTTTCTTCTCTCTCTCTTTTTTTTTATGTCTTTGCCTCCACTGTAACCACAGCCCCTCCTCCTGCCCAACCAACCCCCCACCCTGCCTTGGCCATGCGTCCTGGGCCAGAACATTCCTTTCCCTTTCTCTCCTGAGGCTGGAGTGGGTTGACTGTTATGATTGTACAGTTCGTTAGCAGGCAAATGGACAGGCGACACTTCCTGCTGGCAAAGCAAACAGCTGGAGAGAAGGCAAATGTAAGGGCTTAACACGGGAGTGTGGCCACTGAGTGGGGCCTGGGCAGTTTCCATAGAACCCAAACCAAAGGGGTGTGCTTGACACACGACTGTCTGTCAGCTTTCACAGTGCAGAAGGCAAGGGCATGTGGTGGAACAAGAAGGCACCGACAACATGGGGACCTTCTAGACAGCGTGTAGCCAGGGAAGGGAGGGATGTTAGGGACTGGATGAAAATGGCATAAAAAGTGAGCATACATCAGAGAAAGCAGATGTAAGAGTGATGTTGTACAACCTTTTCTGATTTGCTTGTGGCTTTTCTAACTGCCCTCTTTTCGAAAGCGAAGTCACTCAATCCAACCCCTCGAAGCCCACTGGAGTAGCAGGGTCTTGGACAGGACGTAATCAGCCAACCCAGGTGCCAGCTCTGCCCACTGTGACATGGGTGGGCCAGGCCCAGCTGGGAGTCCCTCTCCTCTGGAGCTGAGACCTCCCACTCCCCTTCTCTGTATTGGGCCCCATCGTCCCGGACCCACATCACTGGGTGGATCTAACCACCTGTGCTGGGACTGCCCACCGTGGAGCTGCCCCTCTTCTGTTTCCAAGTCAAACAGAGGAACAGATGGACGGGGCTTGCCGAGTGGCCAGGGACAGCTGTCTCAGCTGCCTTCTCTTGTGTGTGTCCCACCACCTGGCGTTTGCTCTGTGAGCTCTAATAGGGTGGTGGGGATGGAGGGAGAACAGGCGGTGGGAAGACCCCACAGCAAGTGACCAGACTGCCTGATGTGCCAACGGGCTGTCTTCCATCCAGTGGTAGAGACTGACTCCCTGGCCTGCTGAGCCAGGAAATGGGAGGGCAGGACAACAGGACAAGGCACAAGATTAGAGACGGTCTTAAAGAAACAGATGCAGCAGCTTGGTATTTTGTTTTTCTTGGCCCAATCCTATCGGGAATGTCCCAGTTACTTGGACGTGTGGAAATTGCACAGGATACCCAAGGCCCCGAAGGTCAGCACTATCAGCTTTCCTGGAGGTCCAGGCCTGCTGGAGGCAGGAACTGTTCAAATTGAGCAACCCTGCCCAGCCCTCTCCTCTGAAGTCTCCTCGCCCTCCCTGGCATCAGGTGGGTCCTTGCTGGCCACAGTCACCTCTGTCCACAGATGCTTCCTTAAGGAGTCTGAGCAGAATGGACAGAAACACAGAGCTGGTGTCTAGCTTAGCTCTCAACAGAAAGGCCTCTGGAAGGGAAAGCCCTGTCCTTCTCCGAGTTACACTCGAGCCCCAGGCCACATTCCCTGTGTGGGGAAAGCCCTCTTCCACTGGGGCTCTTTCTGGCCGTTTTCCACCTTTCCTCTCTTCCTCCCTTCTTTCTGCTAAGTTTTCTGGCACAGGCCTCTCAGCAGATGGCCCAAGGAGGACTTGAATGACATTGGGTTTTGTCACTGTTCCTTCCCCAGACTGGCCGCCAGGGCCAGTGGTCCAGGACCAACCTCCGGCTCACTGGCTCTTGGTGCCTGTGGGGGAAGCGACGTCCTGTTTGGTCCCTGGCCCCAGAGGTGAAGGGACAGCTACAGCTTTGCAGCCACCACAGGCTCTTCACCTGAAGGGGGTAGAAGGAGGCTGACCCACTCCTGTGGACGAACCAAGTTCTCAGTCCCTACAGAAAACTGTTCAGGGAGGTTTCTTGACTGTTTCAGAAAGTGGCCAGTGTTTTTCTCGTGAATGAGAAAAGTCATTACCAACTTTAGGGGCCTGCTGTACAATTTTTCTTCTTTCTCTCTGCTTCTGTAATGTGAAGATGAGGAATAGCTAGCCAGGGAGTTAAGCAAAACCAGTGGAATCAGGGTCCCTTTCAGTTTTTTCTGCCAACTGGCAGGACCTACAGCTGCCACAGTGGACATCAACCACACTTCCAAAGGCAGAGGCAGTGGGTGGGAATCCCTGCGTCGTGGGCGCTGTGGATGCCATAAGCATTCAGGAGGTTAGAAAGGGACATTCTAACATCCGATGAAAAACTGAGATTAAAGAGACAAATTGTGAGGGTTGGTGGGGGAGGTGTGCCACCGCTCCTGCGCGCTTGCTTTTTAAAATCTTTATTCTACTCGTGTTGTTTCAATATGTTTCTCAGTGGAACCAGTCCACAATTTTTAAGATCTTATGTTTAAATATCTTAATTTTGTTTGTAAAAAAGACGGAAGAGCGAGTGATTATTTTCTCCTCTTAATTACACTGCACCCACCACGAAGCCGCACAGTCACTGGCAAGGCACTGCTTACGCAGTGCAGGCAGGTCCCCGCCACCCGCAGAGTACCTGGGGGGAAATTGCCATTTGCTGACACATGCAGGCTCTGTGACTCATCTTCGGTTAATGGCATCAGTCTTATTTGATTTTGCACTATTTGTGAGCTGGTGAGGTGAAAATAATTTCCCTCTCCTGCTTGGTTATATCTGCAAGCNTCCACAATTTTTAAGATCTTATGTTTAAATATCTTAATTTTGTTTGTAAAAAAGATGGAAGAGCGAGTGATTATTTTCTCCTCTTAATTACACTGCACCCACCACGAAGCCGCACAGTCACCGGCAAGGCACTGCTTACGCAGCGCAGGCAGGTCCCCGCCGCCCGCAGAGTACCTGGGGGGAAATTGCCATTTGCTGACACATGCAGGCTCTGTGACTCATCTTCGGTTAATGGCATCAGTCTTATTTGATTTTGCACTATTTGTGAGCTGGTGAGGTGAAAATAATTTCCCTCTCCTGCTTGGTTATATCTGCAAGCAATTAGTATCTTACGAAAGCAAAATTATCCCAACAATAGCTAGCATTTCTTGAATACTTATTATGGACCTGGAACTATGTACGTCACTTTTATGTAGTATCTCACTGAACTATTCAAGAACCCTGTGATGTAGGCATTATCATCTATACTTTGCAGAGGAAGAAAAGGAGACTAAGAAAATGCGAAGTCATTGCTGAAGGTCACAGAGCAAGTGAGCGGTGGAGTTGGGATTCGGTGCCACGTCTGGCCAGACTCCAGGAGCTTCCCTTCACTTCTACAAGTGAAGGGAAAATTTCAGATTGTGTTTAAGTCAAAAGTTGCCCTTGGTCTTCCAGAATTTCTCATAGCCTCTTCTTAATCAACATTATATAATTTTTCATAATTTGTAAGGTGATTACATACCCCCCCCAAATTTAAAAGGTTATTGTATCCCATTGGAGCTATTTCCATCCCAGGAATATTTTAGATGTTAAAGAGTTTGTCTTCCCAGGGACCTACTGTTCCAATAAGAAATGTCTCTTCAGAAGTCACTAATGTGCATGCATGTCTCATTTTTTCATTGCCATGACTTCTTTAAGTCAAGGTTTTGTAATACGGGAGACTTATGGATACACTATTATGGGCAAGCTTGTATGTGCGAGAACATATGTACATTTTTCTGTGTGAAGGATGCAGTATTTTTAAGGATTATCAAACTATTTCAACAAAAAGCTAAACACTTTTGAAAAAACATTGCCAACCACAAAAATATGTACATAATATGGGAAGTTTATTAGTTGCAATATTCTTATAGGCTATATCTGGTTATACATCTTTTGTCAAAGCTTTTCAAATGTTTTTTATTTTGTTTCTATAATTTTTTAAATTTTTATGTGTCAACATGGTACCAAGTTGCTGGTCAAACACAAGTCTAGTTGTTGCTGTGAAAGTGGTTTTTTAAAAAGAGCTAATTAACATTTAAATTGGTAGACAAAAGCAGATTACCCTCCAAACTATGATGGGCTTCATCCAATCAGTTGAAGATGTTAAAGAGAAAAAAATCTGAGGTCCCCCCAGGAAGGAATTCTGACCTAGACTGCCTGTGGGCTTGAGCTCCAACATTAACCCTTCCCTGGATCTCCAGTTGCTGGCCTGCCCTACAAAATTTGGACCTGCCTGACCTCACAAACACATGAACCAATTCCTTAAAATAAACCTCTCTCTCTGTACATACACATCTATGTTGGTTCTGTTTCTCTGGAGAACCCTGACACAGCTTCCACTCAAGTAAAAGATGTGTTAAAGAAACACAAAGCTCACTTCCTTGTGTCTCAGCACATAAGAGTCTGGGCCTCACAGTTCACAGGTTCCTGAGAACACTGACAGTTATCTCCATGCTGGGTTTTGCCTAGGAAAATGAAAAAAAGTTTTTAACCATTTTGGAGTAAAAAATTCTTTGTGAAAAAGGTATTTCTTGCTCAGTGGATTGAGCACTGGTCTGTGAACCAAAGGGTAGCTGGTTCGATTCCCAGGCAGGGCACATGTCTAGGTTGCAGGCCAGGTCCCCAGCAGGGGGTGCACGAGAGGCAACCACACATTGATGTTTCTCTCCTTCTCTTTCTCTCTCCCTTCTACTCTCTCTAAAAATAAATAAATAAGTTTTTTTAAGAAAAGGGTATTTTCTACTTCTCAAAAAATATGTTCCATCAGCAATTAGATATCTTATGCAAAAAGAACATTTGCGGGGAGCCCTCTTCATGGTGACAGCATTTGGATTTGAACTACTTCGGCGAACAAGATTTCTAGTGATTAGCTAAAGACTAAAAGCTCCAGACCAGAGTATAGTGGATTTACAGGAAACCCCATCTCCCAATATTTGAGGATTATTGGGAGATGATACCCATGCATACAGGGCCTCACCAGTAAATCTGTCAAGCACATGAACTCATGAAAGTCCTTCCACAATAGAAATAAATGGGGAGATGGTGACATAGGACTTGTAGGTGAGAAGGTTCTGAGACTGGGGACTTCAGGGCAGGAAGAGTAGGAGCCCAGAGTTAGTGATTATGATGGGGCTGTGTGATGTACTTGGGCTTTCTTCAGAGCCTGGCCCGCCATATTCCTTATGATCAGGGTTACTATTAGGCTCCATGTCACCAAGCTGGAGCATAAACAATGTCATTCCAAAGTAGCATCTCAAAGCAAAACAGGAGATCTGACCCTCCCAGGTTAGTGGGAGACCCATCTTATCCTACCCTATCTTTAGAACTTCCAGTGGCATATTCTTGAATTCTTAGATTGTACACCATGTCAAAAAATGAGTTCTGCTTATTCTCACTTTTTGGCTAGGGACAGAACCTTATTTTGCCTTTAGAAGGTGCTGCTGCCTTGCTCTTGGAAGAGAGGTGGCGGGTTCTGCTCTCTCATCTCCTTTAACCCTAACCCTAACCTAGCCCTAACCCTAACCCAGCGATTCTGGCAGCCATCTGTGCAGTCCTCAGGGCTCCACCGAGAGCGATCATGCCCTTGTAATGTGCAGCCAAGGGTAGGCTTCACAAAGATGAAGGCTCCCAGGGTTGCACCTCCTTAAGGGTACAACTCTCGCCTTTTATTCAGGTGTTAGCTGTTAGGTGACTAAGGGGCAGGAAGCACACGCAGCACGAACACACTTGGCAAAGGAGTGGTTCACATTCAAGGTGGAACAGAGCGGGACACCTCAAGACAGAGCTTGAGAATTCATCACGTTATTTAGAATGGCACGTAACTTAAAACTTATGACTTATTTATTTCTGGAATTTTCCATTTGATATTTTAACCAGTTGCCTGTGGGTAACTAAAACAGAAGAAAGCAAAACTGTGCAATCTGGCATCCGAAGAGGAAGTGTTTGGGGTCTCAGGCCTCTTCCCAGCAGTCTGTGCTTCTCCGAGGGGCAGCAATCCGACCTCCCCAGCAAATCGTCAGCTCCTCAAAGCCAAGACCCCTGTGGGTTTCAAGCTATGAGTCACCAACCGTCTGCCACCACCTTAAACTCAGGCCTGGTTTAGGCCAAAGGTCATGACCAAAGAGTGAAGCTTGGAAGAGGTATTGTCGTGATGCGTCTGAGCTCTTTGTTCCTTGTTGTCCGGCTGGAGACTCGGACTATTCGGGGCTCCGCTGCCACTTTGATGCTCACCCACCAGAAGCACCTTTGTTTGTTTGCCAGGAAATTAGTCTGGAGTTGAGTTACTCACAGAGGAATCAAAAGGATGGCAACTTAACCCTGTTTTCGCCTGACTATTTCGCAGCCATGATGTTTCGAGAGTTGGCCAATGTAAAAGATGATTTTTGAATCACATAACATGACTGTATTTAATTATCTGTGATCAAGTCAGACATTAATGAGTATATGTTTCTTTCCAGTAGTCGCCAAGAGTCTGTCATTGATTTAATTTAAATTGGGGGGGGGGCGCTGAGCAGAGCAGGACATTACTTAGATGCGTGACTCTACAACATTTCGCTTCGCTTAGTTAATTTAGACCCATATTTGCTGGTAAATAATTAGATCAAGTTTATTTTATTTTGTTTTTTTAATATTATACATTTTTTTCAATTTGCAACAGTATTTTATCTCTTGCTCCACATTGAATTTACAGTTGATTATTTGAACACATTGAAAAAAAAGAGCCTTGGTTGTTGTGGCTCAGTGGATTGAGTGCTGACCAGCGAACCCAAAGGTCAGCAGTTCAACTCCCAGGCAGGACGTATGTCTGGTTTGTGGGCCAGGTCCCCAATCGGGGGCTTGCGAGAGGCAACCAATCAACATTTCTCCCGTTCTTTCTCCTTTTCCTCCCCTCTCTCTAAAAATAAATACATAAAATATTTAAAAAGAGAGAAGACAAATAATAAAGAAAAACCAGTATTCAGAAAAACACTCAGTAAAAAAAGGAATAAAATTTTTAAAAAGAAATAAAACAAAATGCAATACAATGATTTATTTTGCCATATAGTTAAGTAAGTTTGTATTTAAAAGGTGTTTATATATGCTATCCATTTATTTTTTTTTATTCTTATTGTTGACACTATTGCATAAGTCCTTTATATTGTGTGATGAGTCCGAATCTATAACATCACCAGCCAGTACATTAATCATCAGTGATACATGACCCGGTTCAGTCCCGCATAGTTTGGGATGATTTCCCCCCGCAACTGTGGGTGGTTCTACTGAGAAAGGCCACAGAGGGTTAGAGGGCAGAGGTGGTAGGCAGTGCGGGGCAGCCCTGCCTTGTGGACGTTCCGTCAGTGCTCAGTTTCTTGTGGTTACTTCCCACACAGGGTGGGCGACCTGTGACACAGTGGTAAAATCCTACCCTTGGTGTCAGAGAGTGGGGGGTTTGTTCTCATTTTTGTACATTGAGTCATATAGTGTAGCCACCCCTCGGTTTGGTCTCTGTGGTATCGCTGAAACTCGGTATTAAATCTGAAGGGATTTTAGAAGAAGTAAGGCGATATTCAAGTAGTTATTTTTGTCATTCTTGAGATTAACAGCATCCACAGGGAGTTTTCCTTCAATTACAGTTTTCAAAGGAGTGAATGCACTCACCTTATTTTGTTTCTTTTGTATTTCACAGTATTATTAAGATGGGAAACAGGAAATTTATGGTGGTTTATTAACACCACAGCTTTTTTCCTTCCCATACTCCTTGCCTGTTTGTGTTAAATATATTTTGGTCATGGTTTATTTTTACTTTAGTCTTGGATGACATAATTTTGTTTCTTTAATAATGCAAGGAAAAACACTTTTATGTCTTAATGGAAAGTTGCTCTGGGCCAGCCTCGTCTTTACTTTTTCCATCTTGGTTTCTCTGTCTCCCACTGTCAGGTTCAAGTTCTGGGACCAGCCTTGACCCAACGGCTTGAGTGGGCCTCAGGGCCAGAGCCAGTCTTCCATGCTGACACCAACTTTTCACGTGGTTTGACAGGTGCCCCTTCCTCCTCAGCGGTCCTCTCCAGGACTTGGGCCTCCCCTGTGCTTTGGTTTTCAGATCTAAGCTGTGGCTAAGGTGGGCACCCTCCCAGTCCCCCACCCTGGAGTCTGCGAAATCTCTCCACGGGCTGGTCTAAGTCACCCGGGAGTTGACCTGTCCAGTGTTTTATGTCCACTTTTCCACTCTTCTAAGGATCTTATTATTGATATTTTAAGAGGTGGCACTAGATTTTTCTCTTCAGCAAAGAAGTGTCTTTGTTTAGGAAAACAAATTCCTTGATAAGTCACTTGGAATAGAAGGTGAGAAAGGGAGAGAAAAATGTCACCAGGAACCCCAGATACAGAACATTTAAGGTGGTCGCTCTAAGAAACTGGTGGGCTGTGAGGTAAAAGTGTGGGCGGAGAAGAATGGAGTCACTGCCAGCTGCGCTGCGGGTGCATCGATCAGGGACCCCCGGCACAAATGCCTGTGTTCTTTTCTGCAGTGTATGAGGTCGCCCACCAACCAGCAGCGTTTACTACAGAGGTAACTGCTGTATATGGATGTAGTTTTCTTTCAGAAAGCAAAGAAGGACCGAGTTTTACAAACAAGGGTGATACATGTGTGTCCTGAAGGTTCTGAGATGAAACAAACGACCCATTCGGACTGGGTCCTGCATGTTCTCAAGGAGGCGGGCAGAGTTTAATGGGAGCTAACGCAGCAACGGCGGGGAGCTATTTCTAGTGCAAGGCCAGAAGGAGCAAAGGCAGGGAGCAAGTCCCAGAACCAGAAGGCTGCAGCTGTTTGCAGCCCCTGGGAGAGGGCTCCCGAAGGGAAAGGGAGTAACTGCCCTGACCTCGTCCTTCTCTCCTCTCTGATGTCCTGCTAGTCCCTGCCTGGCTCACCCAACGCCCATTGGAAGCCCAAAGACAAGAGAGCCTAGGATGTAGCCCAGGCATGTCAGACACCCAGCCAATGGGACAGAGCAGGGGAAGGTGGGCACGGATCTGGAGGGCTAAAAGAGAGCCAGAGTGCTGTGGAAGCAGGGGTCCTTAGGCGGCAGTGACCTGAGAGCATAACCCTCTGAGGGATTCCCCAAAACGTTTTGGGGCCTTGCAGTTCCACAGGATAGTGTTCAAACCAAACTTAGTTTTTAGTGGGGTGGGGAACCACAAGTGAGCCTGAGTTGTGTGTTAAAACTCCAATTTCCCATCTACTGACTCTGCTTACAATACACGGTGTTTCTCCAAAAACTGCTGCTTCTGAGAGGTTTCTGAGCTGTGGCTGGAGTCCCCCCTACACTTTGGTCTCCATGCCATTCTGGGCCTTCATTGACAGCTGGGCCCACCTCCCAGTACCGAGCCTTGAAAGTGGCTACATGCAGGACCCTATCCTGGACCTTAGCTTCTGTAACTCATTGTGACTGAACAGTCATATGTTTCCGCTAGGTCCTAAGATATGACCTGTGGTCCCTCATAAACTTTCAACACCCTTGCTTGCCCACAGAGCAGAGCAATATATATTATCCATCCCACTTCTGCGGTCTGTGTTTGAATACTGACTATATATGTACACATCTGTTCTCTCCCTGTCCAGGGGAAGTACACCTGTTCTCTTCATATCCATGGGAAGTACAGGTGAAACATCCCATCTGGCAGAAACCTTCAGAGGTCTGCAGGCCTTCCCACGCAAGAGGATATTTCAAATTTGATTTTGTTGGTTTCAGTTGCTGTTGATGTTTTTAAAGAACCCAAATGTTCTTGTTACATGGCCAGTTTGCTCTGTAGGAAACCTAAGCGGTGATTCGTACTTTCATGAGAAATGTGTTGTTTTGAGCAAGAATTTAATTGTCACCCAAAATTTGCTCCTGGGGGTTAATTATTGAAGTTGCATGCTTTCCTGTGCCCACAAAAATCCTGCTCTAATCCTTTTTCGCTTCTATCTGAGCGAACCAAATGCTGTCGGTTTCACCTTGACATTGTGGAGCAGAACCACGACGTTATTTTGCTTGAAGCTGTCTGTTCTAGCATCAGCTCACGAAAGCGGAAAAACCTGCATTTTAAAGACAGTACAGAGGCAGATGGTGGGCACCTGCTTCCACCAGTGGAAGAAGTTTCCAGAGCTTGGACTCTCGAGTATGGGAGAACCCCTGACTGCACTGCACTACTTCCTATCTGGGCGACCAGAGGACAGTCAGCCATAAACTGGGCTGATATCTAGTTTGCAGGTTTGTTGTGGGGGCTAAATGGTTCAGTGTATGTGCATGACATGCTGTAAGGGGCTATAACACAGTGGCTGCATATACACAAATATACATTTGTGTAGTCTACAGATAAATAGTGCACTTTGGTTGTTTCTGCTCAACGGCCATCTTCAGGCAAGAGAATGAGATTAGGAGAATGTGAAGTTGCTTTTTAACCCTTGCTTTGCAATGGGAGAGGATTCGGTCATCGTTGCAACACAGTTATTGAGAGCCTGCTCTGGGTGCTGTGCTGGATGTTCAGGAAACAAAGATGCGAAAGGAATGGCTCTGTCCCTAAGGAGGCTGCTTTCTACTGGGGGTGGGGGGACAGGTCAGTGGCCTGGTATTTACTATGTGGCGGTACAAGCGTGCTGCTGTTATAGGGGTAGTAGGGGTGGCCATGCGAGCACATGGAAGGGACCACCCAACAGCGTTAGAGGGTCAGGGAAGACTTCCTGGAAGAGGAGCATGAGACCTAATGTGAGTGCAGAAGTGAGTGGATGTTAGCCAAGTGGAGGGATGAGAAGGTTGGGAGAGAGGCAGCAGGCAGAGGAAGCAGCAGACACACCACCCATCAAGGTGGGGGGGAGGGGATGGCATATTCTAGAAATCACAAGGGGGTCAGAATGGTGGGAGTGGCCCGTGTAGGTGAGAATGGCAAGGGAGGAGTCTGGAGAAGCGAGTAGCACCGGGTAGGAAATGACCTTGTCCCTCGTGGTACAGAATCTTGACTCCACATCCGGGAGGATTTGATGGGGAACTTGTCCACGTGGGCTCCAGTCGTGATTCTGCCAGGTGAGCCTAAGGTCCCCTTACCTCTCTGGGCCTTTGCTCCTCACCTGTGCTAGGCGACTGTGGCACTATGGTCTCATGTTCCACTTTGCTGTTACTTCGTGGAGCCCAGGTCCTTTCCCCACTTACCTTCGAGAGGGTGTAAGTCCTCATGAGNGAGGAGCATGAGACCTAATGTGAGTGCAGAAATGAGTGGATGTTAGCCAAGTGGAGGGATGAGAAGGTTGGGAGAGAGGCAGCAGGCAGAGGGAGCAGCAGACACACCACCCATCAAGGTGGGGGAGAGGGGATGGCATATTCTAGAAATCACAAGGGGGTCAGAATGGTGGGAGCGGCCCGTGTAGGTGAGAATGGCAAGGGAGGAGTCTGGAGAAGCGAGTAGCACCGGGTAGGAAATGACCTTGTCCCTCGTGGTACAGAATCTTGACTCCACATCCGGGAGGATTTGATGGGGAACTTGTCCACGTGGGCTCCAGTCGTGATTCTGCCAGGTGAGCCTAAGGTCCCCTTACCTCTCTGGGCCTTTGCTCCTCACCTGTGCTAGGCGACTGTGGCACTATGGTCTCATGTTCCACTTTGCTGTTACTTCGTGGAGCCCAGGTCCTTTCCCCACTTACCTTCGAGAGGGTGTAAGTCCTCATGAGGTGCCACCTGCAAGGTTCTAGAAGGTATGCCACCAGTCACATCCCCCTCCGTGCTGGGGTTTTGGAATGATTTCTGCATTTGTATTTGATTTACTTAAGAACTTTTCTTGACTTCCGCCAAGATGGAGGCATAGGTGGAAACACTGTGCCTTCTCCCACAACCAAGTTTGAATACAACAAAGGTTTGGAGAAACAAAGACACAACCAAAGGACAGAAAATTGAATTATACGGAAGTCCGACTACATCTAACCGTTCAACGGGGACGGTAAGAGGGGCGGAGCCAGCAGCGAGCAGGGTCGGGCAGGACAGGGCCCCCGACCCAGGCGCGCAGGCAGACGGGAACCAGTTGGGGTGCGGGGCAGACCGCGGGCGCATATTCGCGCACAGTGAGACAGACCACGCAGGCCCCAGGG